>NC_142989.1:7247500-8497500 GCF_061535395.1 Colias eurytheme | reverse complement strand
AGTCTGATAGGGAGCCACTTGAGCCTTGTGCGGTATTCACTAATGTGATCATATTTGCGCAGACCAAAAACAAATCTCACACAGAAGTTCTGGAGACGCTCAAGACTATCAAGTTGGAATTCAAGGAGGTCAGGATAGGAAACATCTGCATAATCAAAGAGGGATAGGAGAAGGGACTGTGCAAGAACAATTTTAGTGGGAATAGGCAGAAAGTTTCTAAGTCGTCTGAGAGAACCAGCTGCTGCAAACACTTTTTTCCTAAGTTCTTTAAGCTGATTTGTCCACGATAATGTTTCATCGATAAAAACACCAAGACTCTTAACAGTGGAACTGTAAGGAATGTCAGTGTTATTTATGCAAACATTAGGTAAAGAGGACCTATCAATTTTAGAAATAAGCGACTGACTTCCAATAATAATTACCTGCGATTTCTTCGGATTAATACATAGACCATGGTCGCGGCTCCAATTACTAATAGTCCGTAAATCATCATTCGTGAGTGCAACTTTCCTACTTAGGTCCTCAAGTGATGAATGGCAATAAATTTGCAAATCGTCCGCGTACATATGGTAGAGACTGGATATACCCGAAGTGATGGAGTTGATAAATAAGGAGAACAGGAGAGGAGAGAGCACACTACTGTGTTGTGAGGAACCCTGAGGAACGCCAGAAGTAACATCAGACCAGGATGAGTAACACTCGTCCAGTAGAATGCGCTGCCGGCGGCCCTCGAGATAGCTGCTAAACCAATTAATCACTGCCGGAGACATGTTGAAAGAAACGCGTAGCAAGCTCAACAACACATCGTGATCAACTGTGTTAAATGCGTTACTAAAATCAAGTAGTGTAAGTATTGTGAGCTGCCGTTTGTCCATACTCAATCTAATATCGTCTGTGATCTTGACTAACGCAGTGGCCGTACTATGACCTGGACGGAAACCGGACTGGAAGGGGTTGAGAAGGTTGTTTTTATTGAGGAATCTTGAGAGTTGCTGCTGCACTAATCGCTCAAAGACTTTTGAAAGGAAAGGTAATATGGATATAGGACGAAAATCCGTCCGTGTGTCTGTATGTGCGGATCCTTTTTCTTGTTAACACGATAGCGACCGAAATACTTTACTAATCGAGTCCTTTTTTTTTCTCTTACGCTTGAGTATGCTCAGGAATAGAACCCTTTCATTTTTCAGGGTCTGATTCGATGTGGTTTAATTGTTATTAAATAAACAAAAATAATAACTAATAAATATTTATTAAAAAAAAAATTATGAGGCGTGCACTTTTGGATTTTCCAAATTATTTTTTTTTCTCGCGTTGCTTTAAATTGCCGCGGCTTAGATAAATATATTAAGTAAGTCCACCGCATTCCAGACTCTCTGCTGTGATTGGTTGTTGTCGTTACCTAATTGCTTTCTAGGCACGGGTTACGTTGTACTCGGACTTATTTTATAATTGACTGATTTTGAAAAATTTTAAGATATAAAAAAATTACTTACCGTATTTAGTGGGCTGAAATGTTCTCAATATTAATAAATGTCATGTAGGGAGTACGAATAAGCAAGTATTGAGCAACAAAACGCAGGTAATACAAGAGAAAAGAGCATAGGAAAATTGAAATTTTTATCGATCATTCCTGCGCGGGGCTGCAAGTCGATGCAGCTATTTTATTTTTTTCTGGATACTATATTATCCGGACTTACTTAATGTATGAATCTAAGCCTCGGCAATTTAAAGCAACGCGAGAAAAAAAAAATAAAGATTTTTCTCCATACAAAAAAAAACTCAGCAATTTTTTTTCTCAAAAACTATACGCCTAGGGGATTTTTACCATTAGAAAAAGTTGATAGGTGTTCAATTATCTGTCTTGAAAAAAAAAATCAGCGTGATAGACCGACATTGAATCCTGTGTCCATGAAACTTGAATTTGGAACCACTGTGCAGCGATGCGATGCTATGCAATAGCTTTACCGCGGCAGTCCTCGAGTGCCACACGTACTTTTTTTATTTATACCTACATTTTGTAGCCATATTTTAAACTTGAACTCTTATGGATTCTCTTAAAAACCGATATTGACTGACTGTATAGCATACATAATATACATACCTATAGTAATGTAGATAGAAGAGGTAAATACATTACGGCTTTAATTGCTATCCATCTTAAAGCTGCTCGTAAAGTCTTTTATCCCGCCAACACCTCAGAATTTACGAGAAATCCCCAAATTGAGGTTAACAGTTTATTGTTACTCAGTTAAAATTTTATGAATGTTATGATCTAATATTAGAGGCGTATATTAAATGTTATAGAGTAAAGTTATTTTATCACCAAAACAGATTGATAAAACTGAAAAATACGCTTTAGCTCATGAAATTATTGGTCACAAATGACCCATTTTTAACGGACACTTTTAAAGTGGGTCAAAATCGGATAGGATTTAAGCGCGTCACACACAGTGAAGATACTATAATATTTTATCTTATGATACTTTAATATTTTATATTACATTATACATATTTTATATATTTATATTAATTATTAATATTTTATATTACAGTATCTTAAGGTATCCGGTATCAGCGTTCTGACCATCATTTTTCTTTTTGTCATTGCGTACTAAGACCCCTGTAGAACCGCCATCCTGTTACAAATGACCCACAAAATTTCGGGTTATTTGTAACAAGATGGCGGTTCTACAGGGGTTGTTAATATTTTATACAAATATGCGAGTAACATAGAAACAGCGTGTAAAAAAAAAAGAACTCAGCTATTAAATCTACCGTTTAAAATAGTGAAAAATGGCTTAGCTATGACCGGTCCCTATAGTCCGTAGATAATGATTTTCAACTAAATACAACAAAGGATTGTACTGGGAAACGAAGACTATAAATTTAGTAATCATACGCCCGTACCGTACCGTATCAACTGAAATACTACCGTACCTTTTGTTTTTTTCAGTACGACTTTATTGCATAAAAACCTGTTACCTTGGGGACGCAAACAGGGCTGTCCCCAGGGCGCCAATTAATAGGGATCTTCAAATTATATCATACTCTTGAGATTAAGAAACGATTCCTGTTCCTAAAACGTATATTGGTTGGTTACATTTTTGATAAACAAACATTTTATCAAAAATATTTATAATCATTTTTTTTTTCGGTTTAGTTACGCCTTTCAAAATATAAAAAATTAAAGTCATGTCAAAATTTGTGCTTATGTTATGTGGTTAAAATCACAGAGTTAAAATACTATGTTATACTTATTTAGGTACGTCTACATAATACATAATAAAATAATTGTCTATCACATTTTGCAGACCGACGGAACAAACACAAAAACATAAAAATATAAAAATCAGGGATTCCGCTTCGGAGGAATTTCGTTAGAGTTCAAGCACTGTGACAAGATATTTTTATAAACATATTAATATTATTATATGCGAATAAAATACGCGGACAGAACCAACGTATATAAGAATAATATACAAGATTTTCCTTTAATTTTAATGCAAACATTGACATAATCAGATAATTATTATACAACATAATATTATGTATCTGTATATTGTGATAATATCATCACCAAGAAGGTTATATCTATACACTGGAGATTTCGGTATGAACATTTGACGTGTAACAAGAAAATTGTTGTGTTCTATCACTTTCACACCTAACTTGGTATTGCCACTGTTAATACGAAGTTTTCCCAAGGCAACTATGTATGCTGTAATATTCTGTGCAAAAGGTTAGGTTTTGTACATGAGTTTGTTGATAAATTGCCAACAACGTCATTCAGAAGCATTGTTTGATGAGACAATTATTATTTATGCTAAATAAAATAAGTATCTGAACCAATTATTAAAAAGCCATATTCCCTGATTATGGGTAGTTACCATAATAAAATTGTAGCAACTCTCACTTTGACAATATGACATAAGTGTCAAAAAAATTGCGTCGCTTCGAATATTTAAGTTAATATTGTTGCGTATTTAATAAATATTTTCCGAATATTAATAATGTATTGCATTGTGAAAAATTGCAGAAGTTTTTGGACACCAAATTTTGGCCTATAATTTCACAGGCAAGTGTATATTTACGTTATTTACAATATTCCTCAATACTCATGCATTTACCTGTTTAGAATCATTTTAATGGCAAAAATCGTCAAATTTATCATCATTTTACAAAGCAATCATGTTAAATAAGTTCTTTTCCTAATACTTTCATCATTTTTCAACAAGTTTTCAACAAACAAATTTAACAAGTAAGGTAACCATGATGATGGGTTTTTACGGATAGCGACGATAATATATTGCTAAACAATAATTATTATGATGAACATTTAGAACACCATTTTAAAAAATTTTATACTAGTAATGAAACAACACACGACATCGGTATTGCACTCACATATTGTGGTTTGTTTTTTTTTACATTGAAATTTATACTTTTTAACCTAATATTTTTTTGTTTTAGGTACGTATTTCAGCTTTCCAAAAATGAAATAAAAAGAAATAAATGGCTGTCCATAGTGCCTATCAAGGGTAAAATTTATCAACATGCCAGAATATGCAGTTTGCATTTTAAGCCTGAGGATTACGGTCCAGAAAAAAAATACCTTTTGAAAAGTGCTATACCTTTTTATTTACCACATTCTTGTTACTGCGTCTCAACTGATAAAGTAATTTTAATTATATTATAATTAACCACCATGAAACCATTAGTAACCGTAAGTACAGCTCCTGAAAGACATACGAATTTCTGAGAACTGTAATATCGTTACCACACATCAATACTAGCGATGCAACTCTCCCTTTGGAATATTGAAAAGTTTTAGACTGAAGCTTGAGTAACCAAAACGATGTTTTAATGTATGTAGCACTCTTAAAAAATCGTAGTATGAGATCAAAAGTTATCAAGCGTTATTTAAAACTATCATTCTCTACCAATTATAATGGTATGTACCTATAAAGATGATAATTATTCATGTAAGTTGACCAGTAATATTATAATATAAATACTGTTAAAAATATATGTCGTTATTATTTATAGAACATGATTTTTAGTTTTTTTTATTTCGAAAAATCCTGAATATACAAACCAGTGTGGTCACCCACAGAAAGAGACAAAAAACAACACTGACGTCATTCAAGGTTATATTTTCTTGTGACAAGTTAATGGTCATAGTGCAATCTCCAGTGTATTAGATATAAGCTTAGATTACAAAATAAAATACAGATGGAGCATGTCAATCATTCATCGCCCTTGTCAAAGAAAATACGAAATCAAAAACGAATACGTTCCTCCGCTAGTGCTATAGCGATTCTAGTGTCATGTAATACGTCAAAAGGGGTTTGATATTTTAGTAAAAAAATGCTGTCTTGTGATATTAAAACGCTGTAAAACTTGTTCCCGAAAACAAACAAAAAGATAAAACATCGTTTTACAGATTTTCTGTAGATTATTTGGCTTATTTAATTTTGTATACAAATAATAATTTTACAAATACGAAGGAATTCAAAACTTCAACGTATGCTGCCAGTATTTTGAAAATGAATTTGCCATTTTTAGGGGTAAAATGGTTAAAAGATATTCGGGGATTTTTCGATCGTGAATGTGATTATTTGTATAGTGCAATAAAAGTTCATGGTCATTATTAGATTATTTTAAAAAGCATTATACATTTTTTTGTTAATTTTATAAAAAGCGTCGTTTTCGCTTGCGATTTAATTCATGTGAACACATGATGGATATGATGAAAATAAAATGTCCCGCATTCTCGACTAAAAACTGCCGCTATTCGCATTCATATGTTTTGAAATATAAAAACTTTTTTTAATGTAATTTATTTAATAAATTTAATGTAATTTATTTAATAAATTTAATGTAATTTATTTAATAAATTTAATGTAATTTATTTAATAAAAATTGAATAAAATTATTTTGTCCATGTTTAACTTTAGTAGATAGGTGATAAAATAATTTTTACAATATTATAAAATAATATCAAAAACCCGAATTTATATTAAAATAAAAATTAAAACATGACTGCTAATAATTTATGTAGCCTACGTCACTACCACCACAGCTACCTTCATAATTCAGATGATTGCAATGACACCTCATATTAAGTCACAACTCAAAATCGATCCAACAGTTTATACTGCAGGGCGTGTCAAAGAAATATTATACATACATACCTACACTCGAAAAACATAACCCTCTTTCTTCCGTAGTCGGGGAAAATTTTGGGAAAATTTTCAATATCTGGTAACATAACACCCACACAAAAGCACCGTGTACGTACAGTGCAACGGCGAAATGACAGCACACATAGCTTTATGGAAATGACGATAAATTATTCGGTTTAGTTCGGCAACGCTCCATCTGTCTTTTATTTTGTAATCTAAGGATATAAGCTTCTTGATCATCACTTTTTGCTCTAGAATATTATTAGTTATCTATTTGATTTATTCGTATTTCAAAAAGTGCGCCATACTGGAACGGAAGTTCTCCCATCCTTGTTATTGCTCTATTCGTTTTTTTTTCTCTTCGTGGTAAGAAGGTGTGTCTATTTGACAATTAATATTACTCTTTTCTTTTCTAGACTATAAATTATACTAGAATAGAATACTATTAATAAATAAATAATAAACAAATTTTAAACAAATAAATAATTTGAATTTGAAAAGAATCGTCAACTTCTACTTTCTATAGCATGATTGCTTCGAAATTTTATTAACTTTGGCATTTACTTATAGTAATTTTTTAACTACTTGACTTTAAAAAAACCAACAAAAATTTCGCTAGAGTATTTGATTTATTTTTTTATTATGTTTTGTGATTATGATAATTTTACATCTATATTACCGATATTTTTATCGGTAAATCGGTGAACAATGAACATCACTAAATTTTCATTACACAACTAATCCAATATGGCGGTCTGTTACAAATGGAGTTATTCGTGGTTATTTTCATATAATTTCTGTTTATTTTAGCAGTTTCAACGTAAGGAATACATTTTCATATAATATATAATGTAAGTGGATGAGAAATATATAATCCCATGCCGTAAGTATGCTAATAGACACAAAGTGAAAATATTTATACAAATATCCTTGACCGTTCTACAAGTAGCAAAGTTTCCAATCATTTTCCAATACAATTTGTATTACAATAAATTGCCTTTGATCTTTACAGGTATTCTGAAGATGCCCTTAAATCCTATGCCTGAAACTAAAAAAGGTGTCGATAGAACTAAATTTTCACTGTCTCTGAATAGAAATAATGCAACACAATTAAGGAACGAAATTAAAAAACCGGGTTGTAAAGAAAGTACTTATTCCTGTGAAAAATCTTATGACAATAAAGAAAATAAACCTGTCAAGAGACCTTTACAAGGGACTTACAACAATACATTGAATGCTGCTAAAAAGCTGAAGCCTTTGACTGAATCATCAAAAGTGGGAGGTAATTATTGACAAATTTATGAATACTACAACAAATTATTACAGAAGTTTCTAGTTTATTGTTATTTATTTAGATATGACTGTTTTAATAAAAAAAATGTTAGGTACCTAAGTAAATCTAAATGTGGTGATATGCATATTGATTTAATTCAAAGTTTATTTGAATAATATGGATGATAGAACATAATATTCTATTTTAATAAGAATCTAACCTATAGTATACTGCATGATTGATAATAATGATGAAGAAAAGTTTTAATATATGATTTCTCGGTAGCTTCATTCGCAGAACCGAAGTTAGTGATACTAAAGCCCAAGCAAGGCAGCACTGCCATGTTGAATGGCCACCACTCGTCAGATAATCAGTATGGGGGGGGCTCCCAAACCAAGGCTCCTATCGCCACCCTCTCTAATCTTGGAAACACATGTTTTCTTAACAGTGTATTGTATACTTTGAGGTGAGTAAAGTTAACCATATTAATTATAATGCATCCATGCATTTCTTTTACATTAGTAAAAAGATATTATGTTTTGAAGCATTGACAGGTATAGTAAATTTATAATAAACTGATGAAAATATTAAATTCAAACTAAAAATTTATTCCTACAGCAGTGCTTTTTGAATCATCAAAGTACATAATTATATATTTACCACCAGAATGTGATAACACTACCAAATCATCTATAGATATTCAATTTATTAACCTACTTAAAGCCTTCCTTAACAATTGTTATAATCATAAATTACTTTCAGGTATGCCCCTCAATTTGTCCATAATCTGCACCATTTAGTGTCAGATTTGAGTAGAGTGGAACAGAAACTTGGCAGCATCAGGTTAAAGAGTTCCTCCCTCGGTAGAAGTGCGGCTGGCATTGCATCTTCAGGAACTAGGTCCTGGAGCAGTAAAGATTTACTGTCTTTGGGACAGTCGGATAATAGTTCGGGAAAGAGTAAAATACAGGTAATATTGCTTGGTTAAATAAAATTGTTGAATCAGGATTAAAAATAATGGTATTGAATTTATATTTTTGGTTTTATGGCATTCAAATGCTTTATAAATATAAATTTATAAAGAATAGAAAAAATTCAATCACGAGGCGGGACTTTTTTCTATTCTTTATAAATTTATAATAATGGTATTATTATCGTAAATGTTGTATATAATTAGCTTCACAGCTTTTTAAATGGTTGCCATAAAGTTATCATTCTTAATAGGGAGAATTTTGTAGTGAATCAGAGAGATAACAAAAAAACTTTATCAGTGTATTTTCTTAAAAAAACATTGAAATGATAGTGTAAATCCAAAGTATTAAAGTTGACAGATTTATCAGATATGCTATTACTGTGCCAAATTATGAATTAGATTATATAATAATGATAGGAAATTTATATTGTATGTATGAGTAATAAGTGTAAAGCTAGAAAAACAGTTCTCTTCTATTGTATGAGTAATAAATGTGCAGTAAAAAAAAGACGTGTGGCACTGTGGACTGCCGCGGTAAAGCTATTGCATAGCATGCCTTCAAGCTACACCTCCGAGCCCGTCGGAGTGGGGAGCGTGAGGTTTTTACGTTACGGAATTTCTCGATTCGGTCCCCGCGCTCAAGGCCCGCGATAGAAGCTATGCAATAGCTTAAAAAACAAAATCTCAATCATATAGGTTTTTTTTATATGAAGTATGTTTGAAACATTGTAGATAGCAACAGAGAAACTTCACGAGACATATTTAAGTCTGCGTGCAGTGGAGAGCAAATGTATGAACACGACAGCTGACACAAGTCCTGAACCGTACGCAGCTGATGCCTTTTTAGCAGCTTTAAGAGATGTCAACTCTACTTTTGAAGGTTAGTTTATTTTATAACTACAAAAGAAAATGGTAAAACTCCAGTTCCTAGGAATTGAAACTGTCAACTGTCCTTTTGAGAGCAGATAGAGTTGAGTGGGGCTGCCTGTAGCAGAAAACATACACAATCAATTATACAAATGAAACAGGCACTATACAGCAGAGATTGTTTTAAATATAGTATTGATTGCTATACAGTGGTTAATGCATTATGAAATGTACAGTAGTAAATTGCAATATTGAATTGTTTTATACAATTAATTGAATATGATATTTTTGTATGTGGCACTGCTAGTCTGATAGATATTATGATTGTTCTTCACTGTAATAAAACTTTCATTTTTATATTTTTCAACAGCTTGTGCCTGTGGTCCCATAAAATTGGTCTAGTTCTGACAATTTATAGCCACTTTAGTTTTTGTTTAAAATAAACATTATATTTATAGGTAACAGACAACAAGATGCACACGAATTATTGGTGTGTATATTGGACAATATACGTGAAACATGTCGAGCGTTGAGCGCTCGCGCCTCGCGCCTGCAGTTGCAAGAAAATGGAGATAGGTATGGATTTTTATATTTCAATATAACTAGAAGAATTTGAACTAGGTTTTTGTGTGAAAGTCGTAAATGATACAAAATTTAGGATGTTATAAATCTTATATATAAAAATGAATCGCAAAATGTGTTGGTAAGCGCATAACTCGAGAACGGCTGAACCGATTTTGATAATTCTTTTTTTATTATATTCCTTGAAGTACGAGGATGGTTCTTATGTAGAGAAAACGTAAATATGTACCACGGGCGAAGCCGGGGCGGACCGCTAGTTGTTCATAAAATTTAATGTAAATACAAGAATTATGTATGTTTAAAAGTCATTAATTTAAGGCTATAAAGACCCATTAGATTGTAATTTCTATCTAAACAAAAGCATTCATCACTTTAAGAATTCATGGATTAACCTTTTAAGTACTCGATGACATAACAAACATTATGTAATTGGCTTCTAATCTTAGTCTTAACATGAATAAAACATCGATAATACAACACTTATTTTTAATTTAATACGTAATAGCGTTAGCGTCGTACGTCGTGACGATTTTTCTATTAATACTTTCTATGCTACAAACATTGCATAATAATATTGTTATTGTTTTCATATGATTCATTACACACAGTACAATAATCATTCACTTGATAGAGGTTTCAGTGACGATAATTTTCGATATTAATAATGATTTTCATTAACTTAACATACCTTACTCTCACCACATAAGCCTTATTGAACTCCTATAGGAATTATATCCCTGTAGAGGGACGAATATAAATCGGTTTTGATAATGAACTCAATGAGTAGAATAATTCAATTTAGAGCTAGCGCACACGAGCAACTTTGTCTCCGCAACTATTTTGTCTCTCCCACCTATGGGCTAGTATGAAAGTGCGCGCACGTAGCGACGCAACTCCCCATACAAATTGATGGGAGAGACAAAATAGTTGCGGAGACAAAGTTGCTCGTGCGCGCTAGCTCGTACAGTAGACTTAACTATTTTCTACAAAAATCTATCAATCGTTCCAGTAATGGTCTCAGCCGTCCGCAAACGATAGAGGACGGCGGCAAAACGTTGGGCAACTTGCGCAAGTCATGGAAGAAACGCAAGGAGGTGAAACTGAACGATAGACGGTGTTCGCCCACTGAGGAAAGAGCTCCGTCGCCAGCTGATCCAGAGAGGGATGAACGGGCTCGACCAGGGTGGGACTTTGTTGCTGATGATTTTGAGGGTGAGTCTTGGTGTAATATGGAGTTTTTGGATATAAGTAGAGGTTGGCATTATTGTTAATGTTTGAATTTGAAAAAATTAACAAGTTTCAAAATCAGTTTTATAATGTAACAAACTGTCGAAAATAGCCTTGATGTATTTATTATCATAGATGTCAATTATTAATAGATAGGTTATTAATTATTATGGCATCAATTTATATTTAGTAAGTAATTTAAGCGTAAATATATATTCAAATATGAAACAGACTTACTGTTTAATATTTGAATTAATCATTTCATAAATAGATTTATTTGTTGCGATTTTTTGAAGTGAAAACTTCTTTAGCGGCGTTGGGTCTAAAATCTTAAACTCGCGTCAGGACAATCGAAAAAGCGTAAGACGGATTTTTTTTTAAGCCCTTATATTCCATGCGTAAGACGGATACCATTCCAAAATATCAAACATGCTGAATGTTAATAATTAATCAAGTTTTCACTTCTGCCGGCACTCCCGGAGTGCAACCCGTCTTTTTTTTTTAATTAATAAGCTTATATACACGTGGCAGGCACGATGGTGGTGCGCACCATGTGCCTGGAGTGCGAGACGGTGACGCAGAAGGCGCAGGCGGTGTGCGAGCTGTGCGTGCCGGTCGGCGACGACGACGCGCCCGACGAGCCGTTCCGCGCCGCCTGCCTGTCCAGCGAGTACCTGCGCGATCAGAACAAGGTGACAAAATGATTTATAATTACTATATTTTATTTTTTTTGATGTGATAACGTTTTTAAAATCGTTTTAGTCGGGTGACATGTTCAGAAACTTGTGTCACACCAAAACCTCACGAGCGCGATCGCAGGTATAACGAGAGAGAGACGAACTGATCTCCCGTTTCATCTCGAGCGCTGAAACCACAGAACATTAAAAACAAATAGAAGTGCTATAATGTCATAATTACTATGAAAACCAGTGTCGCCAAACCCACACATTTAAACCGATAGTTATACAGTACACTACAAGTAATCTATGCCTTTGATTGGACAGCTTAATTTGAGTAAAAACTGACTTAGGTTATAAATTCAGCATTTCAATATGTACCCTTAGAGCGTATACGCACTAAGAGCGTATACGCACTATGCGGGTAGCCGCATTGCGGGTAGCCGTCCGGCTGACCGCAAGCACAATTATGTACGTAATATTCATTTCTATGCGCACTGCGATGCGGCTACCGCAGACCGCACAGTGCGCATAGAAATGAATATTACGTACATAATTGTGCTTGCGGTCAACCGGACGGCTACCCGCAATGCGGCTACCCGCATAGTGCGTCTACGCTCTAACGCACCATGTTACGGTTTATTTTAGTATAAAATCCCTAGGTATATTAGCTGTTTTGTTTCTCATTGCACAGAAATTCCAAATTCGAAAACATCCAGCTACTCCACAACAGAGGGCGTTAGTTTTCGATAGATATAACTTTGAACCTCAACACATAGAGATAAGGTTGAAATTTGTGCCACTCAACATTAATGACATTAACTTGATATTTATCTGATGCTATGCTCTGAGGGATGTCAGCCTTGTTATCGATAATTATAATGTTATCGATAATTATTAGCTGTGTTTTACCTGAAAATAAAACACATATTAAATACTTACCTATATTTGAAGCTTACTTATTGAGAAGGTACCTAGCTTTTTCCGCCTATTTTCCCTCTCTTTCTCGTTGTATATATGCTATCTCTCTCGCACACGGCACACCTCCCACCAGGTGGCGCGGCCGGCGCACGATAATGTGCAGGCGCTTGATCTTCTTCATTGAGTCGAAATCCTCAACAGGTGGACGTTAAGTGTAAGCTTCAAATATAGGTAAGTATTTAATATGTGTTTTATTTTCAGGTAAAACACAGCTATTAAACACTTGACCGTAATTTGAAGCTTACTTATTGAGACCTGTTTGTGACCCACCTGGTGTACAATATATGGACGCCAATGTGAATTTGAATAGGTACATAAGTAATTACTTATTTCTTTATTTGAAAGAGTAAGGTGTGCAGATAGTATACCAATAAATCACACAAATTTTTATATTATTTATATTAACAATCCCAGATGAAAAGTTAATCAAATAAGAACCAAAAAGTTAATCATAATGATTAAAAGTATTAGAACTTATGAGATTGGTTCAAGCGTACCTTAGTTAACCTTTGGGGCTTGAAAAGTTAAAGTTACTACAATTTCCACTATCTTTAGCGTAAATCTGCGAAAGAGCAAGTAACGACTTTTAATTACGCATTTAGATGTTACTTACAAAATTAAGCAACAGCTCATCACCGACGAGGCAAGAATACCTCAAACTCAAACCTTTATTTATTCAATTAGACTTCTGTAGAAGCACCATTGAATCATCATAACATAGATTTACCAGCTGACTCAACTCACACAGTTTTAACCCAACCTGCTACTAGCGGACAAGAAGAGACCTTGGTCTCTACTTTTAGGGTCAGAAATAAATTCAAAAGGTCATCCCTTGGATAAGGTAATAAAATAAACCAGGTAAACGGTTTAAATTATATTACATATTCATATATGTAACATCCAACCAAAGCGTGCGGTGTCTATTAATGTTTAGAGCCAACGCCACCGATCATAATCTAAACATGGCTGGTACTTTCAGTACAATGCATGAATTATTTATTTAAAACTGATAGGTTATAAACTCTGTACTGGAAACAAATATAATGAACTCAAGAAGTTAGAGACTAAAATGATAAGAGCTTATCTGTGTCCCAAACCTGCAATTACTACAGCTAAGTATGATAAGTTTTAATCAAATTAATTTTAAGATATAATTATGATTTACATCAGAACTTATATACCGAAAGTCTCGGGACTACATAACGTGACTTATTTATAATAATAGTGTTTGTGCATAACACTAGGCCATCAACAGCTATATGAACGTCAGATAGGAAATGAGCCAAATTGATCCAGTAAGTAACAAAGGTTTTTAACTATACTTATTCTAATTCAACCAACTTCTACTAGATACTCCGTATGTCTTTTGGGTAGACGGAGGCAAATAGGATTTTTCTTCCGACTATAACATTTGATATTTGGAAAATGTACTCCACATTTTCATACCTTCAGAGTCAGATTCTAGTGGTGCAGCACTAAACACTGTCTATTAGGTGGATGGTGCTGCTGACCGGGCCTTCAGTTCTGCTTTCCAGAATACCTTCGCCCTTCTCGGTGCTACTACTACTGAAATAGCGGTACTCTATCGCGTCGTTCAGGTCTCTAACTGACTAGGATTTCTCATATTATCGTAACAACCCTCGCTCGTTCTAACGAGAACAAATTATCGCCAAGGAATTCTGCTGCAGGATAATGGCAAGAGAGATTATAAGCTTAACTATGCATTATTATGTTCAGGAATATGGTGGATTTTGAATACTATCGTCGTCTGAAAGTATCTCCTTTCGATTAACTTCATTAAGGATGCAGATCTGATCCCATCTTTGTTCCGTAGGAATGCTACGACAGTCTAAACGTTACACTGAACAAAGAAAATTGCCCTAAATATAGTCGGTTGTTCCAACATCCGTAATATGGCTAGCCTACCTTAGTTATCCCTTGATTGTAACTGCTACCAATGGAGGCATTGCTCTTGTGTTGTCCACAGTTGTGCGAGTGCAAAAATGAAGAACTGAGCTCGTGGGGAGCTATGTCGAATGAATCTGAGTTTAGATTATGACAGTATAGGACAGTTAGCTGTGGATGCGAAGACAGGACATTACTTTATTCATCCGTAACCTCGAGAGGCAGAAACGGACAGCGATATAGCAAGAACTAAACTAGCAAAGTTTAGTTCGCTTACCAGACTTTGTCATGTTTTAAATGCAGTATATCCTCTGTATAGCATTGCATTTATGACTATTATATTATTCGTCCATGCTATTGATAAACTTAATTCACCCGTAAATACGAGAAGCTGGCACGGATAGCGATATAGCAAGAACTAAACCAGCAAAGTTTAGTTCGCTTACCAGACTTATATTTTAAAAGCCGTATAGTCTGTACTGCATTTCATTTATTGCCCCCCCCCCCCTCAAAGCAAAGAAATGAGAAGTCATTTGGCAGAGCTTTCTCGTTAAGGGTAGGGGTTCCAACTTCCAAGTAATATCTAATAATAAGAGGCTTTTGTTTGGAAAGATTGACTTTCCGTTATTTATCCTCTATCCTATGTCACTCAACAGTCAGTATTCGCAGCATTCGTTGAGTACTTAAACGTTTTACGTTAATAGTTGTATATAACTTTATTATACAATATAATAATCCTGGTGGGATGACAAGAAACTTGTCTAAACAAACGATTATCCTAATCCCTCAGCGATTTATTGTTTGAGCCCTGAAGCAAAAACTCATGGGTGCAATAATGAGGTCAAATGGGTTGAAAAAAAGTCAAATAAATTGCCTACAAGACTGGGCAACTAAAATAAGCCTATGAGAGGTCAACTAGGTATACGTAATCAATCGTCATTTGTTACATTCAATCGCTTTGCGATTAAAAAATCTCTTCCGATGTTTTTATATATGAAAATTGGTCGGCTAGTGCCATTGAATTACGATACCGTTGACACAAGGCTTGGTGACAATCCTCGAAACCACCGCCTCAAATCATCTGCGAGATGATATTTGATCCGACTCGCCTTCCGTTGTTGTGAATAGGCTTTGCATTGGTATGGTAAATACGATTTTTTCAATTCCAATTTCCATAATTGGTAAACCAATGGTGGTTTCCTGATTAAATAAGCGTAAGCGGTAACCTTTTAGGATACGAAGTATCAATTTCATGCGCCCATTATTTAACGTCTCTAACCTATATTGTATTTATTAGGTCATATTACTATACTGCCCACTGTGAAGTAGATTTCAAAACCTTTTGCTACCTACCTTAGAAGAGTGAAGATCCGATATTGTCATATCCAAAACTTCTTTCGTGGGTCCTCGGTGACGAAAGCAAATATCTATGATCATTTTAATGATCAATCCTTTGTATATTTGCACCAATCGCCATCAAAGCCCCGCGAGGGCTGATATATATTTGCACCATTTCCCCGTGGGGACGGTTGTCATCAAAGCCCCGCGAGGGCTGATATATATTTCCACCATGTCTCCGTGAGGGACTGTTGTAATCAAAGCCCCGCGAGGGCTGATATATATTTGCACCATTTCTCCGTGAGGGACGGTTGAAATCAAAGCCCCGCGAGGGCTGATATATATTTGCACCATTTCTCCGTGAGGGACAGTTGTAATCAAAGCCCCGCGAGGGCCGATATATGTTTGCACCATTTCCCTGCGAGCGACAGCTGCGCGAGGGATGTTTGTAACTAGAAATAAGTAGGGCCTGCCAAAAAATGCTTAAGAGACACCCTGCGAGGGTGGATTTGACCTGGCTAACCCCTGCGAGGAGTAGTGGCCACATTTATGTACCTATTCTGCTTCGAGCAAGAATATTCCTTAGTGCTAGTATAAAATTATCAGTAAATAATCATTTAAATAATATAGCAATTAACAAGGTCCTTTAACTTATTTTCCAATGTTAGCGACAACTGTCCAGGATGAAATAACAATTGATTTGACAATGGTAATTAATTATTATGTTTATATAAAAAAGGACTAACTATTTAATAAATTCATAATTCAAATCAATTCACTAAATTTTAAAATGAACTTCGATTCATATTTATTTTTGTTCATGCAATCGATGTAACATTTAGTTGCTTAATATCCGTTAACATTCCTTACGAAAGCAACCATACCGTCGTAGGACGTTATATTTAATTGCACAAAATAATTTCCACTCACCCGCAATTTTTTACTTTTTGTCAAGGTGTAAAAGTTTATAATATTATTCTAAAACGTTAGAAGAGAATTGTAAATCCTTTGAAATAAATGTATCTAAATCTAATTTCTATTAAGGTATCTCGATAATTATTATACGATAACCCTTTCAGCACAAGTTCAGTAAACCAAATAATTTAATTGTAAAATTTTGGTACTTACTCGTTTTAACAAAAAAGTTGCATCATTTGAAACATAGGAAACGTAATTTTCAATCAAATTAGCCGTGTGTAATATGTCTATTTTCACATAAATACGGATCAGAATAATACTCATAAAAGGACACGTATAGACTACGGATAGTTTTGAATGTGTGGTTTTCATGGTACGGTACATTCATGGTACGTATCAACTATACATGAGCGAATTCCATCATTATTCAGTTGAGCGGCTAACTCCCGTACGATTTATAAAACAATATCACAACATGCTCTGACATGTCGTGACTTCTTGGAGCTGACTCATCTCGTCGATAATTTTTAGTAATAAACTATGATAGGAATTCCGAACCGTTCCTAGCGATAACGACAATGTAATAAAGTCGTAGCAATGGATTGTATGCCTGTAAAGCTTTGAGTTGCCTCATAGGCGTTGGCTCATATCCATACTAAGTATTAATTGTAATTTTTCCACGAAAAATTCACTTGTAACCTTGTAATAAAAACACATTATTAAAAATGAAATAAAATATTAAAAATATCTATATACAAGAGAGGGTATTTGATATATCTAGTAATATCAAATAATCACAAAAGTAATATTAACGATTCGAGTAAAGCCGAACGGTAACACCGTTAAAGTAGCTTTACTCACAGTATTAAAAATTCAAATATTAATTAGTACATATTGCATAATGAAATATTTCAAAAGAAAAGTTACTATTTCAAGTAAAATGTAACGGTTGTATCGTTAATTTTAAATATCTTTATTCATGCTATTAAGTATTTAAGCATAATGAAATATAAACTATTGCTGAAGGATTCATTAAAAACCTCAGCATTTTAAATAAAGTCCAACGATTATACCGTTGACTTAAAAGATTTTTACTCATTTTTAAGTAAAATATCATTAGAATAGATGTAAAAATAACTCACTGTACCGATCCGACGGGATACACTTTTTAACACTTTTAGCACTTGCTTTAAGCAATACTTAATAGCACCAAGGTTGTAGTCTTGTAGACAACCTTCTCGCGGCGGAAGCTAGACGCCAATGAAGAAGATCAAGCGCCTGCACATTATCGTGCGCCGGCCGCGCCACCTGGTGGGAGGTGTGCCGTGTGCGAGAGAGATAGCATATATACAACGAGAAAGAGAGGGAAAATAGGCGGAAAAAGCTAGGTACCTTCTCAATAAGTAAGCTTCAAATTACGGTCAAGTGTTTAATATAATATTTTTTTGTGTATTTTTTTTCTTTCTATTATATGAGTATAGCTAAAATGAACCTTAATCCGTAAGAAATTAGTACTATTATAGATTGAACAGCAAACAAGACTTTCTGGAATATTATTGCTGCTATCATTTTTGCACTCTAATACCGAACAACACGTCCTAATTAATGAATAAATATGGAAAAAAGGTTTGACAGCTGACAACCGACTCGAATATTTTTCTGCGCACAACTGAGAGCAAGTTAGGTGATCTTACCTTACAAGTGACACGTGGGCCACGCCCACATCACACTTCTATCTACTTTACTGTTTTGTGGCTGAAACCAATAAGACGTTATCACGTAAACATCTCGATCGTAAACCTACTTTACAAACAACCAATTTTTTTTTAACTATATTCTTTAGGTGCGTTGAGAGTAAAATTTCTAAGTCGCGTTATGGCAATGGCAATAACGTCACGTCATGGAGTAACGCGACGATTTTGGTATTTTTTAGTCTTGCCAAAGAAGTTTCTCTTCTGATACATGTGCTCGACACACATGCTCTTTTTTATCTATGAATGTCTATATCAGTCATGAGACTATAATTATAGTGCTGTTGTAAAATGCATTCAAAGTGTAGTGCGTTCAAGTTCATGTTCGTTCGTTGTTTATTTGTCCAGATTATTTTATCTGTTTCGTAATATGAGAAATTATTTGTTGTATTCTATGTTTACTGTGGCGAGTCAAACAAATGCAAAACTTGTCTTAACATTGAATATGGGTTATGGGTTATAACAGTGTCGCTTGTGCTTCATTAAAGCGCGACGCAGCATTAATTTTCATGTCCAATAAAAAAGAAGGGTCGAATAATCAATTAATCATTATTTATTGAAGTGAAAACTTCTTTAGCGGCGTTGAGCACTTTTTCTGTAATGGGTATAAAATCTTAAGCTCGCGTCAGGACACGTGACCTGATCAAAAAAGCGTAAGACGGATGGAGACTAGACAGCTATCCCCTCTCTACTACGCGCGTTTTCACTTCTGCCGGCACTCCCGGAGTGCAACCCGTCTTTTTTAATCCACAGTACTGGTGCGAGCGCTGCCTCCGCTACAACGAAGCGCGGCGCAGCGTCGCGTACTCGCGCCTGCCGCGGCTGCTGGTGCTGCAGCTGAAGCGCTTCAGCGGCGGCATGGAGAAGATCACCCGCCACGCGCCCACGCCGCTGCTGATGCCATGCTTCTGCGAGCCGTGCGCGAGACGCGGCCCCGACCAGCAACCTGCTCACAGGTGCATATGATAGTTTTAGTAAAGATCTATTTTTTTGAAGTGAAAACTTCTTTAGTGGCGTTGAGCACTTTTTCTGAAATGGGTATAAAATCTTAAACTCGCGTCAGGACACGTGACCTGATCGAAAAAGCGTAAGACGGATACCATTCCAAAATATCAAACATGCTCAACGTTAATAATCAAGTTTTCACTTCTGCCGGCACTCCTGGAGTGCAACCCGTCTTTTTTTATTTTATAATGGAATGGAAAACACCGCTTACAATATAGTTCTGTCAAAATCTATCAAGGTTGGTAAATATTAATAATTAAAAAAAATACAGGTTATGGGTCCATTTTATTAAACAATTTTCTATTGTTATGGTAGCACATTTTATAAATGATAACTTATCGATACCTGTATCAATTTTCAGGTACATCCTTTGGGCGGTCATAATGCACCTCGGTCAAACGCTAACCGGCGGGCATTACGTCGCATACGCACGGGATAGCTCACAAGCCGACGTGAAGTGCGACAGAGAGAGCAACAACGACTCCTCCGCCTCGAACACCGGCACCAGCTTCATGAGGACACTATTCAACCGACCGCGGCCACAACAAACAGGCTGTACAGCCCGAGATTGCTGTGTTCCCAGACATAGGCCGGAAACTGGCTGGCTCGCCTGCGACGATGACCTTGTCAAACCCATATCTAACGAAGAATTCGAAGACCTCCTGTCTGCTGAACCCAAAATGAGATCCGCGGCCACACCCTACCTACTGTTCTACGTGAAAAGTGAAGTCGGCTAGTGCTAGTGTATTCATTAGATGTAGTATGTTTGTTATTATTTAAAACGCTTTAAAAGACAGACATTGTATTTGTATTGTACTGTGTCGAGCCGAAGTGATATTACGGATATGGAGTTACAGTTCAATAGATATATTTAAAGCTAATTCTTGGTATTCTACTGACAATACAAACGCGAAAATTATGAATATATCTTCATATAAATGTATTATCTGTTAAAATGTATATTGAATGGATTCATATTTATGACGAAATTGTAAAGCTAAATTTATAAATAGCGTGTTATGTTGTGTGAGATGGCCTAAAGTTACATTCGATTTGATACTCTTTGTAACCGTACATTTAAAAATGTATTTGTAAAAAGTTATATGCAAATAAATGAATAGAACAGTTATTATAGTCCATTATTTGTATATTGTTAAAAGTAATGACAGTTCAAAATAAGAACAATATGCAAAAATTATATGCGCAGTATTACCACTGGATATATAAAGTGCACTTTACATAAAGAAAATTTATATATTTAAATAACTAATTATTATAAAGGTGTCATTCTGTACCAAGTGATAGTTTTTCAGATTGTAATAATTCTGTTAATATTGAAACAGATCACACAAGTTTGACACATTTTGTTGTCTCGAGTTTTATGGAGTCCCATGAATTTAAGATGAATAATTCATCTTATTATTAAAATTATTTTATTTTCGGGTCCTAAACTTAATGAAATGACACCAATCTATGGTTACATATTTGTAAATGGTGGATGGCTTTTAATATTTCTATTATCATTATTTATGAAAATATTTTGAATTCACTTTCATATTAATTAAAGTTGTGTTTGACATTCCACGCAATATTTTACTAGAAACATATTAATTAATGCTTTGTGGAAATATAACAATTATATACTGATCGAAACTGTATGATTTACCTGTTCGGACGATTTTCTTAAAGTTGTTACTCAAATTACAACTTTAAAAAAATCATCTCATTTAAGAAGGCTCCGGAACTTAAATGAAGAGTTGCTATTTTGTGGTTCTTTATGCATTTAGGGCTGATTTTTCAATTGTCAGTGTACAATAGATAACCAATACTTATCTGTTTATTTTGATTGTGAATAATATGGGGTGGCATTGCAATACTTTATATTTTGATTAATTTTACTTTTGAAAGATTAGCCCTAACACATTTTTAAGTCAACAAGGCGTACTTATGACTTCATTTTCTTATTAAATAATATTAAGCTAGAGTGAGATTCATTTCAAAGTTCGCTTCATACTTATTATGTTAAGTCTCTCAATTAATTTTCACGCGAATTAAATATAGTATTGTTTTCTCTTCTTAAATCCTTATTTAATCAAAAAAATTTGGTTAATTATCTTAATTAATTATCGAAAAACCTAATACTCCTGGGAATATTGTAATTGGACTAAAATTTTATTTAATAAGAATGTTTAAACTTATATGCATCATTTTGGAACTGCACGATTGTAAGTTAAATATTATCATTTGTATTTCAACCACATCTAGTAGGTGTTCCCAATTCAAGGATATTTTAACCATTAGTTAAATTTATTATTTCCAATTACTATTTTAAACAAAAATGCGTCAGAATAAAATATAACATGAAAATATAGACATAGACTTCGTACTTACTATACAAAATATGAAAAAGCAGAGAATATGCTTTAAGATCTTCATATAAGTCAAGAGTGAATGATTGTCATGTAGGTACTTGTTAAAATCCCAGTAATATCTCATGTTGTTGACTAGACCTAACAAGAAATACAATAATTTATAATATGTACCAGTTTTAGTTTATACTAGAGAAATATACGAGGTTAATGTAAGATCATCAATAGTTATTAAAACGATATTATATTAAGCAAAAAACATATATTTGTGATACAAGAATATATTTTCCCCCCAAATAATTTCCCGAGTTAGTGTAATGTTTTATTAAGCCATCGCGTTTCGTCGATATTATCGCCTTATCTTAATTTTCGATGATACATAAGTAGTCGTATATTATACAAATTGTGGTTGTAGGGTTGTTTAAAAAATGGTATACCTTTTTTATGAAAAGAATAGCGTTTTTCAAACAGCCCTGTACTGTATAAAAGTATACTATAATACCGTCATTGAGCTATTATTACTACGTATAGAGGAGACACCACGAACAAAATCTGTGCTGCAAGCGTAGCGGCGCGGGGCGGCTTGTGAGTCATAGATTAAGCGATGTCATCGACTCGCCGTTCGCGCTATAGAGGCGAAACTTTGTAAATATTTTGCTTATTACTTATCAATTAAGAACAATCAATGTAACAAAAAAAATAATTAATCTAATAAATAAATTATTACTTAATAAACTTATCATTTAAAACCTTTTCAATTAAAACCAATCCATGTAAGAAAAAAAAATGATACATAGGTAATTTATTTTCATCTTTCATGATTTAACTTTTTTCAAATAATATCCACAGTACATACGATATTTTTTAAATGTGTAAAATTATTTTTTTCCACAACAAAAACATAATATGTGATGTAGGCGGTGTCGTCTCCATATGTATATCTCAATGAATACCGTGACGTTATTTGAACAATCCACGTATGGGTGCTTTTATAATTTACCGTGGCACGGCACGGTACCGCACGTTTTTATCGTCACGGTAAATTAGGAAAGCAAAATGTATGCATTTGTATGCAAACGCTTTTAATTTACCGTCCACGGCAACGGCACGCCGTGAACGGCAACGATCTACCGTGCCGTTGCCGTAGCATACTGCGCTCCCTATCAAATCGTCGCGGCATTGTTGAGAGTGTAGTGTGTGCGTACAAGAAATTTGTATGTGTGCGTGCGTAGCCAAGAGGCGCGGGAGGCAGGGCGGCGCTTTTAAATTATTACTCAGATGAGAAAGTATGTAATAAAACGATTTTGTTGACATCCGAAAATAATTGAAAAACTTATTTGGGTCTTCCTTGAGCTTATCAAATAGCGTGTAGTATGACCCTTCTAAATATTTTACTTTTAAAAGCGGATGTTGCCAATACTTTCTAGTAATATGTCTTTTTTTACGTCTTAAATATAACAAATAGAATATAAGTAGTCGCTGTCTCTTCGAGAACATGTCTGCACTTTGAAGACGCGCAATATTTAACGGCGAATTATAAAATCACCCTACGGCACGGCATGCCGTCCACGGCCACAAAACTTCTATCTCGTCCACGGTAATATCGT
The DNA here is from genome assembly GCF_061535395.1 of Colias eurytheme. NCBI lineage: Eukaryota > Metazoa > Arthropoda > Insecta > Lepidoptera > Pieridae > Colias > Colias eurytheme. The sequence goes on along the minus strand of NC_142989.1, from coordinate 8,473,842 downwards.
GCCGTGCCGTAAAACGGCAAATTATAAAAGCACCCTATGTATATCGTAAATTCACTTTATAAAATAGAAAAATACACGCAAGCGAAAATTTGATACAGAGATTCTAGTAAAAGCTAAAAGTTTGGTATTCATTGGCTGCTACATAAATCATTCATGCAATAAAATGGTATGTTTTACAATTATTGTGTTTAAATGGTACAAAAAAATGAAAAAATTGTACAATTTTTCCTGCAGCTTTCGACCAAACTTTTAAAATTGCTTGCTTTGTGACTGCTATCGTGATATATATTTAACAAATATTAAAACGAATTTGCTATAAGTAAGACATAAAGCCTTCTTCACAACTATTTTTCTACTTGGAATGTAATTATTATCCTTTTCTATATCTGTTTATTACCCTTTGTAATAGTTAAAATTTCTAAAATATGTTAAAATAGTCAATAATATAAAGACCAGTTAAAACTAAAATTGCTAGTTGCTATACATATTATGTATTATTAATTTGTATAATTTATTTTTTGCTAGAACCTTATAAGATTTATATGTAATGGTAACTGTACACACACATTTTGTTCACAAGATTCAGCGCTATTGTGTATATTTTTCCGATGATTTTTAACTAGATTAAAAGAAAACAATCTCTGAAATATTCAGTACTGCAATTACCTACAACGGAAAATTTAAATTTCGTAGTCTGTAGACAATTTGTGTACAATAACTTTTATATAAGTAGGACATAGTTTAAAATGAGTTCAGGGCCCCAGTGTGTATTAGCTTTAAACTTAGCAGCTATATTTTGTGTGTTAAAGATTAACATTAAAGTCCAACAATTTTCTACAAACAACATATTAAGCTCATCATATTATTGCATTGTGTACGTCACGTATTTTTATTTTTAAAATTATTGCCCTTGTATGTTTAGTGTGCTGTATATTTGTTGCAAATGCCATTCCAAAACCTTTCAAAAAGGTTATATCTTGTCAGTAGTTATATGACTTTATTTTACTAATGCAAAAATGTTATTTCATTGTAAATTAAATTTGATTAAAGTTATTTCGAATGCATATTGTTTATTCTTGTTACCAATTTATCCAGTTATATTTGTATTCCTATTCACGATCATATCTATACTAATATTATAAAGCTGAAGAGTTTGTTTGTTTGTTTGTTTGAACGCGCTAATCTCGGGAACTACTGGTCCGATTTAAAAAAATTCTTTTGGTGTTAGAAAGCTCATTTATCGAGGAAGGTTATAGGCTATATATCATCACGCTACGACCAACAGGAGCGGAGCCACGGGAGTGAAACCACGCGGAGCAGCTAGTCACCTATAAAATTATATTTCCTTTTATGATGATTATCAGATATGGTATCACAAGGTCTACGCGTGTTAGCTATCTGTTATTAACTATCGTAATAATAACTCATACAATACAATATTCATAAGCCATTTTGGGTTTCAGGCAATATTACACTTAAGTTTGAGGCTTTAATCTTTATTCTCACAAAAATGAAGTTGGCTACGATCCAAGTGTTTTTGATCGTAATGCAACCAGGTAAAATAGGCCTTTTCCACAGCCTTTTCATTCTCAATTATATTTCATCATGTAATTTGCTGCTCTATCACAAAAATATCATGTCAGTAGGTGAGTAACTAATAAAAATTAGAACAAAATTTGTCTCATTACATGTTTCATACATTGATATTTTGATACCTACCTACCTACTAATATATTAATTTGGAGTCTACGGTTTCTTGATTTATTATTAGGTCAAATTAATTGTAGTTACCTAGGTACAAATGTTATTAGAAAAATTTAGTGCAAGTTGAAATCTTTCTTGATACATAGGCACAAAATAATATGCCCTAGGTACATATTACACGAATTGTATATATGCGTGCGGGAGGGGTTAAGTTTATTGACATTTCAATAAGATAAGTGCAAACCGAAGTTATCTTGCATTTGAACTAAACCGGTCATATAGAGGTTTCGACGTGTTATGAATCAGTTGTGTGGACTGTGTATTTTAAATATATTTTTTTAATAAGAATCAAAATGAAAGCTATAGTGCGGGACGGGATAAAAGTAAGTTTTCATACATTTTTCTTACCTAAATAAATCAGTCAAAAATTAAAATAATACACCGCCTTTTTAACTAGGTCAATAATTTAATGTGAATTTAATTTACCTTTTGAATAATGAAACAAAAATCTGTAGGTACCTACTGTAGGACTTAATTATAATAATATGTACCTATTTTTTTTGCTAATTGTCAACTGTCAGAAAAAATCGATATTCGAATAATAATCGATGTTTTGTATTTTCTCCTTTCTTCATAGGTTATAAACATTTTTGTAAATATTGTGTTATATTTTAATTAAGACAGCATAAAAGAAAAACACATAAGAGGTCAATATTTATTATTATTAAAAAGTCATCTAGATAGCTAGCGTAGAAATGAACCTGTACCTCTGACATTGCAATGACCTTTAGAATTCCATAGAGTTGCTGTCAAACTTCAAAGTAGGAATGGGTCGTCGACGCATTTTTCATCAACGAGACTAGACCGTTAAATGTCGTTCATCAACTAGTCGATCAACTAGTTAAAATCTTCGACTAGTCGATGTGTAAACTGAAACGAATTGACACGGTCGACCGACGCGCGACGGTATTGGTAATCGAACGTTCGTTACCTTGAACTGAGGTCTACACTCTACCTACATGTAAAATTCCACATTCTTACAACGAAGTTATTACGAATTATAGATTTTCAAAGAGTTCAATGTCAGGGTTGTCTCTAGTAAAGAAAAAGTCAGAGTTGTTTTTTAACAATTACATATATAGGTATTTATCACCAAGTTTTTGTTTATGTTTTAACTTGTCGTTTTAAGTCGTTAGTTATAGTCGATATTTTAACATTATTCAATATATTATTATAAGTAGGTAATCCTTATGATATGTAATAAATTAACTGAATAAAAAAATATCTTAGATTTTTAAGACAATTCAATAATATCAAATTAATACAAATTAATCTCCTTTTTTTTCAATATTTCGAGCATTGATCATAGTAATCTCATTAAAAGTCAAACGGAATTAACGGTAAAAATATTGAACTATCAACTCGCGACGCGTCGAGCCGTCTACGACGAGTCGTTTAGCCGTCTACGGTGGACTATTATACGGCCACGTCGAAGAGTTAACCGTCGCGGACGCGTTGACGATCGTTTCGACTCTTTTGTTTAGTCGTTGAATTCAACTAGTCCGTTGATGAACGATGGACTAGTCGAATCGTTGAGTGTACATAGACGGTTAATTTAACTAGTCCGTTGATTCAACGCCCATGCCTACTTCAAAGTAGGTATTCGGAACTTTCGAGTTTCGACTTTCGACGTGTAATTGTAGTTTAATTTTTAAAGACAAAATATGGCATCGATGGAAATAGTAAGTTAATTATTTTATGTTTGGCTCTAATGTAAGTTTTATGACTCTGGTTTATTTAACAAATGAGTTAAAATATATTTAAATTGTTAGGTAAATACTGAATCATCAGGTGATGCCGGTCAACCCACCATCTTTAATCATAAAGTATCCTGTCCAGTGTCCTGTTTATAAAATATGATTCGTGCAAACTGCTAACTGAGATATTTTTGTTAAGGGAAAGTCTATATTAGTTTCATAGATTACCTACCTAGGTATTTAAATATTATTTTCAATTAAAATCCTACCTGTAGGCTGTAAGTACGTATTTGATTACGTGCATCGGACTTCCTAATTAAGTGGGTTTTCATAAATAAAGGAATAAACATGAACCAAAAAAGTACCTAATCCTCAAATTGTAAAACAAAAGGTTTTGTTTTTGCTTTATAATTTGACCCTTAAAACAATAAAATATATTCAAGCAAAATACATACAGTTTTCCCACTTGCAAGTTAGGTCGCCCGCGCCGGCGCAATGTTCCGAAGGTTTTCAACACAGAGCTGAGCAAGTAATATGGTTTTCAATACATTAAAATACAAATAGGTAGGTACTAAGGGTAGGTAAATAGAAAATAAAAGGGCACAAAACGGAAGTGTTGTCATGGAAACAAACAAAAAGTCAAATGTAGGCCCTGCTTTGAAATTTGAAGCAATCTATTATCTAACTTCTTTTGCTAGTAAGTAGAACTAATTGAACTACTTTTTCTTCTAACATTAGTGTTAAATACTTACACGCAATAATAACTAAAATAAAATACCTATATACTTAAATACTGTTGAATGTTGATTGCTCCGAGTTTAAAAATAAAACTTTGTAGACTGTAACTTTTACTACACTGAAAGCACACTACCTATAATGTAAAATTATAGTAAGCAAGCTTCTAAATGTTCTAGGGTTTTTTACGGGATATTGGAACGTGTTGTACCAACTCACAAGGAATGATTACATTTACATTAAATAAATATTAGTTAACACTAACATCAGTTTGGCAAACCGACAGTTTGTTTTGGTTTCTGGCACACCATCAAAGTTTAAAATTAGACTATATTATATTTTAGCAGTTAGCGATATTTTTAATGTTCGTTCATAGTTTTTAAGAACTTAAGTCAAAGCCATTAGCCACGACAAAGCAAGTAGGTTGGATAGGGCTTCCATTACGGCTAGGGCGAAGGGTCGTAATTTGAAAAGGGGAGAAATAAAAATTGTATTGGTTCGTGTTTCTACCCCGCGTCACAACTTTGATGCGCGCGCCAACTGTCGTGATTCGACGTTCAATACGCAAGTCCGTATTTCAATGCGGCCGAGAGAAGTTTTCTACGCTAAAGGGCAGTTCAAGATCATATGCACCGTCGGTTTCACCACTTGCGAATTTTCAGAGAGGTGTCGTTAGTAACAATAGTGTAAAAATGGTTTGGTGCACAATTTACGATGGAAAAACAGAGGTATTGAACACCACAGTGATAATTATTAAGCCCATTAGTACAGTAACTTTTCGTATTTCAAAATGTAGCTACTGACATTTTAAAAAAGACTTGAAAGTTTTTTCAGCAATTTGGGTACAATTGTTACATTTCATGTTTCACTTTCATCTCAAGAATAAAATATCCCAATAAGACCTGGAAAATGTATAAATAACTAAAAAGTATGGCTCTTCCTCATCAGCTTGAGTTAATTTCATACAAGTAATAAGTATGTGTAGCTATTAGGTAGGTATAGTCATAAAATAAGAATATAATGATAATTTAGTATTTACATACCTTGAAAGTTGAAATTGTACATTATAATCCTTATCCATATATTTTAATGAGCACTAAGTACTTAGAAACACCACAATTTTCAGTAGTTGATCTTTCATGACTATAATTTTATATAGAATTATAACAGCAACTAATATATTTAGCACCTGAAGTTATAGACTATAGTCATAAACAGCAAGGTCAACATAAATACATTATTATCAGTTCATGTAGAGCATGTCTTAGAAATAAATGTATTCAGGTATACAGTGTTGTATTGAAATTGCTAATGAAAAGAAAAAAATAATGTACCTAAATAGAAGACTATTCTTATTTCTAACATAGAGATAATATGTACTACGTACTACATATTATCTCTATGATTTCTAATTGGAATCATATATTTTAAATGTTTGAGTTTGAGTTTGATATTTGATGGTTTGAAATATTATTAATAAACAATGAAATAATTTTTATCAAAACCATATTAAAACATAGGTTTTTTTTGTAGTTCTGTAATATTATTTAACTGTGTATCTTTTAGAAACTCAAGAAAAAATCAATATAATGACTCTTAGCATTATTTTTAATGCAAACATTAATTTCCAATTCCATATCTATTTCAAAATAATTTGTCAATTAAATAATATATGTATGTACTATGTACTTATTTACTTGAATTAAAAATAAGTATATTTTGATATTTTATTGATTTTTTATTTTATCAGAATAACGCATCAAACAATTTATATTTCCATTTTAATATAGTTTCCAGATTATTTATCAACTCAATATTTCAGAGTGGGTGTGAAGAGAAGCCATGCATGCAGCTGGCTGCATCAAATGCTCTCTCCAACTTGGACCACATGTGCAGCCTGGACATCGACTCCAGGGCTTCATATGTGCGTCTTTCTGGAATCATCTGTACCATTGGTGAGTGGATAAGAAATTAATAGTAGTATGTACTCTTATACAGTGGTGGTCACATAATTAAAGACACTAAGAACATTTCATACTACCCAAGACACTTATCTCAACATTTTTTTTTACACTACCATTGGAACTTGTTAAATAATTTTAAAATATTCAGGTATGTGTTGTCTAATGCTAAACTAAATTTTATCTACAAAACTCGTCGGTTTGTTAGATTTTATTCGGTTCATCCTTACTACTAGCAGTTTTAACCTAGCAAAGGTCTGGCCATATAATTAAAGACATTAGACTCGCTTATAAGAAATATAAAAAAATATTATTTTAATGAGATTATTTTTACAACACAAAATACCTGACGTATTTACAAAACATTTTTACACTTTGCAATATTTGGTTGCATGTCCTTTGGCAGTAATGACGGTTTACATCTCTTGGGCATTGAAGCAACTAATTTTGTTCAAGTTGCATCACTAAATTGGTTTCATTCTTCGGAAATGTTTTGCAAAGTTAGTCGACGTTTGATGATCGCTTTGACGCGACTTCTTTCTTTCTTGATTTCATAAGTTTTCGATCGGATTTGAATCCGGACTGTAGGGGGGCCAATCCAAAACAGTTACAGATTGGTTCCTTAACAAGCACTTCACTACTTTTGCTGTGTGCTTAGGATCATTATCGTGTTGACAAGTCCAAACAACAGGTAAATTTTCCTCTGCATAAGGGCAGCATGGATTGCTCTAAAATATACTTTACTGGAATTTATCCATGTTGCCTTCTGTCTTTTTGACAGGTCCAACACCAAGTCCAGAAAAACAGCGCCACACATTGATATTTCCACCTCCATGTATGACTACTTTTTAGAGTATCTTGGATGCATTTCCTTATTGAGATGGCGTATTACATATTGTGTTCTGACAGAATTAAACATATTAATCTTATTAGTTTCATGCCAAAACAGCACATGTTTCCATTCTCGTTCAGTCCAGTGTTCGTATTTTGAAGCAAAGTGAAATCTTGCCTTCACATTTTGTTTTTTCAAAAGTAGTACTTTACGAGATACTCTTCAGTGCAAGTTTTCCTCACACAGTCTCCGTCTAATTGTCCTTGCAGACACCCCCATCAAGCCTGCTGCACCATACAACTCTGAACTGTATCAGTTCCGACCCTTTAAATGGATCTTTTTAGCCAACAACAACATTTTTGAACCTTTCGGCCGAGTAGTTTCACTTGGTTTTGCTTTTCTGAGTACGTTTTCGGTCGTGTGGAACATCTTGACATGTTTAACCCATTGACCACCGTAAGGCCCGATCGGGGCGCGACACAATAGATTTTCTATTGTGTCTGTGATTCCGAGGACTGATGGATTAATAGCATTCATAACCATATCCTTGAAACAGTTTAATTATCATGGAAGTTAAAAATATTTTTTCTTGTGGATGAGTTGTAACTCTTGTTTTTACCCATAATAATTGATATTAAAACTATTAAACGTATGAATTTTAATTTTAAAATTTAAAAATACCCAAAAAAATTATAGAGTGTCAACGATTTATGAAATTACGCGACAAAACTAAGTAAAGCAAAATACTGTTTCTTTTTATTTATAAAAAATTATAACTCATTTCTTGTTGTCTTTAATTATGTGGCCAGCTACACGTACGTTAACAAAGTTTGTGTTACATTCCCACAGAGAGCAAGTGTCGAAACTACCAAGGAATATACCTATTTTTTGTCCCTCATTTTAAAGAACATATTGTCCTGTATGGTTTAATAAAAATAATACTAGATTAAATACCTTTTTCAGATAATTGTACTTCCTAATGTAAATATTTTATGGTCAATTAGGGGGTGTCTTTAATTATGTGACCACCACTGTATGTAGATGTATTTGTTTGTAGCAAGGTCTAATGGATGTTGTGACGCTATAATGGGTTATCATGTTACAGTAGTGGGCTTATAAGCATATATTATTGTATTTGATTGGATAAAATTACTGCACTAAAGTAGTATTACACTATAAAAATCAATATAAGTTAGAATTAAAATCACATTATCATAAAAGTAACGAATATTGAATGGTACAATTTTAATTACTCCAAAAGAAAAAATCAAGGGATGAAAATTGCACATTTTTTACATATTTTGTAAATCAATTGATCAATATCTATCTTATCTTCCAATAACACATTCAAGAAATTCGATTTCAACTAAATATTTATATTTTTTTAATCTGAACAGGGCCGGTATCCCGCAGCGTCGAGATGCTAGAGAAAATGATGGAAACAGGCATGAACGTTGCCCGTATGAATTTCTCGCACGGTTCCCACGAATACCACGCAGAGACGATCCGCAACTGCAGAGAGGCTGAGAAGAATTACAGCAAGAAGCTCGGTATGCCTTTCTCGCTGGCTATTGCTTTGGATACTAAGGGACCGGAAATCAGAACTGGCCTTTTGGAAGGTGTAAGTATGCTGTTGTTATTGTAATGTGGCTAATATCTTGGTCGCTTTGACTTTGGGCGTTGATGAGGTTTTACAGCAGAGTATAAGGATTTTTTTGAAAGTACTTGAAAAAAAGAACAAAAAAATGTTATCAAAAAGTCCAAGTAGACATTAAAAAATTGTGCATTGAATTATTATATATTGTTGATTTGTCCATGCTTGTCAAATTGGAATTACGTTACTTCCCCAACCATCAATTTTACAATTATGGTAATAAATGTACTTATCACTAATGTTAATTTATTAGAATAGCTATGTAAATTCATGTGCTCATTATTGATTGGTTGTTCAATTATAAATAAAACATGGACTTGCATACATAATATGAAAAAATTAAAAAAATGCATTTTCATCTTCTACTCTAATAAATAAATAGAAATTATTGGTTTATTATATCTTAAATCTTATAGGTTTATGAATTCTGCAATAACTATTTCTCTAGAAGATATAATATCCGAATAAATACAACAGGACAATTAATTTGTATTATTTCTTTTACTTCTCTGATAATAATGCTTGGCTCAGTTTTTACAATAGAAGAAAACAGGATGGTCACTTATTACTTTTTACATACAGGGTGGTTCCGCGGAAGTAGAGTTGAAAAAGGGCGAAACTCTCAAACTGACAACCGACCCGTCCTACCAAGAACGTGGCAACGCGTCCACCGTGTTCGTCGACTACAAGAACATCACTAACGTAGTGAAGCCCGGCAACAGGATATTTATCGATGATGGTCTCATCTCTGTTATCTGTGCGTCATCGACAGCTGATACTTTGGTCTGCACTATTGAAAATGGAGGTGGGTAGTTTTATATATGTAGGGAATCTTATATTCAACATCATCACAAAGCTCACAAGCTTCACAAGAAGCTGTGATTCACCTATGGGATAATAATTAAATAATAAACTTAACTCAAGTTGATTCAGAATTGCATTCTATATTAGTCCTATATAGTAAGATTCATTGCATTCTATATAGCATTGCATAGCATGCATTCTATATAGTAAGATTGTTCATGGGTGCATTTATAGATTTTATGTATTTTTAAGTCCGAAAACGATGACTTTTTCAACTTTTAGCAGATTTTTTCTTTTTCTTTTCAAATTATATAATAATTGTATGTTGTTACTTCCCAAATACAAATAATAAAAAATATTCCTATGTATACAGGTATGCTTGGATCAAGAAAGGGTGTGAACCTCCCCGGCCTGCCTGTAGATTTGCCAGCCGTCTCTGAAAAGGACAAGTCTGATTTGTTATTCGGTGTTGAACAAGGCGTAAGTATGATTAATTAGTTAATTGCTATTAAGCATTGTCAAACTTTTATTGAAAAATTTACTGTTAGGTTTACATGTAGTGACCATAAATTATCTATGAAGCATATATTCCATAGGCATTTTGCATCGCTATATTAAATCTCATTTGTCCTACAAAATAAAGATTTATACCGTCTTCTACTTTGTGTCAGAAAATTTTAAACTTGAAAAAAAATAAACAATCCTATTTATCTAGCTTACTTCCGGCAAACAACATACAATCTATATAATATATTATATAAAACTCAAAGGTGACTGATATAGTGATCTATCAAAGCACAGCCCAAACCACTGGACGTATCGGGCTGAAATTTGGCATGCAGGTAGATGTTAGGACGTAGGCATTCGCTAAGAAAGGATTTCCCGAAATTCTTGCGGGAACGGGGAAAAACAGGGATGCACGTTCAAAGTCGTGGGCGGAAGCTAGTTTGCAATATAGTTTCAGTAACAATTCCACAATCAATACTTTATCAAGTATTTTAATAATAAATAAACCTCGCTAATCAATATCATTGCCTGACATTCTATTCGGATGAGTAGTGGTACTGATAAAAGCGTGATATCACGAGACGACAGCACGTGGTCCATAATGTAAACACGCCATATCTATACTTGTATATACATGTTTTGTAAATTTTCGATGTTAATAAGGTGTTAAAGTTTTTAGGTCAAATTACTATGTAAATTACTTGGTGATAATTTTTGTTGATGCTTGTACAGGTAGTTGAAGATTTGTCAAAGCCACGCCGGGATAAAAATTCATTTAGTTAAATAAATAAATATATTCCGGGACAATTTTCACAAACGAAACGATCTGATCCCATACTAAGCTTTTGCTTGTGTTATGGAAACCAGATGGCTGATAAACATACATACATAATTTTAAATAAATACTTATATCACCCAGACACAGAGCAAACACCTATGTTCATAACACAAATATTTGCCCCTGGTGGGAATCGAACCCACCTCTGGCTTGGAAGATAGGGCCACTACCAACCGAGCCAACCGGTCAGTCAATTAAAAAGTTGATTCTTCAAATAAATTTTATGTTTTCTATTTGTTGTTTCACATACGATCTTGATACTTGCTCATATTTTTTATAGTTTTCATAATAGTATGTATTATCTAACAAATATATACTATCAGTCTCCTTCAGATTAATTATACTAATAGTATTGAGAGTTATTTTCATGAAAGTAGATCTAAATATGAACCCAAAAGAGTTCAACTATTAATTTTTTTTCAAAGGTGGACATGATTTTCGCCTCGTTCATCCGTAACGGAGCAGCGTTGCAAGAAATCCGCGGCATCTTGGGCGAAAAGGGAAAGAACATCAAAATCATCTCCAAGATAGAGAACCACCAGGGAATGGTCAACCTTGACGAGATTATTGCTGTGAGTTAAAAATAATAAAAGTGTAATTGGGATATCGAGATGAGGATTAAAATTTAAAAATATGGAAAAATGTCGTCCATAATATAGATATGTAATATATTATCCTACTTACTACTACTATTATTAACTAAAAATATCGAATGGTGCGGTAGCAGGATGTTAGTTACACTTTAGCGCAAATACTATTGAATATAGGTATCTACTCTTAAAACGAAAAATGACTGCATTTACACAGATTTTGTTTTGGGAATTAGAATTTTTGGTAAATATAAGCAACAATTCGCCTTACAGTATAGGAGGTGAAATCTATTTGAACAAAGCCTATTATTTAATAAAACATCTGCTCTCTACCAGTTCAAATTGTATTAAATTCGGGATCACATTAAATTGCTTTATACATTTAACATTTGACACGTTAGAACTAGTTTCTGTAATGATGTACTTACTGGTTCTAAAACGCGGATGTTGCCAATTTATAGCATGCACTGACTAATGACTTTATGATCTGAATAAGGTTATTCTTCAATTGTCGCAAATTGCATATACATATTGGAACCTCAGGTTTTACTCAACTGGATCATTAAATTCTACTCTATTTTTATCTGTATTTTTTTTTCATGTAGATTAGAAATGTTTTGTTACAGAGGTTATCAGGTTAATGTGTGAACATAATTAACCGTCCAAATTTTTATAAATTTTCTTCTCTTGTGTAATATTTTTTTTAATTCTTGTATTTTATTCCCTTTTTCATCTTAAAATAACGTCTGATAATGATATTTTTTATTTCAGGCATCTGACGGTATCATGGTAGCGCGAGGTGACTTGGGTATCGAAATTCCACCAGAAAAGGTCTCCTTGGCGCAGAAGACTATGATCGCGCGTTGTAACTTGGTAAGTAATTTTTATGTTACAAATATTCTTCAATGTAAAGACGTAATATTGAAATGTATAAAAAATTATGTGTTGTTTCATATTGTATTTTAATCTCACTGCTCTTGTAAGTGTATTGTGTGTCTTTTAGGTCTATTTATAAAATAATTTGTAATATTAAGTTAATATATTATTTTCTGATGTTTTTCACACACTTACTCGTATTTTTTCCATCGATGTACCTTTTGACATATCTAATTACCAATTTATTTGAAGATGTTTCACAACCTGTAAAATACCTTATTATAAATAAATTCTTTTATACACAAATTATTCCAAAAATATCTATTAATTATGCCATTTACCTTCCAGGTCGGTAAACCAGTGATCTGCGCGACTCAAATGCTCGAGTCCATGGTGAAGAAGCCGCGTCCAACCCGCGCGGAGACATCGGACGTGGCCAACGCGATTCTGGACGGAGCTGATTGTGTCATGCTCTCGGGGGAAACGGCCAAGGGTGATTACCCACTGGAGTGTGTACTCACTATGGCCAATATCTGTAAGGAGGCGGAGGCTGCGATCTGGCATAAACAACTGTTTATCGATCTGGTTGCGCAGGTATGTTCTTTTCATGTTCCTATTGGAATATCAGTATGTAGCTTGAGTTACTCATTATAGCATCAAATATCTATCAGTGAAAGTCCCGTCAAAGTTGGTATAGCCATTACAGAGATTAGCCGGAGCAGACAGACAGACAAACATTGTAAAAATTACTATTTTGTTATATTATATACCGTATATAGATCAAGCTGCTTTTAAGTCTGTAGTAAGCTGTATTTTAGTCAGATCAAAGAAAAAACATTTTTTGGTTTTATTATAAAATTCTTTATATTGAATAATATTTATAATGTAGGTACAATCTCTATTTCCCTTTCCAGGTCAAACCACCAATCGAGCCAGCCCACTCAGTAGCGATCGCGTCCGTAGAGGCGTCCTCCAAGTGCATGGCGTCCGCGATCATCGTGATCACCACCAGTGGCCGGTCCGCATACTTGCTCAGCAAGTACCGGCCGCGCTGCCCCATCATCGCAGTGACACGGCACGCGCAAACCGCTCGCCAGGCGCACTTGTACCGCGGAGTGCTGCCCCTGGTATACGAAGGTAAGAATAACATGCCGAAATACCATCTTTTTCCATTGAGATTAGAGAGATTAAACTGATCTCATCATTAAATATTTTACTACTTTAAATTGGCTCTTCCACCCATATAGATTATTCGTATTCATTTTTTTAAACATGATATAAAAATGAATATAATAAACCTTTAACTTACATTATAAATAGAACCTCACAAACAAAAATTTACAGAGGGCGTGGCCAGCGACTGGCTGAAGGACGTCGACAACCGCGTGCAGTACGGTCTGCAGTTCGGTCGCAAGCGTGGTTTCCTGCGCACCGGCGACAACGTTGTGCTCGTTACCGGATGGAGACAGGGCTCTGGATATACCAACACTATGCGCATCATGTGAGTTACATCACACACACATGCACACGTATACAAAATTACACACGCACACGTATACACAATCACACAAACAAGCTCGCGGGCTCGGCAGAGCTTCAGCAACACCAATACTATGCGCATCATGTGAGTTACATCACACACACATGCACACGTATACAAAATTACACACGCACACGTATACACAATCACACAAACAAGCTCGCGGGCTCGGCAGAGCTCTGGTAACAACTGGTAACTATGCGCATCATGTGAATTTCACGTATACACACATTCACAAATCACATTGCACACTTATGCACAATCACACACGCGCACGTACATGGACAAATACACATATGGATACACCAACCACATGCGAATCTTGTGAATGACACCAAAGTCCACATACGCGTGCACACGAATACACACACACACACACAAACAATTATAGATATACACGTGTACGCACGCACGCAAATCTTTGGCTATATACGCATGCTACACAAAAACGAACACTCATAACTGCAAAATTTACTTTAACATTGATACAACACACCAAACATGTATAATTATAAAATTTAATCCGTTTCAGCGCTTACAAAGTTTCGTAATAATAAATTATTAATCCCATAATATTTCTTTTACAGCCAAGTGGAATAAGGAAGCTGGTTGAAAATATGCCGGTGATGAAGATATTCCTATGAAGTATTAGAGCAACCAGCAGTGATAAAAGATCTACGCACTAAAAGTGATATTATATAAGCTATGTAATGTATGTCGAAATTATGCCTAGCGTAGGAAATATTTATTAAATGCAAAGTTTATAGAACTATGAGTGTTGCGTTTGTATGTGATACTTAATAAAAGTTTTATTTCTGATTTGGTGTTTTATTGAACTTTCAATGCAGGTACGCAAGCACGTTTTAAAAAATAAGCTATATTATTCATAAAAATGTTGTGTGGTTTTATGAAACTACGGTAAAAGTGAAACTGTGCGAACGGTTTCGAACACTGCTTTGTGTCGCGCATGTCGCGTGACGGTCGGCTGCCGAGTAGGTATACCTACTCGGCAGCCGCGATACACGCGACATGCGCTACACAGACCAAAAAGTTTGAGACGATGTAATAAAAGTTTCACTTTAAAAATTGGTTGTCTGTAAAGTCGGTTTACTAACGGTTTCAAAACTATCGTTAGTTGAACGATAGTTTTGAAAGAGAATTAATTCTACCGTCTACGAAAGCTATTGGGAGCTGAAAAGCAATGCAAATTTAGCACCCCATCAATGGAATTTTGGGTCGAAAATGACCTTAATCGATAGGTCTCCGTTAGGTCCTTTAAGGTCTCCCAATTTTTTTGTTAGGTCCCCTTTAGTATTTTTATTAATATTTTTTTAAATTTTGGGTATAAAAAAAGTACACTTTAGCACCTCATCCATAGAATTTTAGGTCTAAAATGACCTTAATCGATAGGTCTCATAGGTCCTTTAAGGTCCCAAAATTTCTTTGTTAGGTCCCCTTTAGTTTTTTTTTATAAATACTTTTTTTAATTTTGGGTATAAAAAAAGTACACTTTAGCACCAAATCCATAGCAAAATTGGCGAATTTTATCAATATCGTATTCTTTATCGTTAGGTCCGTAAAGGTCCATCATTGAAATTGTTAAATTTTTATTTATTTTATTATTAATTAAAATTAAAATTATAAAATAAAACCTGTGCATGCGCACATCATACATAAACAGCGCGAAATTTAAATTGGTATCGTTTCATAATGAAATCAATAAATCAATTGATTAAAGATAGGATAGATAGATTTCACTCTTGTTCTTTTATTAAAAACCTACTTTTCAATCCAGAATTAAATTAACTGGTATTATTAGATTAGTGTCAATATTATATCTATGCATTATACAGACATATAAATGTATATAGGGTGTCACGGATTTCCTATTGGAGCTTGTAGTGTTTAATCTTCTGAATTCTGATGCTAAATAGGGTCTGATATTGATGTAGATGGCGCTAGAGTAGTTTGTTAATTATTATGATATTATAAATTTGCAGCTATATCAATATGTAAAAATAGCCATCAATAAAATTTAACTATACATTTTTTATTGATTTAGGGCCGATTTTTCAATGCCCAGATAAACAGCTAGATAGACTTTATTCTTCAGTTAACAAAATATTCAATTTTTCAATAGACGAATAGGACTTATCTATCCAATAACTACGTTATTTGAGGAATAAATCTATTTGCCGCTCCAACGGCCAGATAGCGCGCTATTCGACTGTTAGGGCGTATTCAGAAAGAAAGCTTGAAACTTATAAGCGCTTATCGGCGCTTGTCATGTTCATATATTTTCCTGTCAGTGCTGTCAACCCACGCAGGAAAATATATGAACATGACAAGCGCCGATAAGCGCTTATAAGTTTCAAGCTTTCTCTCTGAATACTCCCTTAGGGCGTATTCAGAAAGAAAGCTTGAAACTTATAAGCGCTTATCGGCGCTTGTCATGTTCATATATTTTCCTGCGCGGGTTACCAGCACTGACAGGAAAATGACAGGAAAATATATGAACATGACAAGCGCCGACAAGCGCTTATAAGTTTCAAGCTTTCTTTCTGAATACGCCCTTAGGCGTTTGAGTTGACAACTGACGCGTCAAATTTGAGATATTTTCGTATGTCATAACATAGAGCGTAGAATTCAGTAGAATTATTAACAATTAAACCTCTTTCTATATAATTATTATCAATTAAAATCATATTGAAATTGATGTTTTTGATAGTACTGATGACATGCCATTGAAAATTTGCCGAACGCTGCCTTTAAGTATGTCGTTTCCATCGTAAAATATATAAATTGAAACACAAATTTAACCAAACTCTTTACTCGAATCAAAACAACAATCAACAATCATAGAAGACAAGTGCACTCCTGACGTGAGTCATAATGACGGTTGTTGACAAATTGCAAGATTTGACTCTATCCCGCTCTAACCTGACTAATTTAATATGTTTGTTTCGCCACTCCGAGAGCAGTGCTGCCAATATGGAAATATTTGGTCAGATAGTTATTCATCCAATAAAACACGATTGAAAAATAGGCGAGCCGTAATGAGTTAGATAAATAATTGAATAAATCTATTCGAGGGGTAGTTATTAGACTGTTTATCTCGCGATTGAAAAATCGGCCCTTATAGGGTATTATATTTCATGAATTGTATAATATTGAAATTGAATACAGCGCCATCTATTAGAAGGAGGCTGTAGTCATTATAAATTTCGATTCTGCTAGTCTCCACTAGATGTCACTGATATAAAATAAATGTATAATATTGAAATTGAATGCAGCGCCATCTATTAGAGAGAAGATGTAGTCATTATTAATTTCGATTCTTCTATTCACCCCTAGATGTCTCTGATACAAAGTATATTTTAAGCCGCAATACCTAAGTAGATGAGGCTCACCAAACCTGACCCCGCATAATTTTTTTTTAGTTTTAAATTTTTATTATGCCATATAGTTAGTTCATGTTTTGTTCTTAATTGTTTGTTCGTTAAATGTTTATTAACAATAAATAAAATAGAAATATACTGTTTGGTTGGCCGCCCTTCAAAATTATTAATACATTTTTTTTTCATTATTAGTTTATAAACATTCTTAGTTGTTATAGTTTGTTCTACATTAAAATCACAGACTAATAATAATACATATACTACGATTAAAATATAACGTTTGTTCGAAAATTATACTGGCGTTTTATTACCAATGCAAATTTCCCCATCAATGGAATTTTGGGTCGAAAATGTCTCCGTTAGGTCCTTTAAGGTCTCACAATTTTTTTGTTAGGTCCCCTTTAGTTTTTTCAGGTTAGGGAGGAAACAGTGACTAGGATTTTTTCGGTACGCTCAAAAATATAGTAAATAATATATAATCAAAGTGATTTTTTTAGATCTTGAAGTCAGGTTACCACTTTTCACTATTGTGTCATTATATTCTCATTACACTTTAAATTATTTAAACCAAAAAATAACATATTATCAAAAATGTTGTGTGGTTTTATGAAACCACGGTAAAAGTGTACGATAATTATTATCGTACGGATCCGAACACTGCTTTATACCTACTCGGCAGCCGACCGTCACGCGACATGCGCTACACAGACCAAAAAGTTTGAGACGATGTAATAAAAGTTTCACTTTAAAAATAGATTTTAGTCACTGTGTACCGGTGGATGTATTATTTAAATAACTAAAAATAATTTTTTTGTATCGATCATCGATAGATAGGTATAAAAAAACTAAAGCAATCATTGTTAAAAAAATGATTCAAACAACAACAACATGTAAACCGAATAAAACAATCTATATTCGAGCTCTATTGGCATTTTTTTATATAGATTTAGGTTTTCTTGAAATCCGTCTCAGGAAGATTTCTGGTGCCTACCTACACTAGCCGATAGACTTTGTCTGAAAGCATAAGCATAGATTAAATATGTTAAACGAAAAATAACCTTCAGACGATAAAATACTACCTAAATCACACATAAACCTAACTAAATCGGGGTTATTTAAGTTTTGAGGTTAATTCACATTTTTCTCAATATCTTGAAAACCCCTGTTTTTATCACAAAAAAATCAATTGGTAAAAATCTTTTGAATATCGAAGAACCCTCCAAAACCACTCTGGCATTGACGCAACACTATACTGTGATCCATACTTTCATGGGCATTCTCCTTTCCATAAGTCGGGAAAATTTCTATAAGCTGGAAAATTTCCATAAGAAAGGAAAATTTCTATAAGACAGGACAATTTCCATAAGAAAGGAAAATTAAAGACAGGAAAATTTCCATAAGTCCGGAAAATTTCTATACGTCAGGAAAATTTCTATACGTCAGGAAAATTTCTATACGCCAGGAAAATTTCTATACGTGAGGAAAATTTCTATACGTGAGGAAAATTTCTCTTTGCCACAAATATTTCTATAAGTCAGGAAAATTTCTATACGCCAGGAAAATTACCATAAGTCAGGAAAATTTCTATACGTCAGGAAAAATTCTATAAGCCAGGAAAATTTCTATACGCCAGGAAAATTTCTATAGGACAGGAAAATTTCCATAAGTCGGGAAAATTTCTATAAGCTGGAAAATTTCCACAAGGAAAATTTCTATAAGAAAGGACATTTTCCATAAGAAAGGAAAATTTAAGACAGGAATCTTTCCATAAGTCCGGAAAATTTCTATACGTCTGGAAAATTTCTATAC
The DNA here is from genome assembly GCF_061535395.1 of Colias eurytheme. Classification (NCBI taxonomy): domain Eukaryota; kingdom Metazoa; phylum Arthropoda; class Insecta; order Lepidoptera; family Pieridae; genus Colias; species Colias eurytheme. The sequence continues at coordinate 8,454,837 of NC_142989.1, read as the reverse complement.
GTCGGGAAAATTTCTTTAAGTCAGGAAAATTTCTATACGCCAGGAAAATTTCTATACGTGAGGAAAATTTCTCTTTGCCACAAAAATTTCTATAAGTCAGGAAAATTTCTATACGCCAGGAAAATTACCATAATGAAATATTATTCCTTTATAAGTATAATTACAACTTGTGGAAGAATTTCCGCAATGGGAATTGCTGAAACACAACATGTATACACTCGTACGTCTCCAGAGCAACTGAACAGTGACGAATGCACTGGTGATGTTAAAATCACCTGAGTGGCGACAAGGTCACGCACGCTTACGACTTCTAGTGTCTTGTTATTTAGATTTCTATGGGTACAACACACAACACACAACATACAGCTGTGAGCTGTCAAAAGTTACCCATGGCCATGTCACATTAATACGAAAAAACACACTTTTGCATTTATATATAATATTATTAGAGGTCCGCCCCGGCTTCGCCCGTGGTACATGATATTTCGCAATAAAAGGTAGCCTATGTCCTTTCTCGGGTATCAAAATATCTCCATACCAAATTTCATGCAAATTGGTTCAGCAGTGTAGGCGTGATTGAGTAACAGACAGTCAGACAGAGTTACTTTCGCATTTATAATATTAGTAAGGATAGTATGGATTGACTCTACGTATATTATGATAATATGATACTGAATAACCCTTATTAAAACGCGAGCCTGTGGAGGAGTTAACAAAAAAGTAAGATACGTTCCTGGGTAATTTTGGGTCGTAGATTTCAAAAATACACATAAAAGAGGGGTTAGTGGGGGCGAAGTAACCTTTTTTTGGTGGGAACTATAGCTCCCAGTGTCCAGTATGACACCAATATTTTAAAACACTAGCTAGTTGCCCTGACTTCACTTGTGAATTAAATTTTATCATAAAAATTATATAAATCATATTTTTTAATAAAGCAGGTGAAAGTACTCATCAATGCAAGTTTCTTTTACTAAGGGAAGAATTCGGGAATTGAAAAATGAATGACTTCAACCTAAACAAGGCATTTTTCTAAAACAAAATAAAAGCAATAGGTACCTACTAATGAATTGAGTTAAGATGTCTAATTATCTGATCAGGAAATAATGAATAATAATAAATAAGTTGCTCATACCAACTAAAAACGTTTTTTTAGACACACGGATTTTATATGTACATATATAGAATTTCCGAATGTCGTGTGCAGTGAAGAACACTGGGATGATATTATCTTCCCACTTATAGACTTAATTTCAATCGACTCTACCAAGGTATATACAAAAGATTCTGGGCATATTTTAACGTTTCACGCAACCGTAATAAAGTCTAGTTTACATAGCTAAAACTCAAATCTACTTATCTAATTTTTTTTCAGCACTACACAAAAAACTAAAAAATAACGGTCGTTTTCGGCTGCAAAATCACGTCACCTGACTTTGACGTGTGTTTACCATGACATGTAATAATTCTCTGAAAAGTGTTTCCATGAAAAAAAGTTCTCTGAAATGTTAAGATTGCGTAGATACACTGCATTAGGTTTAAGCAATTAAGCATATAAAAATAAAACACGATTTACTTCAATCTGAGACGTGGGAAGTATAGCTCCCAGCGTTTACACCTTACAAATAGATACTTTTATTTGAAAAGTATTAAAATAAACAAATATGTATAAAATTTAATTCATTATCTAATCTTCGACAGGATAGAGGCTGAATCTACACATACAGTCAGCTTTTATTTCCTTTCCTTTGTTTTTTGACACACAACTCATTGATAGAGCCAACCACATATGTTTACCAACTACCTTACTTATTTAGTTTACATTCTTTGATACAATCGTTATAGAAGAGGAATGAAATAACTCGTACAATAATCCCCTACCCAGTGAATATGTCCATGACAATGTATCGAGAGGAATTTATTGTATTTTAAACTGTTGTCATTAAAGAAAAGCAAGGTCGACGTCAATCGGGGCAACAAACGACCATTTTATATCAAGACATTTGTTTACATGTAATGTTGCATGCTACATTACTCGTCACTATATTTGCTTCAGTATTCATTATATTTATTGCTTCAATGTCCTCGAATATACTTAGCTCAGTTAATTCGTATGACTTATGTATTAATTTTAAGTAAGGACTAAGGAGTAAAATAAAAATGATTGGAAATCATGTTGTGTATGAAAATTGAAAACAGTTAGGTAGGTAAGCATTTTTCAGACGTTCAGAATTTACCAGAGCAGTAAGATCAGAAGCTATTGCGAAGGTTCTAAGTAAATAATTTAGTCGAGCGTCCTGGGTTTATTACACCCCAATTCCCAAGTTCGAATGAGACAGGCACACCACACGGACCGGCGACTGAAAACTAAAAATAACCGCGCGCTCTTCAGTACCGCCTCAACGACCGTGCGCGACGCCCGCGCAACACGCGAATCGCAACCATGGCGGAGACAATCGAAGAAACATACGAGACCGCGGTCACCCGCAAGGTGGTCCGCACGAGCCTCAAGATAGAGGAGGTGAGGACACGACTGCTTTATGTAACGATGCGACACAAATAGACGCGCACGCGTCGACGCGACGCCACCGCACCTGCTCACATAACAGATAACACATTTGACAGTGAACACGGACGTAAACACTAGCGTTATCCTGAACTAGTAGTGTCCAGGCCGCGGAAAGTGCAACGCATCAAGCATAATGGGTTCAAAATTGTTTAGTTCTTCTTCGTTTCTAATGCCTTTGTCAATCGTTGACGGATGGGCCGGTTTCCGCCCAACCTATTCCGGGAATGAGACAAGTGGAAGCCGGTCCAAACGGTTTTCAGTGAATCGCTCGCGAAGGTCCTACGTCAGTGGAAGTGCTCGCGGTGTCACTCATTATATTTGTGTTGTAAATAGAAATGAAGCTTGAATGAACACCCGTACCTTGACGCGTGTGCATCGGCCTATCTTGTGACACGGACATGACCACGTGTGACCTTGCAAGACAACACAAACAACACATGATTCAGAATGAAACCCACCACACTATTAGGTACATTCCTCATACATTCATACTCTACATTTAATAAGAGCTCTACATCATAAAAGTTGTTTCAGTATTGATTATGCAATGATAAAGTTTTAATGACCGTCAGTCATCAAAACGACCGGTAGAACATCCATGCCAATACACTTCTACATCGACGAAAGACACATAAGGGCGGTAGTGATAGGACATTGTCGCGTTATCGCATTCCTTGAACAAATTAACAATTAATGTCAGCGGGAACTACTGTCCGTTTCCAAAGCGCAAAATCCAATGGAAAAACGCGCCGTGGCATATTTTCGTCTTGGCTCCCATCCTAGTTTATCTGCTACATTACGATGTTTATTCACAATACGAAAGCGAGCATTAATGTGTGCGTTTCAGCCACTTGGGTTTGGGACTTGAGGTTTAAAAACCATTATTCCAACCAGAGCCAATCTAGACCTACCGCCGAGTCGTGACTCTCTAAAACAACAACATTTTTCTTAGAAGTTAAAAGTAAACACAAAAATGTGCACAATTATACGCATCATGTAAAAGCATCATTTGTTATAATGACTAGAAAATATAAGAAATATTTTGATGTTATCTGAAACTTCAAAAGTGCCGCTGACTGCCAAATCTACAGATATTTACTTGGCATCTTCATTCTAGACGTTTGCTAATGTAATAGTGTTAAATGCTTGTTATATATGTATTATATAGTTAGATCTGTTTTAAAAAAGTTGTAAAACTTGATGGATCTTCAGGGATATACGTTTTCAAAGCAGCTCGAACGGGTTGTATGGGTTCTTGCATTTTATTATAGTTTTTTCAAATCCCATGAGATGATATTATAAATGGATTTTGTATTAGCATAAATCTTCAAACTGATTTAGATCTTGAATTTATTGTTTTTGACGATACGTAGTTATTTGTTAACATTAATGTTGTCTTTAAAGATAGTTATTAGTTATAGTACCTAGGTATAGAGATTTTCTCAATGGGAAAAAGTGTCCGTTGAAATACGTCACTTACGTTTGTGTTGTCTTTGGTCTTTAATTTCTGCTCTATAATAAAATCTTAAAGTATAAGACTATCCTTAAATGAATTTAAAAATTAAACGGCTTTTACTTGTTAGTAGAAACAGGTAAATGGAAGCTAAACTCAAACATTTATTTATTCAATTAGACTTCTTCTAGAAGAATATACCTATTATTATCTCGTACAAGTAAGAATCTTGTCTTACAGAAATAATAATTTACATGATGATAGCACCAAAAACAATGGCGTTATTTAATGTTTCCGGAATACGAATCATTCTTCACGGTATGCGGAGCATTTGTTTACAAAATAAGCGATCTTTCAGGTACATATACTGCACACAAAAAAATGCATGCAAGTACAAAAAATAAGTGCATAAATATGATCATGGTCTTATGTCTATGGTTCCGGAACGAATATTACGATTGCGGTTTGAAAATAGTAAGTAAAATAATCGATTACAAGGTCGCTACATCCCGTATAATATTTTAACGTTCAGTGCTATTAGTGATCGAGATATTTCTAACTATTTCAACGACCCACATCCACATGATAGATGTTAAAATTAAATTAAACTAACAATCTTATAATACCAAAGTGCAAGATGTGTCAAGTCGTAGCCCAGCCTCTTATCACTTACGAAAATAATTACGATGACTCTATCGTAGTTTCAATTATGTGATTTTTTTCTATATAATATGCAACTTCTTGTCTCATTAGTCATAACTCATATTATACAAATACACATCCATTAATGACACTACTAAGTATATTATTTCATTGTTACGTAGTGTTTTGTTTTTATTTTTTCTTATTATAGACCACTACGAACACAAGAAAACGTAAACTGCACGAATGTAAACAATGCTCATCGATCTCAACTAAATATTGGTAAAGGCGTAAATCCTGTTAGCTATATATTTTATACTATTTCTTATTATGTTAAATTACTCGGTTGTGGTAAAACAAAAGAGAATGTTACCACAGTAGGTATAATATGTTACTCTAAAGTCCGCTATCATGGTCTTATGTCTATGGTTCCGGAACGAAATTGAAAGTGTTATAACACTTGTAAGTAATATTTTTTCAATAGTACCTAATTAATAATAATTAATTACTGATTGTAAGGAACTCATTTTAGGTGTGTTATAATTTTAATCATGTTTTTATTACGTGTAGTATCTGTTTCATTGATTGAGGCCTTTTCGAATAAAGAAAAGCAAAACAACGTTTAAGTATCTAACCAATAAAACTTTTAAAAGTTTTCATTTCCTTTGAGTGTCGAAGATGGTTATAAAGAAAGGGTTTTTAGTGATACAATTAAGTTAAAAGACGACAAAGATACTCGAGGACAATATGACCTGATACATTTTCTTGAAACGGATTAACGAGTTTACCAGGCCATTGAGGTTTTGCCAAATGTTTCCTTTCCAAAACAGTCGTACACATTTTGTTGTTCTCTCACAGAGTATTTTCAAACAAATTTAATTCAGAAGCTTTGTTATGACAGGATTAGTTAAATATCATTGTTATATCCAATGAAATAGATAAAATCCGCTGCAGTCTGCACTGGATCTTGACCAAGAGTTAGCTGCATATTTTGCGTCATAATATAGTTGCATATAAACATTTTAAGTATTTCAACCTGCTACTGTAGATAGTACATAATTATTACCTTTAAAAAAATACTCATATTTGGTGTTTGTTGTAATAAATAATCCCTTTCACCGGTTTGATAATATTTCTAAAGATAGGGATCTAAGACATAAAGTCAATAGTAAAACAGAAGTTTGGCTAGACCATTATTGTATACAAAGCAGGAGTAAATAGAAATGCTATTCGTAGTTACATTTATGCGTAAATTCATAGTGTAAACTGTAAACAATAAATTAGGTAGGTAGGTACCAAAATGTAGCATTTTGTGACGTATCTAGATTTATAATGAAGATGAACATCGTTACCATGTTTCCAAGGAGATAGAAGAGAACATTTAGTTCGTAGATGTCGTAATGTTACCTTGAGGTACTATTGACGTCTTTAATTTGTTTTTGTGTGACGTCATCTGGAAGAAAACTCTATGTAGAGCTAATATTAATATGTACACATAAATTGTAATGTTTCACATATTATGTAGTTTGCTGTGAATCCTGTTCAAGTCTTTGTTCACAGGATGATTAATAAATTGTTGTACAGATAGTTAGAAATAATAAGAAAAGATAGTCTTCAATAGCAGTTATCTTCAATAATAGAGTAGTTTACAGTACGAATACTATAATATAATAGTTTAATGCCCATAAATCAGTCCGTACGTAAATAAAACGGTGCATTGTCCAAATAAGGGTGTACGTGCGCTGTTCCGTTCCTCGAATCAAACGCGCAAAACACACAAGTCGAACAACTGCTCGGGAAGCCTGCCAAAGTGCGATTTTACCTAATTGACTAGCAGAAGCACAACATCCCATCCGTTTGATCGCACTCCAGCGATCACTGCTAACACAAGAATAACACCGTGTAAATTTCATTATTCTGTGAACGCGCCGTTTTATTCTGCTGCACTTTTACGTCAATTTTGACAGCTAATTAGTGGGGACATTGCGGGGAAAATAAATTGTGTGAGCACACTTTTTTATAATAATATCAATCATAATTCGTGTTAGTTCGACAACCGATCACCATGGCGTCAAGTCGCGGAAGCAACGCAACGCACTGTTGGTTTGCGAGAGCGAAAATGGAACGCAGCGGATATAATTAAAACTGGACGGACACACTGGCGGGGGGAATTAACACGCGAATTCGGTCAACTATCGAACATTGAACGATCGCTTTTTCTAGACAGATTTTATTGTTGGTCAATACCCTAGTGGTTTGCAAAGATGCTAAAGTGTTGGTTTTGGCAGCAATGGAAAACTGGATTGTTGTATATCAGCCATTTATTACTTACGTAAATAAAATCTGACATGAATATATATTATATTAAACGTTATTTTAAGGAGGAATGGTTTAGCTCAGTAAATAGTCCATTTTCTGTTAAAGTTTTCGTTTATATCGTAAAATTACAATTTAATATCTATTTGTTGATACCTATATCTTGTGGAAGCAGAAATACATCGTCTCTGACTATTTCAACTGTCCATCTATCACGGTTCATGAGATACAGCCTGCTGAAAGTCGGATTGACAGACTTTTTTTTGTGACTGGGTCCCTTTATTTACCCTTTTACCCTACGAAACACAAAGTAGCATTCATTATCAATGATTTTATGTATATGCAATGAATTTTGCAAACATAGAGTTCCAAAAGCCATCAAAAAGAAACGATCTTTCTTGCTTTCGATTGAGTATCAATAAAATTCAGACTGATCACAGATATGCACAGGGAATATTCCGAAGGTCATGTAATACGTGCATTGCGCTCGTTCACTATGAATTTACGTTCCTTGTTACGTAGAGTATACATTACTTGTCTATGAAAATGTCATTTGAATATTATTTACCGCCATTTCCCGTTTAGATCAAGAGCCCACGACGGCCAGACTTTCCTTTCTTTCGGAAAGTTGAAAGTTTCTCTGTATATGTCTCCTATACAGATAAGAACGACCAGCGACTATCAAGTTTGGGTTGTGGTTACTTTGGCAGGAAACAGGTAGTGAAGGTGTATAAAATAGTACCTAACTTTCATTATAGTTTAAAAGCTAAATTTTATATATGTTACTTGGGGACCTATAAAAAGACATTACCTTAAGAGCCAGACAGTTTTCATGGTTCTTACATCTAGCCAGACACATTTAAAAAATAACTAACATATCATCAAATTCACATAACTACCTAAAAGCGTAACAAATATGAAATAACCCACTAAAACATTAGTTAACTATAATTATTAAAAAAATAAAAGTATAATATATAAGTAATAAAGTTATTACTTATCTTTTACGGGGGTTTATGTTGATGAAATTTCACGTATCTCGATGACACAATAAAAAAGTCATCGGGATACGTGAAATTCCATCAACATAAGTCTAAGTAAAAGATAAGTAATAACTTTATTACTTATATATTATACTTTTATTTTTTTAATAATTATAGTTAACTAATGTTTTTAGTGGGTTATTTCATATTTGTTACGCTTTTTGGCAGTTATGTGAATTTGATGATATGTTAGTTATTTTTTAAATGTGTCTGGCTAGATGTAAGAACCATGAAAACTGTCTGGCTCTTAAGGTAATGTCTTTTTATAGGTCCCCAAGTAACATATATAAAATTTAGCTTTTAAACTATAATGAAAGTTAGGTACTATTTTATACACCTTCACTACCTGTTTCCTGCCAAAGTAACCACAACCCAAACTTGATAGTCGCTGGTCGTTCTTATCTGTATAGGAGACATATACAGAGAAACTTTCAACTTTCCGAAAGAAAGGAAAGTCTGGCCGTCGTGGGCTCTTATATTAGTTGTATCGTAGTTTAATGAGATTGGACAGGTAACATCTGCATGTTTACAAAACAATATTACCAAGCAAAATTATATTAAATTAAAGATTTAATGTATATATATAAGATGATACACAAGTCGTTTATTTACTTTGTACTTAGATTGTTGTTTCTTTTTAATCGAAGATTGTGTGCATGAGCAAAATATATTTGCAATGTTTCATTCTCATATTTTATTGGGATACAATACCTACTATTTGAAGATCATTTTCCAATACCAAACGATCGATAGACATGCATGCATTTCACATCTGTTCCATTGACCAATTATCTCTACAGACAAGTAGGTAACCAGCCTTCTGTTTCCTGGCATTTTTTTTCCCCAAAATGGAATTCTGATCATTGAGTCTCCTTGTTTCAGTTGCAATTTAGCATGCTGTAGCAAAGATATAAACTGCTAATATTATAATTTGACAAATATCTATAATTTTACTAGCTAGTAGATAGCTGCTATTTAGGTTTACGATTTCATCGTTACTGACACTTACAAATTAACACAAATTAGTTTATATTTGAGAGTGATACATCGAGAGAAAATAATTATTAATATTCAGTTAAAGATTAATAAAAGTCCTTTTCTCTCAATATTCTAAAACATAGACAAAAACACACGTTTCATCTTCAAATCCCGCATTGTAGAGTCTTTGGTAGAGCTTTGAACAAAACAAAAAACAACTAAAGTAAGTATTCATATTATTTTAAACCAAAACATTTAAAAAAATAATAATTAAAAACCGTCTACAAGATTAAAAATCCTACACTTTCTTGTTTTTAACCGATGTCCACAAAAATTAGATCTTGGAGAGACAATCTACTGAGATGACCATATTGCCTTATTTTAAAAGAAAACAACAAGTCATGTAATAATGCAGCACAAAATAAAATATATTACTTTGTAAAATATATTTTAAAGACTTGCTTTTAAAGTATATATTTTAGTGAAATTGTACCTATACTTTTTAAAAAATGTAAACAACTTATAAAATGTTAATAGGTTTCTTGACACCGTGAAGTTTAAATAGTTTCAGATTCAAATAATTACACTGCAGATTATTCATTTGCATAGTAGCTAATTATTATTAAAATTACAATAAAAGTAAAAAAAAAGTACTCATTAAATATAATATTATGGTACTTACTTAAATATGGCAACTGTAAATTGAAAAGCTACAATGATTTCCTTACACAGCTTCATATTTGTCTTCCTTAGTTATTACCTATACGTCATTTCCGTCTTTTATCCAGAAAATTCAATAAAAATAACAGATGGATACTGAGGAATAGAGTCTGTTTTTAATGAGTGAATAGCTAAACAACAAGCATACAACATCCAAAGAAATAACGTCGAAAATTCATTGAAAGACGACGTAGGCAATAAACGAAGCTTAGGGTTAAAAACATTTCGAACTAAAAATAAATTTCTTGTTAATCGTTTAACACGTCATGTCTTTATGTTATTAAAAGATAAAGGTAATTTAATTATTGCAAGTTTCAACGTGTATGTAAAGACTAAAGTTTTTCTTTGTTAGGTACATATAGGTACTTAGTATGCGTGAAATTGTGATTGAAAGGATTTTCTAATTAACTATATAAATAACTACATACATTGATTTCTTTAGCATATTAAATTAGATTTGGCTTTCTATTTTACAAACTAATGCGGTAAAAACCCATCCAGGAAATCATTCCTCTGTAAACCAAATGCTGCTAACTAAAGCTCCTATAATAAGATCTTGCGCGAGTAAAATTATGCAACTATAACGTTTGTTTTTTGTTTATGAGCGACTTTTGTCGCACTGAGTGAAAATGAAAAACATATCGCGCACAGAAATAGCGCGTCGCGACGCCCGCGCGCCAATGTCGAGGTGATCACTGCATTGTCTGTGTTCTCTTCTATGAGATTATTATTTCATGTTACTGAGATATTTGGGTTTCCTCTATGAATATATAATTTTATTTTACTCAGATAATATAATATCCATACTAATATTATAAATGCGAAAGTAACTCTGTCTGTCTGTTACTCTGCAATCACGCCTAAACTACTGAACCAATTTGCATGAAATTTGGTATGGAGATATTTTGATACCCGAGAAAGGACATAGGCTACCTTTTATTGCGAAATATGTACCACGGTCGAAGCCGGGGCGGACCTCTAGTATCTTTATAATTATTCTACTTATATACTCTATCCCAGTAACATGAAACTTTGAGTTTATAATTTCATGTAACTGGATCTTTCTTCTATGAGTTTATAATGTCATTTTACTCAAACAATACGGTCTGTGTAGCGTATTTTGCCTTCTATGAGTTTATAATAAATTCATGTTAGAGAATATTTGGTTGAACTAAAAAATACTCGTTTACCCGTACAAACTCCAGCAGCAGTCAATGGCAGTCAACGTCTTTCCTTTTCAAACAAAATATGCATTACAGTTTAAGGTGAAATTGTATGGGGCTATTGCACTTTTTGTGGGGACGAAGCCGCGCGGAGAGCAAGATCGCGCTAATATTATTATTTATACTAACAATACTTAAAATTATTCACAAAATTACAATCCAAGTTCAAAATGGGTAGACACATTCAACAACTAAAAAGTATTTTATATGGGAATATTTGTCCAGTCCATTAAAACTATTCAAACAACTAAGTACTTAATATAAAAATGGATAAAATGTTGTGTATAATGTATAAATAACACAATACAATAACAACAAAAAAAATGTTGTGTGGTTTTATGAAACCACGGTAAAAGTGAAACTGTTCGAAGGGTTCCGAACACTGCTTTATACCTAGGTACTCGGCAGCCGACCGTCACGCGACATGCGCTACACAGACCAAAAAGTTTGAGACGATGTAATAAAAGTTTCACTTCTTGCGTAGCTACTGTAGACTAAAAATAAAAGTCTTTCTGAGGAGTTAATGAAATTAGTTGGATTAGAGTAGATAGGTATTATTTTACGAGTCGGCTTTGTATTAATTCCATTAATTATCTACTTACTGTAACTAATCTAATTCGGCTCTACACAACGTTTGTATTCAAATTTCAAATATAATCTTTTTTCCGAAGAATGTATCAAAACAATTATAATGTAGATACTTGTGTATTGTCTATTTGGTTACCAAAAAGTTAAAATATAATTATTTCGTGAGAACACTATGCATAATATGTTACAGCTACCTACTTGTAAATGTAAAACACTTATATAGCCAGGTAAAATTTTTTCTTAAAACTCTGTATTTCAAACCAGATGAAATGAGTCGTGAAAACATTTCGCTTTCATGTCAACAAAATACTTCACAAAGACTAACTTTCAAATGAAACTATACAAATGAACAGCCCCCTGCGGTCATTGACTCATGAGTCATGACTAACCCCACGGCACCCACATGGCTTCAAACTGACGATAATCTATAAATACAACTTAATTTCAGGCGAAAATAGAGCAATCTTCACTTCTTATAAAAACGACATGTTTTTAATTTCTTGTCAACATTTAGAGCAACGCCCGAAAGTTATTTATGATATGTATAAAAATATTTACGCTAATGTGCGTTCAATGTTTTAGATTAGATATTTTGCAAATTGATCTTTATTATAATAATTGATGGTTTTATTTTGATTTCTATTTTAATAGAACAAAGAATAACCCCTGAAATTTACGAAGCTTTTGATACTTTTTTATGTACATAAGATACAAACTATGCCTTTAAATTTCATACGTTTCGGATATTAAAATCAAAGTATCTAAAAATAAAAATATCTATTCTTAATTGACACATCATAATATTGATTGTTGATCTTGTCTTTTTGTGAGAAATCAGCAAAAGCTCTTAGGATCGGAATAGTGAACATTGAGTTTTTTAATTAAATTGATTTGAAGAACCTTGTTAAAGTGAGTTAATATTAATATAACTCAATATTACCTAATTGAAATCTTAAACATAGGTACCTACAACAGTATTTAATTTCTTAAACTGCAGAAAATTATTTATATTAAAACAATCTTTAAACTTTACCGCAGTTTATTATTATTGTCACTCAAAAGTCTTTGTTCTCTTTGAAACAGCGAATACACTGTATGAAATGGTAAGCACACATTGCTGAAACAATTTAATGTGCGACCCAAATGCAGGCGGGATTAATGAGTCAGCGAGGTCGGCCAATGGACTTTTTTGTTAATAAAACATTAACAGAATGACAAATCGCTTCGAATAACTCTACTCAGAATGCCAATTGTGATTCATATTTCAATTTCATGTTATCTTTGTAAAGTGATGCACTTGTATGCAAAGCAATTTCTAAGATGTGCTTGATTCGTAATGAACTACGCACTTGGCTTCATATAGGCACGTTTAGAGTAACAATGAGATTTGAGATTATCCTGTATGCGATTATGGTCACCCTTTACAACTGAAGAAAACATCAACGCATGAAATCGTTACATATTCGAAACCTCAAGATTATTAAAAATGCATTATAACGAGATGTAAATGCATTTCAGAGTAAAAGATTTGCTGTTTTACTCTTAACTGTTTAAAAAATTGGATTACTAAATTTTTACTTATTTCATAATATTTACATGAATAGCAGTTGGCCAGCGTAATCGATAATGGCTGAAAGTACCTACTTATTTCAGCCGTCTGTGAATTTCGTTTACGCTGAAAATGTATGTTGATATGAAATTGTTAGTTTTCACGTCATTTTAAGTAGATACCTAGTCACTTTTGTATGAATAAAGGTACTTTATTCCTGAAATTTGCAATCACATGTGTCTATATTTTCACACGAATAAGCAAACCTTTCATAGGATTAGAACTTCACGCACGCATACAATGGCAAGATCCATAAATTTTCGTCTGCACAATAAATACTGACACATAATTAGATTGACCAAAAGTTAGTGCGATTGGTAAATGTTTTATTTAGATAATCAAGTGGCCGCGGTACCGTAGCGACAAAAACAGGATGTACAACAATACATTATGTTTGTGTTACCTTTGTTTTAACTGGACTATCATTACGCGTTGAAAGGTTTATAGACCGCTGCGTTTGAGAACTATCAAAGGCCTATTTATAATCTACGGCAATCTATTTCGATATATTGCATAATGCGACAACAGGGACCAATTAGCTATTAATTATGCGAGCGTTTCTGCGCCCACTCAACTGTCCGTCACATTACAGTCACATTTGAGATGTTGCGAAATGTGTAAGCTCATTCAATAAACTAAATTGACGTATCATAAATAATAGTACCTACCCAGCGGCACGAATCAAGCATGTAATGCAGTTACTAACCACTAACTGCTGCAGTGCAAACGTTGACGCTTGTTGACTTTTTCATGCAAACATCTCCTGTAAAGTAAAGAAGTTGAATTGGTTTACTCAGTTTTTTCAACCGTCATAATAACATTCGAAGTTATACCTATGGTTATACTTTATGAGCTCATATATATAATCAATCAATGCTTTTGGTGTTTCAAATACTGCAAACACGTTAAAAAAATTATCGTGTCAGTTTAGTTAAAAGACGAAGAAGTTACAATGTTTCATCTAATTTCATGTTTCCCATACCCACAAATCACTTTGAATCCATTTACATTTCATCATTGAACTTTTAATATGTATTGTAGTATAACAGCTCTACATTTAAATTTTAAACATTGTAGGCATTGCTGACGCTAATGTTAGCCAATAATTTGTAAGTGTTAAGGTTACCGTCATTTACAAGGATTTTCCCTTCTCCATGCATCGATTACATTACTTCCTAGTCGAAGATTCTTTGGCATGGTTCTGTTCGGCCCACACTGTGACGAATCTATGTATATTTCACGAAAGCACAACTCATTATGACGCGGTAACCTACGTGTCACATACGTTTTGTTAATTACACATCGCTTTTAAAGTTCAACACTCATTGTTATATTCGTTGTTTGCATCCCACTTTTTACACCTACAGACAAAGAGCAATATCTTATTTAAATGTCATGATTTTTATTAGGATTTCAATAATGCATAAAGCTCTTACTTTCAGTAGTTGCATCTTGTACCTGCATAATATAAAGGACCTCTGTTATTCATTACATTATAAGCAATATATTTAAGAGAAATTAATGAAAACATTCCTCATTAAAAATAACATAGGTATATGAACTTATATATCTGAGTACAATGATGCAAACAGCAAAACGTGACAAATTAGACGTGATCGGGTTTCAATGAAGGGAAAAACTTTACCGTATCTACTTGTAATTCTAAACAGTTACTTTCTCTCGCTTCATTATCATATAATACAGGATTCACATCACGGGCTAGAGAAATACAATAGACATGATAATTGCATTATAAACGACTTTTGCTATTTTCTATTGTGCAAGTTTTAATTTGTTACCACGGTGGATTCACTTTTTATATTGAAGTACAATCGGCAAATCTAACGCTTCCAAGTATCTGTAGCATATTTTTGCTGGGATATAATCTTCCTCTAAGATAAGGAACATAATATATCTACCTATTATCTTTATCTTTAAAAATTAGATGTTTTGCATAATGTAGGAACTAAGACGAGGTCTATTAACTTTGGAATATTAGTTTTAGGAATTACATTGTACCGAAAATACTAGTTGCTTTTTATTTTTTAAACTATGTTAAATTCTAACAGATTATAAATAACACCATTCTTGGAAGGTGGGTTACACAGTAACACTTGAGTCGTGGGAATAAAGAACATGAGATTAGAATTTTAAAAATACCTTTTTTCATTGTTAAGGCTATGACTCAAACTTTTGCAGTCACAACCCTTGCATTGTCGATGTTTACAGAAAATGGTAATCTTGATGCACATGCAAGTACGAATGAAAATATATTAAATCGTGACTCCGTGACGTTTGATAGATGGCGACAAAGGTTATTGGCACTTGGCAAGATATTGTTTCCGATAATCGATTTGCCCTTTCGTTTTACGCAATGTGTGCAATGGTGTTGAAAACTCTTGTTTTAGTTTATTGTTTGTATATTTTTATATATTGGCGTCGTTTGAATATTAGGATTTTATATCAGCAATATTGATTGGTTTATAGTTGGGGTGTCTGGCTAATTTTGGCTTCCTTAAAAGTAAATCAGGTTATTTTTATTTCAATTGACGAAAAGGGCAACTAAAAGGTAACTAATTATAGCTATATTAATAAATCACTTTTATATCCTTGATAGAATAAAAATATGAAATTTTAGGTCAAAAAAATTAACTAAAGTAAAGTTAAACCATTCTACCATACAACTTTCGTAACGAATAAAATAATATTATTACGATTGTCTACTCCAAAAAAGCTCCAAAATAATGAAACTTAGATTCAAACCCGAATTTATTTACCCGCCTTTACGATAGATGTCGCTAGTTTCACTGCGTTCACAACAAAAGCTTACGCAAGCGAAGTTTGCGGATTGAGTCATAGAAATAATAATAATTCTTCATTCAGACGCCGCTGAACAGTGAAACAGTAAGCCAAGGTTATTTCAATACTTTATCAACGTTTAAAAAAAAGTAAAATTTCTTTATTTTATTTTTAGACGGAAAATTGGTGTAGTACGGTACCAGGAGAAGTAAGCTTATCCAAGCAATTGTACAAATTATCAACGAATAAAAAAAAAAAATATTACATTCTGTAAACTGAAATCCCGTGCCATAGCGGGCGGGTTCTTGTATACAAGAAAACAAACAATCATTCCATTTCCAAATGATTCATACTAGAGCGCCAAGCCAACAACTGTAAAGATAATTATATACAAGGATACCCGTTTGGTGACGATTATTTACTTCCTATTTGTCGTAAATAGACGTGGCGTGGCGGCGCATGATATGTGCTCCGGCACTTGCATTAATAAATAATATCTGCACTCTCGTGCACTAGATATAAACGAGATTTTAAAACGCATTAAATTAATGAAAATAATTAATTGTTTCATAGAACATTTATGCAGCAGCAACATAGGTAATATATTTCTCTTCGCATTACCTAGAATATGATAGGTTTATTAAGTACCTACGTGTTTGGAATTTTGGCAAATGATAGTGTCGGTATTTCTTTTCAAGTCGTTATAAATACAAAGGTAAAAGGTAATAATATAAGTACCTGACGTAACAAAGGGAAAATCCGGAAATGCGGTTTATTTCTTTTAAAAGCTCATTGATGACAAATGACTTGTAGGTTGTACAAGTGGAGTGGTTTTATAGATTTAGGTTTAAGATTCAGATATTATATTTGAAAAGGCCTTTTTCACTCCAATAATATTGCGACCATGCGATAATGATGTCCATATATTTAAATGAAATTGGCAAAATCATTTTCACATCACAGCTAGTTTACCATGTCGTAACTATAGAAATTATAAAAATTTTCATTAAAAATAATAAAAATACTTTCCTTTTTTGAAATAAATTATGGCGCTGAACCAAATGTCAACATTATGTTTAATAATGATAATGAATGTCTTAAAAGTGTAAATTTTTTTTTATGATTTGTGAAATAGAAAGCGTGTCTTTACATTAATTTATGATAGAGAATTCATAACCTTAATATGAATTATGAAATCAGAAATGAAAATCTTTTATGGAATGTGATGACCTTACGAGCAATGTGCATCCAGAATTCTAAATGTAACTGTTTTTAATGATTAAAATATATCGGATCTGTCATAAGTTTAAAAAATTAATCAACTCCAATAGAGAGATATATTTAATTAAATAAAAAAAAACGGAAATAGGAAGATTTAAGAACTAGATATTTATTTATTTTGAAAATCATTCCATTACATAATTGTAAACATGCCAGATCTCTAAAACGATCTGAATTTTGAACCTTAATCATTTATTTTTAGAACTCAATGTCATTTCAATTTAATGGTTACGCATACGGTTAATACGCATTCCTACAACTATTTCCTCTTATTATAAGTGTTAACTGTGAATCCCATAAAAATTACATAAAGTACCGATATTTTCATTCGTTTATTTTGTTCCGGTCATTTTCGACCAACAAAAATGTAATTATTGAGAACGTAGCAAAAAGATAGTTCTCGATTCCAAGAGGAACAAAAATTTCTGGCTTGGTTAGTTTCCATGGAAGAGAAATCTTGTTAATATTTATACCTATGCAATGTCGTTTTTGTCATTACAGCACTTGCTATAATAAACATAGTTGTTAGAAACTACTATCGCTAAAACTTTTAGTAAAATAATGTTGTGACTAAGAGCAATGATGGCTTTGCGGCTTCTTTACGGTCAATGCCTCTGACTTCAATATAAAAGTCAAGGATTAGACAAGTGTGCCAAAAATAATAGAAATTTTCCATTAATCCATACATTATTCAATTCATCATTGCTTCGATTGTTATTGAAAAACATCGCGATGAAACTTGAATATCCTAAAACCAAAACTGTGGTGGATGTTGGCTTCAATCATAGGCGTCAATCTTTATTTACTTTATTGTTTTATGAAAATATGATCAATTGTTTATTCAGTGATTTTTAAAGCTATCGTGGTATTCAAATAATTAGTTTAAGGGACACCATTTTGCATTATCTTTTTCCATAACATGTTGAACACATGTTACATAACAGTCATATTAGGATTCAATTTCTTACAATATATATTACGACATTAACTAAACATGCGTTAGTATACCCTATGTACTTGCTATCCAATAAACTTTTAATTCAATTTGTGTTTTACAGGTAAGTCACCTTGGATGATGAAAGACGTCAATGCGGAAAATGGACGCAGATCAAATCATATTAGCCACATCACGTGAGTTTTGACGACTTTATACGAATTCTTTTTATACTCATTTTATGTCTACAAAGTCTAGAATCGTTGATTTGCTATATACCGAACTCCGAAGCATATCAACCAAATGTATACAAAACACGTTAATTCTTAGTCATGCTGCAAGCTTCATAAAATCAAAAGTTTAAAGGCAATATGACCCATTTACAAAAAATGGATATTAAAGATGCAACATCTCTTCCTTAATTCATTAGAGAAACTCTCATTATTAAAGCTAAGTACATGTAAGTGAAAATGGACTTTAATAGTGTGGTATCAAAATTGATTTTCATTAAGCTTTCGCATCATTGCGAAGCGTTAGAAGAGCCGCGTTTATACTAAGTGGAAAGCTGTCGGCGCCTACGCTTTGAATGTGGATGGTAGCATACAGTATATTTTATATGAAAATTATTAAGGATTTAATAAAGATTTAATAAACATGTTTATGGTGATAATTTCTCTATAGGAAAGTATAAAAAAAAGATTAGATTCCAGATTACAGATATAAATTTCATCATTTAATGTTGCAGATAATCAGTTAAAATCATTATTATTTATGTAGGAAAAAAGAAAGATTACCACTTAAAAGAGATAAGTATTTGTGGAACTATGTAACATGTTCAATAAGAAAAACCTTTCATAATTGCCAACAACTTGGAAGAAGTCCCTTCTTGTAAATGATAACATAATAATTCTTAGAAGACTTTCTTTCGGTAACAAAACATAAGACTAGGTACGATAAACGATTTGTCAAGAACTGAAAATTGTTTGTCTTTATTTTATTTTTGTATTTAACATACAACGCATACAGCAGTGACAGCGAAAACAATAACTGTCTCATAAAACTCCGACACGTATGCGTATGGGCCCTCGCGCTAAAAAAATAGCAAAACGCTGTGCGTAGCAAAATTATCATTAAGTATCAATCTAGTTATATTTGCGTAAAGGTCGCCACGACACTTAGCTCTTTTGACTAGATCGTCCAACTAATAATAATCCCGCATGTGAAATGTTTTGGCTGGTGGTTTTTGTTCGCGGCGGTTATTTCAGTTTTCCAGTAGGATTCCGGGCAAGATCAGCTCTGGCCGTCTCCGCGGTGCAATTTAATAAAACAATCGTAAATGAAGTAACCCGTCCTAGAGTGCTCTAGACTATCGGTGGACAGTTCTGACAATGGATACAAAACGATGGTGATCAAGTGCTTCTGTGAATGAGTGCTTTAATGTGTGAAATTGAGTGATTGTGGAAAGTTAATTTAGACCAAAATGACGGAGTTCTTTGGCTCTTGGAGCAACAAAGATGACGACGGCGATGATGTCGAGGAAACAGTGGAGACTGTGGAAACGGTCACCACGACGAGGACCACGAGGAGGCAGTCGCACGTCCCATCAGTAAGTCTCAATATTGGTGGCAATTCTATTCAGACCGAGCGCCCTTGATCGTGACTGCCGCAGGTGTATTTTTGCCACCACGAATTATTTAGCACCGCTCTGGTATTTAACGATAATTTTCACTTCACCTGCCTTTGATCTTGGCAAATCCTGCATCCTCTTCGAGCGGGTGATATATTCTCTCTCTAGCATCATTGTTGAGGTGTTTATTTTGGACAAGTGGAGCAGTTTGATGTCATGGACGGTGTCACTGTAAGCTTTGATATAAGCCAGAACACGGCAAGGTGAAGGCGACGTATATGTCACGAAAATCTTTTTAAAATCAAATGACGCACTGACTAACTACCTCTAAAAATACAGAATCTTCTAATGTTGAATTCTGAATGTGCTCGTATACAATAATATTTTTATATCACGGGAGCATTCCAACTGTTTCTCAATGTTGTATTTTAGGAGAGAGATAAAATATATGTATTAGTTAACATTAATTATTTGCTGTTCAGCTTCACCGTCCACCTATTTGTTGAAGGTTTTCTTATTTATGTTTTTGCTAGTGAGAAATGCATCGTATAACTGAAACATTATATGTATTTTAAATGACAGATATCATCATAAACGTATATCCTTCTAAGAAATAAAGTAGACGATACACATGAATAAAACTTAATGATATTATCCGCAATAATAAAGAAAATTTTGTGGCAATGTCTTTTGTCTCTACTTCTATTTACCTCCCAAAGGATTTCAAAAAGTATAAAATCGTTAAGGAAAACGCTAGGAGTATTAAAAACAGGAAACCTCTTGAACGCTTCCTTATTAGTGTCTCAGTTTTATGTGAAAAAGTTGAAAGTATAGTCAGTTTATCACTTCAAGAAACTGCAACTTAAATGAACCATTGTTCGACGAACACAAAAGTACAAAAGGCTATTCACATTCAGTAAATAACAACGTTACATTGTGTAATCATATATCAGTGCACATTATTTCCAAGATACTTTAATGAATTAAGAATGTTCACCCAATAATACCTAATCAGCATGGGTTATACCTACTTATGCCAGATGTAAATGATGAAATTTTAATAAGAAAATCCAAACCCAATAGCACATTAATGAGAATATATATTTATATGAAAACGCCTTAATCTAACTATATAATTATGCCTTTTAATATTATGATACCTTATAATAAATTAATACTTTAAAAAAACATAAGCACATGACGATGCACTTAAAAAATAACCTAACTATACATATAGGTATACAACACTTACAAAAGGATGCTACATTAGGTACTTCCATGATTGACGTAGAGAGTGATAACTTCACCGAATTATCCATTAATAGAATGCTAAATTGTTTCAATTATTTTAGAACTGGTGTTAATTCTAGCCAGTTACCGAAATGGGGTTCTTAGAAAATCTAAGGAAAACAAAGCTTTGATTTATTGATGAGTTGTTCTACATTCTAAAAACACTGCAGTAACTCGACCAGCCTCGCGGGCGCAAATACATTACATTGTAAATACATACCTACTCCATGAAATTATTGATTACATCTGTCCTGTACAAAATTAAAAGTACAAACAAAACAATTAAGCCAACTAAAATGTGTCTGTTATTAATGATTTTTCTTAAAAATAAATTTACGTGATAAAAACATGTTGTTTTTGTCATGATGAATAAATCTAAATCACGCTTCAAAGTTGACCTAGAAAATAGTTTTCCACTAACATTAATAAATTTGACAAAAAGTACGATAGGTTCTTTTAAGTTTACATTAATTATAATTGAACCTATCGCTACATGCGAATGTCTATTGATTTTTTTTTATATTTAACTGAAAATAAAAGCGAAGCTGTAAGCTTCAAGCTAGGAGCAAGATATTAAATGTAAAATACTTAGATAATGTTTTATGAAAATCTTGTACCAATTACATTTGTACTTGGGGAGGATTTGTACTTTTAATACAAAACAATAAGATACGGTATACGTTCATATTTTCGGATAAAACAGGTGAGATAGCTAGAGACATGCAGGAGTTAAATTTTATTATACCTCTTTACCTGCCAAATCTAAAAATTCTGGAGAACAAAGAGCCGAATTTTTACACCTCCAGACACAAGTAGGTTGGGTGCGTACAACCAACGTAATACGTAGCAAATAGTGAGGAATGTCTCGTATATTTCTAGCATAGTTTCACCACAAATATAAACATTTAGTCGTTTGAGGGCGTCAGAGCGTCGACCCCGACTGCAATTTGCCCCTTTCTGTGGTTCGTACCAATTCATGGAAACAGTTTTAGACAAATTACCTACGTTGTAAAAATTAAAAAGAAATGCTTTAATAAGATGAAATTATGTAAGTATTGTATTGTGACCGATCCTCGATAAGTAGGTATTTTTCAATTTGAATTAAATCTGTCTTTTCATTGGCGGTCAAAATCGAGTCTTAAAGTCGGTGACATACAAATATACAGGTGAAACTAATAAAAGCGTCTTAACAGAAAACAGAATGAAATGGAATTGTAGCTACGAGATTTTTCAACCAACACAAATGACTCTTATTGCTGATCCCGTTAATATGTGCAATTAAAAAAATGGTCTTGAAATAAGGGCACATGTGTTGTATAAACTTTTTATGGAGTAAGATAAGCAAGCATATGGCGTTACTTGTGTTGATACAATCTCGTCGTGTTGCACTTACTAGTATACATACTTTATGCATTTTTTTTCTTCTCCCGATATCTTGCTTATTAACCCTCTTTGTAAAAGCTTCAAAATTGCCCAAGATTATTTGTGGTAGACGAATTATTACGATTAGTATTTATATGTGATAGAAAAATCAGGTATTAGGTCTCCATTATAATCCTATCATGAACATTGATGAATCTTTGCCAATTTGAAATTGTGTTTATATCCAAACAAAGGACTGTTGGTTTAACAATCTGCATAAAGCCACATTATTCTCATAGTGTGGCATTTTATAGTTATCCAAGCTCTTCCAAGTAATGTAGAAATATAAAGAATTCATTGCGTCGTTAAAATACATTTATGCGACATAAAATTAGACTGTGCATACTTTAGTTTATTTACAACCTTGAGGAGGTGAATCTCTCTAACAATAATCAACGTAGTACTGCGATACAAAGCTTTTTACAAAATATTATGTATAAGGAAAAAGTCTTTTTTTAAGTTTTATACAATATTTTCAAATGTAAATGATTCAAATATGTTTCACATAACGTAGCAATACACGCTTATCAACACTGTAGCCATGAAAAATTGATTTGAAATATGCATTGATAACGTTTAATCTACGTTACCCATAAAAAATTCAGTTCTATAGAAGATAAACTAGTCTTAGTAGTTATTAGGTTTTTTCTTCGACTTATTAGGTTACACCACAGGTTACACTTTTTACACCTACTGTTTTCTTGTTAACACACTTACCGACCTACGATACAGTAATAACAACTTTACTTACTGTTATGTCTTGCTCCTCATTTCCACGCGTGTCTGAGCTCTAACTCAATGAATACATTATAACAATTTCAGTTTCTCATAATAATACTATCATTACCATTTATATTCTTAACCGTTCCAACTGCTTGATATCGTTAAGATAATTAAACATTTACGAATTCAAAACGCATTTCGAGCACCTACTAAATAATAGTAGGTAGTAACATTTCTGACTTCTAAATGAAATTGACTAAATCCAATGTATTAGTATGGTTTAATGTGATTTTAGAAAAGTTTCTGCAAATAATAACATTAGGGTGACGAAATAACGAATGTAGAGATAAAAAATAGAGCACACTGAATGTTGCAGAAGCTCATGCATGATACCAATAGTCTCTAGGTATTCTCTTTATACTATCATGATACGTTCATCATATTCATAACTAGACAATTAATTATATGTCTATGCTCTATGTATAATATAGAAACATAGGAAACTCTTTCATGGTATTTAAATATTAGGTATAATTATTTGGAACCAATGGGGAAGTGGCGCTAATTTTTAAATCTTGGCACAGTTTGACAATGATAATGTATTGTCAATATTATTGGACATTGGTCCCATAATATGCTAACATTTCTACTATCAGCAATAACTCTTGTAAGCTCTAGGTACTATGATGGTCAAAAAACAAAGCTATTTATTCTATCAAATCATCATAATATACCTAATCTACACTAATATTATAAAGCTGAAGAGTTTGTTTATTTGTTTGTTTGAACGCGCTAATCTCAAGAACTACTGGTTCGATTTGAAAAATTCTTTCGGTGTTGGTTAGCCCATTAATCGAGGAAGGCTATAGGGCATAGGCTACATAATATCATCATGCTAAGATCAACAAAAGCGGAGCCACGCGGGTGAAACCGCAGAGCGCAACTAGTCCATCATATATCTAGAGACTCTATTGTGCAACTTCTGTTTGGTCCATTTCCATTAGCCCCTGAAAATGATTGCATTGATAAACTTTTATTTGAAGATTAATTCGTTCAATATAAACTCGTTAATTTATCGATGCAATTATGTACTTTAAAATGTGGACAACAAAGACGCATTTCATATAAAATCTTGCCATCTTTCTGGTTCAGTGTACTCATAAAATTTCGTCAGACTGGACGAGCGCGTTGACAGCCCACGAAAGCGCTAATTGCTTGCGACAAACAAACTAAATACGTTATTATGTTTGCGAGCCAAAGAGAAACATTTGTATGGTAAAAACTTCAATTTTTGTAATTATTTTTAGGTATAAAAAATTTGGACGTTATTTGTAAACAATGCAATTTAAGCGAAATGAAAATAGAGTTTTAAATTAGGTTATCTGCTGAGTATTGACAGTTGTTTATAGCTTGTGAAAGAAATTTATGATACAATTTTAGGATAGTGTACCTATATTATTTCAGAATAATATTTTGCACTTTAATTCTTTAGGAGTTTGAGAAATATCCCAGATTAAGACAGTGTGGTGTAACCTAATAGTCCGGGATACATCGCCCATTTATGCAAGTGATTACTATCAAGCTAATTTTTCGTGAGTAGCTTTATTTTGATGAGATGCCCAATAATTTCATGTACGAAACTCTCGATTGTGGTAGCTTACGGAGGTAACAAAGATAAAAATTTTTGATTTGACGGTTCTCAAATATTTATTACGCAATTTGTAGGACAATATGTCTGTTGAATTAAATAAGTATTAAATAAGTGAAAATAAAAAAATCTGGTGGTTAGTAATCATTTATGATGACTTCGTTATCGATACACATTGGAAAGGGGGACTCTTTGATCAAACCATAGATTTTGTAGGACAAATATTTTTTCGAATAATTTAGATCTTGAGATTGAACAAAAAAAAACATTCAGTTAGTAATTAATATTTGAGAACCATCAAATCAAAATATTTTATCCTTGTTTCCTCTGGTAGCTACCACAATCGAGAGTTTTGTACATGAAATTATTGGGCATCTCATCAAAATAAAGCTATACCTACTCACGAAAAATTAGCTTGATAGTAATCACTTGCAAAAATGGGCGATGTATCCCGGAATATAACGGTATTCTGTATATTATTACAAATAAATGCATATGTAAAGCTCTTTGTCTGGGCTCAGTTCTACAGAAGGTACTATGACAGTGAAGGATAAGGGAGAGCACGTAGGTATATTTGTAAAGTCGTTGTTGTGTAAGTCTCGTGAAATATTGTCTCACATAAGTCATCAAGTTTTTCAAAGTTGTGTTGTTGTGTAGTCAAGGTAATTTTTTATTGCCTAAGAAAGAATTAGGAAAAGAAATGGTTTTTGTTTGATTAGTAAAAGCTTTGTTATGAAATCACCGAAGAATGACGTCGAAATGTACAAAAAATTTAGAAGTCAATAAATTTCTCTGTACATTCTATCACACTGACGGGGTTCAACATAACAAAGTGTAGAAAAACAATAGAAAATATATAGGTGTAAGCTTTCTGCACGCAAAAAAGTACTCTCTGTAGAGTCAACAAAGTTTAAAATCGCTGTACAATGTTCTTTAGATACAACGTTATAGAATGACTTCAGGTTGATTCGAAAATAGCACGGGCGGCTTCGCCCCGCGAGATAGGTACATTTTTGGAAGTCAAATAAAAAGTATGCTCTAAAAATAGACCAATTGCAAGGTTAGATAAATAAAAAGAGTTGACGGAAAACCTACGTTAGGACCATTTTTCGGCTCATAGAGGAGGTACCTTCCATATAATATGCAGGAAATGCATTTTCTCATATTTTGGTACACCTGTAATGGTTAAATTAATTTAAAAGAGAGACAATAATAATTTAAAAAGAAAGTTCAAAAATCACGTCGGTATAACCAATCCTGTATATTGTTGTAGGTTGATACATATAATATATTGTATCTAGTATAAAAATTTATGATTAAAAATGCTTGCATGCAAAATGATTGTTCCATCGTTACAATATTAATAAGTCCAATTACCACCATATTAAAAAATGTGCCACTGTATAAAATATAAATGTCATACCAACATCATCATTATAGGTACCTATTGCAGTAACCTTACAAATTACAATCGCAGTCGCAACAAAGAATAATAATTTTATTACGTTATTTTGCATACAGCCCTTTATCCTTACATTTATATCGATTTTCCGTTTCGCTGCGTCAAATGAAACGAGCAAGTCGAAGCACAACCACAAATCCGCGGCTAAATCTGCCTCAGAACATCAACATTACAATTATAATGTACTAAAGCCGTGCACAAACACGATCGAGTACACACATGACGCCAATGCTGCTATTAAATTAATAACAGTTATGTTTATCAAATAAAACACGCATGTTTTAAATACGGTTACATTTTAAGGGCCGAGGTAAAGAATATTTGGCTGGTTGGAGATACATGTCGTTATAAATACTCGTTATTTATACAGGGTGAAGAAAGAAAGCATCTACATCATCTACTAGTAAAAATTTCATCGTACTCGGCGATAGGAGAAAAATTAAAAAAAAAGTTATAACTCCGAAACTACGAAAAATCGCATAACGTACATGGGGGTAATTCGGATAGCACTCTAGGTCCTCTACCTCCTGGCTTCAGTATATCCATACTTCTTGGGACATCCTGTATAAACAGTTAGTGACAAGTATTTAGGTTGCATGAACGACATATTTCATGGGAAAATATTTTAATACAGCCTACTGCCTATATTATAGAGCTCTACCTATATTATAGAGCTCTACCTATATTGTAGAGCTCGTGCGATTAACATTTTTCTACAATTAATGGTTTTAACCCATTAAAATATACCTAAATATAGAACAAAATAATTTGGAAAATCCAAAAGTGCACGCCTCATAATTTTTTTTAAATAATTATTTATTAATTATTATTTTTGTTTATTTAAGTAATAACAATTAAACCACATCGAATCAGACCCTGAAAAATGAAAGGGTTCTATTCCTGAGCATACTCAAGCGTAAGAGAAAAAAAAAGACTCGATTAGTAAAGTATTTTGGTCGCTATCGTGTTAACAAGAAAATCCTCCGCACATACAGACACACGGACGTCCAAGACAGAACTTTTTTTTAACTAGTTTAAATAACAAAAATGACATCAAAAATATCATGAATGTTAAAAATAGTGCTTTTCTTAATATGTGTGTGTATGTATTATCTTACAAGTGCAATGTATGATACATAAAGACATTTTAAGTTTGAAAAATCAGATGTTTTGCGCGAAGTGACAGTAGTACCCACCTCAACGCTTCGCTTATGAGGCGTGCAATACGACTCATATCAGTTTAAAAATCGAACAATATCAGTGTTTACTCATCGAATATATCTTGTTGTATTTGAGGTAAGTACCTATAAAATATAAACCAATAAGTCACAAAGTGTAGCACAGATATTTTGGGAAATACGAGTCGACGCTTGCCCTAGACAACCACTGACCTCGAATTTAGGTCTATGCTCCCACTTCCCATCTACATTTTACAACACACGTATTTCAGCTAGAAATGAAAGATTTGTCGACACTCCTGAGAATTATACGTAGCTCTACCTATATGTGACTATAAAAATATATATTTTTTTTTTTTTTTTATATTAGATATATTCTATGTTGTAACTTTTTATCTCAAAATTAATATCACCTTCTAGTCTACTTTTAATGAATTTGACCCTTCAATACATGCAAATTGAAAATTGCAAATTGAAATTCTGACTTAATATTTTTTTACTCTGTGGTTGTCAATCATTTTGGTATAAAATAGCAATTAGTTTTTAGTGAAGATTATTATAATAAAGTCGCATAAATGTATAATACATAACAATAGGAATAGAGTAACCGTTACATATTAATAACTCAGCAAGTCGTGCAATCTCTCATTTCACGCATCAAACGCACGAACATCGCAACTGTCACAGACACATACACTCTAAACGTCTGCATTTTATACAATTTTATACTATTGCTATTGCGAAATAATGATGAAATATTTACATCAAGATGAAAACTTTGATCTAGACTTTTATTGTTATAAATTATTGTTGAATTCTGTCGCGGCATATACATGTACGTGGTGTTAGGAAATGACTCAAATATTTATTAATTCTGACTGTAGGCGGAGGGCGGCCTTGGGTCGACCATCGCGGAATGTCCACTATCCACTTTATCTGTTCCTATTTGCCCTATTTATACATTGAGCATAAAAATAATTTACAATGATACACAAATATCTGTTATATTGTGAATCAAATCTTCCAAACAACAATGTATTTTATGTTCTATTCCTAAACACTAAATTTAACTACGCACACAAAAATAAGTTTATGCGGTTTTTTGTATGCCAAGAATACCTTTGTTTACCAAGACAACATGTTTCTCATAACATAGATGGGATGGAAATATTTTGTTCAATTTAAACATGGGTAGGTAACTTAGTAATAATGTGAACGCAGTAACTATTAATTCAGTGGTATTAGTTGCTTCAATATTTGCTTTTTAATATGTTAAACATTTCAACCTTTTAGTAAGTAGGTAGGTATGGGAAATTACTTCCATTATAATTTCAACCTTAAAAACAACCTGTAATCGGTCATGAAGGAATATTCTGGGTATTGAACTATTCATATTATTGTTTGTGTTGTTCAAAACTCAAAAGGTTTTACCGATATAGTTATACGCAATAATGTCAAGGACAAAATAATAATATTAATCAATTCAATGCTCTCTATTATCTAAATATAAATACTTTACTTTTTGAGAATAAAATACCTACAATAGTTTGCCTCAATAAATAACATAGCTGCAGAGAACTATTACATTTTCATTTTAGGGCTAATTTTTCAATCCTTGGTTAAAACTTACCTATTCGTCGAATAACGTATTATAAAACTACCATTTCAAAATGTACTCTTATTGCCCGCAATTGACAGTTTACAGGTGACATTTTAACATTATCGTGTAGTTAATACACGCTTTTTCAATTTCAATGCTTTTTATAAGATATAGAAGATTTTTTTAATACTTAAGATTTTTCAATGCTTGGATAACTTTATCCGTCCAATAAAGTATTACACGAAAATATTAAAATGTCACGTAAACTGTCAAATACGGGCAATTAGAATACGTTTTTAAAATGGTAGTTTTATACATTATTCGAGGAATAAGTTTTATCCAAGCATTGAAAAATCGGCCCTTAATAGAATAATGATAGTAATAAAGATAGCTCATCTTCATCTTGCTCTATTGACGATTTATTTGATGCTCTATTGATATTTATTATGTTTGCTATTAAAGTAAACGATTTTCTAATCTTTGTAAACGACGCCTAATCTCATTTTAAGTGACTTCAATCACAGAATAATAACTAGTAGTATTAGCTCTTCAATTAAATGATTGACATGATGATCTTTCTTTTAAAAATTGTTTACTTTTGTTCCATGTTTTCAAAATTGGTCTAGCATTTTCTCTTTTACACTCGATCGCTAACATTTCAAAGGATACATTTCTATAAGTACTATTAAAGTGACTAAAAGCCTATGCTTCTTCTTCAATCTTCAGGAGTCTATATAGTCCATTGAATAAAAAGTTCTAGAGTTCGTGAGTTAGTAACGTAAGATGTTTTTTCGGAAACATGTCAAGAGTCCCT
Organism: Colias eurytheme; assembly: GCF_061535395.1. Classification (NCBI taxonomy): domain Eukaryota; kingdom Metazoa; phylum Arthropoda; class Insecta; order Lepidoptera; family Pieridae; genus Colias; species Colias eurytheme. Next base: position 8,424,921 of record NC_142989.1, on the reverse strand, counting down.
AGGTAATAAAAATACTAAAACCCCGGGACACTAGGAGGAGCCCCGGAGTGGGGGGAGGGGGGAAATGGGACCATTTTTTCATTTTTCGCTTAAATCTAAAAAACGGTACATGTTAGAGAAAAACTTTCAAGGAAAAGTTGAAAGGCCATAAAATTATCTACAAGTTGTACCCCAATCATTTTTTCCTATATCCTACCGTTTCTGAGTTATACGCAGTAAAAAATGATTTTCCCTCAAACAATTTCCCCATACTACACATCAATCGATCAAAAAATATTTCTTTCTTCCAAAAAACTCAAATGTGCAACTTGTGACCGGTACTGATAGATTGCTCTTAATTAGGTCTATAATTGGTAAAATAAACACTTTCCTCCATGGAAGCCTTTAGGAGGAATCGATTGTCAAAATATTATATTAGGGTAGTTTGAGTTACTGAACTTGATCTTTTTATTTTTTTCTTCCAAAAAACTCAAAAGTGCAACTTGTGACCGGTACAGATAGATTGCTCATAATTAGGTCTATCATTGATAAAATAAACACATTCCTCCATGGAAGCCTTTAGGAGGAATCGATTGTTAAAATATTATATTAGGGTAGTTTGAGTTACTGAACTTGATCTTTTTATTTTTTTCTTCCAAAAAACTCAAAAGTGCAACTTGTGACCGGTACAGATAGATTGCTCATAATTAGGTCTATCATTGATAAAATAAACACATTCCTCCATGGAAGCCTTTAGGAGGAATCGATTGTTAAAATATTATATTAGGGTAGTTTGAGTTACTGAACTTGATCTTTTTATTTTTTTCTTCCAAAAAACTCAAAAGTGCAACTTGTGACCGTTACAGATAGATTGCTCATAATTAGGTCTATCATTGATAAAAATACCAGATTCCACGACGGAGGCGCTTACGAGGAATTGAATTTTGATTAGGGTAGTTACTGAACTTGATCTTTTTATTTTTTTCTTCCAAAAAACTCAAAAGTGCAACTTGTGACCGGTACTGATAGATTACTCTTAATTAGGTCTATAATTGGTAAAATAAACACATTCCTCCATGGAAGCCTTTAGGAGGAATCGATTGTTAAAATATTATATTAGGGTAGTTTGAGTTACTGAACTTGATCTTTTTATTTTTTTCTTCCAAAAAACTCAAAAGTGCAACTTGTGACCGGTACTTATAGATTGCTCTTAATGAGGTCTATAATTGGTAAAATAAACACATTCCTCCATAGAAGCCTTTAGGAGGAATCGATTGTCAAAATATTATATTAGGGCAGTTTGAGTTACTGAACTTGATCTTTTTATTTTTTTCTTCCAAAAAACTCAAAAGTGCAACTTGTGACCGTTACAGATAGATTGCTCATAATTAGGTCTATCATTGATAAAAATACTAGATTCCACCACGGAGGCGTTTACGGGGAATTGAATTTTATTAGGGTAGTTACGATACTTGAACTTTTTATTTTTTTTCTTCCAAAAAACTCAAAAGTGCAACTTGTGACCGGTACCGATTGATTGCTCATAATTAGGTCTATCATTGATAAAAAAACCAGATTCCACCATGGAGGCGTTTACGGGGAATTGAATTTTATTAGTGTAGTTAGTTAAAAAGTTCAAGTATCGTAACTACCCTAATAAAATTCAATACCTCCTAAACGCCTCCATGGTGGAATCTGGTTTTTTTATCAATGATAGACCTAATTATGAGCAATCTATCGGTGTCGGTCACAAGTTGCACTTTTGAGTTTTTTCGAAGAAAAAAAATAAAAAGTTCAAGTATCGTAACTACCCTAATAAAATTCAATTCCCCGTAAACGCCTCCGTGGTGGAATCTAGTATTTTTATTAATGATAGACCTAATTATGAGCAATCTATCTGTACCGGTCACAAGTTGCACTTTTGAGTTTTTTGGAAGAAAAAAATAAAAAGATCAAGTTCAGTAACTCAAACTACCCTAATATAATATTTTGACAATCGATTCCTCCTAAAGGCTTCCATGGAGGAATGTGTTTATTTTACCAATTATAGACCTAATTAAGAGCAATCTATCAGTACCGGTCACAAGTTGCACATTTGAGTTTTTTGGAAGAAAGAAATATTTTTTGATCGATTGATGTGTAGTATGGGGAAATTGTTTGAGGGAAAATCATTTTTTACTGCGTATAACTCAGAAACGGTAGGATATAGGAAAAAATGATTGGGGTACAACTTGTAGATAATTTTATGGCCTTTCAACTTTTCCTTGAAAGTTTTTCTCTAACATGTACCGTTTTTGAGATTTAAGCGAAAAATAAAAAAATGGACCCATTTCCCCCCTCCCCCCACTCCGGGGCTCCTCCTAGTGTCCCGGGGTTTTAGTATGTTTATTACCTAGGGACTCTTGACATGTTTCCGAAGAAACATCTTACGTTACTAACTCACGCACTCTAGACCCCCCTTGGAGGGACTCATTCAATGGACTAATACTCCTAATACAGCAATAGAATAAAGCTTTTCACATCACTAATAGAATTCTGTCGCATGTAGTAGGAATAGAATCAGTATTATTAAAACCTTGCACATTTCCAACAAAAAATAAATAAATCTAAGGGTTAGTAGGTAGGTAGCTACAAACCTACCCATTTAAACAAGAATTTTATCAAACTCGTAAACGTTAAAGTTATTTCTTGTTAGGTTGGTTGTTCTTGGTTTTGGAATCAGGAATTTAATTAATTAGTCTCAGAACTATTTGGTCGAAATCAACACATTTATGAAGTTTAAATAATCGAACAAAATTGTAGTAGGAAATTTTATTATAACGCTACCCCAGAATATATAATAGTACGCTACTATAACATTAGTAACGAGGCGTCCATAAATTAAGTGAGGTGTTTTAGGGGAGGAAGGGGGTCGAGTCAAATCTCATCTAATTGAAAAAAACAACCTCACGTAATTTATGACGCTCTCTAAGGCCTCCCCCACATTGGGCGTAGGCCGAGCGTACGCGTTTCCTGAGCGTGCTGCCGGCGTCGGCGCGGCGCGGACGTCGCGTCAGCGCGCCGTCTGTGGGGCGCGGGCTACGCGTTGTCCAGCGCCGCGCGGGCGCTGCGTGAACGCCGCGCAGACGCCGCGCTTACGTCGCGTTCCATGGGCGTTCGGGCGACGACGAGGGCAATGAGTGCGAGGGGCACGGCGCGGGCGGCCGAGTGCTTTAGACGCGACGTCGCGTCGGCGCGGCGCTTGCGCAGCGCTTGCATAGCGTTCGATGGCGCGACGCCCGCGCCCCACAGACGGCGCGCTGACGCGACGTCCGCGCCGCGCCGACGCCGGCAGCACGCTCAGGAAACGCGTACGCTCGGCCTACGCCCAATGTGGGGGAGGCCTAAGTTTGGATAGAGCATGGTGATAAAAAAAGTAAAAGACAAATCAACTATGTAAGTACATTTTAATATATTGTAAATAAATTTCACAAAAAATATCGATTTTTCCATCAACAATGAATATGGACATGGTAAAAAATATATGACAGAGATTTGACACGATGTTTTGTCGCACAATTAAATTGCGATTGGCTTTTTTAAGGCTTTTTTGCATCTTTTTTGTCCTCTTGAATGGAACCAGACATTGTAACGGAACGTTACTGAATCACGAAACACAAAAAAATTAAGTTCTCCGTTATTTATTATAGGCGAACGTTATTTATAATTACCTGAAATAAATTTATAAAATTCAGAATATTGTATTTTTGCCAATTCTAATTACTTAGGTACGTCGAATAATTTTTGCGTAGAATGTTGCTGGCTGCTGCGTTGTGCTATATTTTAACCTAGTTTTAAAGACTTTAACATTGTCTTCAGATAAAAAAATATATCAATTTTACAACTATTATATAAATACCATTACTTACATAATTATAATATCTTTAGCATCAGTGTTGGCACAAATACCTATCACCTAGAATTGTTTTTTGAAGTGAAACTTCTTTATCGGGGTTGGACAAAAATTTAGTGTAACATTTTTGCGTTACGCCGTACGCGTGACATTTTTGCGTTACGCCGTACGCGTGACATTTTTGCGTTACGCCATACTCGTGACATTTTTAAGGTCATAAAGAAGTTTCACTTCTTACGTGTGTACTCTAGTACACACATACATTTGTTTTCTTAGAGTAGGTAATCGTAATTGCTCGGGCAACGCTAGCATGAAGAACCTATGCTTCTGTGCTTCATTTGTAATTTAATAATATCCCTAGAAAAAAGTCTGATAAAATGTTATGCCGGCGATAAAACACGTTTAGATAATATGCAAATGCCAATATAAGAATTGCATAATGTGTATCCTTACTCTAGATTTAAATATATATATTTAATTCATTAAATTGGTAGTAGGTATGTGATTTTATTAAAATCATTCTAATTTTTTTAACTGTGGTTAAACGTTATAGCCGTTTGAGACCGGAATAGCAGGAAGTGAAAATATATAATGTGTAGTTAATTATATAGGTATATCTATGATTGTATTAGATTACGATCTACCATTTAGCCGGTCATGATAAATCGCATGTCTTTGAGCTTATGTGTGACTCAGCATGAATTGGGTCACTCTTGACCTGGCACTCTCCAACAACTCCACAACATTTGGGCACCCGTCATATAAAGGCAGTGGAGCAAATTGATATCAAAATAGGTAACATAAAACATTGTGATCTGGAAATAAGAGCTCATTATTAAACATAGAGCTCATACTAAGGAAATAAAATTTTTATTGTGCGGTATGCAGTATCAAGCCTCTAGATATCAATACATGTAGGTACAAGAAGTATAATGATGAAGAGGTTGGAACAATTATTTTTGGCAAATTACTAAAACTAATTGCAATAGTGCTCTTTTTTACATAGAAACCAATTAGCAAATACTTTAAATGTTAAAACTTGTTAGTTTGTCCTACATTTTTGCAATATCTAACGGCCTTTTAAGTTTATCGAAAAACTTGTTTCAATGGTCGTATTGCGTGCTAAAAAATTTTTTCACGGAAATTTTAAATTTATGTGCACATTGCAATTATTTCCAATCTAGTTTTTCTATTTAAAGGCGTAGAATATTATGAATGTCGATTTTGTTCCACTTGTATGCTTATGTAAAATATAGTTTGAACTTTGATAAGATTGGCTACTCATGCTTTGATTGCTTACAGCCATTATGTATAAAGCAATGCATAGTATTTCTGAGGCATTAATTATTACAAAACCTAAAGCCGCATATTATATTTAAATATATGGGATACTAAAATTTAATAGAATTGCTTATACTTCCGGGAAATCAGATGTAAAGAGAATTGTTATATTCAATGACTTGTGTATTTCGAGATATCTTTTCTCAGCAAAATGTCACGGTCTTACTTAGCCATATTTGCATTTAAATATAGATAATCACGTAATGCGATTCATGCATAACTCGCGTATTAGCAGAACTGTAATAAGCATAATTATTGTTAATTATATTTTTCTGCGACTACACTTGAGAAAGACGCAAGAGTTAATCCTGTTATCCCATTAGTTTTCTTAGGTGTAGGTAGTATAATTATGCGAGTGTTTCTTAGCGTAAATAACAATAACGGGGCTTAGGTATTTCAAGTGAAACTTATTGCAAGTAAAAAAATACATAAAGACATTTTAAGTTTGAAAAATCAGATGTTTTGCGCGAAGTGACAGTAGTACCCACCTCAACGCTTCGCTTATGAGGCGTGCAAAAACTTAAAGCAGTTTCCTAGTTACTAATACCACAGAATACTTAATAGTAGCTAACGCTACTAACACTATAAAATATGCGAAAGTTTGTGAGGATGTATGGAGCTGTTTGTTACACTTTTGGTGCATTTACATCTTGAGCGAGTTCATTCTAAACCCTCTATGTCAAATTATTTTAGTGTAAACAGGCGAAGTGCATTCTTTCGTTGTTCTTATTGCGCTCGAAAAGATACTGAACAACACTGAATACGAGATTTCATTTACACTAAAAGATCACGAAATAATGCTCTTGCTCTAGCTCTATATGTTCGTATGATATAAAATATGCATCGTTTCACGAGAAAAACTACTGACGGATTTGGATTAATCTTTACAGTCATATTATTACATCAGAAAACACATGAGCTCTATATTTCTATAGATAGTGATCTTGCGGGTGTTTAAATATATCGAAACTGCTAATAGCTGAAATAAACGTAAAATAATTTTCGACAGCGTGATAATAGTATTGAAAAAGTTTTAGTGTTAAAAATAAACTATTCAATTGAACTACGTAACAATTAGACTGGTCATAATTGTAGAGCGTGACGTTACGTTACCACTTCTCAACTACCTGTTTCCAAAAACTTGTTTCATTTATATACATACCTACTCCTAAAACTTAATACAGGTTCATACATTTTTTTAGCATTTGTCTTATTTTTTGTGTGGTCCCTAACATGTATTTTTATATAATGCAATACTATCCTACTAATATTAAAATGCAAAAGTTTGTAATAATGTATGGAGGCACAAAACGTATACAAATGGAGGTATGTTTCTCTTTTACGCGAAAACCACACGAACCAACGCGCAACGGTCACTTGCTAATTGCTATAGCTCAGCAATAATTTAGCTTTCCACAACAACTAACCACCTCCACTAATATTGTAATACTGTGCCACCACTATGATGAAATATGTATATTCAAAATCGTTCCACTGTTGGAGCTTATTTGATATAGGTAAACAAACAAAAAATCTCAATGAGGATTTCTATGGGAAGGAAAAGTAGTAAAAGAGTTGTCTCTACTATCTGTTGATTTTGTGTGATTCATTCAAATCGTGTGGGAGTAAAGCAATAAATCAAAATATAAATAATAAACCTGTTTAGTTTTTTTTAGTTTCTCCTGCTAGACAAGAATATTTAAACTTAATTTTTTCTCTTTTATTAAAATTTATTTTAGCGAAAATCTCTTAAGTTGGTTTATATACAGGGTGTCCCACCATCGGTATTCTAAGCTCATGGAGGTTACAGTTTTGCATACGCTGACTACGTAAAAAATACTTATAAAATTCCAGATTCATTCTTTTTTCAAATAGATGAATTCTTAAAACTCTTTGTGTACACCCCTAACAAGCACCCGCACGGTGGCAAAGTTGGGCGGGTTGAGCGTGAGCTATCGCTTGATTATCGCTTAATTTTTTGGCGTAATTTTGTTGTTTAAGCACACCCCGGACACTCCATACAAAATGATCGTTTTGACAGTCACACTGTAGAGACTGCAAATGTGTGTGTTAACGCTTTATGGTTGGCACATTTGTGACTAGCGTAAAAAAAAATTCTCGTTTTTCTGATGAAATACATCCGTAAACAGCACAATATCTAACCATTTTCTACGAAAAACGATAATCACAAATCCAAAATAATAAAATTACTTTAAGTCAATTTGATTAATGTTGTCAATCTTCGTTGCGTATCGTCCTTGCAGAAAAATATGGCCCATTTTATGTCTGATCGCGCGGGGGTGAGGTAAGTTTAATTTTGGCGGGAGGCGGAGAGTGTCCGTTCTGTAGCGTTTAGCTACTATTATGTATTCTGTGGTTTAAGTATTTTTTACAGTGTATGCAAGACTATATGTTCCTTCGCGCTTAGTATACCGATAGTGGGACACCCTGTTTAAATATACATATTTTAAAATAATCGCGGCAAATTAATAAAGTACCTACGTATGAAAAAATTATATATCACTGTTTTTTACAGGTTCTCTAGCAAATGATTATTTACGTGTAAGTTAACTTATTTAAAATCCATCTTCGTCAAAAAAACACTATTTATGCCGTACGGTTTCACTCATCATAACCAAATAGGTACTTAAGTATTATGAAAATCCTTTCAGTGGTTCTCCGGTGACAGTTGAACATACATCCATACAAACTTTCACATATTATATAATACTAGAGGTCCGCCCCGGCTTCGCCCGTGGTACATATTTCGTAATAAAAGGTAGCCTATGTCCTTTCTCGGGTATCAAAATATCTCCATACCAAATTTCATGCAAATTGGTTCAGTAGTTTAGGCGTGATTGAGTAACAGACAGACAGACAGAGTTACTTTCGCATTTATAATATTAGTATGGATTAGTAAGATAAGATGATAGATTTATGAGAACGATAAAAGTTCTGATAATATATTCTTCATATAGTGGATAATTTCGCTACACAAGTACAAACGTATAATACGCAGTACGCACGTAGATAATAAATATTCTTTAGGTCTAATGCTAGTGATAACAGTAAAACGCTCACTAATGAATTAATCATAATGTAAACCGTTACGCTATTGAATATGAATCATGGTGTGTTTACCTTTATCTTGTTCTTTGGATACAATAGAAGTACCTACAACTTACAGATACAAGAATCACGTATTCGGTATTCACTAGCTCTAGGTCTCTAGGTGTAAGCTAATTAATAGCTCTAAATTTTCCGTGGTGGAAAAATTCAAGGTATACATTATATTTTTGCGTTCTTTACAAAAATATGTAATTACCTATCTCATTTTAAGTATGTAAAATACATATAAATAAAGAAACAATATTGAAACGTGGATACGGCGAATATGTTTTTCCTGAAAATGTCCCGTGAGAGCATTTAGTTTGTTTTAAGTGAAATTGTGGTTACGTTTAGTTAATAAAATTATCGCTTTATAAATGATAGCATAATCAAAATAGGTAACTGCTGTACAAAATAATTGAACTAGAGGTATATTCTGGTGTCTATATTCTATAAACTCTGAAAGTACGCTAGGTACACTATATAGGCTCAGTGGCGTGCATTAGGAGAGGCCTACGTCCAGTGGACATCGAAAGGCTGATGATTGATTGATTGATTGATAGGTGTTTCAGAAAAAAAAATTACATGACAATGACATAAAATTTCGCATTAGTTTGGAGGAAAGTAGTTTCGAGGTTGAATTGAAATCGTGCAAAACAGTAGCAACAAAAAATTGCAACAACATTATAGAAAGTAACCTGCAGATTTAACAGTAGGTAATAGAAGTCAAGGTGAGACTCACTTATTTCAGACACTAAACCTGAATTACCTAGGTACCAATCTGCTTGGATTACTATTTACTTTATATTTAGACATTTATGCCTCTCATCTTTACCCATAGATAAATGTATATTGTCTATTAATTAAAATATATCTATCATCATTTCCGTCTTTTTCTTAATAATTAAGTACCAAACAGTACCTAAATATAAAAATAAAATATCTAGGTATAATTATTATGACTATGTTCTTGTTGGTTTCATGTAGGTACTGAGGTACCTACTTACGCAATAAAAATATTTTATTGTGTTGTTTATTTGAATAATTTAAGCATATTTTGTAATATTTAAATAAGTATCTAGTATGTAAAATTGGATACATAATATGAAGGAATAAATTAAATTAGTATTTAGTATGTTATTTTTCATACGTGCGTAAGTAAGTACTTACCTATTATTCCTAGTTTTTTTTATTTTTACATTGCATACCTACGTTGTATAAAATCAAAGAAATAGGTATCGTGATAACATTTACATAATGATCACGATTATTCCAGCCCACGTTCGAGTCTGAAATGCAAATTGAAGGAAAAACTCGATCGTGCAAACCCACCATAAAAGGTAACTCGATTAGTCGATTAATCGAGTGAAATTATTTGCAGCATGACTGGTAAACAGGCTTCGCTTGTCCAGTATCCATTACCATCAATCTTGACGCGAGATTCGAGAGAAAGTCGACAAAACCATGTGAATTCACAAACAGTTTAAACTTAACGCACGTATTCCGCTATAGGTTGTGTATGGGAGACTTTGCGACGAGCAGTGAAAACTTGTTAATTGCGCACTTTCGCGTTTCGAAAGCATTGTTATTTAAATGAATCGAAATAATTTTTATGGTTGATATTCATTGATACTTAAAAATATTACGTGTGTATTTTATAAAATACTTGTAAATATTAGAAATTTTGAGGTCATAAACCTTCAATCTTAATCCATTCATCACATTTTACAACTTGCCAAAAGTTTATAGCTGTAAGTAACTAACTGTTTGCTAACTAGTAGTGTGAATAAAGTTTATAATAAATACAAAGTTCAATTTCCTGATTCTCTGATATAATATTGAATAAACATACGTATCACTACAGTCTCCCAGGCTTAAACAATTCCCCTGACTCCATTTGCCGAACAACTTCCCTTTCCTCGGCCGCAATTTTCGCCCTCAATTTAGCAAGTTCTTTATCGCGCTGTATTTGTCTCACGGCTTCTTCCTCCCTCCACCTCGCTTCCATCGCTCCATATGCAAATTGTTTAGCTATTCCATACATAATACCTGCAGCTAACAATGCGTATCTTATTCCTCTTATCAGAGGAGAAACTTGCACAGGTGGTCCGAATGGTAGTGACATTATAATAGACAAACAACAACGGACACAGATTTCTTTATTAACAAATAATTATTTAAATGTGAATATATCTAATTATCTATGTGGCTCATGAAATATTTTTATTGACTGTCGACTGCGGACTGACAATCTTCATGGTGGCAGTACACATTGGGCCAACGTGTTGGGCCAACGGGTTGGGCCAACGTGTAGAGAGCTACTTGGCGGTATGTTGGCTTCATTAGCCTAGTTGGCGCCAATATTGGCAGGCCAACCGAATGTTGTCGGTTTTTTGTGCACACATCAAAGGATCTTGGCGCGCTCCACAAACAGCGTTCACACGTTGGTGTCTTGTTCAGTTTGTTGTTACTCGTCAGCGGAGACAGTATCGTTGCGCGTCAATGAAATTTACGTTTAACCATGTTCCGATAGCGATGGCGGCTCCGAGGTTTTACAATTCGCAGATTTGTATCGACATGAAGGAATAATTTGGAATCCACGGCATGAACTACACAAAAATAAAACCATATGACTCAATAAATTAGATGTTCTATTTTCTATTTATTATATTATTCTAGATGTTTTTCTTATCTAACTTTCATACAATGCGATAAAAAAATGAATATATTTATAAAATGAGTAAAATAGTATTAAAAAGTTACTTGTTCTTAAAAATTAAATAACAATATACAATGAGCATTATTTTGATCAAATTGTGCTTTATTACATAAATAATATTATCATTTAATAAAATAATATCTAAAATCTAATCTTTAAAGTTTCGTTTTATAGGTAAGTAGTTAAAATTAAATTAAATGTAAAATGTACACATTTTAAACATTTGAAAAAATCTAAACATAATAATGTTTTATTTATACAGTTATAAAAAAAGGACAATAGAGATTGGAAAATGGTATCATCGCAGACGGCAGAGTACACTCATTGTTATTGATGCACATGTACGTAATAATTAAACGCACTGTATATAATTAAATTGCCGCGGCTGCAAGAACTTCTACGGACTACGTCCATCTTTGAAGCGCCAATGCAGAATGATCAGTACGCCAATGTGTGAACAGGAATCTTGATATCCTTCATTTTTTCCCAACACGTTGGCCCAACGCCTTGGCCCCATGTGTACTGCCGCTATCAAATTCTTCAATCTTGTCGCATTTTTTGTCATCATGTCGTTTCTGACAAAAAGTTCGTTGCTCTATTAAAAACTGAATCGGTAATGTTTTATTTTGCCCGTCACTACTACTAGGTCAAGTCAGTTCAAGGAGTGTGTAGTTAAATTTATTTTGTTTTGTTCGGTACCTACACGCATTGATGATTTTCGGCAGGCCAGTGGCCGAGTGCAACTAAGAATACCGTTTGTCTCTGGTTTGCCGACCACCAATTATAGCAGACTGGCGTTCCGCCAGCGGTCGGCCTGGCGTAGTAGTGTGGTCAACAGGAACAACCATTTAACGAATCAATCACTTCACAACAAATCAAATTTCACATTTAATTGATTCAAAATTATTTAATTAGAACGACCAAGACGTTAATTAATTATTGCAACTGGTACCTGGCAGTTAATACGGAGCGTATAAGAGAAAATAGTCCTATTCCTATTATAATATTATAATATATTCTACTATAATATTATAATAAATGCAAAAGTTTGAGGGTGTGTGTGTGCTTGTTACTCTTTCACGCAAATACTTCTGAACCAATTACAATGAAATTTAGCACACATATAGAGGGTAACTTGGATTAACACATAGGATAGGTTTTATCCCGGAAATCCCACGGGAACGGGAACAATGCGGGTTTTCCTTTGAAAACGCGGGCGAAGCCGCGGGCGGAAATCTAGTCTATTTAGAAATTAAAGGCTTTTTAACGGATTTTAAACGCGATTTATTCATTATATTATTTTCCCGACGTTTCGAACACTTTACAGCGAGCGTGGTCACGGGGAGACTCAAAATCCGTTAAAAAGCCTTTAATTTCTAAATGTATATAATACTCGCGTAAAATCAAACATTAGAAAATTCAATCTAGTCTATACTTCTATACTAATATTATAAAGAGGAAAGGTTTGTGTGTATGTATGTATGTATGTATGGATTTCACGCATAAACTACTGGACCGATTTTGATGAAATTTGGCACAGATAATCTTTAGACCCTGAGAAAGAACATAGGCTACCTTTTATTGCGAAATATGTACCACGGGCGAAGCCGGGGTGGACCGCTAGTTTAATATAAAGAAGTGATATAATATCCTGACCATTAGACAAGTCTCAGATAATAATATAATCTACTTCTTAAATTATATTTCTTGGATTCTTGATAAAAAAAATATTTTGATTATTAACATACTAGGAAATTTCGATCATTGCAAATGTTGGAATGTTAATATTAAAACAATTATAGCTCATATACATAATATAAGCATCTACCCACCGTATAATCGTGATTCTTCTGGCCTTTTAGAAGCTGGTAAATTCACATGACCTTACGTCTATAGTACCTACCTACCATAAGACAAGACGACTTTATTTAAATTTGTGTTTCGAATATCGTTCTATTAGCAGTACATATTAGTATATTTAGTTATTCATGGTCAAGGCAAAAACCACTATTAAATCCATAGACTTAGTTAGGTACTTATTATCATAAAGAGCTGAGTTGTAGGCTGTAGGCGTAATTCAGGCATTTTAATGAATATTAGACTCCAGGAGAGAAGATTTCAATCTTACCATAAAAATTACCTAAGACCGTAGTGATATAATGTGAACATAATAAACTAAACTATTTACCTACAGTTCTTTTGTCTGTATCTGTTATATCACTTGACGAATAATAAAGAAGGTCGTGACTTCGTGACGGGAGTTCAATAGCAACAAGTCATTAGGCAGGCAAAGCATGAAATAGACCATTGCGTAACCTCCCATAGTGACTGGAGATATATTATGACACCCAAATGTCACGACCTCGTATAATTTTTAACAACAGTCTCTCAGACACGCGCTGATATGATAATTGCTTTTGTTCTTAGAGTAGGTAGCTACCCACATGTGTGTTTGAATAATTTTATTATTCAAGTGAAATAACTTAGATGCAGATTATTGAAGTAAAACTTCTTTATCGGGGTTGGACAAAAATTTAGTGTAACATTTTTGCGTTACGCCGTACGCGTGACATTTTTGCGTTACGCCGTACGCGTGACATTTTTGCGTTACGCCATACTCGTGACATTTTTAAGGTCATAAAGAAGTTTCACTTCTTACGTGTGTACTCTAGTCCACGCATACATTTTTTTATTCTTTAGTAGGTACCTAACTACCTATAGGTGCTAAATAAATATGATTTAATAGTAACTGGTCCTAAGACACTATTTTTAAGGCAGAAAACACTGACGATTCCATTTATAATTTAGTATTATGAAAATATTTAAGCTTTGTATTGTATGTATTGCTGGAATTGAACGAATAGTAAAATTAAAAGTAAAGGTAAAAAAGTCATTATAAAAAATTAGTGTGGGTACCTAAGTACCGCCACATGAGTAGAAAGACGGGTACCGCTACCTAACCAAAAGGGCTATTTAAATGGCTTTCAAATTATCAAAAATATGGGATTAAATTCTCCATGTCCAAATAATTTTGATTGTAATAATTGGTTGTAATTGTTTATTGCGTTATCTCCGTATAAGTACTACCTCTATATAATTTGTACATATGTATGAGTATTTTATAAGGTACTTTTGTTATTGACCTAGCAGAATTAGTTGTAGACCGTAGAATATAGTGTCTTTTAATTACACAGAAATTGAGCTCCGTACTTATCTAGTAAGTACACGAAAATACTCGTTTTGAAAAATAAATGCGTAAGTACCTATGTGTAAAATTTAATTACCTTACCTTAAATATTATATTACCTTAAATATAAAAATGTGCGCGTGTACTAGTGTACACACGTAAGAAGTGAAACTTCTTTATGACCTTATTTAAATAAATAAATTGTAATTTACTATATGCAACTTCACAGAAATACGTCGAATCACGCGTGGTAGGGATAAGAAAAAGATGGCGCGTAACGAAAAAATGTTACACTAAATTTTTTTCCAACCCCGATAAAGAAGTTTCACTTCAAAAATATTTATCATACTTAAACTAATACTAGCGTTAGCTTCTATTAAGTATTCTGTGCTAATACGTAATAATATTATTATTTATTGATTTTTTATTAAAAATCGAAACTTGATAAGAAACCGGTAATGGAACAAGCCTTTCTTTGTGACAATACAGACGCTTCCCTAGATACTCTGTCTCTTTCACTCATGTTGCATTTTATTATGTTTTATTCGGTCTTTCATATGTGCATTTTCCAGTCTCTATTTCGCGCTCACAGACGTTGCTCGTGGCGTTAAAATAATAACCTTATTTGGATTTTAGAAATTTGATTAAATAAAATGTAAGCAAACAGTGTTAACTAAACTCAAATTATGATTTTGCACGTTTTTATATTAGTTTTTTAACAAATACGTCCACATTAGTTTTGTTAGTTCCTCGTATTGATTAATTTATATTGGGTGTGGTGTACTGAAGCTTGTCATGTTTATTTACCGTAAAAATACTCCATTATGTAATGATTGAGCGTAAAGCCAGTGTGTGAATTCGTGTTAATTTGTGGTTACAGAAGTCGTCAAGTACGAAGACGACGACAATGACGACACCGGCCAAACTATACGGAAGAGAGTTGTCGACATACGATGAAATCGATGTCGATGAGTTACTGGCCAAACTATCGCAGGAAGAGCTGACTATGCTAGCCAAGGAAGTAGATCCAGATGTAAGTTTTTTCTTTCATGTAGGTTTACTGTTATGAGGACATTTTTCTTTGAGGTGAAAATAAAAAATTCTGTCACTATATTTTGTGCAGTAGTACTTATTTATTAGATTGCTGACCAATAGTGGTCTTACCAATAGCAAATTTATCATGTGCATGTTATAAATTCCAGAAAATAGTATTAAGTACCTATATTGTACTTAGAAATACAACACTTACTTAGTACTTCTAATGTAACTTGAAACATATTTTATGGATACGCACTTAGATTATCCAAGTGCTCTTAGATTTCTGTCCTTAAAACCATGTTATCAATTGTAATTAAGATTAGCCAAGCCCTACTTCATTTATTACAATAAAACATGTGACAAAACATGATAAGATAATTAATTTGAGTACCCAGTAGTTACTAAGACATTAATAAGATGCTTTTAAAAACAGAAGATTTCTGAATGAGCGATCTGATTTTTAAATACAGTAGAACTCCAATTATCCGAACTCCGACTATCTGTATCGCCGATTATCCGAATCACAAAAAATTGTCAAAAAAAAGTTTAAGTGCGCTATTATTCTTACCCTAATCCATATAGAGAGGATGATGATGATAAAGATGCGTTGTCACTAGAGGAAATAAGAAAAATGATTGCAAAAATATTTAAAACATGTGACAAATTTCATGTTTCTTTCATGTAATTCAATAAAAAAATAGTGCAATATCAAAACGTAGCTTTTATTCTCTCCAATGGCAATATTTTTTTTAAAATCCGATTATCCGAATGGGTCCCGGTCCCCATTAATTCGGATAATTGGAGTTCTACTGTATGTATTTTGTATTAAAAGCGAATGAAACTAAATAATAAGTATAGATATGAATACTTAGTTTGTAATTTTGTTAATTTTGATACTGCTTTATATTTATATTTTAATGTTTTTTTTTTATAATTGTAAACAAAATTTGTAAAAAGTGCAATAAATGGCTTTAAATAAATTATAATGAAATCTTTGAGATTGATTATATAGATATTCATTATAATTTATAAGCCACACAGTTTTAAAATAGGAAATAACTTAAAAGATTATATCTGTTAAACAATCATATCAATCAAAGTTTACAATAATAAGAAATCTTTGTTTTCTAATAATTCTAAATCCAAAACTACCGTGGAATACAATATACTTTCAACAAGATGTTTCATAATTATATTTTACAATTTCAGGATACCTTTTTACCACCATCACAAAGGACAAACTATGCTTGTGAAAAGGATCCCACCGGCCCATTGAACCGTAAGAAGTTAATTGAACACATAAACAAACAGGCCCTCGAAACACCTGACCGTCCAGAGGTGAAGCCCTATGTCGCTGGTGTCATTCGAGGGAAGAAGGTAAACATATTTGATATTTAGTTTTTTTGACATTCAAATGCTTTACTAAAAATAATTTTTAAATAATAGAAAAAATTGATCACAAATTGAGCCGTGATTCAAACCTGCGTCTTCCGGGATGAAGGCTGAGTGGTCAGGCATTGCCCCTAAATGGGGGGTTCAAATCCTGGCTCATAGTCGAATGTTTTCTATTCTTTAGAAATTTATATGGTAAACATATTATTATGTTATACTTTTTTTAAATTGCATAACTATTTTCAATATTTAATGACTTGATGCTCATTAGTGTTTTCTAACATGAATCTGTTGATTATTATATAATGTAGTTTATATTATTCTAAGTAAGAATATATAAGAGCTGAATTTAGTGAGTCAGTTTCTTTCACAAATGATGTAATGATAAAATTATGAATAAAGTCTATCAAAATTGTGTCCAAAATCACGATATTTTTGAATTGACCAAATCATAGTATTTTCTTGTCTGATTTTACGCAATTATAATCAAACACAAGAAATTATCAGTTTCTTTTTTTGTAAATTTAGAAATTTCCACTTATCTGTTTACATTATATAATTGCTAGATTAAATATTTGTATAATCTAGCAATTATATAATTTAGCATCTAGATTTTCATTTAAATAAATCTAATATTTATAAGCCAGAAGAATGTATCATCAGTTTTGTTCATTATGTTATGAGTATGCTTAAAAATACCCACAGGAAAACAACATTGATAAGATATTTCCTAACAGTACTCCTAATTATTTTGTTGTTATTTATTCAATTAGTAAGAAGAAGTGTTTATTTTTGAATTAGGTGTTTTATTGTCTTTTGTTAATATAGTTAGAGATTGAACTGAATTAATTATGTAACTATTAAATTTATTAGAAATTTAGTTATTTAATTTTTAAATTCGACAAGACAAGCTAGTGACGTATATTTTCTTAACATTATCCCCTTATGTTTTCAGTGGATCCCACCACCGCCTCCAGAAAAAATTCGCGATGCCGATGAACAAATAACAATTGATCTCGGTGACGAATATGAACAAGCACTCAGTAGCGCCTCGCAGGAGGAAATTATCGACCTTGCCGGTGAGTCATTTTGATAATAACACCCAATGCCATACCTATGATACTACTCTAATTGCAGTCGGAGCGTTATCATTCTTGTTATTACTGTTCACTACACTTTTATTTCTAAGCAGGAAATTGAGTTAATTTCAATCATAGAAAATAAATGTTATACTTTTATGCATTATGAATATGATGATATTCAAGTGATATGAATATTATGTATATTTTAGGTTTAGAGATAAATAAATAATAATTCCAATGAATTACAATTCAATTATTTTTAAATTGTAAAGAGAAAATATAATGTCTCAAATGTTATTGCATAATAGTCTTAAAAGTTGTGAATTCATGCAGTTTCTATATAATAAATTGGAAGCTATTGTGTGCTCCATTTTATATCTTTTTTATTTACATTAGCTGGAGGTATTGGCAACACTTGGCACATCTCCAGGATGTTATTGATGACTTTAATGTGAATTTTCTAAATTGTTAAACATTTTACAAAACTGGGATGTTGAACTTTTGAATTATACCTATAAGTATTGTGATTTGTGATAGCGTGGGAAGATATTATGGTTGTAAACTATTGAGCTAATGTTTTGGAGTTTGAAATTAATCTAATTTTATAATGGAAAATGGAAGGAAAAAAAGGGTTAATTGTGGAAGGAATTTAATGGAGATTTTGAATAAGTATATACATTAGAAATAAAGAATAAAAAAAAGGTACTTATGCGTGTACAAGAGTACACACGTAAGAAGTGAAACTTCTTTATGACCTTAAAAATGTCACGAGTATGGCGTAACGCAAAAATGTCACGCGTACGGCGTAACGCAAAAATGTCACGCGTACGGCGTAACTCTATGGGCGTAACGCAAAATTGTTACACTAAATTTTTGTCCAACCCCGATGAAGAAGTTTCACTTCAAAAATTTATGGTATTAGGATATTTCTGATCAACACCTACTAGCCTTGTATTTTCCAGTTACTGTACATATCCTCATACTGCCTACCCATTCAAGGAAAAATTGTCTTTTCTGAAGCTACTTTCTAACAACTTTTATTTCTGTTTATGTACTAGTCAATTATTGATATTCTTATGTATTGATAATGTATCTAAAAGAAACGCCCATTCAATAATATATCAAACTTTGATTACAGCTATTCTCGGTTTCCACTCTATGATGAATCAAGACCAGTATCACGCATCATTATTGAATAAAGGACAACCAGTTGGCCTTGGGTGGGACGGTATCACTAAAGCTACTAAACCTAAGGTTTGGAATATTTTTATTAAACTTTTACCACAGAATACATAATAGTAGCTAAACGCTACAGAACGGACACTCTCCGCCTCCCGCCAAAATTAAACTTACCTCACCCCCGCGCGATCAGACATAAAATGGGCCATATTTTTCTGCAAGGACGATACGCAACGAAGATTGACAACATTAATCAAATTGACTTAAAGTAATTTTATTATTTTGGATTTGTGATTATCGTTTTTCGTAGAAAATGGTTAGATATTGTGCTGTTTACGGATGTATTTCATCAGAAAAACGCGAATTTTTTTTTACGCTAGTCACAAATGTGCCAACCATAAAGCGTTAACACGCACATTTGCAGTCTCTACAGTGTGACTGTCAAAACGATCATTTTGTATGGAGTGTCCGGGGTGTGCTTTTACGATAAACACATTTTTTCTCATGGTAATTTGCGAGATAAGCATTGAAAATTATAACAATTGAAGTTTAATTGTGTATTACAAAAAACCAGAATACATTGGTATAAATACTTACTTGTGATTATACTTATTCAATGTTAGCAGTGAATTTACTAAAAACATTTTTTTACTTGAAATTGATAAACTTGGTGTATGATGTTCTTTAATAAATAAGCTACTCACGAAAGGAAATAATAATTATAATTAAGCCTTTCTGAATGTTAATTTTTTATACTGGTACAGTAGTTTTGACTTTTTGTGTGAAAACATTGCAAATATTCATACAAAAACAAGAATGTTGCCTCTTTAAATTGAAACTTTATTTTATCTTTAAATATCTCGTTAAATACATGTTTGTTATATTTCAGGTATACCCAATGGACCCGCCAAATGACGCTGACCCCGACGACACCATCAAAAGGGTGCAGGAGAATGACCAGAAATTCACAGATCTCAATTGGAATAATATTAAGGTAAATATCATTGACTAGCTCCTCCGCGCGGTTTCACCCCCGTGGCTCCACTCCTGTTGGTCGTAGCGTGATGATATATAGCCTACTAGCTTTCCACCCGCGGCATCGCCCGCGCAGTCAAAGAAAAACCCGCACAGTTCCCGTTCCCGTGGGATTTCCGGGATAAAACCTATCCTATGTCCTTTCTCGGGTATCAAAATATCTCCATACCAAATGTCATGCAAATTGGTTCAGTAGTTTAGGCGTGATTGAGTAACAGACAGACAGACAGAGTTACTTTCGCATTTATAATATGTATACTAATATTATAAATGCGAAAGTAACTCTGTCTGTCTGTTAATGGATAACCTTCCTCGATAAATGAGCTATCTAACACCAAAATAATTTTTCAAATCGGACCAGTAGTTCCCGAGATTAGCGCGTTCAAACAAACAAACTCTTGAGCTTTATAATACTAGTATAGATTTACATATTTTACATTTGAATAAGATTATATCGTTTTCGTTTATTTATTCTAAGTGGATAAAATATGCTAATTAAGTTGATATTAACCAACCAAGGTCAAGCTGTTAGTATTAATATTGAATTAACCTTGAATATACTTTTTCCTTTTTGTTATGGTTCTAATAAGAATTCATAATTGAATATTGAAAGGAATTTAAATTATCACAAGGCCACTTTATTCTTGTGAAACAAAAAATCGATCCATTAAACTCAGTTGATTTTAATTTTTGATTGAAGGATTGATTGTTATTTTTTATACTTATTCAAATAGATATATTATTTACACATGTAAAAAAATAAAAAAGTTTAATTTTGAAATTGTTTATTTAACTAAGGGCTGATTTTTCAATGCTTGAATAAAACTTATTCGTCGAATAATGTATAAAACTACCATTTTAAAAACGTATTCTAATTGCCCGTATTTGACAGTTTACGTGACATTTTAATATTATCGTGTAATACTTTATTGGACGGATAAGTTTAATCCAAGCATTTAAAAATCGGCCCTAAAAGTAGCCAGGTCGCATGGAAATAAAAAGCATCATAAACCTATCCGTGTGTAAGAATAATTTCACACCAATATCTCGAACATTCCAGAACATAAGCGACGAGAAATTCGAGAAGCTCTTCGAAGCGCTCAAGACGAACACCAACCTGGAAGTGCTGTCCCTTGTGAACGTCGGTCTCAACGACCGCACCGCCCAGTTGCTGGCCGACGCTCTTGAGATGAACTCGACTCTACGAGTGGTCAATGTGGAGACGAACTTCATCAGCCCGCCCGGTGTAGTGCAGCTAGTTAAGGCTCTGCTCACAACCAATACGGTGGAGGAGTTTAGGGCTTCCAACCAGGTAAATTAAGATTTTTGAAGTGAAAACTTCTTTAGCGGCGTTGAGCACTTTTTCTGTAATGGGTATAATCTGACATTTTTATAACCGTTATAGACGATTGTTTGGACTGGGAATTTTGTCTAGTTTTTTGGACTGGGAATTTTGTCTTCATAGTTGAATTGAGCATTGGTTGCTCTGATGGATTTTCAATGTTATCTATACTAATATTATAAAGAGGAAAGGTTTGTATGTTTGTATGTATGGTTTTCACGCATAAACTACTGGACCGATTTTGATGAAATTTGGCACAGATAATCTTTAGACCCTGAGAAAGAACATAGGCTACCTTTTATTGCGAAATAAGTACCACGGGTGAAGGCGGGGCGGACCGCTAGTTTACATTAAATTATTTCCACATTTAAGTATTAAGAATAATAAGAATAAGAATAAGAATGTTTATTTAGCACCACAAAATACAAACAGAAAAAATAACAAAAATAAACGGAGAAAAAAGAAAGAAAATACATTAAAAAAGGTAGGTACTAACAGCTGATCAGTGTGGTGCCAAAAAGAGTAACTACTCAGCATGTGCTACACGTTATGTTGTGAAGCGCTGATTTTCAGTAGTCCCTTGTTGGAGTGCCAGTCAAAAGATGTGAATCAATAATACTTAAATATAATATAATACAGAATACTATAATTTTTGTGTACTTATATATAATAATAATAATAATAATTAACTCTTTATTGTACACCAAATAAAACAATACAAAAAGAATAACAGCAAATAGGATTATCGTACAATAGGCGGTCTTATCACTAACAAGTGATTTCTACCAGACAACCTGTGATCAAGGAAATGCTGGAAGATTATAATTTTGGAGGTGTAAAACAATGCAAGAACGAAGAAGATGATAAAATAATTAATAATATAAAATATTTAACATATCAATAATATTTAATAAACATACATACATATCATAAACATACATACATATTTAATAAACATATATACATATATAATAAACATACATACATAAAAATATATTAAGTATGTGCATAGGCGTTAAAAATATAAATACAAATGACTTTACAGCGAAAGATAATAATTTTTAACCAGTCTATCAAAGGAAGATATTGTTTGGGCGTGTTTTATTGGATTAGGTAAAGCATTCCAAAGATTTATAGCACGTACTGTGAAAGAAGAATGATAGAAATCTGAATGATGAGATGGAATCAAAAGAGAGATATTATATGTAGATCTCAACACAAGGCTATTGGAACAAAGAAATTTAAATCTCTCCTTTAGATAGATTGGTGTTCTGACATCAAATAGAATGCAGTAAAGAAGATGAAGAATGCGTGCATTCCGACGAAGGCGTATAGGTAACCATTTCAGTTTGGTACGGAAGGAGGAAACATGATCATATTTACGCAAACCGAATATGAACCTTATGCAGAGGTTTTGAACACGTTCAAGAGCATCTAGTTGCTTTTCATTAAGGTCGGGATAGGCGCTGTCACAATAATCAAGGATAGGGTGAAGCAATGATTGTACTAGCTCAACTTTAGTGGGAATTGGTAGGACATTACGTAAACGTCTAAGTGAAGCCGAAGAGCTAAAAACTTTTTTTCGCAATTCCTGTAGCTGTTGAGACCAGGAAAGTGTTTGGTCCAGATATATGCCAAGGTTTTTAACAGTGGAACTGTATGGAATAACGATCCCATCAACAGTAATCTTAGGAATACCAACCCAGTCAATTTTGTTAATGAAGTGACGACTTCCTATTATAATGGTTTGAGTTTTAACTGGGTTGATATTCAAACCATGTGTTTTGCTCCATTCGATTATTGAAGATAGGTCTTTATTGGTTTCACGTATAGCATTAGGTAGGTTTTCAAAAGACGAGTGCGTGTAGATTTGTAGATCATCCGCGTATAAGTGATAGAGAGAGGAAATGTTGTTTGAAATAGAATTAATAAATAGGGAAAATAAAAGCGGAGACAGTACACCACCTTGAGGAACACCAGCAACGATATCACACCAGGAAGAATAAGAATCGTTGTTGTAGATACGTTGACGGCGTCCCCGTAGGTAACTATACATCCAATTACTTGCAGATTTTGATATGTTTAATGAGGATAATAAAGCTAACATTATGTCATGATCTATAGAATTAAATGCGTTGCTAAAGTCAATCAAAGTGAGCAGAGTAAGTTGCCTATTCTCCATTGCCATACGTATATCGTCAGTGATTTTAACTAAAGCAGTAGCCGTACTATGACCGGGACGGAAACCGGATTGGAAAGGATCAAACAGCTTGTTGGAATTTAAAAACATAGTTAACTGTTCATTAACAAGGCGTTCGAGGACTTTGGATAAGAAAGGAAGAATGGATATGGGACGGAAATCACCAAAAGTAGATGGGTTATTTTTTTTGGGAAGGGGGATAATATGAGCGTCTTTCCAAAGAGTTGGAAATTGAGAGGATGTTATGGAGAAATTAAGGATATGAGTTAGAATGGGAATGATGGTATCAAGGATAGGAATGATCATATTACGGCCAATGTTGTCACTGCCAACGGCTTTAGAAGAAATGGATAATATAGCTTTCTTAACCCTACACACAGTGAATTGACTGAAACAAAAAGGAGTAAATTTTGGAATGGGAGCTTTAGAAATAGTATTAATAGTACATTTCTTAACGTGCGGATCAATTACAGAAGATGAGCAAAAAAAATTATTAAGGGAGTCAACATTGAGTTGACATTGGTTGGAATTGAAGAGAGAGCAGATTTACCAATCCCAAGAGACTTTAGAAATTTCCAAACTTTACTTGGATCGCCACCCTCAATTGACTCGTGAATGTGTCGACGTTGCGCGTCTCTGCACATAGTGCTACAGCGATTACGAATCTTCTTATACCTTTCGCGTGTCGTCAGAGTATTATTGGCCTTTAATACGGCCTTTGCGCGATTCTTTTTATTAATTAAAGATTTTAACTCTGGCGTCAGCCAAGGTGCGGGTAGATGTTTTAGCTTAATAGGTCTAAGTGGCGCATGCTTGTCATACAGTTGCAGAAGGTAGGTGTTGAATAAATTAATTTTTGCATCTATATCGTCAGCCTTCATAATAAGCGACCAGTCCAGGCTCTTAGCATCATCAACAAGACGGTCCGTATCCATTCCACTAAAGCTGCGCTGAACAATTACTCTTGGTTTACGTTTAGGAGGGCGGATTTTGTACGAGACAAAGACAAGATCGTGATAAGAAAAACCTTCAGCTGCACATTGTCCAAATTTGGCAACATAATCAGGGGAGGATACAATAATTAAATCTAACAGGGAAGGGGAGCAGTTTGGAAAATGATGAGTAGCATTCAATGGAAGGATGTGCATGTTGCAAGAATCAACCACGGATAAAAGTTTCTTTGACCTGTAATCGTTTTTCAATAAGCAGGTATTTAGATCCCCCATAAGGATAACGTGATCAAAAGAAGGTATAAATTTGTCCAGCAGCTCATCAAAATAAGAAAAATAGTCAGTTGAGAGATTAGGGCTATATAGTGCACCCAATAGTAATTTTTGATGGCAAAGTGTTACTTCGAGAAAAATATATTCAAGTGTATCAATAGGTGTGGGTTGTGGTGAAGCAGATAGAATTGAATAATTTATGCCAGATTTTAAATAAATTGCTACACCACCACCACCTCGGCTAACGCGGTCGTTTCTTACAAGCTCAAATCCTGGAAGGGAATAAGCAGAAGAAGGAAGACTGGGTTTCAGCCAGGTTTCGGAAATGGCAATAGCATGAATGCTACTACAATCAAAGGAGGTAAGGAGATCGGAATAATGCGCCGGAATGCTTTGCGCATTTATATGAACTACGTTAAAATTCTTTACTACATCTGAAAAATGTGACGTCAGAGTTTCATTTAACGGAGTAGGATTTGTACTATAGAAACTACTATTACTAGACTGATCATCAGTATCTGTAAAGAAAATGTCTTCATTGATTAGTGCACTACTGTATAATGACATACTAAAATAAATATATAAAAATATTTAAAATAAAATAATAATAAAACTTAAATTGTATATTAATATTACCTATGTACTTAAAGTGTATGTAAACTACGTATTTAATTTTGATATATAATATTTTCAGCTATTTCCTGTACCAGCCAGTGTCATTTTTTACAAAATTAAATTATATTTTATTTTTACATTACATTACATCTATATTTTTGCATGGTAACACTGTAAGAAAACATTTAACCAATTGCTTAGTATCCAGGACGTCAAATATTTAAAAAGATTTATCTATTGATAAAATGTGAAATAAAATGTGGGTATTTGAAATATAAACAATCTTATCTCTGAATAACTAAACTAAGCTCAGATACGTTACAACGACGTTATAATCCAAAAGATACAATAAAATAAAGCAAAAAGTTAATTTAAGACTAGTTACTGCTTTAAAATTAAATATTGAAATTTAAAATTAAAACTTAAAATCAACGACCTTTGGGAGCTCTTTTCGACCTTGCGTTGGGAGCGGTCTTCTTGTCCTTTTCAGCACCACATGAAGATCCAGCAGCATCTGAAGGATTCCCGGGGTTTGGAGAAGATTTTATGGCATCAAGCTCAGCCATACAAGTGATACGGTGTCTACAGTTTGAAGGGTCTAAGACGAATATATAACCATCACGACTCCAACATTTTGTTATTCCGAAACGCTTACGAGCACTCATAAAAGTATCGTGACGGCTCTTAGTGAGGAACTCCGATAGAGTGTATCCAGAACTCTTCAAACATGTTTTGGAAAACCATACGCTATTTCTTACTCGAATATCACCAAACTTCACCAAGACAGGCCGTGGGTTGTTAGGTCTTGAACGGCCTAATCTGTGACAACGGGTAACGGCATCTTTATCAACATCAGCAATGTTCATATCATCGGAAATTATTTTCGTTACAACTGTAATAATATCCTCCTTATCATGTTCGGGTATACCGTGGATTAGCAACATTTTCCGTCGGCTTCGCATTTCCATCTGATCATGCATATTGGTAAGAAGGTTCACTTGATCTTGAAGAGACTGGAGCGCTGTACAGACGAACGAGCGAAAGGCTTCAAAATCAGTGGAAAGTCTCGACACAGGACTGGAAGTTGCAGGTGCTTGTGATGTTTTATGGAGTTCCTTTTGAAATTCCATCATACGCTTATTAAATTCAGTGTTCATGTCCAAAATTGATTGTTTAAGAGAATCCATGACGATAGTGAAGATGTATGTGAAAAGTGATATTAAACGAGGTAAGAAAAATTAATGTAAGAATAATAGATATTAATAGGAATTGTAAAACTGGGAGGTACAGTAATGATTTATAGCATATTCAGAGTCAAAAAGTAATTAAAATAATACTTTTCTTAAAATAAAATTAGCAGAGCGAAAAAATCGTTACTTGCTCACTTCACGCCTACCCCCGAAAAAAAAGTATATATTGTATAATATATAAATATAAGATCTACTAATAAATACAATACATAGGAATTAATAATAATAATAATTTAAATGCAATATTATAATAACACAATTATACATAAGATAAAAAAAATAAAAAATAAGAAATACCATATAGAATAGACAGGGAGTAAACAATAAATTACAACAATTACGGTACGACTGTAATAACAATGCGACTAAGGCTGGTTACGAAACTCGGTAAGTAGCTGTTTTTTGAGACCATATTTAAAACTTGATAAGGTCCTCGAGTTTCGTAATGGAGGAGGTAAATTATTCCAGTACTTAGTCGCATTATATTTAAAACTACCTTTAAAAATGGATGAATGGTGTTTCGGTACTGCCAGTTTGACGAGGGTTGCCCTAAGCCCTAATGTGTGTTATTTGAAATGATACATAAATCCCACACTTCCAGCGGTCGCAAGTGCTCGGCAACAAGATCGAGATGGAGATCACGAAGCTGGTGGAGGCGAACCCCACGCTGCTGCGGCTCGGGCTGCACCTCGAGTACAGCGACGCGCGCCACCGCGTCGCCAGTCACCTGCAGAGGAACATCGACAGAAGTCAGTGCACTTTTGTTTTTAATTTTTCGAATTTCGAATTCGTTTCCCGCCATGTTTTAGTGGATAGTTTTTTTTTTTGTTACCGGCCAGTGATATGTGGGCGCGTAGATTTATGGATAGTTTTTTTTTTGTTATTATTTTAACCGGCCAGTGACATGTTGGCGCGTGGATTTATTTTTATTTCACTGGATTCGTTTTTTTTTTAATTTATTTGCGGCCAGTGAAAAGAATTGAGTTCGTAGTATTTTTTTTTTTTCATTGATTTGTGTATGGCCAGTGAGAAATTTGGTCAATTAATAATGTTTTTTCCGCCACTAAGAAAAAAAAGAGCTAAAAATGTGGGTCAACAAAGCAAAAAATGACGCCCTCAGGCATAATTAGTTATCAAATTGTTTTTTTTATGGTGGGGACGAATGTCGAATATGTGCTTAATGTAATACATATAATGATTCTATATTATGTGATTTTTTTTTAAGAATTACAGAAGGTTTAGATTTAGATTCATTAGAATTCATATTCTATTATTTCTAAAAAAAGTTTTTAAGTATTCATACACTTGAAAACTTTTTAATCTAGTACAGATTAAATATCGTATATTTTTTATTTTTGTTAAATTTTTTACCACTCGTAATGTGTTCTTTTATTGCAAAAAATATTTTTTCATATACAGTTTTCGCCAATTTGACATATTATAAACTGATCTTACTGCTGACAAACAAGTTGAAGAACGACAACACTATTGTATGGTAACAGGCTCTAGTGGTTGATTAATGTTATTTTAATTTAGTTATATATTTCTATCGATTGACAGATTATCATTTATTTACATAAAAAAATTAAACTAAAACATTTCGGTTCATAACATTTCGCACTAAATACCTACTTCATTTATTAGTATCATTTCAACGTCGATACATTTAAAAACTATACAGATGGAGGAATCAAGTGGCCAGAGCATCGCCGACGCTCGCACACGTAACAATACATTATTTTTACTTTCAATCCCATAACGTAACCTTCGCCCGCACTAGCGACCGTAGCGCAATAGGCGACCATCCTCGCTGATTAGAGACCATCGAAAACACAACAATCGAATCACGCTCGCATCGATTCATACACGCAACCGATCATCGACGCATCGAAACGCGTCCGGAGCGCGCGGCCGAGCGATGTGTGAATCGATAATCGACGTCGATATCGATATTGTCAGATTGCCGAGTGCAAAAGCGCACTAACGTGTCGCTGCGGCTGCGCCTGCCGCGCGGCAGGCCGGCCGCCGTCGGCATCGACCCTAGCCTGTTCAACCTGACGCCGCCCAGCGCGGAGACGCCCACGCCCACCGAGACGGTAATACAGAGACGCGTCGAAGAGAGCGTGGAGGGCACCGTGCTGGTCCCGGCCGCGCCCGCACAGAACGGCGACGCCCACGAGCGCACGCAGTTGCCCGACTTTAACCCCAACCCGTACTCGTGAGTAGTCGCGAGTCGCCCCGTGTGTGCCGTCTGTGACGCCGGTCCATAATGCACTCGTGTTGCCGCCGGCCCGGTCGCACCGTTTGACTTGCGATTTCGCATTAACCCCCCGGTCCACCCGACCGACTCCTGTATTATATGTGTTGCATAGTGACAGTGTTTTATTCCATTGCAGTACGGAAAGACCTAACGCTCCGACTCCAGTTCAGGTTCTTTAACCTGCAAAAGGAGGCGCGTAGCCAATAGAACTCTGTTAAGGTCAGGCCCTGAAGGGACACGATGTTGGCACGCAGGCGTATAACATACTTCGCTTCGATTAAAGCTTTTTTACAGTGTCGATTGAGTTCACTCACAATAATTTACTGCAGTTTCACGAGCCGAGACCCGTTTCTGATCAGGTTTCCGTAAGACTGCATCGCTAAATATGTCCCTCACTCTCCTGTGACATATCTCTCTAATTATTCTAACAGTTTCATTATTTAATGCACTTTGAATAATTCAATTTGAATCTTATCTAAATTTCTTCTATGTTACACTTAACAAAATTGTTTTTAATATTTTAACCGTAAACAATTTGATTTTTAGCCGAGAGGGGAGCGTAGAACAGAATGATTAAAAGTAGAATCGGCGCCAAAATCGGTAAAAATCTATTTTCGTTTGGCGCGAGTGAGATTTTTCGGGAATAGCTATTTTTACAGCAGGCTTCAGCTAATCACACGCTTCGTACGATAGGCCTTCGAGTAGGGTCTCGGATAGACATACTATCTGTTACGCAAATAAAACCCAAACGTTGTTATGTGACTCTAATTCTACGCATGAGTGTTACCACTAACTGAATGACAGTGTGACTTTATCTTATTTACAGCATGGAGATATTGACAAATGTTTTTTTCTTTACGAGTATGTGATGCTTGATAAACATCATATATGTTTTTTCGTTATCTTTATTGCGCCATCGATGGTCACGTTATATTTTTAATTAAAAAAAATAATTAAATGAGAAAGACGAGCCTAGAGATCGTATCATTTATCAAGGTGAACGAATCTTTTCAAAGTGCGTCATATAATTTGGCGTATTTTTAAAGTGTGAACATTGATAGCGCAAGAAGTTTGTATGTATGTACATAAAAGCCCTTACGATGTGTGTGTGTATGTATTGCAGTACGCCAGCAGCGACGGAGCCAAACTAGCGCTTAGGGGACGCATCGTAACATGTGGTGAGTTTTCGAGAATTATCCGCTGAAATAAAAGTAAAATATACTATGGATAGTTTAATATCGCAATTATAATTTTAGTAATGGATCATTAGGTTTCAATAATGAAATCGTGTAAACATGGCGCAAAACTCTTGCAGAACGCTCTTACTTCTTTTTGACTTTACTTTCTGAATAATATTCTATTAATATTTAATAATCTCTATTTCTTCTGTCTTCTTCTCTTCTTTCTTCTGCCTCTTCTCTGCTTGGTAGCTGCTGTTATAAGAAAGCACATTGAGGTAGTGTTATTCATTCATTGCATTTACAATGTACATAATGTTGTGTTGCATGATTATATGTTGTAATGGACCTTGTGTGTTCTTACAAAATAATTACTACGACAAAATTAATATTAAAATCACAATACGAGTCACACTTTACATTGAAAATACATAGAAGAAGATACTTTGATATGAACGCAATAATACAAATAGAACACAAACTTGGGACATTTGATATACAGATAGATTCAGGTAAAAAAGTACATGACATTTTTAAGCAAGAGCCACGACTCAATAATGAAATTTTTAAAGCACCAAAACATGCGATATTACATACTCAATTTCAATGAAATAGTGAGCAAGATACACAGTAACAAACAATGGTACACTATACTGTACAAATTAAAATATGTCAATGAAATATTAACGAATATCTCCTTTCAGGTGGGAGGGTTCTGCGCTTGAATCGATTCACTCGCAGCCGCAGCTACGTAGTGGGTTGGATCCCGTGAATCCATAGATTTACACATTTCTCTCAGAAATGTCGACAGGAAACTTTATGATCCCATTTCTGATGCAATTGGATTGGTTAGTTATTTAAATAATGAGCTCTGATTGGTCGTTGGAAATCGATTGATTTCGTGTCGATATCTCTGAAGAAAGTAACGTACTGAGCTGCTCTCGCCCCGCGCTCGCTGCCTATACCTGTCCACACTCTTTGTAACTGTGTAGTTCGATTGACATTTATAGTAAATTTTATATTATTCAAAGCTTCGTCACTTCGCTTGAGTCGGACTATAAGCTTGTTTCACATGACGATGTCAATTTTTTATTCAAAGACATTTTTAACGTCGTTCTTTGGAATCTAGCTTGACGCTTTGCATAATGTTTTTAAAGTGTTCACAGAGTGCGCTCGATGTGCGCTTTACGACACTCGTATTAGATTTTTATCGTATATTCTTATTGGAATGTTTTGACTACACAATCACAGAGACGAAAGAGACAGAATTATGTTTGTATGTGGGTATCTGTGCTCGACAGGAATTGTGAATTTATTACCATAAATAATAATTCTTTATAGCTAGACGATGGCCGGCCCATCCCTAGATTGTCTATGGTGAACTAGAACGAAATAAAGTCACAATTTTTGTTCATGACCGAATGAATGAATGTTTATTAATTCTTAATCTAGTGTGCTAATGAATCGTATTAATTTTATCATTTTAATGAATTGTAATATATGTTAATTGTGTACATTCCGTTAACGCTTAACATGCTTCTCCTTTAATATTAAAAATTGTAAAAAAAAATACTTCATAAGATTTTTGGGATATAAATAGAAAATTGTTTATATTAATTTATTGTTATAAAAAATGAAGTGTTAAGGACCTAATCAGGATGAAATTATAATATCGACTAACCTTTAATATTATTCTATGAAAAATGATAATATAATTTTGTAGAATGTTTCAACGAGAAGTCATGTTCCGCGTAAACGGAGGATAAGTTTCAATTATACTATAAATCACTAGGTTTTATAATCGCAGATTTTTAATACCGCATCGAAAACATCTTTTTTGTACAGAGGAATCTTTTGATGTAAAGAAATGAAAAGGCTTTAGGTGTTATCGGCTTTCTATATAACCTGTAGCTCTTTGAAATTTGCTAATCTTTTATTCTTTGTATATTAATAGTTAAAACGTTGTGATAAACATCATGTTTTTTCCATTAAAAATGCTTTGTTTTTCAGTTTCATTTTAAGATTATTATTTGTATATGAATTTAGATTTTTTTAAATATTCTTTTATTGTACCGATATTGAGATGAAATTTTATTATTTAATGTAATGATAGATTTTATTTATGTTTATTTGACTCGGGAGCATTTTGGTTCAAAGAAAACCTCGATAAGTAGAGTCGCAGTTCTGTAGTTTGTGACAAAAAGTAATAAAGTACATAAACAATAATGTGTTGTTTCATTTGATATCCCAGTGGTTCTTTTTACATTAAATTAAGTGATTATTTAATACGCTTTTAATATAAGTAACCGCCCTAATATTGTATGTTTATTTGCCTCAATATATTTTAATGTTTTCGTTAATCGATATGAGCGCATACGATAAATTGATTAAACTCAATCTCAAACATTCGAACTAAGATTTATTTATTCAATTAGACTTCTTCTATCTTCTAGAAGCACTTTTCAATCGAATTTTTACTTTTTTCCCTGGATTCGAAAAACAGTTTCTACGGAGAAGAAACTGCGTAGTAAGTCATTAAATCTTCATTACAGGAAGATATAGTCCCGGATACATCGCCCATTTTTGCAAGTGATTACTATCAAGCTAATTTTTCGTGAGTAGCTTTATTTTGATGAGATGCCCAATAATTTCATGTACGAAACTCTCGATTGTGGTAGCTTACAGAGGTAACAAGGATAAAAAATTTTGATTTGACGGTTCTCAAATATTTATTACGCAATTTGTAGGACAATATGTCTGTTGAATTATATAAGTATTAAATAAGTGAAAATAAAAAAATCAGCTGGTTAGTAATCATTTATGATGACTTCGTTATCGATACACATTGGAAAGGGGGACTCTTTGATCAAACCATAGATTTTGTAGGACAAATATTTTTTCGAATAATTTAGATAATTATCTTGAGATTGAACAAAAAAAAAACATTCAGTTAGTAATTAATATTTGAGAACCATCAAATCAAAATATTTTATCCTTGTTTCCTCTGGTAGCTACCACAATCGAGAGTTTTGTACATGAAATTATTGGGCATCTCATCAAAATAAAGCTACTCACGAAAAATTAGCTTGATAGTAATCACTTGTAAAAATGGGCGATGTATCCCGGACTAATAGTCAATAATTCCACTGATAATATAATAGATATGACGCTATACTAGGTTGTAATTCCATACTTTTTAAGCGAGTGTGAAGTGATTTACATTTTAGAGGATAAGTTGGTCCTGGAAGTGAAGATAAATGAGTAGGGATAAAGAGTTGTCGTTCAAATAGAAAAGCAAAAATCGAGAAACAAAACACAACACACGGCGCCTTATCCGATTGTGGTTTATTAAATCGCGGTTAAAGGGTCTTGCACAAAGTCATACCAAAAATCCTTATACTATATATTTTGAAGATGTTCATGACGACTTGAGATATCAGGCTGTATTAAAATGGCATAAAAATGTCAAGAGGGCATATACCTCGACCTGTAGGCTGCAAATAAGTAAAAAGTCACGTATTCAAAAGCCTGTTTTTGTTTTTAAATAACATGACGTGGTGTAAATTATAAAATTAGGAAAGTAATAGCTGTAGGTATAAAACGTGAAAGAATATGGAAAGCGAGTTTTTTGGATTTGAAAACTGATAAGTGATTTAAGTAGCCATTAATTAACCGATGATTAAGTACAACGTATATTGCTTCTCATTAAGTACAATGTATATTGCTTCTCGGGTTTAGTATTACGTTATTCTGTAGTGCAGAGAGGTTGTGTGTCACAACACATTTACAGTAAGTATATTATTGACAATTTTATATCTAGTATCAACTTTTAAGCTCACTATGAAGTCGTTTGTTTAAATATCAAGGGTCTTTAATAATTATTTCAGTAACGGTTTTTCTTATTTTATAAATTTAACTATTCATTATTTTGCTTGATATATTCTATATTAATATTGAAAATACATATATATACTTAAAAGTTAAATGAAGGTGCTTTAAAGTTCATTCTAACTATATTTACATATTTATCTATGATACCCATCATGTATATAATAATTATCATGTATATAGTGAATTAAAAATATATATATTTTTAATTCACTTCAATATAAATTCTATTGGTCCGGGAGCCAGCAGCAGATTTTATGACCAAGTTCCTCTCAAGCGGTAATTAGTAAAATGCATCAAAGTATAGTATTATGAAGCCTCGTGAACGTCAGCTGGAGCTCGGTTGGGGGGAAGAGCGGTTGTAGCCTCCCGTATCAGCTGACGGTTTTTCCACCAAGATACAGCCAGCTGACATATATATTTATCCACAGTTACATATAAGCTATCATCAGGTAAATTTTTGTTTGAGAGGAAATAACGGAAAATAAATTTTTCTTTAAATTTAACTTTCATGTTCGAGACACCAGCTGACGTATAATACACCATGTTGTAACCAGCTGACTATTTTTTTTCGTTGAGATATTGGGTTAGCTACAATTTGACAAATTTTTAGCTGAGAGGAAATGAATGAATGAATGTATTTTTTTTCCTATGTGCGTGGGAGGCTACAACCGCTCACCCCCCCAACCGAGCGCCAGCTGACGTTCACGAGGCTTTATAATACTATACTCTCATGCGTCTGACGAATTATCTCTTGAGAGGAAATAGTTAACCAAATTTGCACCTGGCTCCCTAACCATATCAAAAATCTTGTAACTAAGGAGAAATAAACAAGCCTACCTACTAAATATATTACAATTATTCATTACACTTGATTGTAGTTCAATCATTAAATAAAAATAAACAATATGTTACCACAATAATTGGCAGCCTTATCATTAACAGTGATCTCTGCCAGGCAACCACGGGGGAATATTATGTACCTACATAATATGCTTAGCAACTACTTTCAGTTTTACCTTACCTTATTTTTTAGGAATATATTAAAGGAAACCAGTATATAAAAACAATGAGTGACAAAAAGGAAACAAGGGAAGAACCATATATGGAAAAGGTGAGTTTTTAAACGACTTATTTCCATGTAATCTGTAATAATGTAATATTATTATCTGTGGCAAAATCGTTATTATGGTAAGTAGCAGATACCTACGCTTTCTTATTTTAGGAACTCCTATTGCCGTATACACATTTGATGAAAATTCGCAGTAAACAACTGCGAAGAAAAATTCCGATGTCTTTTAACCATTGGTTCAAATTGCCTGCTGAGAAGGCACAATTTATAGTCGACACTGTAGATATGCTACATAATGGGACTTTGTTGTAAGTATCATTTATAGTTAAAATAATTTTGTTGATTTTTAAAAGGCAGCTAACTAGGTATAGCTAATTATCACGGAAAGTATTGAAAGCTTCGCCAAATCCATTCTGATTTTAGCATTAAAGAACTGAAAAAAGAAGTGCGACTATTTCAGGATCGACGATATTCAGGACAACACATTATTACGACGAAGCATACCAGCTGCTCATCTTGTGTATGGCATTCCACTGACCCTCAACGCTTCTCTTCATGTGATGACCCTGATGCTTGACAAGCTATTAACGTTGAATCACCCGCGAGTACGTTACAACTTCGTTAAATTTAAAGGATAGATTGTAATTAAATTTATTTATTACGGATTCATCGACTGAAATGTATAGTTGCCCGCATGTAACTTAGCAGGGTATTGGCTCGGAAGCTTTCCTCACTACACAAAATCTTCCCAAGCTACGTGTCGACAGGGCACTTCAGGCCATTCACCATTAATTAAAGCTGATTGCTTGATATACCTATTCATATCAACTACCTAGTTAGTATAATTAAAATAAATATGAATTATAAAAAATCCTTACATAAAAATATATAATTGAGTTATACATAAACAATAGGTTGTCCTACACGTGTACCTATGTAAATACACAAACAAATATTCTGAAATTATACATAAGTTGAATATGATTAATCAACAATTAATACATATTTCCTTATAGCTGACAAAGTTGTACTGTGAAGATTTTCTAGAAATCGTTCGTGGTCAAGGCATTGAGGTATATTGGAGAGACAATTTTGAAATACCGACGGAAGAACAATATGAAAATATGATTAAACAAAGTTAGTATAACCATCAATTTACAAAGCATTTTTTGTATGTTTTTTATTAACGAATAATCTCATTATATTTTCGGAGGGTATATTTTCTTATTGATTTAAAAAAAATATATTATTAATACACTCCAAATGTTTCTCACTCGGATAGATACCCGAATTTTTGAAAAAATCAGGATATGCATTCTGCAGCAACATAATTTATCGGTCTATATTATTTCCATCTACATTTGATGGTAAAAATTATACATAGAATATTGGACAATTTCAGAAACCGGTCATATGTTTAGGCTAGCAGTTCGTGTGATGCAACTTTTCAGCGATTTTAAACACGATCTTAGTGAACTTCCTTTGCTAGTGGGACTGTTTTTCCAGCTGAGAGATGATTATTGTAATCTACTAGAGGAAAAGGTAACTAAGTTTATTTATTTGTATAAAAATTTAAAATGTCTTATTAAAAAATAGGTACAGGTGGATATCAATTTTCGTATTCGTTGTCAATATGCTAACCCGTAATCGGAATAGTTTGACCGATTTTCATGAAATTATAAGCTTAATATAGGTAATATAATTATTGCCTATCTAACGGCATACAATATAATGAAACCCGGAGAAACAACAGCCCTTAGCATGCATTATATCAATTATCTCCATTTTCTAAAAAAAAACAAAGCACGCATTTCGTAATTACCTATTGGTCTCTATTTTTCTAATATAAGGAAGAAAAAGATGTAAATTGAGTGATATTGTTTATTTTTTACATCAATTCTAATCAATTGTTCTATTGTTTGTTTGTAAACTTAAAAAAATACACGTTATTGAGTTAGCCTTCTTCGAAGTAAATATCATAATACCAAGCAAGAGAAAAACTATTTGATTGTTAACATAATCTTTAATATAATATATATAAATCTCGTGTCACAATGTGTGTCCTCAATGGACTCCTAAACCACTTACCAGTCCCGTTTCGTAGTACCTAGGATATAGATACCTACCTTTTACCTTCCATAACTGATAGCAATTTGTTTTTAGGCAGTCGAGGAATGGCCAGCTGAGAATGCTGATAATGGTAAAAAGGTAAATCCAATAAAATTATTATGAACTTGAAAATTTTCATTCATTATTTGTAATTTAAACGCATTAAACATAACATGCGAGATTAAAAATTAACTTGTTTTTATTCAAGGCGCCAACTATACCTAACCCAGATAATTTTTGCGATGATCTAACGGAGGGAAAGTTCACTCTGCCTATAATCCATGCTGCTAGTACCGGCGACGGACAGGGTGTGCTCAGTATCCTTTTTATTAAATATTATAATATAGTCGTTTTCTAACGTCGTGTATATAAAACTCTGTCACAGTATTACAATATATCCATACTAATATTATAAATGCGAAAGTAACTCTGTCTGTTACTCAATCGCGCCTTAATTACTGAACCAATTTGCATGAAATTTGGTATAGAGATATTTTGATACCCGAGAAAGGACATAGGCTACTTTTTACCCCGGGACATAGGACAGGTTTAATTCCGAAAATCCCACGGGAACGGGAACTATGCGGGTTTTTCTTTGTCTGCGCGGGCGATGCCGCGGGTGGAAAGCTAGTAGGAAATATATTGTAATACTGTGACTGTATATGACTTATGAGATAGGTACCTAGGTTTACTAAGATTTGAATGCCATTAATGATGAATGATGATCAATTAGTGGTGATTTGACAGTTTTTATAAGATTTAAACTCTTCAATCGTGAAATATTAAAGAAGATATTGAACAATCTTGTAAACTAATTTGTTTTCCACCTATTTCCTTTAACTCGCACAAAAGATATTCTCCGCCAGCGCACTCGCGATGTTTCGCTAAAGAAGTTCTGCGTCTCCGAGTTAGAGAGGCTCGGCAGTCTGAATTATACACGAGTGCGGCTGGAGCAAGTTGAAAAATCACTTCGAGCTGAGGTAACTATAATAGAAGAGATATTGCCAAATAATACACGAACACAGTGGGGTTTTAGTCGGTAAGAATCCGACATAACCCACGGCTCCTTCCCCGAGGTCCGCGGGTATCTTTGGAAGATTTCCCCACTATAAAAAAAATGTAGATGGAATGACCACAACAATTTCTTATAGACAACATCTAGATAAAAAGCAACGATATTCATCATAAGTCGTACCTAATGCGCGTCACACACGGTGAAGATACTATAATATTTTATGTTAAGATTCTCTAATATAAAACGTTACAGTATCTTAAGGTATCTGGTATCAGCATTCTGACCATCATTTTTCTTTTTGTCATTGCGTACTAAGACCCCTGTAGAACCGCCATCCTGTTACAAATGACCCACAAAATTTCGGGTCAAACGCGCTTAATGGATTATTACCTGAGGATCTTTCTTTCTTTACTAAACTGTTTTCTTAATTGACGTGTCCAAAAGACCAATCCTTTGATCAAATTTTTTACTTCCCCAATCTTACATTATACTGTAGGAAATATGGTCGATGAGGAACATATTTCAAATAAATTTGAAACATATTTTTATTTCAGATAGCACGTCTGGGCGGGAACCCCATACTTACATCTGCACTCGATGACTTGTCTTGGCAGTGACGTTTTTGCCACAAGATACGGATAGGGAAATTAATTGGGAATTATTACTTAACAGTATTTATTTATGTACTTAAATATAAAATCTATACTAATAATATTATAAAGAAGAAAGGTTTGTATGTATGTATGGTTTTCACGCATAAACTACTGGACAGATTTTGATGAAATTTGGCACAGATAATTTTTAGATCCTGAGAAAGAACATAGGCTACCTTTTATTGGGAAAAATGTACCACGGGCGAAGCCGGGGCGGACCGCTAGTTATTTATAAAAAATCATTAATAAATGTAAGTTGGATGTCGGATGTTGCAACCACTTTTATTAATATGTTAATAACCTATCTTTACCTTAACCACAGTTCCTTAACCTACCTTTTACCTTAGTTGTGGCCGTCGTTTCATCTAAACGGCAAGCATTATTAAATTAAACTATTATACCGTTTAACATTACCATAATATTTCCTTCTTATTATGGTCATCAAAGGATACCTAAGATGTCTTATTGAATTAAAAATGCTAAATTATTTTTTCACAACGCTCAATTTAACTAGTTCCTTTGTCGTTTTTCTTATAAAGAATATTTCAACGTATTATTGTTTGAATAAAGGTTTCTTCTGGTTGAATTCAATTCATTGAATTCCTTCATAATATAATTTCTTATTTAGATTCCTTTTCAGCAGTACCACAGAGCAAGTAATATAGTAATCAGTACCTAATTGTAGATCTCCTGCAGTTTAGTGTTAAGTTATAGTTCAACAAAATTCAAGAACGTAACCTACGACGACATAGAATAACATGACTACAATTTTGTGTCAATAGACGTTTTTTCTTTTTATATACCAGAGACTCGGTAGAAAGGAGGTAGGTACTCTAAAAATCGAAATCTAACATCTAGAATCGAATGCATTGATTACTTGTGAATAAAGATCATCATAAATTAATAAATTCGATTGACAAATGTTGGACAAATGTTTCAAATCCATATAGATTTCACTTTAATCGATGTTTTTAAGTAGGTTACCTCTCTTCGAAGATAAAATTGATAGACGTCAAATGTTGCGTATTAAATTGGCTCTACAATAGAAACAAGTTAACTAAAATTAGAGTATATCAGCTTGAAATAAACGTAACGATTTGTTATTGCGAACAAAAGGTACCTAGGTAACTTAAAATAATACGCAAGAAAACCGTCTTATCTCTCCTTCGATCAACGCGTGTCAACGCGTCGCACGTCCGCAACCATAAATTACGAACACAGCTTTTTTAAGACCAAGACTAGAAATAAAAATTATCAGATATCAGAAATCCGGTTTTTCCTTGTTTCAAATTTAATAAGAATATAATACAAAAATAATGTAAATTAGAGATTCTCGCACTACTTCGTTTGCATGCGAAGTGTAAGTGAATTGCACTTATAAGTGATTTCTTCCAGGCAACCAACTGAAGATGTTATAACAAAATATAAAAAGGAGGTGGGTAAAAACTAAAAAGTATAAGTACGCAATAATTATGTAATATAATACTAATAAATATAGGTAGATACTAACTATAAATAATAGGTACATAGTTAATAACAGATACTTATAAAATATTTACATAACTACGTACATATACCTAGTTATATTTTTTTTTTCAATGTTGTTTTTAGAAAATATTTCAGTTGTTACTAGTTTTACATTAATGAATCTTAGGAATGAAATAATGTTTATTTAATTATCTTTCAATTGACACCCTTTTTAAGTTAATGGATCCAGTAGTTATCTAGATATACCGCACAATAGAATGGCCCGACGGCCATCTTTGCTATGTCATAGCTCCCCCCTCCAAACCCCAGTGAAACCCCCAAAAACATGCCAATTAGTTCGTACGGCGGAGATAGGTCCCACGGAAATGAATTTTATTTCAATTGGGGACTGTACTAATTTATCGGCAAGGCATTCCAGAGGTTAATTAATGGCAGTAACCGTAAAGGAATAATATAAAGGTAGGTAATAGTGTGGACCCAATAAATATATTTGTCCATGGTAATATATAGTTAAACAATTAACTCGTTATCGTGGACTCGTTAAAGCTCGTTTAAAAAGATTAAAAAAGTCCTTTGCTTCTAAACTCGGAGCAATTAACTAGCTTCTAAATGTCCCCGAGATTTCTTAAAAAAAACACGGCATAAACTACAATGAAGTTTTATAAGTAAAGATTTTATTTAAATAATGACTTAGAGCATTTAAACGCTCTAAAAATAATGACTAATAATACATGCAGATGTTTAACTTGTAAGATTTAAGCGATAGGTTACCTTACGTTTTTTCTCAAACTTACCCGCAATTCTTATATTATTTCGATGCTAATTATATAAATAGGAAGTGTGTCCGTTTAACGAATTTATTTCATAGTGCACAGCGGCTTGGGACAAACGGTTAGATACAGAAGAAAGTTTTAATTAATTTCTTTATAATTATAGTGCAACTGGGTGGATTTTAGGACATTTCGTTATTTTCGAACTTATTGCCGGCAAGTAGTTAGGTAAGTATTTAAATATTTTATTCACATATAGATAAATAAAATATGGCCTCCTTTTTGTAAAGCTTAGATATTCTGCATGAACATTTGGACACTTATTAACTATTTAATTTTTATTAAAATGGATAAATATTTATTAAATTATATTTGCCCAATTATTGCTGTAATAAGTTTAAATTTAATTTGAATATTAGAGATAACTACCCGGTTCCTGAATTTGATTTTATTAACAGAAGAGTTTATTTAAAATGTAGCTACCTGGTTATAATATAATATATGCATTTTATTTTTAAAAATCTATTTTTGTTACCTAGTTACACATATTTTTTAAATGATCGATGATTACGACGATACAAATTTTTAAACGAACGACCTAAGTACCTGAGTACGAATAACTTAAAATGTAACTACCTACTAATTAAAAAAATATTGATTTTGTCATGTGATTAAATTGTATAAAATTAACACTTCCTAAGTTTTTCAGAGATGTCCGTGAAACTGAACAATGGAAAAGTTGAACAAAATGGAGAATTGTATTTAGAGAAGGTAGGAATTTATTCATAATTTTTATTTTACTTTCAACGAAGTAACTATTTCATCTTATAAAAATAAATGTTGAAAACCGTTGTAAGAAGAAGTAACCTACCTATTATTACACGATTTGGTAGGTAATATCGTGCCACAAAATCTATTTAGTTTTTTAATTTTTTTTTTCTGATTAAATGAGATAGAGAATTTGATACTGAATTGTAGTTCCAAGTCATTTTAATTGAAATTTAGCCGAATTTCATACACAACTGGGTCAAATGGATTAACAGTCTCTTATAGCCGTTATATCCATTCTTAAAAACAACAACAACAACAATATCTGACATTTATCCTTTATTCTAATAATTGATACTATTGGTCTAAGATCCGAATATAGATGAAGGTCGACCTATATTCGGATCTTAGACCATAATTATGTAATAAATGTTTCAGGAACTCCTAGCACCGTATACTCACATAATGAAAGTTCGTGGTAAGGAACTACGCAAGAGACTTCCAACCGCCTTCAACGAATGGTTGAAACTTCCCGCAGATAAAGCAGAGTACATTATTGATGCCGTGCATATGCTGCATAATGGAACTTTATTGTAAGTGAAATTACAGATTTTAATAGTGTAAGTAACTATATATAAAACTTTCTTTTTCATAAGGATGGTTTACAAATTACACCTTACGAGATTCGGGTCAGTTGCTTTTACTTAGGTACATGCTGTAAAGCGATCCAAAACAAATTTTGAACAAAATTAATTGGACATTAACGAAAGCAATTTTTATTTCATAAATTGTTATTAATTAATTAAAAATAATATGAAAACAATAAGCGTACCTTACCTACAAACCTCGGAATTATTTCATGATACTTACTTTGATAAACCATTTTTATTTTTTTCCCTTATCATACCTACCTAGTACCTACCCGCATAAGTATTT
Source organism: Colias eurytheme (assembly GCF_061535395.1). Taxonomy (NCBI): domain Eukaryota; kingdom Metazoa; phylum Arthropoda; class Insecta; order Lepidoptera; family Pieridae; genus Colias; species Colias eurytheme. The sequence continues at coordinate 8,382,202 of NC_142989.1, read as the reverse complement.
TTCGGGATTAAGTTCTATTCCAACTCGGAGCTTAGGTACAAATGCATATTAAATTAAAATTTTATAAAATGCAATTTTTGTTTCGAAGATTCGATGATATTCAAGACAACACAATGGTACGTCACGGCCTCCCTGCTGCCCACATCGTGTATGGTCTCCCACTTGCCATGAACGCGGGCATTCATGTGATTATCCTAGTTTTGCAAAATCTTGAGAAACTTGGTCACCCTCAGGTAACTGTTTAGTCTTATCTTCTGGATGCAATGTTAAAATGTATATTATTAAAAAATATAGTTCTGGAGAAATCGGAAATTTTCATTTTATTTTTTAAAATTTCTTGAATTTATACAGTGAAACAACTTTGAAAATAGGAGGGATTCTATATTTAGGTCAAAATGACCCACAAATCTCTGAAATCGATGCATATAATAAATACGTTTAATGCTCACAATTCCACATTTACAGATTGGTAAAATGTTTAGTGAGGAATTTCTAGAAATAGTTCGTGGTCAAGGCTCAGAAGTGTATTGGCGAGATAATCTGCAATGTCCCACTCAAGAACAATATGAACATGTGGTTCAACAAAGTAAGAAATAATTTCGCATTTTTGTATAAATAAAATCTTCAGTTTATTGCGATAAAAAACAGTATTTAATTTGAAATTATTTTAGTATGTATATACATATGTTTTAACTGCTAATATAATGCCAATGCTGTGAATCTATAATATAAAAATGAATTCCTTGAAGTACGAGAATGGTTCTTATGTAGAGAAAACGTAAACATGTAGGTACCACGGGCGAAGCCGGGGCGTACCGCTAGTCTATAATATAAAAATGAATCCCAAAATGTGTTGGTAAGCGCATAACTTGAGAACGACTGAACCGATTTCGATAATTCTTTTTTTATTATATTCCTTGAAGTACGAGGATGGTTCTTATGTAGAGAAAACGTAAATACATATGTACCACGGGCGAAGCCGGGGCGGACCGCTAGTATTCCTATAAACATAGGTAATTTTTATAAGAATCTAGAGGTCCGCCCCGGCTTCGCCCGTGGTACATATTTCGCACTAAAAGGTAGCCTATGTCCTTTCTCGGGTATCAAAATATCTCCATACCAAATTTCATGCAAATTGGTTCCAGTAGTCTAGGCGTGATTGAGTAACAGACAGACAGACAGAGTTACTTTCGCATTTATAATATTAGTATGGATTGCTATTGTTTACAAACGAATAATGAATTACTGTCCCATTATATTTAGGTATACGGTGGAAAAAAAATATATTCCAAACAAAATGAATGAACCTAACTACTTCAATGGCATCATTAAAAAAACATTAACAATTTTTCAGAATCTGGCAACATGTTCAGACTAGCTATTCGTTTGATGCAGCTCTTTAGCGACTTTGAACACGATCTAAGTGAACTAGCCCTTACCGTGGGCAAGTATTTCCAGTTCAGAGATGATTATTGTAATTTGGCGCAAGAAGAGGTACTTAAACTGAACATACCAATAATATCTCTTTAATATATGATAAAAGTTCACATTCTATAGTATAGGTAACATAATATACCTACCCACTAACCAAAAGGCAAAAATATAAACCACGCCTTTCAATAAAATTGGCAATTGCGTGTCCAAATTTAAGGAACGCGGATACAGTACAAGAAACACTTAACCATACGAATTACCTGGCGACTTGGGAGCGCTTAAACGGTTATGGTTATTTAAGCGCTTGTTTTTCGTCTGCCTAAAATTGAACCGATTATGACGGTTTTTGTTAGGGATAGATGTTAATTATGAGAGTAACTACTGGTAACTTTACCATTTGTTAAAATAAGAATTAGTGATGGCTAGAGCCATCTTCTTCATTCGTTCGTTTTCTTTATAATTATATAACACTTATCTTCATTTATTAATTTTTAGGCTGTGGAAGAATGGCCAGAGGACCCCAGTAAACAGGTAATTAATTATTATTGTTATTTACCTTGGACTACCACCTTTTATAAGTGATAATATGATAATTAAAACTTTGATGTTGAGACTATTACAAAATTATTTTCATGTGATGATTTTATTTTTCAGCCCAAGAAAAACCAAGATAGCTTTTGTGATGACTTAACCGAAGGAAAGTTTACCTTGCCTATTATACACGCTCTTAGTACTCCGGACGGACATACAATTCTTAGTATCCTTTTTATCACAGATCAACCCCTTTTTATTGTTATAACCATTGGTCCATAATAGGAAATAACGATTTTTTTACTGCGAAGAAAGCGTTTAGGGTGCGTAAAAAGCAAAATTACCAATCTTCTATTAGATGATACGTGTAATATTCAAACCAAATCTAAAAAATAAAATATATATCAAACTAGATGATATGTTCAACGATTCTGTTCAATCAAAAACATAAAATATTAAAATTGACTCGATAAAAAAAAATCACCAAGTTAGCTCTAATTTTCACACTTTTACGTTTTCTACTTAACATGGTAATACTTATTATGATTTTTTTTTCATAAACAATTATATTAAAACATTTGCAAGATATTTGTCAGAGCATTTTGTGTAATTACTTTTAGTTTTGGTTTTATCTGCGATAAACCACTTTTGGCGCTCTTTTTTTCTCGAGATAAACGTTTGGTTTTGTCACGATAAACGTCGTCAACCACTGTACCAAGGAGGCGATCAAAAGCGTTAAAGAAAGCGTTAAAACATACCAAATTAGGGCAAAATAACCATGTTTACTTTACTAATAGATAGTTTAAATTATTATTTAAAAAAAACACAATAGCTTTTACTTTGTTTTAAAATAGTCTCATCTCCATAAATTTGACCACATGTATTCTTGAGTTTGTGGACTGTGTGTGTGTGTGTGTGTGAAAACAAAAATGATCAGTAACATTTTCTTACCTCACACCTAAGATATTCTACGTCAGCACACCCGAGATTACGAGTTGAAGAAATTCTGCGTCGGTGAATTAGAAAGATTAGGAAGCATGCAGTACACACGAAATAGATTACGGAGCATTGATAAACATATGAGAGATGAGGTGAATTCAAAGTATTTTTATTTTATTTAATACTTGATGTATGAATGGTCCCTTCTTAAGATACCTACGACGACCAAAAAGACCCACTAGACCCAAAGAAGCGTGTTACTCGCTTATTTTGATAATCTGATCTTTGAATTTGATATTTTTGGTTTTATGGCATTCAAATGCTTATAAATATAAATTTACAAAGAATAGAAAAAATCGATCACGAGGCGGGACTCGAACCCGCATCCTTTCGCGCCAATCCGGGGCGGATGCCTAACCAAACAGAATATAATAAATTCGATCGCTCTGGGTCACGGGTGGCCGAGTTGGTTAGGCATCCGCCCCGGATTGGCGCGAGAGGATGTTGGTTGGATGGATGGTTCGAGTCCCGCCTCGTGATCGATTTTTTGCTATTCTTTATAAATCTATATATTTTTTTCAGAAGCCATTAAGCGCTTCAGAGGTGATAACATACGAACAAAACGAATGAGCTAGTATAAGAATACGAAATAAGCACCAATTAGTTTTTCTATATTCAATTTACTATTGAACACAGCTTGTTTTTTTCTTTTTCCAAACGGATTTTCGTTTCGTTTTCAGGTGAAGCGTTTGGGCGGAAATCCGAAGCTAATATCTATACTGGATGAAATGGCCGTATAATGAAACAACGTTCAAAGCATTCGGTTTTAGTATGGCCGGTGGTAAAGGCATCGTTATATTTATTTTAATGTATATTTAATGTGTTATTTAATATTTTCAAAATCTATTATTTTAATAAATATGAGTTAATAATACCCATACATTTTTTTCATACGCTCTCCTAAAGGCCAAACTACCAAAATACCAAACATACTCAAACTTTGTGATTGTACGACGTACCTACTGGTTCATCGATTTTATAACAAAATGGCACTATGTTGCTGTACAAAATCTGCAGATATAAATAAGACGAAAAATATAAAATAAATTTTATTATTTAACACTCGCTCAACCTTGGAACCTTACGCGTTATTCACACATGAAATGAAAGGATAAACATAATTTAAATAAAACACCAAAATATTCATTTTACTTAAAGCTTTATTTGTTATAGAATATTATAAACATGAAGTCATTCTAATTATTAAGAGATTAAAATACAGCACTACATCTAATTTTTGTATTGTCATTAATTCGGAAGACATTTGGTATTGGTAAATGGTGTAATTAAAAATAAAAAAAGGATAATTATAATAAAAATATATTTCCAAATAAAAAAAAAATCCACATTATCAAGACTAAAATAAAATCGAAAATTTTTGCTGGCAGTTTTGTTTCTTTTATAGGTCTACCAGAATCTGATGGCATATTTATATTTAAAAAATAAAAGATTTTCATGTGGCAACTTTATTTGACAACTATCAAATTGGTTGTCAAATTATTTGTGTTGATGATAAATTTTTAGGATTTTGTCTTCAAAATCTTCGAAATGTTGATAAAACCGCTGCGATCACAAGCAAGAGGTGTTGTTTACAATGTGTATAGGAAAATATTCGATGAAGAAGGGTCAAACACATCACAATTTTCAATTTTAAGGCGCATGAAAGATTTTATTGATAAGTTGGACTTACCCGTTTTGATACTTTAAATTAAAAATGTTATAAATAGGTAACTATAATATTGTTTGTTGATTAAAATATAATTTTATAAAAACTTATTACAGGAGTTTCCAATTCGGCTATTTGTCAAGTCCAAGGTGTACAAGTCAATTTTATAATGTGTTAATACTTACGAAAATAAACATGATTTTATTTTATTGTTGTTTTATTTTATAAAAAAATTATAAACAATCGTTTAATATATGTAGTAAATAAGTTTTGATCTGCATAATCATTACATCCATATTTTCACATGCCATAATTATATATATTCAAATATAGGTATGTGTAAATACATACATAATACATATTATGTATTACCTTTAGAAAAGTAATATGTATATTATACATGAAATAAGTACCTACATAATAATACGTGGATATCTCATTATTAAATACAGTATTATCCACTTGTGTAATGTGACTAAAGATATTGAGGACAAAATAAAAAATACACAGTATCAAGATCGTTCAGTCCATTTTCCCTAGGGTTGCACACTCAAAATTTTGATTTCCCAAATTGCCATGAGATTCTGGTTTACCTATACAACACGACATTTTACAACACGATTGTATATCTGTGGTAAATGGTGACTCGTTATAATTTCGATTTCTTATTATAATAAATACATAAAATAAATAACATACATACATAAAATAACTAATAAAAACAGCTTAGTAACTTTTCCACATATTTTTCTTAAGTTGAACCTTTTAACGCTAGCAGTTGATCGTTCTGAACACGTGATTTTCAGTTTTTAATTATATTGATATGCAAAATACAGGAATAATACAAATAAATTGACATTACACCAATAAATCATTATTATCTAGGAATTCTACAACTATTATTATATTATATATTCTTATAACTGCTGGATAATAAAGTGAAATTCAAATAACCTTGCCTACTTATAGCCTTTGATTAAGTGAGCTACCTTACTGCATAAACTTTCAAGCGTAATCATTTCGGAATAGATAATTCTAAAGGTAATTTTTCTTTAAACGATAGTAACTGATCAGAGTAAACAAACAACAGAGACGTAATAATTTACTGTTTCCAAATTTTGTTTGCTCAATATCACGCCAAATATACGAAAGATATAGGTACCTACCTACTGTCAGTCGTATTCTGTATCTACTATTTCTTACAAATGATGTAGAAAATTGATTTGATTCAAAATATACTTAGTTTGGAAACTAAACAGTTGAATAACTTATGCGGCGATTACACCTAACGAGTACAGTGGCGAGTCAGTGTCCTCGGCCGAGTGTTCGGTTGGTATAAACACTTCAACGAGTGCTCGGCCGAGTACTCGGCCGAGAAGAGCGGCGAGTCAGTCACTAGAATCCCAATTTGTTTACTCGGCCGAGTACCCACTCGCTATCCCGCTCGGCAGGTATAAACACGCACTCGTCGCGTCACTCGGCCACTCGCCACTCGTTCGTTTCGTCATTGTATTTTTTCAAAGAATTATTATTTTTATTTATTATTTCTAATAAATCCCACAATTCGTTAATAATATCTGGTAACAGCCGATTTAAAACCCGTTTAAATTCTTTTTTTTTTGATCCATTGCAGACGTCCGCGTCGTGATCAAAACTGAACTGACTCGCCGCTAGTGAAATACGTGTAAACACCCACTCGGTTCGGCAACTATCTCGGCCGAGAGCGTATTTACTGACTCGCCACTGTACTCGTTAGGTGTAATCAGCGCATTACTGCTTGAAACAAATCTTAGCGTATTTGACAAAAGGCCTTTAGGCAAATAATTAATAAAGTAACCTGACCGTGCTATGTAATTCCTAACTTGCTGGTAAAAGGTATGACTGATGACTATATTTTATCGACTTATCGTAATGCAATTTGTAGATTTCAAGGCCATATGATAAAGTATATAAGTAATGTAGAAAATATTTCACAATCAACACCCACGACTTATCCCTATATCTAGTACATCGCTATGCCCTAATAGTTATAATTGCACATTAAAAGCTTACATTATCTACTGAGATTAAATAATAAATGCCATACATACGCAATCTAAGTACTTTATGGCCTGAACTATCTTATTTTAAGAATTTTCAACAGTAAACCCTACATCTCATCGAAGAACCTAAAAATCAGAGACAAAATTTTATTTCTTCGTAACGTTCAATAGTACTGCATTTTTAACTAAATCCGAAGCATGCCGTATCAAAAATGAAAGCACGTTTAAATATTTACTTATTATGTATTTGATTGTATGTTTTATTACCATACTTGAACAGTTCTTTTCTTGGTTGTTTATTATAAACAATTAAGTAATTGAAATTCGTTGTTTTATTGAAGAAAATCATAAGGCAAAGTGTAACTTTTTAATCTGAAGATAAATTCAATAGCATTATCAGTTGGATTCAAAACAACAACAACAAATACAAGTAATTTTTTAATGAATGTTTTATACTTCGTGTAATTTATTAAATTTAAGCTTTTGTAATAATACTTGACTAGCACACTATGTAAAATCTTCATAATATTAAAACCTGAATATTATAGTTTTGCAAATAGGGTCCTAGTTTCATATTGTTCTCTTTAGTTATTCGAAATAAAAGGAAAAGGTTATTTATTTTGACAATAAAAGTCAAAAATAAAAATCTTATTTTTTTTCATTGTAGTGTTGTATTATTTAGTTTGCTTTTGAAATAGCTTTAACATTAACTTATTGAAATAACTTTTAAAATATTCAGATTTTAATAAACAAACGTCTAGGCATATATTTTATTAAATTATTAAAACAACTAAGTACTTAGCATAATTAAGTAGTTGTAAACTATAAAAATAAAATCTTGAAAGACAGTTAAATATAAATGCAAGAAAATTTATGTAACAACTAAGCTAAGCCAAAAACAATGTTTGACAAAACTAAGACAATTAATTTGGTATAAGATTTTTCAACAAATAATAGTTAATGTTCCCTAAAATTATTATTATTTTAATAATAAAAACGCATTTAAGTCACAAACAGCCTTCTAGATAATAATCAAAGCTAGTCTAAACTATATTTGCTATAACGAATCTAAAAAAAAATATAGCACAAAAATTTACATTAATAAAAATGTGTAAGTAAATCAAGAAATCATTTCGCTTACAAAGTGATAACATCATTATTAGATATTTGCATAAAAAGTAGTCATATTTATAATGACATCTACACGTTTTCTTTCGAAGTCCATGTAAAAAAAACATTTAAAAATAACAGTTAATTTATGTTAAAGAAGGCCTCACTAGTAAACTGTGTTAAACTTCTTCAAAATACGTTAAGCAATTTTAGTTGCGTGTATATAAATACCATTAATAAATAATATAATGAACTATTATTTGATAATATAACACTATAAGATGGTTATTTAAGGAACACAATGAGACATAAATATGGCTTTTTCATACGCAGGTAAAAAAACTTAAAGTATCCAATTAATTAGCTATTAATAAGGTAAAACAATAACTTTAAGAAATAAATCAACATCTGTTGAAGTTTAAATGCCAAATCGATAACAATAATTATATAAAATTTTAGGTAAATAACGAAAACAAATATAATGTACCGAAAATTATTCTGATGTCTTTTTGGTGTCGGTTCCGCCAACTTTTCGAAGTTCGTCCAGAAACTCCATTAGATGGGGATTGCCGCCTAAACGATCAATCTGAAAACATAAAAATATAAATTTAATAAAATTTAAAATACTATAATGTAACTCTTGACAAATTTTATTGAGTTTCGATCCGCTGTTTGAACATACAACAGAGTAACAAATAATCTAAATACACCATGAATATCAACAGAGAAATCGCGGATAAGCGACGGACAGAAAAAATAACTCATTACAACGAAAATGCCGGTCCAAATAATTTATAAATTGTAATACGACGATAAACAAAAAATCAGAGGGAACTTTCGTTAGAATCGTCTGAAAAAAACGACCAACACATTATTTTAGAAAATTTGCATGTTTAATTAACCGATTGTGATAGACGAAATTTAAAAAATACATCTAAGTTTAACTTTACATAGTTAATTAAATAATTAGTAATTAAATTTATTTACCTCGGCTCTGGCTTCTTTGTCCAACTCTTCAAGCGTCTCATGAGTGTATTTGAAGCTTCCAGCTTTTTCTAGAAGCTTTATACAATATCGCTTCACTTCAATATTGTGTGTTCGTTGTCGAAGAATATCTAATAAATACTTAGGAAATGTATTGCGCATTTTTATCACAAATTAATTAGTTATAATGAATTACTAACAAATCTATAATTAATAATGAGTATTATAAAAATAAATAAACAATAATAATAGTCTTTCTCTTTAATTAAAACACATAATAATCATTTATACTAATAAAAACAGGATCATTAAAATGATAAAATATAATTTAAATATTCTTATCACGCCATTAACATTCGATTAAAATTAAGTGTACAGTCAACTGTGTAACAGTCACGTATATGCAAACTCCGAAGAAATAACTTTAAATATTTTGTCATATTAAATTTTATAAAATGTAATTTTAACTTCATTTAAAGTTAAATAAAAAACATTTTAAAAAGGATACGCAGTATTTGATTGTCACCCTCCTGGTTTCTGATCGCGTGTATTATTGGGAAACTAAACTTTCCCTCAGAAATGTCGTCGCAGTAGCTTTTGTTCTCAAAATACTGAAAGAATACGAATGTACAACGAATTAAAACGAATATAAAAACAATGTATATTTTTTTAGCACACTCAGAATAAATGATAATAGCAATTGACCAATACAAAACTAGGTATTCATTTTAAATATTTGAATATTTTTCATGTTTAATCTTTAATAACCACAATAAAATATGAAAAAAGAGGAAATAAAGATAATAAAATACCTCTTGCAAGCACAGATTGCAATAATCATCTCTAATCTGGAAATACAATCCCAGGATCGAAGCTAGCTTGCTGAAGTCAGACTTATTGTCACTGAACAGTTGCATCAAACGTATTGCCAACATGAACAGACCTCCAGTCTCTGAAATTAATATGTATTTGTATTTAAAGTGCTCAAAGTGTTGCTGAAATCATAAACATTTGACATTAATAAGAATCTTAATATTTCGTAGACCAAAGTTTATCACAGCCATGTTAAAAAAATTTGTTCATTGCGTAGTAAACCACATGCTTTTCTCAGATTTTGCCTAGATAGCGAAAAGTGAATATTCCTAAAGTGCCTATGGCAAAGTGAATGCGCTTTGGGTAGTGGAATAAGTACTGGGAGAGACATTCAACTAACTCCTCTGATAGATTTTTTATTTATTTATTACTTTCTCATTTTTAAATACACCTGGCATATTTATCTTATTGAAAATATTTTTCTCCTGTCTGGTTATATTTCTAGTAAATAAAATACATAGTACTAACTTTTAATAGTCATCTCTTTGTACTCTTCTTCAGAAGGGCACTGAACATTGTCCCTCCAGTAAATCTCCATGCCTTGACCACGATGGAGTTCCAAAAGCTGTTCTGTGTATACCGATGTCGCCTATATTGAAACCATTGAATAAAACAAATGTATATAGGTAATAATAATAAATACATAGGGTTATGTATGTTATTTTCTAATTTGTCTCTTTGTACGGTTTAATTTATATATTGTAGTACAATTATTACTAGGATTTAATCGATTTTGCAATCATGGGTCATTGGCTTATCGGATAATTACGTTTTAGTTAGGTACTCCGCTTCTGAAATTTATATTATATGTATCTTGATTGAATATATTTTCAATGTTTCATTTATGTAAATTACTGATTAGCGCATATGACAATTTTACTTACTAGTTTCAACTCTAACAAATTAAACAACTATTTAAAGCTCACAATATACATTCAAAAAAATTACCAGTGGGTGTCCCAAATTGAGGGTTTTCTCGAGAGCTATCATCATCACATAGTTGGCTGCGTTGATCGTACTAGCGATGCCGTATATAGAGTGCGCCACTGGAATACCGCGACGCAGAATCGAGTTATCCTCGATGTCATCTAACCTGGAAAATAATCATATGCATTGTTAAGTAGCACATTTTTATAAGTTGTTATAAGTATAAGTGGCTATTGTTTGTAGCAAAAAGTCAAATGAAGTCTAAGAATAAATATTGTTCGTAGAGGCTGGACAAGCGTGCAAAGTCAATATGAATTTTGTATAGATGCCACTGATTAGTTAGGTTAGCAACCAGAACTAGATATATAAGAAAATGGATTATAGCTGAAACAATCATAAAAGTAATGAAGAATAGGAATATTTAGGTCAGACTTTTTCTTTGTTCCAATTGCCAGAAGAATTAGCAATGTAGAAAAAATCTAATTGAAAGAACTATTATTAAAATTATATAATGACAACAATGTTGAATGTCTATTTTAATTTAACATTATAAGCGTTATTCAAATGAGCTCTAACACTTTTTCTAAATTGATAAAACATTTTACTTAGTTTTATATAGATTTTTCTCTTTAAATAGATTGTGGTTAATCCTGAGAGCAATTATAGCCCACATTCCAATTATTTTCAATTAACTTCACATTGGTTTCTGTCAGTGCTTAATTGGTTGAGTTTGATAACTGTTAGTGTGCTATACTAATTGTTTATAATTAGTTAGTTAAAATTAGGAACGAATTGTTGAAAATTTATTTTATGGTTTACTGATTTCAGTGAAATTTCAACAAAGTTTGACATAAAGAAATCATCACTACATAGTATAAAGCAAAGTCGCTTTCTCTGTCCTTATGTATGCTTAAATCTATAAAATTACGCAACAGTTTTTTATGCCTTTTTTTGAGATAAAGTGATTTAAGAGGAAGGTTTTAAAGATATAATTTATTATGTATTAGACAAAGCGTCGCTAGTATAACATAAAGAAATCATAATACATTTTAGATTTTACTCATTTTGCAATAGAGTAAAAACTAAAATGTAAATAATTGTAAATAATAATTAAAAATAGCTTTAACATTACAAAAAATATTGAATAGATGAAACAAAGTTCAGGTATTAGTCATAGGTCATAGATTAGGAGGCAGTAAAAAAAAAATTTAATACCATATTTTTTTTGATTGAATCAGAGGTAAATACTAAATATTAAAAATAGTTCTATTCAGGAGTAGGTCAAATATATTGTAAGCAAGGTCAAGGACAGTATAATTGTGAGGTTTATCTTCATAGCAGACAATGCTTAATAAGTGCATGAGAATAAGTCCTGAGTCAGTACAGTACTGTATACTTTATTATCATAATGGAAAACATCTTATATTTCATGTATAACTATATATAACTGATTTAATGTGATCTAAAATTGTAAAAAAATATTAAAATAAAGAACAAACAATATAATATTTTCCATTGTTGGTTCAAAGTTTCTATTAAATATATCAAACTATAACTGAAAATGTGAATGACCACTCTTATTAGTAATAACTGAAATCTCTAAGTTTCGATTATTTAATAAAAAAAATATACCAGCATACTTTGAAAATATACATAATGGTCTATTTTATTTTCCAACAAATAGACCTATATTTTGATTTTACATACACTGTACATTGTAGAATCTGTTTGTTTATGATAATGAGTGCTTATCGGTTGAGTTAATACACATATAATAAAAATAATAAAAGACTCTTAATTTTATTGGCATAGTGATCAGTACATTTGACTGCAGATGGTGAGGTATTTGTATTAGGAATTTTTCAATCACACCTTGAAGTCATCAAGAACTGGTAAAGCTTAATCTTTCCCTGGTTCAGTGAATTACAAATAGAACAAAATTCATAATTTATATGAAAAAGAAAAATTATATTTGTATGTAAATTAGCTCTTTCTTATTGGAATTTTTTCCTCTCTGAATGACTTGATGTAAATAATTTTATAAATTAATAATTTATAATTCAGGCCCCGGAATCACAGACACAATAGAAAATCTATTGTGTCGTGGCCCGATTGGGCCATTTGGGGCTCAATGGGTTAAGTGTAAATTATAGCAAGGTACTCACAATAAACTTGAATTGTGCAACATCTGGACAATTTCCCCAATAGCTTTTAGTTTATCATCATTTACCCGTAACCAGTAGTTAAATGCAACTGTTAATTTGGCTCTCATCTGCTTTCCTGGCACTTGCTGGATATAAGTGAATGGCAACAGCAGTTTCTTTAACAAAAAAGTACATTATTTTTAAAAACCATTCGTTAAGAATCTATATTTAAATATTTAATGAGTAAATTTATTAGTTTTTAAAATATATTTATCATAATATTTTACCTCTTCTTGGCTTTTATTCCCAGATTTAGTAAGTAAGTGCGTCATTTTTGTATTTAAGTGTTTTATCAATCGGACAATTGGATGAAATGAATACAACGTACAAATGATGTAAAGATTAATTCGGATACTGCGGTTTGCGGGTTGCGGCACTGCGGTTTAACGACTAGGTATCTAACAAATAAACACAGTCTTTTAGACAGTTCCAATGTATTTGTGAATATGATAGATGCGATAGTCTGATACGGTCAAAATAATTAAAGATGATCAATACATTAAATTTTTTAATTGCCGACTGAACCAAATTACACAAATTCACATCCACAGTAATTATTGGGATTGGAATTTGGATGGTTCTTCTGTTCTAAAATCTGTCATGTGTCATCGCGAACATTTGACACTTGTGACTTGAGTAAAGCGTCTTTAGCGTCTTATTCACGGTCCATCCCCGACGTACGTCAGCTCAAGGCCGCGGTGCTGGATGTATCCTACTGACGATCGTGCGCGCATCAAGCATGGCTAGGGTTGCCAACTTTTATTTGAAGATATAGAGTATATCTGATTTTAAAGGAGGTAAATATAGAGTAAATAAATATTTTTAAAAATGTATTTTTTGTACTTTTTGCAGTACCTAACAATTTAAAGTGAAACTTTTATTACATCGTCTCGAACTTTTTGGTCTGTGTAGCGCATGTCGCGTGTATCGCGGCTGCCGAGTAGGTATACCTACTCGGCAGCCGACCGTCACGCGACATGCGCTACACAAAGCAGTGTTCAGAACCGTTCGAACAGTTTCACTTTTACCGTGGTTTCATAAAACCACACAACATTTTTTTTCATTATTTTTAAATGAATTATATGAATCCAAACATTCCAAATCTAAATTTATATATTTCAAGAGCTCATTTTTAATTAATTTTTAATGAAGCTCGGTTTCTCTCTTCCCGCCACTTCACATTCATGACCGTGCCGACCGTCACGCTACATGCGCTACACAAAGCAGTGTTCGGAACCGTTCGAACAGTTTCACTTTTACCGTGGTTTCATAAAACCACACAACATTTTTTTTTAAATAAATTGCCATTTTTCTGCAGTAGACTTTTGCATAAAATCTGTGTTATTCATCAATTCGCCTTGGAGTTCTTTTGAAATAATAACTTCTGAATATAAACAGCTGTCCATGTGTACTAGGTTGATCCAAAAGTAATGATAATTGGGTATTTCCTGTGTACATAAAAATATAAAATAACTGTTTCTTGCTTGCTCATGTAGGTACTCACTAGGTTATCACAAAAAAATCATATCAATAGGCCACGTTTCCAAGTACATATTTACATTAATTTCTGTTGGCAACACTGATCTGCTGTACGTCCGCGCTATTCACTGTCCATCTGCACGACGTTCGCGGTGGTGGGGGTGCTCACTGGATGAAAAATTGGTCGTGCACATCCAGCAAGATAATAATAATAATTATTGACGTACGTCAACACTATTCACTGTCGTTTTGCGTCGTGGATCGTGTATGACCTTGGCGGGACGTACGTCAAGATGGACCGTGAATACGACGCTTAAAAAATCTGATATCTGTCATCTGTTTTCGGCCAAGTCCATACGAGCCATAAATAAAAGACGCTCTTAGGCGGTTAGCACACTGTCCCGCGTGTTCGAGTCCGAGATGCGTGTTTTAACATAGCTTGTACTTGTATCTCCGTTTAGGTATAGAAAATTCGCCCAGTCAAACATACTGAAAACACATTCACAGGCGTGCGTTTTATACTTTAGAATTTAGATCACGCATTCAGATGCTATGCCGCGGCCGCGGACGCACATGCCAGTCACAGGTGCCAGTCTTCTTAGCATAGAAATAAATAAGTTGGAAAGTTAGGAAATATATTCAACCTATGTTTACCTCTTTTTTTATTTCATCAAAATAAGCAATTATTATGTTAATTATATTATATTAGTTTTGGCTGACCGCTGAAAGCGCAGATGTAAGTAATAATGAAATACAAAATATTCTAGAATCTATAATAGTGAAATAATGTGATGAATAAAAATTGGCAAAGTATTTTAGTTTGATAGTTATTTTTCAGGTAAGTGTATCAAAGACGAATATAAAATTTGTGTCTGAGGACTGTGTGACTGTACTGAGTACTCTGTGCTCAACATCAATGATCAATGTCAATATTGTCAAATTGTCAGATCATAGCTTGCTGCTTGTCAGGTGTTTATCAATAAAATAATTTCATTTGAATTATTTGCACTTTACTAAAATTGCTGGTTTTATTTGTGGTATATCAGGTTCTTGTTTATATTGAATATGACAAATAGATCGTGTTTATTAGTATTTTTTAATTAAATTATGTCTGCCCGAAATTATTTGTCTGCACGAGAGAAAAGTAACATTAGAGGAGATTGTTTACCGTATATTAACCATCAAAAATTTGCTCGTCGTTCAGAGGTGCCTGTGCTCTCTGCAAATGAATACAATTTGGTAAACAGAAATTTAATTTATTCGTACAACCATCATTTTGCTGGAGATAGTTTAGAGCGGTCAGGCACCCCTTTTTCAGATTTCTTCTCTGAGAGCGAAACTGGTGAGGCTTTTATCGGTCGACATTCTTTCTGTTTGTGAATCATAAATTAAACAATTAAATTTTGATAAGGAACTCCAGACTTTCAAAGTGAAGAGAGCGACAGTAGTGCAGGGTCGGTGCTGAAAAGAAATACAGCGGAAGCGACGAAAACATTAGCAGACGAGTGGGACCGAATAGAGAGAACCCTCTACGATGAGGACGGCGAAAAGTGCACGCGCCCTCAGATTATTGAGGAGTGCAAACAATGGCAACAGTTGCATCCACAACTTAGGTTACTTACTTTACTTTCTTTCGATTCATTGATCTTATAATTCATAAAAATTAATCAAAGTTACTATTGAGTAATCAATTTCCATGTTTAAATTAATGTATTGTCATTTAATGAACATTTAATGCTTGCAGAGTCATTGGCAAAGGGCTGCCAACACCAGACAGAAGACTGCATTATAGACAAATTGAGCATGAGGAGATCATTGCAATGCATTACAGTGACTATGAACAGTTCAGTGAAAGTGAGGAACGGCAATCACAGAGCAGCACAGACGTCACACCAACAAATTCACCCAGAATCTCTCTTGAAGACGTGCACAATACAAAACTTTCAAGGGAGAAAATATCTTACAGCACATATGGACCAGATATTGATGTTTCAGACACATTTAGCTCTCTCTTACACATCACTCCCATACAAATCAGAAGTCCTTCACATAAGAAGAAACAGAGTCAGTCTATCCTCAGATCAGACATAGCTTCATCCAAGTGGATGAGGACTCATCGGCCAGATTCATCTATTAACTTTGGAAGGAACAGTGCAAAGTCATATATTTCATTGGATACAAAGAATTTGTGTAATCTCAACTCAGTGGAACAGAAGAAAAACAATAACAGGGTGTTTACAGCAAGGTTAAGGGATATGTCTCACTTACAACCTTTAAATTCTCCTGATATTCAACAAGGAATATCAAAATATCAAAATGGAATACAGCCACAGTATAATATAAGAAAAGTTTCATTACCTCCTTTATTATTAGAAGAAGAGAAGAAAAAAGTTAGTTTTGGATCTGCCAAGAAACAAAGTAAATATAGAAAGAACAATAAAATGCATCATCTTGATAAATATAAGCACTCTTAATAATTGTTAGGTGCATTATTTCATGTGTTTGATATTATTGTGTTGTCAGATTTGTTAAACTTTATACTGGACAGAAATTATGATTATCTAATATGATCATTATTTACTATTTTTAGAATTGCAATTTCATGTAACATTGTCCACAATAGAGATACATTCCTATAAATCTATTTTTATTGATGATAATTGACCTAAATCTAGTCATAAATAATTATAAAATATTTAGATTTCAAATGTTTAATAGCATATGCTTTGTATATAAGAAAAATTTATGAATAAACTTATTTTCTCAAATATTATGTATCTTTTATTTAAACAGAGTGATTATAAAGTATAAACTAATAATTTTTTTATTTTACATAATTGGCAAATTAATTGTCTGCTCGGTTCTTAGTTTATCTTCATATCAAATATTTTAATCCAAATATCATGCAATAGTGAATCATTTTTAAAATAAGTACTGTTGTAGTTCCTGAGAATCCTGAGATAATATTATGCTTTATGTACTTAATTATTAGCACAGACTAATAATAATATACTACGTATACAAATTATTAGTAAAGTAAAACATTTTGAATATCGCGACATCTATCGCAATTTTTCTAAAGAGTAGATATCAGCACCACAGATAATAAATACTAGACCCAGTCAGCCATTGAGGTATTATTACTACGTATAGAGAGGACACCACGAACAAAATCTGTGCGACAAGTGCGGCGGTGCGGAGCGGCTAGTGAGTCATAGATTAAGCGATGAGTTTGTGACGTTTGCCTCTAACTCGTGTTACAAAGAGTGTAGTATATAGCGATGCCCTCTCTAGTACGTAGTACATATTATCTCAATGCAGTCAGCACGCTATTTTATTGATCACTTTCAAGTTTCATGCCTCCTAAGTCCTAATGTTCCTCAGACCTAAAAAAAAAGACGGGTTTGCACTGCGGGAGTGCCGGCAGAAGTGAAAACTTGATTATTAACGTTGAGCATGTTTGATATTAATTGGAAATGGTACCTATCCGTCTTACGCTTTTTCGATCGTCACGTGTCCTGACGCGAGTTTAAGATTTTATACCCATTACAGGAAAAGTGCTCAACGCCGCTAAAGAAGTTTTCACTTCAATAATGTCGTAAGATCGCTGCATTTTCTTCGTTTCTTTCTGTTCGAATCTATAAGTATGTTTCACAATAATTAATCAAACACTGTTCAGCATCAACAGTTCAGGCAGCGATTTATATTTAATATGTATTTTCATGTCAATATGTTGTTATTTGAATATAGATTTAGATTTTCACTTATTTAAGTCAAATGTATATCAATCATCAAAAATAAACAACTCAAGTCTCAATATTAAACAGAGCTTTTAGCTTAGGCCCCTACGTACATTAAAAAGTGATTTTCAAAAACATTCTGATTTAATTTGGTGTATATGAGGTATTTTTGGACAAAAATCAAACACAATGTTCAAATACAAATACAGAATTTATTTGATATTTACATTATTTGCAATTTATTAACAATCAACATCAACAATATTAAATAATTTGTTCTTGTGGTGTGATACATATTTGAAACAGTCAGGTAATTTTGCCCGCGTTGTGCAGTCAATAATCATTTTGCAATTGCTTCTGTGCATAAAGCAACATTTTCATTACGAGAATAAAATAAATGAAAATGTTGCTATTAAGATTTGTGTCGAGGCATTAAACTATTTAAAGTTAAGATGTTTTAAATGAGCAACAATTAAACTAATAGGTGTCTGAAATAAAGATTAATAATTCAAAATAATGTGGTCAAATAATACCACCATTTCTATTTGATTATTGCTCATTTTAAATACTTATCAACATAATATTATATATTTTTTATTGCACTGAATTTGCATAACTTTACCTTTAATCAACGTATATAAGAAGATATATTTTTATGAAGCATTTTGGTCGAAACCAAACTTAATAGTAATAATTAATGCGCCTGGAGAAATGTTTTGTCCAATGTTTGTTGTAATGTTACCTACGCTAATCATAGTTTTTCGGACCAAAGTTTAGGGCTACGATGCAATAAAAATTGCAACTTTATTCCAGCCTATCAAACCGGTTTAAAAGGCGGTTCTATCGATCGTTGATCACTTTGGACTAAATTATCTATTGCGCCTCTCACCGCTACAATGTGGCCACCACAGCATCATACTTTAAAACGTATATATTTATTTAAATATCCTCTGTAGCACTCTTGAAGAGAACTCATTAGTTTTTCTCGTTTAATACTTCAAGTGTCCAGTGTGTCTGTAAAAATAATGACCTAATTGGACTAGTAAATTATAATACTTACTTAGAAACGCAGCAAGCTTTAAATACTAGGGCTGTCAACATCTACAAGAACTTCTATATTGAGGCAAAAACAAGCTTGGTTTAAATATATACCTTCACAATTTTTATTCTGCGTATAACAAATTCAAATATATTCAGCTGTTTAGTGGCCACACGATGGTTTAGCTTTGGCACTGGTATTATTTTAATGATCAAGCGTTAGTGAATGATTTTAAATATCTATAACTCTTAATACCTAGAATTCATAAGAGGTTAAATTTAAGCTTAGGGTTAGACCATTTAACGTTTGGGCAGTCTAGATTCCGTATGGACGCGTGTGCCATACACCGTACCGGACACCGGACACCGGTACATGGGTACACCAGTGCCAACTCAGAACGAAAAGGGCAGCGTCTGACCGTCATTGCCAGAGAGCAATCGTGATATTAGTTACTATTTTAATTTATATATAATATAATAAAATGTTATAATTTTATTTACCTCACAGCCATCATTATATATTGATACTACGTTAATTAAGAGAAGACTATGCGTGTAACATTAGAATAGATGGCATCAGCTTACAAAAATGGTCTAGCGAATATTCGTAGAGCGTTTAAGATTTCATATACGTATATATAGTACATAAAAAATTCAATCTGTTCTAAAAACGTTAACAACCTCAAGCTATTAGCAATAGTCAACAATGATGTTAAATCTAGGATTTTAATGCACACTGAACATGAAACTACCTACTTACAAATAGGCATTATGTGATTGATCGAATTAGACGTCGTTAATTTGCCTGAATATCGTTGATTAGCAATCGTGATCAATACAGGAACTAATGTACCAATCTCAGAACTAAACCGAACATCATTCCTACCCGTGATATTTAATGGTATTATATTATCTAATTAATTTTTGTGCGTGTGCACAGAAAATTGAGTGACGAATGAATATTATACCTAGTTAGTATAATGAAGGAAATTGTGATAAGTATTCCGATTGGCACAGAATTATTGAAAGTCAAGATGTGAAACTTGGTTTACAATAACAGAGGCTTTAATATATTAGATCCAATTTGTTAAACGTAGTGTACCGTATACATTAGGACAGTAATTATGAACTTTTTTTACAGAATTTATAGTTAGAGAAAAGGTACCTACTACGATTTACGAATGGTCGATGGTGGTATAGTATGGATAGTTTTACCAAACTGGATCCATGGTTGATAACAATGACAAATAGTGATACAATTTACACCTAGCAACACGATTCATACGACTCACGAGTCACACATCGTTAAAAATTACGTACGACAATCTCAAGCAAACACGCAGGACATTGGGCTATATTCTCTCTCGTTAAGGCGATTATACAAATTTAGACACTATTTTAAATTGCACACCGATCCACCTCTATAAACTTTTAATTGCGATATATATCTGTAATGCTGTATAAAAATATTAAAGGAAAATCGTCATTTATAATAATCTTAGTTTATAACACGTAATTAATCCAAAATATCTATTTAGCGTGTATTTTACATTTTTACATTGAGACGTCCGAACTCTATTCTTACTAGCATACAGTTAACTATAAGCCTAGTTCACAACAAACTACACACGACAGTATTCTCAAATATTAACTTTAAAGCAGCCGTAAGTAACTATTTTAATGCGAAGGAGATGTGGAAAAAATTCTTAAATACAAAATTACGTATGACTATGTACAACAAACTACATTAATTACAATATAGATCGGTGATTTAAGTTTTTACGTACTTATACACCTAAACCTAGTTTGGCGGCTATGGGCTTCCTGTGGCATGCAATGGTTTCTACCTATTCGAACCAACAGAAACAACGTATTCCCTGGTATAATAATAGATTTCAGACTAGTGTCCGCTCGCCTGTAACCTAAAAGTATTGTTTGGTCGACTTGTTTAAATCTCATTAAAACGTTAACGTAAACTTTCGATTAGGACAATAATTTGAATTAATAATATCTATCGTGCACAACCATCTCAATTTTATACATATTACCATCTCTTACTTATTATTTACTTATAATAATAATTTCGCGTGTTCCGTGATTAGTGATTTGACGACGTATTAAATAGAATTTCCTTGTAAGCTTGTTACGCGAGTGTCGGTACTTATTATATCATTCGTTTAAAACGAATAAAAAAAAACAAAGGAAAAACTTTAGGCGAGATCCGAGATACAATTTTGGAACATCGCAACATTTAAAAATAACCGCTGTTGCGATATAACGTAGAGGTACCTACCATTAGATGCATTTTCATTGATTCTCCCATTTCCACAAAGAATGAGCCTCAGAGACTTTGTACTTTATATCCTTAAGGGTATTTTGACATTGGTATGGACCGAGTGTCGCGGCATTACAAAAATATGGCAGTATTTCATTCAATTCCTTTAAATCTAATGCGTTTATTACTCCTGGACCGTCGCACACAACACACACACACACACGTGAAAGAAAACGTACGCATTTACCTAATTAGGGCCGGTTTTTATCTATTCTATTTATGTAACTGTAAGTAAGAACACGGTGAATTGGTGTCATAGGTATATGAACTTTATTTAAAACTATGTGATCGTTTAAAAATAAAGAAAACAATTTATCGTATTTTATATCTACACGATGCATTCTACAGGATAATTGACAAACCTCGTCTCCTAACCATTACAATTTTCAAGCGCACTTATTTATATAACGTGATTAAGTGTGTAAGCACAATTTAAACAATTTCCGAATAAATATTTCATAAAATTTGTCAAATATCCTGCACGTGGAAACTGTTTCATAATGCACAAGGTACTTATGTCGATGTTTAACTTTACGATGAATCACTAAAGATGTGGCAAATGTGTTAATAATCTAATAACGTCTAAGCGAAGTGATACTAATTAATTGTTAGACGCGTTGGAATAAGTCGTTGTTTTCTCTCTTATGTCGTGTTTCGATGTTTTGCGACTGTAAGACAGAAGAAAGTTAATTTGTATAGTAAGTGAAATATAGTGTTAAGTGTCGAAATACATTTTGGTAAAGGTATCATTAAATATCTAGTGATTATGTTTACGGCAGCGTGTAACTTCTCCCAACGCACAATTAATTGGTATCACTAAATATATCTAATACATTCAATTGTCTATGAAAGAAGTCCACAATCGTCAAAGCACCCGGAGTTAACACTAAATACACCGCAGGCTTCTGAAGCCCTAATAATAACAACGACGATTCGAAAATAATATCACACTGTTTGCATCATTTTACACTTGCATTCAGCATTTCGTAACACCCATTGACATAACTCACAATGGTTCAGTTCATTTTTCGTTTATGTGCAGCGCCATTTTTCACGTCCACTTTGACAATCCCCGCCCGATTAGGATGTAAAAATAAAAACAAAAACCAAAATAAAAGAAAAACAAAAATATTAAAATATTTATTAAAAAATAAAGGTGAACGCTAATAATGTACTATAACGCAAAATTAAATACATGTGCAGATAATAAGCCGAGAGTAGAATACAGTTAAAACGATTACAAATAACCCTAAAGAATGTTCTAATGTATATCGTACTAAATACTCATGAGCAAATAAATCGTATGCAAACTACAATCGTGTGCATAATATCGAGATGTGAACAAGCCTTAATCTAATTTAATAAAATTCGAATTTAATTATAAAAACTAATAACGATTGTCTTAAATCACAATTAAATATGAACTATGCATGATTAACTTCAATCAATCAGTCGATGAGTATAAATGCTTATACATATTTAAGAAAACTTACATGATTAGCACGTTATATTCTAGAGAATAAGGAATGGACGTACTAGATATATTATGTTTATTATATGCAGTACCTTATATTATGTCTTCTTAATTGGGTCTTGCAATTAAAAGTTTAAAAGGTTCATTTCCTTTGCCGGTTTATTTAATTAATGTTCCCTCATCGGTAAATAGTATCGAGGTCGGACAAACATACACACGACTCAAAGTACCATAAAATATTCACTGTCTAGACTTGTAACATTCTAACATACCTAAGATTCACGACATCGAAAGCTTCTCTAACTATACGCGATTTGAATAATGTGTACATTTGTCCGACCCGTCTGTATCCATTAATTGCAGTGTTCATATACTGAAGTATAGATAAAGCAAGTGTGGGTAAGAAAGTGCCTAAAAATGAAAAATAAACGGAAAGTGCGTACACTGTTCGGATCGTGGGGGATAATTCCAATTTGGGTGTGTTCAGCCAAAGTTTATTTATCCCATAGTATCACTGAATAATAAATTATACGCCCCAAATTCAGCGGTACATTATAAAGTATTGTCACATTTTGCTTACGGATACTTAAATTCTGCGTCTCGTCTCACCTAAACCGTTTCAGAATTCAATTATCCGTAAGGAAAACGGCTCGTTTAAGGACAATATATATTTTAATATTATCGCTTTTCCGAGCTGAAATTGTGACATACAACTATTACTCCCGCAAAAGAAACCGGTACCAATAGATAGTAGATATAAAAAAATAAACTCAAGATAATATTATTAAGAACCAAGAACACCGAAAAGAAGCACTAACAGAACAGAAAAGGACATAACAAAAAGTCACCTAAATCCTGAACTCATAGAAAGTAACATTTGCACTGGGGGACACTACAAAACGGAACGAAATAAAAAAAAGACGGGTTGCACTCCGGGAGTGCCGGCAGAAGTGAAAACTTGATTATTAACGTTGAGCATGTTTGATATTTTGGAATGGTATCCGTCTTACGCTTTTTCGATCAGGTCACGTGTTCTGACGCGAGTTTAAGATTTTACACCCATTACAGAAAAAGTGCTCAACGCCGCTAAAGAAGTTTTCACTTCAAAAACAGAGGGAACAAAAAAGCAAAGGAGCAGAGGTGTGCGGGATTGTCGGAGCGGTGGCGGCCCCTAGCGTCTAGATGTAGGAGTAGGGGCCGTCGGTGAGGGCGCTGCACAGCAATAGTCAGGAGGCGTCGTCCGCGCCGCCCCCCGCACCCGCACCCCCGCCCGCGCGCCGGCTCGCGCGGTACTCCACGCCCGGGTCGAACTGCATCAGCACGAACACCTGCAACAACTCGTTGTTAACATCCAAAAGTAACCTCGGAAAAATGCTCTTATTGGCACATTCGCCCCGTAATTAGGCTCCGCTAACGAAAGTGCTCTTATTGTAAAAGACGCAAGTTTGAGCGTCTGGAATGAGTGGCGATGGTGCTATCCGGCAAGCAGAGCCGGGATGTATATCTTTCAAGAATAGATTACCTCTTTTTATATTAACATGACTATAGTCGAGCCAATTTAACAGGCAACATTTGACGTCTATCAATTTCATCTTCATAGGGTGGTAACCTGCTTAAAAACATCGATTAAAGTGAATTAATCGATGCGGACTTGACAGATTTGTCAATCGAACTTGAAACACATGTCATAATATATGATAATTTTTATTCCCAAGTAATCAATGCATTCGATTCTAGATGTCAGATTTCGGTTTTTAGAGTAACGTCTCTGGTATTTAAAAAGAAAAAAGGCCTTTATTGACACAAAATTGTAGCGACGTCATTTCTTTAAATCAGAAATGTTTAGAATGGTTTATCAGTAAAATCAAATACTAAAATTACTTGTATCGGTCATTATTATTATAAATATGTAATCGTAATTGAAAAAAGTTAAGCAAATGTGCAGTTCTAACAAAACAAAATATCATGTTATTCTATGTCGTCGTTACCAGGTTACGTAGTTGAATTTAGTTGAACTGTCAAATGTTACCTATTAAAATGGCTCTAGTAATAAACTTGGGAATCGAACCTATAACTTCTCAAACCGTATGAAAGATAAAATATTAAAGTAATTATACACAAATGTCGCGGACCCGGTATAGGACGATGCAGAGCATGAGCACGAATAAGTCGCCCGCTTCGCCGATCTGTACTAGTAGCCCATTATATAGCGAGATCTGTCCCTGTAGTTTAATGAGAAAACCCCTCACCTGATCAGTAGGCAGCAGCGAGAAGTCATCCGGTGGGTTGGTGATCACATATCGCTTGCTGCTCGCGTCACACGTGGAGGAAGTATCTCGGAACCGGTACAGGCCGATACAGAGCATGCCGTACGTGCGTAGTGCGGCTACGAACAGGTCACCGTATTTGCCCGCTTCACCGAATTGGGCTAGTGGCCCATCGTATAGGGAAATTTGGCCGACGCGGCATCTGTCCCTGTTTATATTAATAATGTCTAAGTAATAGCGATTACAATACTTTATCGCTTGAGAGCATTTTTTTTCCTTCAATTGCAAAACTTAAGTAAGTTAGAACCAGTAGTTTTTAAAGTAAATAAAATAAAAATATTTAAAATATTCATTATAAGTAAACCCGAGCTCGTAGCTCAACTTCTTTCAGATCTGCCCCTCTAGTCAAGTGGCTTTCTGTTAGCGTAGCGTTCAATAGAATAGACTACGAATGTATGAGATTGACGTAAGCTGTAGATACGTTTATCTAAATAACAACATCAGAAAACCACTTGACTAGGGGGGCAGAATATGTAAAACACAAACTTATTTTCACCTTTATAACCAAAGTAGAAATAGTACAAAAATAATAAAAATGGCACTTAGGAAATCTTACACTAATAACATTAATTTCACTCAATAACTACTTAAAACACGTACCTATTAGCCAAACTCTCAGGCGTAGAATAACCACCACGGAGGCCAGCTCCTTCAGCCAATATCAGTTCCAATTCCGGCGTCGCACCACCCGTTATCAGTGATCTGATTAGCGTTAGCGCGTTCTGGTTGAAATACGTCTGGAATTTGAAATTGTTGGTAAGTCGATATTTACTATTGAGTATTATTAAAATGAGACAGGGAGATATGAAGCTATGTAAGCAGAAGTCTTGTTTTGTTTCATTTGTTAAAACATTCCTATAAATTATAATATACTTTTAGTTATTTTATATAAATCACCAATTAACCGATAGGTTTTCGTTTATCTAATAAATGATACATCAGTCATACATTGAGTGTATGAAAATATATAACGATCTTTTACAATGATCGGTTTCATCATTTAGAATCCTACACTTCTTTTATATTTATTTCAAAAATGTAACTGACAAATAGAAACCGACATACCCGGAAGGTTTGAATAATAAAAGAAGACCGGCCAGAAAAATTCCTTTGAAGTAATTTGTCCTTTAAGTCTTCTATACATTACAATATAAACAGTACAATATACGAATATACAAAAATGCTCACAGTGGACATAAGCGAATCGAGCACGCTGACAGCGAAGGCGGTGCCGCAGGCGAAGGGCTGCGTGAGGTACAGCTCCGTGTCCGGGTCGTCGTCGTCGTCCTGGTCCAGGAACTGCACGTTGCTGTCGTTCACCAGCTCTGCACAATAAATACAATTTATTTTAACGTGATAACGTTTTTAAAATCGTTTTAGTCGGGTGACATGTTCAGAAACTTGTGTCACACCAAAACCTCACGAGCGCGATCGCAGGTATAACGAGAGAGAGACGGACCGATCTCCCGTCTCATCTCGAGCGCTGCCACCAATAAGACGTTATCACGTAAACATCTCGATCGTAAACCTACTTTACAAACAACCAATTTTTTAATAATGTTTACTTGGTGTTAGGGACAATATGCTTGGTAACGATATGATTCGTAAAAATAAAGGTTTCACTGTAGCAAGTCAGCAAGGAAAATTCATAACATTATAGTCATGTAGTTTTGTACTTATAGAATTAGATAATTTGTATACTTACATTAAATCGAATATAAGTAAAAATCTAGTGGATAGTGGATTTGATATTTTATTAATCATTATGGAATAAAATTATAACTACAGAAGGAA
The DNA here is from genome assembly GCF_061535395.1 of Colias eurytheme. NCBI lineage: Eukaryota > Metazoa > Arthropoda > Insecta > Lepidoptera > Pieridae > Colias > Colias eurytheme. The sequence goes on along the minus strand of NC_142989.1, from coordinate 8,355,245 downwards.
CAGATAATTTTCTAAGTTAGCTTAAATTAAATTTAAGCAATACGATTGCAACAATATTTTTTTTAGTTGATTGGCTGCGGGCAGCACAGAACTGTGCCCAACTATGGGCCAATAGCACTTGTATTAGCGCGACAGTGGGATATTGCCCTGTGATCAATCCTAAAAGCAGGGCATCAATCTATACTGACCAGTGATCATCGGCACATTAGCGCCATACACGGAGCCCCTCCGCTGCAGCAGCACGGGCGCGGGCGAAGCGCCGGGCGGCGCGGGCGCGGCGCTGGCCCCGTTCGCTCCGGCGCTCAACACGCCGATCGTGTCGTCGAACGTCATAGCCTTGATGTTCAGCGAAGCCAGGATAGCTTCCTTGTCGGCCAGCGTCGGGTCATCGTTGGATGGCACCTTCGCTGACAGGATGCAGCACATGTCGCACAGGTTCACGTTCACTGCACGCAAGTCGGCTCGGCTTAGCGGTGAACCCTGCGGAGTAAACTCAAACTCAAACTCAAACATTTATTTATTCAATTAGACTTCTTGTAGAAGCACTTTTGAAACGTCATAACATATTTTAAAATTTACCACCGATTCGGAAAGCAGTATCTACGGAGAAGAACCGGCAAGAAACTCCATAGTTGCTCTTTTAAAACGTAAAGTAACGATCCTGGATGATGTTGTTTTGTAGATAGTGAAAGTCATAGTGAAAATACAATTTTATTGATAGTCTTATCAATAAAATTTTATTTTTACAAAACGGATAAAAATAAAATTCATGAACTTTCCATGTTTTTTTTTTAATCTGAAATAAATATTTCAAAAAATATAGCTGCACAATCGGATTTTTAGTGGGTAAATAATATATACTCTCATATACCTAAAGTACGCTCAAACGTCATTTCAATTCTAAACTCATGCATCCAATTTTTACGTATTTATCCGCTCCGCAGATTGTGTCATCACTTGGCACTTGGCCAAGTATTGAAATAAACAAAAGCATAACTCACATTCAATACAGATATCTTTGGTAGATTCTGCAACATCTTCCATTCCCTGCGGATATAGTCGACGCTGCCCACGATGACGACGTGTTTCAGCTCGTGGTAGTGGAAATTGGACGCTCTCAGCGGCATTACGAGATTCCTCAAACCGATAAGCGGCGAATCCGGATCCGCAAATAAACACACTACGACGTGACCGTTCAGTACGGTCATTGCTGCTTGATTTCTATCCTAGTGGGAGAAAAATAAAATATCTTAAGAAAATATGATAGGTACTGTTAATAAAATGTCCAAATTTCAATATCCTGGAAAATGGCACAAGTGCAAGGTACCATGTTGATTGTACACGTACAAGATACAATGGAACTAATAAAAATTTTATATTTACGCATTCTATCGTATCTAAATTTTTGCCTTGCCTTAACAATTATTTTTCTATCTTATAAACTAAACTAATGTCCAAATGTATTGAGATACGTACTAGTATACAATCTTCTAGATTTCGGGCGGGACTCCAGTGGAACATTCCTGTAGAGTCATATTTCATTTCAGTCTTTTCAAAATCGAAGTCTTTCGACTGGTCGTCCGCCAGACCGGCTGGCAAACTGACACCATTACTATTTTGATTACCACCGCTACTCCGACTCGTTGGCCTGTCAATATTAAAAAAATAAATGTCACTCAGAGTTTTGGCGGGAAACCGGTACTAAAACGTGCAGTAATTATGTGTATGAATTGTTTCTGTACAATGAAGTAATCAACGTTATATTCTATTCGTTAATTTGTCTTGCCTTAGTGATTCTTGATTCAATATTTATCAAGGGTGAAATATTGAAAATAACAAAAGTGAAAATAAATTGAAATTTCATAGCCATTAATTTTCCAAAAGGATTGTAATTTTAGACCGTAATAATTGTACCTGGTAATATGAGTACACAATTTTAATAACGACATCCTTTTGGAAACTTAGTAAAAAATAATATGCGAAAAAAGGGAAATCGCATAAGTTGAGGTAAAAATTCGAGCAAACTATTGCGTAAAATAATCAAAATACAATCCATTTAGCCGTGTTTTGCAATACTAAACAGTGCTGAAAACTTAATCTAACTATGTACGTATAACTAACTACACTATATTCTATACGCAACTGATCGCTACAAAATGTTCTAAATTCTAAGCTTTCAGTCAACTATTTAGTGCCGTGCTGCTATCGAGTGCATACAGATGACATATATCATCGAAAAAAAAAAACTGGTCACCATACCAAAGCTCTAACGACTACCTTCTACAGTAAAGTCTTATCTACGGAGTAAAATAATTGGAAAATAAATTCTGGAATTACATGAGTTTTTTCACTTCGTAGGCTAGGTGATAGGCTTGGTAATTCGTATCTTGCTCTTGCTGATTCCTGTAAACAGGGTCAAATATTCTCCAATGTTTTCAGGAGCCTCGGTAATCGTGCGTAGAATAGGACCTAGTATATTCTAACAGTCATGAAGTATTCGACTCAGTGCCGTGCATAGTGCATCGTGCCCATGAAATCACTTATAAACAACATAGACATTTAAATTCAATTAATGAAGCGCCATATAAAAATAAAGTAAACGTTAAGAAAAGTTTATTATACACACATTTAGAGCCGACATAATCGAAATTAAACTGTTGAATCGGGAAGAAATCATAAAAAGCACAGGTTCACATCAAGGTAACCTAAATTGCGAGAAATTATTAAAGATAAGGGGGCAAGTTAAAAATAAGATTGTATGATAGCTACCCAACCAAAGCCGAAATCAGGAAAACTTTTTTAATTGTAACTGAAGACATTATTAAAGTTTGTATGAAATCGGTTTTGAATAGATATGTGCGCTCTCGATGTTGTTGTATTAATTTTAAAAACCAGATAAAAATTATGCTTGTGATCCTGGTGGAATTTACAGTAAATATGTCCTTTATATATAATTAAGTTGGATAATAATTATAAACTAATTTAAAACTAATTAGCTTATTTAGGTTTCCTATGATAAAAGTGTCTTCGTGTTTTATGTTTCTTGCTTGTTGAAATAAAAATACACTAATGTAACCGTTACCAAAAGTTCTATTTAGACGAGAAGGATCATCATTATACATACATCTCAATTATATTGCACCAGCAATAACCCGTTCGATTCCTATGTATACCCAAAAGGTAACCCGTCCACAATATTGAACAATATTCGAAATTGGAAGCATTTTAGCCAGTCAATATTACCAGAAAAAAATATTGGCATTTTAGCCAGTTAATGTTACCAGAAAAAAAGTATTGATATAACCTTAGCATCTAGGGCAATTCCTTTAGCAAATCCTTAACTAATTTACCTTTCTGTTTGCGAGGATCATAAGAAATAAATGACTTACGTCTCAGGCGGTGCTCTCGTTACGTTTGGCTTCACCTTATTCACTTGTCTCGTTGTTGTTGAGTTCATTAGCTGGTTAGCCATGGGCGAAATGAGCGTTGTTGGCGCGGCGTTGCGATGGTTTCTATTGATCACTGGTAACATTTTGAGGTTTTTTAATGGTATGGAAATTGTCTAGATTTAAGGCTTGTTGCAGAACTTGTTAATTAAGTCAAGGTTTATATTATTTGTAATTTCAACTCACAGATTAGTCAATTATATCCAGAAGTAGTAAACCGATACAAAGTGTTAAAACGGTGGAGAGAGCTAGGTTTTCTAAGTCATGAGAGAGAATATTATATAGATGTGAAGTTACAGAATAAAAAATACATAAAGTGATTTAAATTTAAACAATTTACTAAAAATACTTACAGCTTATATCTTCCCCTCGATCTCGGGCTACTTCACTGCCTGCATTAATATAAAAAAAAGAATTATTATTAATCCCACGTTTTTAAACAAATCAAAATTATAAGCTATAAAAGCAGTTTATCAAGTTCTTAAATTTATTAATAATATCAATATACGACAGAAGCATGTATGGCATTCAGACACCAATATAAATTAGTCAATCAATATCAATACATTAAATAAGATGCAATGTCATGGATACTTGCAAGGCTCGGCAAAGGGTGGCAAGCCAGAATGATAGTAACATCCGCTTTAGAGTTAACCAAGAAGCATAGGTCAATGAACACTTTAATTTAAAGGACATTTGCATAAACAATCTGTGATAGTGTGATGCAGAAACAAGGATACATTGGCTTCGTGTATTGCATAGCTTATTGCACTCTGGTAGTTTAAACAAATGTAATTCGATTCCTTCTAGATCGTTCTATGTGTCAGAATTCGGAATGCACCCGTAGAAGCGCCGAGCGGTATCTACGTCGTCAGGTTCATGCTCGACTCAAGCGAACTTCTGATCTCCGGTGGCTTTCCGCCAATTCGGTGCTGTCTATGAATGCATGGTCAAGCAGCTAAGTGCAATATTTTTACCTATGGGCAAGCGCATCTGGCTGTATGTGTGGGCCAATGATTAAAAAAATAAAATAAAAAACACTCGAGTCCTCGGACTCTGAGATGTACCTCGAAGATGGACCTTCTTGGGCAACTCTGGCGGCGTGAAGGTGGGGGGAGGATGGTGGTCATCTGCAAAACATCAGCACATGTTCGCATTCCTATACAACACTCAGTCGATAAATACATTCTACTTCACGACGCAAATATACAGCGTGTGACAAGTAACATGTAGTCAGATATAACAAAATTTTATAATGTACTTATGACATTTAGAAAATTAAGATTTCAACTTGGTCGAATTGTTAAGGCACTATTTAAGTTTACTTGTGGATAAATAAATTCTACAGGGGACCAAGGTAAAACCAATGTTACATCGATTAATATTATGTTTTAATTTAAAGAAAACATTTAACACATGCACCATGCAACATCTAAAATAAAAATCAAACATTTTACAAGCGAGTGCACTAACACCTACACTACTCTATAACCTACACTAATGTTAGTCAGCATTTAGTTTATGACAAGTTCAATCTTTTCTATTTAATTGCGATGACATATCTAAGAGGGTAATGATAATGAAATAAGGGATGTGATTGATTTAAATGAGGCACCGAATGTACTGAAATTTCTATGTATGTAAATAACAAATCGAACTCTTACATTACATTTTAGCAAGTACCATTTCGACGGAATCTGAAGCGTCAATCAACCACTGCAGGGCCCTTATGTTTCTATCAAGGACCATCTAATTAATTTAATAATACCCTACACATAATCGGTAAACATTAATATCATAATCCAAGCACAAGTAATCGATAAAAACTAAGACTTTACAACATCAACACCAGAGTCTATCGATGCAGAAATTAGAAATCGATAAGATGATACCTAGAAAAAAATATTCGTATCGACAATAATTTAGTAACCATACAATATCAAAATAAAATTATAACACTCGTTCCGATGGATACATCGGCTAATAGACATTCATCTAACTGCTGTAAATGCACATAGATAACGTATACAAGACAATAATAACGGACACGATATTGATACACATGGACATGGCGAGTTAGCCGCACCATTGCGTACACCACATCGACATATAGTACACTGATACCAATGCTGAGTTACGTACTTGCCCGGCCAACCATCTGGACGGCTCGTACGCCTTTCCTGAATGTCGCCACTGAACCGAGAAACAACAATTTTAGAAAATGACAATTGTGCGGACAACATATTAAATTTGGTAAGGATCGGGTAAGAAATAGGCCAATTAGTATGCGTATTGCGGAACATATTATGCAAAGCTTCACCGGCACATAATTATAGTAAAATATCCCATTAGATTATATGCGTTTTTGTATTATATCCACAGAATGCTCCAATAATTATCAATATACTTTTTAATAAGCGAAACAAGTCTTAGTGTGCTCTTTATCGACTCTATAATGGGCATACTGCCCATTACCACGTGACCTTCAAGCACTATATTAATAATTACTAGTGATGTAGCATTGCTATACTAATTGCGTGGAGCATCATTTGTGAGTTAGCGTACTTTAGCTTAAATGTAGATATATATGAGATGGTTAGTTTGCAAACAAAGTATTATATTGTGAGGTACGGCAATGGCCATTTATTATGCTTTCCGTACCATCAGGAACACTTCGATAAGTATTACTTTGTTTCACCATCCCACTCTGCATCATCATCATTCCGACATCTGGAAAAATCCAAATACTGACGTCCTGTTCGATTTGTGGATCGCTATTTTTCCTGGTGCTGAACATGGCAGATTCAATGAGATATGGCGATGATGGTTTTATGGAAACACTTTTGAATCTACCAGATTCAAGGGTGATGTAATGGAAGGCGTTGGTAGAATTTTGGACGTTAGTGACTGTCATTAACACGGAAAAGCCTGAACTGTTTTACAAAGTCTTTGAATAGAGTACAAGCTCACACCTCACGGAGTTCTCTGGCCCTTAGTAACTCTGACTGTCTGAGACATGCTTTCGTGGATTTGCACAGCGGTTTATTGTACTAATTAGTGTTTAGAGTTTTAATGACAAGTGCATCTTGCAGATTGCGTTTTAATTCTACATTTTCAATGTCATGCAATACTGTCTGGACCGGAAGTGCATCATATTTATTTATATACTATGTTGCAATGCTTTATACTGTGCTGGTGATAGGTAAACGAAAAATATTCATTTTTAATATATATTTATATAAATACTGTATGATGCACTAATTGCTGTCGATATATAGAATATAGAATTGAGCAAGAGTAATCTGCGAGGCACAGAAATGTGTCAAAATGCGTTCACATGTTTTCATATCGCTGGCGAGCAGACATACACAATGATCGCTAAATATAAGTGAATGCACGGTTCAGAATGCCTTCAAGCCGACCCAGTCTGCGGTAAAACAGACGCAACAACACTAAAGCATCGCAAAATTATATATACACGAAAAATAATTAGAAAACGTCAATCTTTATGGTTAGGTGGGTTGTGCAAGTTACCTATATCGGCTCCGAGCTTCCGCTGGTGCGCGGTCACTAAAAGTTTAGCCGAACATTATTATTTTCTCGCACATAAAGTATACAGCGTGATGTTAATAGTTTATTGTGTTATTGCCCTGCTGTGTGACATTTATAACAAAACATCAAGTGATTGTGACTAAGTATATCAGTTTCAACTCAGAGTTACAACATATATTTCCAGAAAGTATGTCACAGAGTTATATTCTTAAATAATAAACCATTCTAGATTCTTGTTCTAGATCATGGGAGATTACTATTCGGTAATTTAATACTATTTAACACATCTAATGATAAAAGTAAAATTATCTTACAGTTTTTGCATTTGCACTTTTTGATCAGTGTCTCATCCTTTATATCCTCATGACATGCTTTGCAGTAAAACCAGGCCCTGGAATATGAAAAGTATAGATATTAGTAAAAGTGAAAGTGTTTACAAAAAAATAATAGGTACCTATTGCAATTGAGACTCTTAATTTTAAGTGACTCTTATCATTACATTAAAGATGCATATTCTAATTATTATTACCTTTTAACCTCATCAGCAGACTGCGCTATGAAAAAACCTTGCGTATTGGCGTGTATCTTCGCATTTCTTGGATTTATTGAGATCTTACTGTCCGCTCCTTCCTCACCCTTAATCTCGATCGCCAATAGTAGTAACTTTAGCTTCGTGAAACATAACCTGAAGATAATATTGTATTATATTTTGTTCTTGAACTGACTAATATTTAGAGTTGACACGAAAGGAGAGAAGCAAACAGAAGAGAATTCTTTTTTTAGGGAAAAGTAGAAAATTAGAGATGTTTTTAAAAAAGAAAGTAAGTACAGACAAAGCAATTTTGTTTTGTCTTTTATAAACAATTTAAAGGTTTTGATCAAACCTTTAAAAGAAGAAGGATATTATTTATTTACAAAATTATTATCATAAAAGTTATTATTAGTTATTAGTGAACAATAGCAGAAGTATAAATTTATAAAGAATAGAAAAAATTCGATCACTAGGCGGGCATCCTTTCGCGCCATTCCGGGGCGAATGCCTGACCAATTCAGCCACTCGTGACTCGTTTTTTTTCTATTCTTTATAAATTTATATTTATAAAGCATTTGAATGCCATAAAACCAAAAATATTAATTTCAATAGCAGAAGTATTCATAAACTGCGCATAAAAAATTAAAATCCTCAATCCTTACTCGCTAGCTTGAGCAAATGTCATCCCTGTGAAGGATGTGGACAAACTTTCGGTATACATCTCACAGCCGGTCCCTTGTAGGTAATCGTTCTGCCAAGCCTGCGTGTCTGGCGACTGTAATCAACCAATTGTGAGGTGAAGCACGTGCATAGTTAGTCACAGCCTTTGGACTAGTCTAGGGGAAGTTATTTTTTGGAGCGAAGCGGAAAGATGGCTGGATATTTAATATGGTCAGGATTTTTAGGGAGTTTTATACAATGGTGGAATGCTTAGTTAATATTAAGGATCTGTTCCTTTGTACAGTATTTATTGAGTTTGAGGCTCTCATTTTACATATCCGCTTCGCTCGTTTTGTATGGAGTAACTGTGGAACAAGTCCTATATTAGTTCTGAGGTATTGTGCTACGGAACTCCTGTACTGTACTACATATTCACGGTACTAAATTAATGTTCAAGCCAAGACGGTTATTTCGTACAGGCGAATGCCATATACAATGTATCCTGTGACACTACGTCACACCATTTCCCGTATCGGCCACTTACTCTGCGGCTCGTATGAAGTACATGCCAACAAATGCTGAACTCAGCGTGTCTGTATACATCTCCATGCCAGTACCCCTTAAGTAGTCATTTTTCCATTTAACCATTTGTTTCGACTGTGGAAATGTGGCAGAAATATGTTTTAGGTACTACAATTTCGTTTTACACTTACTATCTACATTTATCCCATGGGATACCAGTTACAAATAAATTTTGAACTGAATCATACTTTACTATATTTATCCCGTGTTGTAGCAGTTTTAGGATAGTTTCCAAGAAAGCTAACTATAAAGTAAATTTAAAAGTATTGTCAATAAAATGTTGCAAAGTATTTCATTTTTTTTTTAAGTTGATCGTGAATTTATCAGTGCAGATTACGTTATTAGCATTGATATCACCTTACCTGTAGAAAAACAGTTTCTTAGTACTACTATATTATATAAGGAGAGGTATACTAAAAGATTCTGACCGTTTTAAAACTCCGCATAGCGAAGAGATTGGCCATCATCGTCGAGAAACCAGGCGCGAGACAACTCTGCGCGATGAAACCCAGCTTTAGTTCCGCCAAACATATCACGTCATCTCCTTGCTTCCAGTCCCAGGATGGAATGTTTAAGAGGTAGGCCTATTGAAGAATTGGTAATATAAAAGCAATGTTTTGATCATCGAAGAATAGAACTACAACTGACGCACAACAGTAATAATAACATAAAAATGGTATACACTTCCTACCTTGATGAATAGTTTCAAAACTAGGAATAATTACATTTAATGAATACGAAAAGTGAGTTTCACGTAAAAGTAGCTATTCGACTCCGTATGACAATTCGTAGAAAAATAAAGAGCAGAATTCCAGCAAGTGAAACAATATGATTGAATTATAGCTCCGATAATTCAATCATATATCGTTTTTGAAGAAGGACATAATAATTTGTGTTCGATAAAACCTACCTTATTATGATACTGCATCAATTGAATAATAACCCTGATATCATCCGAGTAATTCTTGATAGAGATGACTCTCATTATATTAGCAGCATCTTCCGCATCGGGATCTTGGCAGTATTTGTTAGCTAACACCAGACAAGCATCGGCTTCATGAACCTGGTTTGTATAGCGATTAAGTTTTATTTTTCATTCGATTTTTATATTTATTTATTCAAATGCAAATATATCTCAAAGCAACTGTTAATGCTTCAAATTATTATCATGACATAGTCATATTAAGTATTTTTAATCTTTGAATTTAAATATTTCACAATGTTTACACAAAAGCATTTAGATAGGTGCACCATCTAGAAAGGGACGACACTGGAGTAGAAAGATCATGCTTACGACACAACATCTATTTAGGAACTACAAGAATTACAAGGAATATTTGTTTTTGATAAAAAGCGAATGATTTGGCATTCCATGCACACTAGTTTGTATCAATCCAAGCCATGCATACCGAGACTTACCGTAAACACTCGACAATATCGACAATCGACATCTGTACTTTATTCTACAAAGCAAAGCCAATTTAAATCGGAAACCCTTTCATCGGCAACCATTTATGTGAAAACGTTCTTTCAGCACTGTTTGAAAACCTGTACAGTTCAAGTCAATATCGATTGTTTAGTGTATTAGTATATGGTCAGCATCGCATACAACACCCAGTTAGGTACAAATAGACACATATTAGGGCGAGTCGGCGGGCTTGGATAGGAAGCTCCTCAGGAAACGTGCGGGGCAACCACACACAAATTAACAACATAGCGATAGCCACACAAACAGCCCGAGTCTCGGCAATAGAAGGGAACTGTACACGACTCGACACTATAACATCTCCCCAACTGACGGGTCAGTGAACGAGCGTCGCTACGTCTATAGGAAAGACTGCACAGCCTCAAACCGACACCACGCCCAAAAGATCACATCGTCCAGAGTACAGTGCTACTTACTTTTACCCTTTGCAGATCGATTGGATTCATAATGGTGCCTTGAAAGAATTCCACAGTGGTAAAGTGTCTCTTGAACAGGCCTTCGAGCTCCAGGTCGGGCGGTTTCCTGCCATCAACGCTCAGTTATCACTACGGACTACACGGGGCCGGGCCGCCGCCTGTCGCGGGCCGACATTACCATGCAACTATATGTAGTACCAGTACGCGGCAGTGGGGAGGGACGGGAGTGCCGCCGCGCGGGAGGTACCGCCGTCCCACCGTGAAAGCCATGATTGCATAAAAGAATCATTTAATTACGTGACAAAATCCTACTGTGACTATGAAACAGAATCTTTAGGGAAGAAAAAGATCTGTTCTTTATGCACATAAATGATCAAAAATTGGTTCACTTTAACGCGCATCAATGATAAGGGCCGTGCTGTCTAATGCCTGCGCTATTTGATCTCACTCTAACCTTGACTCGCTCAAGGTCCACGGCATTCATCATTGTACCCTGAAAAAACTCGACGGTGGTGTAGTGACGCTTCAGTAGACCTTCCAGCTCAAGGTCAGGCTCTTTTCTGAAAGCGTCCGTTCATCACACATGTTACACCCCCCTTACATTTTGTCATCACCTCTTATTTACTTAATACTAAGACCTTATTGAAATTGTTTGAAAAATAATCTTAAAGTCTGAACACTTCTTTACTGTTACAATAGTCTAAATCTTAAAATTATTGGGCGCATTAAAAGAAAAACATTTTTTACCTGTGTAAAAAAACAACCTCAACATCCACATCTTCTCGATCCTCGTGTAGAAAGTCCTTTAAAAAATGGCTCACTGATTCATATGTTATGTGTCCACATACTACAATATGCCTGAAATCATACAATTATATTAAAGTACCTGTTCTCATGTAACATACGACACAACATCAACTACTGCATTGCATTGACATAGAAAGCAGAGTGTAAGCGTACTTTTAAATTTGTGGCTTTAATTGTAAAAGAATTCCAAAATTACAAAAGAAATTAAGCAAATTTTTATTTTCAAATAGAACTTTGAAAGCCTTGACTTTACTTTTCATTTACTTACTTTTTATATTATAAAGCAATAATATAAATAAGCTATAGCACTTAGAGAAGAAGACAGAAGATTAGGGTTTAGCAATTTGAAGTTTTACTTAACACCTGGGACTAAAGACAATACTGGATATAGACTGGGTCACAATGTACCGAAAGAGAAATACTTGAACAGTCGCAACAGGGTTAAATAAAACGGTAGATGATTAAGCGTGATACCACAACTACATTTAAGTACAACGCCTTTATTTCTACAAAATTTTCAAAAGGTAATTTACGAATAATATTATAACATCAATTTCATTAATGAAACGCTTGGAGCATTACAAAGGAGTGAAAAATAAAGGCATTGTTTGTGACAACCTCCATAATTTACAAATACAGCTTTGTTCATCAGTTTGTGCCTCATTTAAATTCTACTTTTCTTGAAAGTACAAATATATTTTCTACTATAAATACACGTATGTCACAAATAGATGAACAATCTCAGTTTCGTTCAGGATTGTGTAGCTATCTACCACACTAGTCAAAATAAAAAACTTAATCACGTTTTAAATATCTCTTAAACCGAAAAGTATAAAACAAGTATCACACCACAGTAAAAAGTCAACACACAAGATTAATGTATGAATGTTGATGTGATAACGTTTCGACAAATGATTCGATATATTTTAAATGTATTTGACTTCAAAGTGAATGTCCTAAAGTTTGTAAGTGTTTGCTCTCTGACAGTATTTTTTAGTTTACATTCATATAATTCGTACTGTCTTTTTGTGAATTAATTAAGCAATAATTTACGGAGATCGCGACGATATTTGAAAGCTTGCCTTTAATTTAGTTATTTCTCTCGTCAATATGTTTTGTAAATAAAAGTAATGAATATAATTTCTTAATAAGTTCAATGGGGTAAGGCACAGCAAGTGAGTGTGGGCGGAGGATGTGGATGCGGACAGACAGTTGACAGTGGTGATACACAATGATGGAGGTTTGTGAGTACACATACAAACAGTGGAGAGTACAAAGTCCAAGCAAACGCGTACAAGTAGGAAGAACAAGACAAAAATAAAAATAAAACTCAAACGTGACTAGCTTCATGCAAATTCATCTAAGGTGTGGCAAAGGTACTGATTTTATTTTCATCATAAAAATTAATTCATTACTACATTATAATATCTTTACAGTTAAAAACACGAAACAATTCAAAAATTTAATTATTAATAATTTTGATGAATGATAGTGAAAAAATTCTCTAAGATGGTCTCGGTTGTTTCGAATGATAAGTTGATAACTAAACTATTTTTGCGTTAATGTCCTCAATGCACACAGCCTTGCCACGCTCTATGAATTTTTACGAAATTAAATTACACTAAAATACCGGGGGATTGAACAATAAATTACATTACATTTTACAATACGGAATAGAGGGTCAACATCAAGAGTACAATACAATAACAATAATCGTGCAGGGAGGGAGGTACAGAAGGAGGCGAGCGGATGGCACTCACTAAGTCCGGTCCACATCAACAGCTCGGCTTCGGCAGGAGCTGTCGACGCACGACACACGACAACTCCAACAACACACTACTGTACCACGCAACATTTAACTCGCCGTTACTAAGCTTTACGTTTACCATAAACATTCATTACACGTACGTACACTAACAGAACATAATCATATAACCTATTGACGAGCGTAACACTAGCCACTATCTGCTGTTACTATTCAACTGAGCTTAAATCAAAGTCAAAGGTACACAATTTACATCAACACCGACTCTTAAATAAAAGACAACTTGCGGGACTCGCGCCCCGCTAAAGATAAAGTGAGAACACAGAAGCGTGCTAAGAGAGGAAAAGGAAGATATAGATTTCACAACACGGAACACATTCAACGGATCGGATTGAAGACAGCGGCTCACCTGCGTCCCCGCTCATTCTTGAGGGTGCCGCCATACTTTGGTCTAGTGCCGATTAAGTCAATTATCTCTGGGATACAACTGGCAAATATCGCCTAAACGCCGACAGACAAAACAAGACATTCACATTCAAGTCGAGTGAGTGGTGAGAGGCGGAAGCGAGGCGAGGCGCAGCGGAGCGCCTCGGCTCGCTTCCGGCGCGACGCGGCGTGCGGCCGGCGTGAGGCCGGCGCGCGGCGGCGCGGGGCGGGCGCGGCGGGCGGGCACTGGCTGTGTGTGATCTCGGGACTCGTGGCGAGGTGCCGGAGCTAGCGCTACAGCGTGGCGACAGGCATCGTGTGCAAGCGAACAAACCAAACACTACTTTATCGACAGCATCACAAAACTTTACATCGGCTCTCTCCACATCTAGTCTCGTTAGAAGGATTAAAAAGCTCAATGGTATCTCGAGTGTCATTTACGATAAAAGGCATTTAGTGCGTCGGTCGGCCGCGCGCCTGCCTCCCGTACGCGGGGAGAGGGGCGCGGCCGCCGGGAACTAACTCTTCGAGCATGCGCCACGGCACCGAGAGACCGATTCTAGTGAAGGATTAATAAATTTCATTAGCAAACTCCGCATTCAATCAACCAAGTCAGATCGAAACCGTGAGAGGAAGCCGTGTGGAGCGGGGGCGTGAGAGCAGGGTACCTGCGGCGGACGTCCTTGTTGTATCGGCCGCCGTATTTGTTGCGCTGCGCCGCCAGCTCCGTGATCTCGGGGATCCAGCTGGCGAACACAGCCTACGATACACAGCAAACACCGTGAGGTGAGCGACAGCCCCCCCGCGCGCCCGCCCCCCGGCCCCGGCCCGCGGCCGTCAACCCTCGCGCTCGCACAAGGCTGTGTGGCTTGAGTGTCGTCTGTCTGCGTGTGGCTGTGGCGTGGTGTGGACGGGTGCGGGAATCGGGTGCCGTGCCGAGCTACGCTAACGGGATCTACGTGACGGCAAGCCGTGACGGGACTCGTGACCGGGTGCATGCAAAGCCTGGATACATACGCTAACTAATCGATGAAGAGAACTTAAAAAGAATTTGGTTTCGCCGGTTTCTAAAACTAAAACAATGGACGATCGATATAGACGCATGGTAGAACACGTGCACGGGCCGGCCGTCTCGGACGGGTTCGATAGACGAGCGTCGCCCCCGCGTCACGTGGTTGTGTCCAGGTGACACGAGCGCGACGACACGTCCGCGTCACCGCCGAGGGGTCGGCGGGTACGCGCGAGTAGATAACACAATACATCTGACGGCACTGAGCAAGCTTTGGATGATGATATCACATCGTCTCGGAGAGATTGAGCGAATCAAACCGTCGTACGCGAGGTGGCGCGTGCCGGGGAGTGAGTCGCTTCCTCTCTCATCTCATTCTAAACATTAAACAGATACCTTTTTCCATGTTCACGCTTCAGCTCGCCACCGTACTTGGACCTACTTCCTACCAGCTCTATAATTTCAGGAATGCTACTAGCGAACATTGCCTGCAACAGACCATGGTGTCGATCGAACGAGTCTGCGCGCGGACACCATCGTGTGGTGCACGACAATGCCCTCGAGTCTCGATAAAACTATGGTGATACAGAGTAAAGTGTAGCCGGTAGCGGAGCGAAAATAAACAAAAAAGGAGAGTGTTTCTACCGGTGATGTGAGCAACTGAACACAGCCAGGCACAGGTGCGCATGCAGAGACCGCGAGGTGGGAGGGGAGGGACGCGGCGCGGGACGGCGCGCGGGAGCCGGCCGCTGCGGCTGGCCACGCGGGAGACCACACGCTGCCCAGCCTAAAGCGTGCTCCCCGGTCGCCCACACGTGCCCGTGGGACTCTCTTTGTTCCGAATAAGCTTGATAGAATGTCCGGAAGCACATTCGTGGTACACGTAACAAAGCAAAAGAAAAATAACACTCATGCAAAGTTACGTTCGGGTGAAGCTCTTTACGGAAGATGGTATCTCGAAAGCAGAGTTAGAAGATTGCACGTTTATTCTCGCGAGCGGCTCCCGTATTGGCCCTCGAAATCGATTTCGCATGCTCTAAGTGCACTCAGGCTTATGACATACAACGAGCTGTGCGTTAAACATAACTGATCACTACCAAGTCCTTTAAAACTATTACTGTATCGGATTTCCTTTTGCTTTGTTATCTTATAGCTTACGCAAGGAATAGCAAGCGTGAAGAACGAAGTATTTATTGTATTGTATTTTATTCAAATTGGTATATATGTATATTGTATACTGTACCTATGTGTACATAACATTTATATTGAATACTTGCGGATCCTTGCAAAGTCAAACTTTATATTAAAAGAATTTTACTTTATTAGATTCTTATAGTTATTAGATAGAGAAATAAGAATGAAACTTACCAAGCCGACGAGGAGAAAAAAAACCAAAAACGTTCTGCCAAGTACTGTATGGCAAAACACATCACCGTAACCTACTGTGGACATTGTGACTATAAGAAAGTAGACACAAGTCCAGTAAGACAACGATTGTGCGTTGTCAAATTCTAGTGGATCACCAGAATTTTCCAACTGAAACAATATGGAAATCGAACTTAGGCATTGAATGTGAACTATGCGTTCAGCTGGTGTATTGGGTGTATCTGTATGTTATTTAAGTAATGATAAAAGTTAATCAGAGGGCGGACCCAATATGGAAAAGTTAATTTTATTGGTTATAGTAGTAGCTACCTAAGACTTTCAAGCAGGATTTTTTAGAAATAGGGGTGTAAGTTTCTGATGAAATTCTTAGAAACTTGTTGATACAATTTTGGTGTTTACATCATATTCTTATGATCTACATAATATGTTTTGTTGAGAATTACTTTTGTTAAAGGATAATTATAATTATGTACGTGTAGTGAAATGTGGTAAAGAATTATTGAATATTGTTTATATACAACATTCATTTATCTTAATGTCTATGTGAGGAAAAAAATATAAGACGCAATTAACATATAAGCAATAACAATGCATAGACGGTTCTCTAGGCAAATGAAACTCTGTATAAATATTTATTATGCATTTATCAAACGCTGAGTATATTTAGATTTCTACAGCGCAGTGTATGGTAATAAGACAAATAAATCCTCATTAAAATATGAATGAATAATTAACAACTATGTTTCTGTAAACGTTAGGTAAATTAATACATAAATAAAATAACGTTCTAAATTACATTAGGATGAATTACTAAATAATAATACTTATAAAGAAGGCTTGAAATTTTTTAGTCAAATAATTAACTTCGATTTTTAAGCTATTGCATAGCTTCTATCGCGGGCCTTGAGCGCGGGGACCGAATCGAGAAATTCCGTAACGAAAAAACCTCACGCTCCCCACTCCGACGGGCTCGGAGGTGTGGCTTGAAGGCATGCTATGCAATAGCTTTACGGCGGCAGTCCCCGAGTGCCACACGTATTTTTTTCTTTATTTTAATTGTTGCGCTTATAAAATTTTAAACACCAAATATTATGATAATAACAACGCATCTTCTATATCACGTTTACTGAAAGTTTTGACCTGGCGTCGATGACGTCACTGCGCCGCATAGGTACGGTGTGCAAAAAAAGCATCATTAAGAACACTTCTTTATTAAATTACAAAGTTTATGAGAAACTAGGTATTCTGTGTTACTTTTGAATTCAGATTAATATTGTACCTACAGGATTTTTCAGCGACCTCCAATCTTAGTAAACGGGTTCTATAAGCATATAGTAAAAAATACTTACCAAATGAATAATACCGGCAGCAGTAAGCCACACTGATATAAATATAGAAACTAATTGCGCCAAACGAATTGAGCTCGATGTCTTTAATATATTGAGGTACTGCAAAATATCAGGCACGGTCATTAAGCGTAGAGCTCGGAGAAACCTTAGCCCTGGAAGTGGATAAGGAATAATTAATATTGATAATAAATAAATACTAAATAAGCTGAAAAAAAAGCCTAAAATTCCATAAAGAAACAATCGATTATTAAATATAACAAATGGCAAGCGACAACATTATTTCGTATCTTCAATAGTAAAACAATGGTAAAACAGGTCAATACTAATATTTAGTTCGATTCATATATCCCCTCCCTTCTACATCCATTCCATTTCATATTTTTTCATGAATGTTATGGGCGGCGTGTGTGAATTACCATACGTGTGATAGGCATGACCTTCATTAATTTGAAAATATTTAATACGCCACTAAAGGAACATTATTAGTTTCCAACATAAATTCAAACATTATTTATTATAGCAATTATAACAAGAAATAATAGGTAATTCAGAACTTCAGAAACACTGCCTGTGTTGGAACAATGTAGGCGTGGTTGTACTGATCGATGAGCTTATACATTTTATATGCTACGTAATACGCCCTGATATACTAATACCACACTAATATTATATTCTTAACTTATTACAAAGTCTTCAATATTGATGGTATTCTAAATAAGTTAGACAAGTATGAATCTATCCATGTCATATATTTTACTATAATATTATTAATTCAAAGGCATAAATTATTTTATAGGTAACTGCCTAACCAAAGCAACCACAACTTTGCGAAGCGATATAAATGTAATACCATTTTGTAACATTGACTACATTTTGAGATAAATTCAAATCTCACTCACAATTCTTATACTCGTATTTTAATGTGTTACATCCTTATTAAAGGTGTATGAATCATTTTGGGGATACCGAATACAAGTAATCAAGTGAGTTAACTCGTTTGTTTTTTATTAATAAAAGAATAGTCCTTACCTATCCATGTTCTATCCAGGTATATTGATACAAATGATGGGGGTATCGTGAAATAATCTACAAATGAATACATCTCGAGCATGAACCATAGTTTGTCACTAGCTGCTATAAACTGAAAAAGAAAACAACATTTTGAAGACACAATCACAAACGTTCAATCTGATAACTGATTCTTGAATTGAATGTTTGAAAATAAATTACAGGCCATTCATTTCTCAAATAAAGGCAAGCTCGTAGAATCGTATCGCTACGGAGCATCAGGTGGGTAAGTGGTTTGCCAATTTCGATTAAAAAATATTTATCCAACTTTTGGCAAACAACAATACTATGAATCAAACGAAAGGTATTTCTTTCATGAGATCGTACTAAATGATAAGATTACTTACTCGTATAAAAAAGTAGACCATAAAAAATATGTTAAAGGCAAGGTCAATTTGCTGAGTAATATTGTCACTCCATTTCTGACATCGCTCCACCTCCTCACTGCAATTAATAACCGTTAATAGAATATTGCCACCGACAGCGCGGACACATCGAACGATTAAGGCATCTAAATACATCATCAGCTGACATATACATAAAGCTAACATACATCTATGCAGCAAATGTTACGAGGAACACATTTATTTGACTTTCACTCACGTATTCCTTATGTTATCAGCATTATTAAGATATGTATGAATTAATATCGCTGCTACATATTAAATTATTTGAGAGTAAAGTGTATGGGAACGTTTTTTACCTGGACGCGTCAATGAAGTAGATGATGAGCGATGCTATACTCAGAATGAACACCAAAACTACCTGGAAAAATAAACAAAGATATTTTAAAAATTGATAAATTTAATTATTAGTACTTTAGCATGACTTATGGAACTGAAATCATTATAATGGTTTTTTTTTAATTGGTTGGAATTATAGTTTACTAGCTTTCCGCCCGCGGTTTCGCCCGCTTTGTCTAAAACATAATAAATTATACATATATACTAAAACCTTCCTCTTGAATCACTCTATCTATTAAAAAAAACCGCATCAAAATCCATTGCGTAGTTTTAAAGATTTAAGCATACATAGGGACATAGGGACAGAGAAAGCGACTTTGTTTTATACTATGTAGTGATAGGTGACATAACAATTGAATTTTGTAAGGTTGCAAAAGTAGTATTTCAAATATTTTTACCCGACTGCCAAAGAAGGAGGGTAATGTTTTTCGAGTGTATGTAAGTATGTATGTATGTCTTTTCCTTTGTGACCACCTGTAGCCTAAACGGCTTGATGGGTTTTGATGTATGAGGTATCGTTAGATTTGTCTTGATTACGGGAGTGTCATAGGATACATTTTATCCTAAAAGTCCCACGGGATAAAGACATAATAATATTTTTTTAGTGTGCAGTCGGGTATTTTGTTTTTTTAATAATAATTGTCTTGTTTTAAATAGCGTAGGAAAATTGTAGTCAGCACTCTCAAAAGAGGCGACCTTGTATATGATTAATGCTGAAGCAGAAACTATTCTGCTTGCTTTGGTATGCCTATGCACGTTTGGGCGAGATGAGATGTGGTGTTATGAAAGTGTACGTTATTATCCATGTGAGAAATTGAACTATAGGTACCACAATTTATGTACACAAAAGTAATCTACAATTTGAGAAAACTATACTGTTGTCATCTTGTATATAAAGATTTGTAGAAGGTACCTTAAAGAAGGAAAAATGTTAAGAAAATTAAAAAAAAATTGAAAATTTTATCAGAATACCAAAAATAAAACAGGGCCCAGTTTGTCATCTAGCATTATTAAAAATATCGGTACGTGTTTTAAAAGGCTTTGTCATTTGTGTGCCCACTTTGATACATAATATATGTACGTGCTAGAGTAGCGCACTGAAGGTTCAAATTAGGTGTTTACTTTTTAATCTACAGTTCTTTAGAGTTTAGATAATACATTTTGTGTAGGTACGCTTTATTCTTAAAAATCTATTCATGTTAGTAACATTTCGTATACATTTCAAAAACAAAAACATGAAAAAAATTGAATCGAATCGAGTATAATAAACTGTATGCAATAATTTTCATGATGTAGGTAACTACCTACAGATAATTTTTCGTGATGCAGGGCAATATAAAGATGCATTTAATCACACAGAGTTATTAAACTTCAATTGATGTGTTGTTAAACAGCAGTTTTAATATAAATAATCTCTGACTCGAGTAATTGCGGAAATAATTACTGTCGTTCTGAATAGCCATGGGTCAAGTGAGATCTATAGTTTTAATTAAAAGTTATATGATACAGATACCTTGATAGGTACTTTATGACCAAATGGATGTAGGTATTAATTGATATTCATCGTGCATTATTGTAATTATGCGTCACTTTGTTCTTGTGAAGTCATCCTACTGATGTAAGCTCTTTTATTAAGGCGGGATCACACTGTGTTTAGACAAAGTGAAACCTGAATTCTGCGTAGTCTTATGTAAGTCTAGTTCCAATATGTGTTATAAAATTATTATTTTAAAGATAATATTGTGTTGTGTAGTATATAAAGTAAATTGAAATTTATTATTTTTATATTGTCCTATATATTTTTTATAAATAAATAACGTAGCGTCAATCAATAACTAATGATATACCTATACATCATGTTACATTAAAAAATTGTATTTATTTTAAAAAGTAATCTAGTGCAGTATGCTGTGTGAGTGTTTTAAAATAGATCAAATCCATCAATGTCAGCCCAAAGTTTTAAAATTCACTTCACAGCTGCTGAGCCATGATTTCTTTAAAATAACGTGTCCCTTTGAAATTTTTATTTTAAAATATTGAAATATATTGATTATTTTATATTGTCAGGCCTTTAGTGTAGGCAGCCAAATGTATAATTAGGCGTAGGAGTTAATCTTTGTGTACCTACTGAACTACCTTTGTGTACACTTGAAATCAGAATGTCATTGAACTTTGTTTCATTGTTCATTTTTTAGATATAATAATTAGTTCATAATTTTTTTGAATAAAATATTTAATTATTCAGCCGTAATCACCTGTATTACATTCCTATTTTTATGCAATGATGTTTTATTTATTTAATTTTATATATAAGTAGGTAATTAATGCGTTTAAAATTAGGTCAGCAAAGCTTTTAAATCTGATTTATGTACTAAACTGACACAGGTTTTTGTAAACTTACTAGGAGGACTCATCCACTTTCTGTTTTTGAAAATTGTGTGTATGAAATAAATATATTTTTAATTTTCATTTTTCTTTTTTCAAGTACAATGTTAGGAACGAACTCGATCTATGACTTCGTGCATTTACATCATTCCATTCAAACTTGTTTTATTACTTTAAAATATTTTAATAGTAACGTTTATTGGATTAAACTGAAAACCGTCGCAATCCATTTAAATAGGTTCAAACAATTCGATATCCAATTATGCGGAAGCACTGTAAATTCATGGCGGGTCAGGAGCCTTGACACGAGAGACAATGGGGTTCTTATAACAAGTTATTTATATTATGTAATGTGTACATAATTATAAGTCATTATATAATAGTTGGATAATAATTGAGACGAGACGTAACCCTCTATAACTAGTTTTATAGACGGCAAGCACTGCCGCGGTTTAAGCCGCATAGTTCCGCTCCTATTGGACTTAGCGTGACGATGTATATATAGCCTTATAGTCTTCTTCGATAAATGGACTATCTAACACTGAAATAATTTTTCAAATCGAACCCATGCTGTTCCCGTATACCCATAGAGATCAACCAAACAAACAAAATCTTCTTTAAAAGCTTTCTAAAAAGCATACTACTAGTATAGATCTGAATTTTCTTTAATAAATTTTGCGATTAATAAATACTTTGTTGGTACATCTTGTATTTATATGTGTTAAACGCGAAAAAATTGTAAACTAAATAAAAATTGTATCATGCAGTCTACAGTACGCGATAGCTACCCAAATGCAGATCGAATATGACTGTGCTTACTCATGCCTTGACATTGAACTTAACAATTTTAGCCGTAGTTGGTATTCGTCTACTTTATAGGAGCAAAACTACGTGACCATAATTCAATTTTAGTATTTCCAAATGCGATTTTGATATACACAGCGAGAGAATAGAATTAAGAATAGGAACAGATTTGAAATACAATTGTAATTCTAATATCTAAATAGGGTTTTATCGCTTAAAACAATCCCTAGATAACAAAATAGGAAATTTAGAAAATTTAGCAATAAACGAGTACGTTTTACTGGCACTACCACATCCAACTTTTCCCATAAATAACACAATTCCATTCGCGTTCGTGGAGTTTTATAACTTTTTTACGGACCGGGATAACGATTGAATCGTATAAATACTAATGATTTCGGTTTGTTGGCTATAAATGATAGATTTATCGCCCGTACTTGACCGCATAAGTACTTGTAGACAAATTCCATATATTTTCAAAGAAGAGACGCCTCTGTAATTTTTCTAGTTTTAGCCCGCGGCATAACTTGCGTGGTGCTTAGGTAAACTTATAAAAAGTAGCCTATGTGCTAATCGAGACTATAATCTATCTCTGTATCTTTCATATAGGTAAATCCGATCACCTATTTTTGAGTGAAAGAGTAACAGACATCCATACATTGTTACAAACTTTCTCGTTTATAATATTAATAGGATAGGATATTCATCTTCCACGAGAGGTTAAAAATCCCCAATAATTATTCGGATAGCGTAAGCGATTACTCTGCTTGCGTTTCACGTTTCAAATTTGCATAATTCGCATTTGGAATTCAATTACTCATATTTCCGAGTGCAAACATATTCGTAATTTATGACATCATGGTCGCTATTTATCTATTAATATATCTATTGAAGCTTTCATCCTCTACGACTAAAGAACATGTAAATGTACGTGTCTAAGCACTATTCAAATGCAAACTCATATCTTAAATTATTCAATAAGACTTCTTCAAGAAGAACTTTTAAAAGCAGTTTCTACGGAGAATATTCTGTTACAGAAAAACATCATAAGCCCCCGAGCAATTTATAAAAAATACATTAGTCACAAATAAATTCCTAGAGCAGATGTTTTAAATAAGGACATGCTACTGTAAAGCCCCACGGGATAAACAGTACAATATGTTATGACCTAAAAACTCGCATCTCACTCCCTATGGATATAGGTTGGTGATGAAACAGGGTAATGATGAAGTCGGAAGCATTCATGCAACGACACCAATAAGACACATGTCATTCTACTAATATTTTAAATGCGAAAGTTTGCGAGGATGGATATATGGATGTATGGATGTTTGATACTCTTTCAAGCAAATACTACTGAACCGATTACAATGAAATTTGGTATGTAGCTGAAGACCAGAAAAAGACTTTAATTCGGAAATCCCACAGGAACGGGAACTATGCGGGTTTTTTTTTGAAAACGCGGGCGAAGTTACGGGCGGAAATATAGTTAATCAATATTTTGCAGCAACCTGTATAGTGTATAGAAATAAATAGAAAAGTCTGATATATGCTGACCTACATTAGGTGCGAGTGAATTGACACAAGTTGAATAGTTTGTAACTCGGGAAATTAATGTTACAGCCCTAATGCTGCAGATATTGTGAAATTTGATAGCAATTTGATACGAATCATTTGGAAATTGGAGATTGATGTAAAATATTATAAACTTTGTTGTCTTATGCTTTGTTGATGCAATTTTAAAATTTGGTAAATTAAGCGTAGTTAAATGTCATTCACATTGATTTTAAAGTCAAAAATGTATGTTGTTTTTGGTTGGTGTTATACCAAATAAAAATGTAACGAAGAAGTAAATAAAATATTTGTGTCATTCAGGTAGGTCATAAAGATTATGCTAACTTCAGGATAGTAAAGTCTTATTTGTGATTTCTCCAGCATACAAAAGTTACATCAAATAAAAGTAGGTAAGTACTTGAGAAAAGAGTCCAATGCCTGAACCACGATTGCTTCATTTGTATAAAAATCTGTTGTAAGTTGTAACTTAAACGAAATAAACATCGAGAAGAAAAGCTACATACCATAAAAAGAATAATAGGGCATTGCATTTAAAGCGGCATAAGCTGTACAAATCTATAAAACCATAATGCTGTGGTAATGCTCTGAAACGTCCGCATACCACGCGACTTCCTATGCTACATCGTGTCGCTGTCGTGTCGTTTTGATATCGTTGAATGTAAAATTGTCTTTTCGCATGAAAGATCAAACGTTACTTCTATACGGCTCTTTAGGGAGAATCAATGAAAATATCTAACCATTAGTGGTCTTTGATGTTTAATTTATATGGTGTTGTGTCTTATAGAGGAAAATTATTTCATTGAAGTGATGGATGATCGCCGGAAAGTTTAGAGCCACTAGTAGTAAGTTTCAACACTGTTCCGTGAGATTAATATGGCAATAAAATTTAAAATCTACATTTGATAATGGAGAATTATAGTAGACACCAAATTGTTTTAAGTATAAAAATCTCATTTATTTTCTATGAATAAAGATTTACTCCAATTATAGTTATATGTACCTAGTTCTAAAAAATTTTATTAACTAGTTGGCACACTGAATAAAATTTGATGGTTGTATGATTGCATGCTTTCAAAAATACGATATGTTTTACAAAATAGAATTACATAAAATAAAATCTTTAGATATTATTTTATAGACTGTATTTTCTTAATAAAATCAGGCCAGGGGATTGTAAATATCCCGCGGGAATAAAATAGATCAAATTAAAAATTAAAGTGAGAAAAGTAGGTAAACTTAAACAAAGGAAAGAATGACACTCGCACTCGTCATACATTAACATAATCTTGGCTTCGTTCCTTAGAGCATTAAACCAACTTCGTTCAGACGATTCAAAGTTGAACACAATTTAGAATTCACAATATTTAACTGAACAATCAAGAAAGTTAATATTTACTTACAGTTACAGTATTTGTATTGGCAACTTGGAAGATAAGAGTTGTTCATGATCAAAGTGTCTATTTATTTATCTTTGTAATTGGCTACATAAGTTACAGAAACGGATTAGATACCGTACTTCTTTAGTTACATGTAATTTTTGCTGAAGAAAGTATAGCTAGTGAAGAAAGTGAAATTCCTGGAAAATTCGTTTACACATTGTAGTCAGAAATAATTTGGAAAATCCAAAAGTGCACGCCTCATAATTTTTTTTTTAAATAAATATTTATTAATTATTATTTTTGTTTATTTAATAACAATTAAACCACATCGAATCAGACCCTGAAAAATGAAAGGGTTCTATTCCTGAGCATACTCAAGCGTAAGAGAAAAAAAAAGACTCGATTAGTAAAGTATTTCGGTCGCTATCGTGTTAACAAGAAAAAGGATCCGCACATACAGACACACGGACGTCCAAGACAGAACTTTTTTAAACTGTTTTTTAACTAGTTTAAATAACAAAAATGACATCAAAAATATCATGAACGTTAAAAATAGTGTTTTTTCTTATTATGTGTATGTATTATCTTACAAGTGCAATGTATGATACATAAAGACATTTTAAGTTTGAAAAATCAGATGTTTTGCGCGAAGTGACAGTAGTACCCACCTCAACGCTTCGCTTATGAGGCGTGCAAAATAGTAGATTTGACCCAATAGAAACAGTTACAGACAAACAAAAGCGTACGATCATTCCGCATAATATTACAATAGGTACTATTCTAGTGATCAGCTTCTCAAGTGATGGTAAGGGAAGCCACCATTCTGGTACATGGAATAAGTATTTTCTATAAGAAACTTGATTTACATGCCCTATTTGTGAAGCGTTCAGCGTTTGCCTACACCTCCGTTATTGCATCTTTCGTACTCTAAAAGTCAATTGTCAGCGCCAGATTAAAAATTCGATTAAATCTTCCAGTTGAATACTTTACTTGAATGTATTTGATGTTATTAGATTTTTCTACTAAATTAACATTATACTTAGTTATCAGTTATGCAGCGTTTTATTTCAAAAGGTCAGGATTATTTCATCTTGCCATAATCTAATTAAGTTTTTCAGTTGATTTGAGGCTAAAGAATAACGTTTTTATCACTGTTCATAATTTTAAAGCACTTATAATGAATGTATCTACATCTATATGAATAACAAATAATTTATAGCTCTTTTGATCTACACCAGAAAGCTTTATTTCTTAAACCATTATCATAAGCTGTAAACTATTTTTGTATCATTCAATTATTAGTCAGTAAAGAGGAATAAATGAATTTACTACTCATAAAATGAAATAAGTCGATCCCCGCGGTTAACAATAAAATAGTTGGCAGTTTGGTTGGTGAATTTATCGCACAAATTATCGTTAGCCACTCCCTTGGCTGGTTATTTCGCGATTACTAGCTGGTTATTTATGTGCCTATAATATAATTGAAGTGCAACGTTCATATACTTTTCTATCAAAGAATAGTTATTTAATAAAAATTCTTATTCTCTTCATTTAAAACTACTCCGTTAATGCTAATCCTCTTTCCTCAATCAAGCAAGGAGCTGTTGGTTTTTATGTAAATTAATGGATCTTTCTGTTCCGCCTCTATAATTTATGTCGATTAGATACATTTTAATTATATCACAATTCCTGCATATTGTGGAAATTCTCTTATGAAATTTCAGATCGTCACTGTATAAGCGCTTTATTCAAAGTTGCTCTTTTCGACAGAATTCAGTGTGAAATTATTTGGAAAGAATCCAAGTGACGCTCAGCACATCGATTAAGGCTCTATTTCCAAGTGTCTACATTAAATGGCATGCAAAATAAGGCAATGCCAAATCGTTTCTATTTAATGTCGCAAAATTTTCATAATTAGCTGATAAACTTTATTCTTTATGAGATATTTTATTGCTTCATAATAATCCCTTAAAACCAGTGCAATTTATCTCAATGAAGGAGGGATAGAAGATTATTATAATTACTAGAGTACCTACTTAATAGCAGAAAACATGACCGAAGTTGTACAATTTTTGGCATATACAAGCATCTATAAGCAAGCATCTGTAATGAGTCGTTTGCAAATAACAAATCATCTGAAGAAATAGATACTCAATATTCGAACATGCTACACTACCTATACCGGTGAGACAATTCTCTATAAACTAGGTATGCTATCAATATGAAACTTTTACCAATGTTGCGAGCAAAACTTTTCTACTTAGTGATGATTTATAATGTAGTAACTATCTGTTACAAAGTTTCTTTTCCGGGCACTAGACGATATTCCTTCCATTTATCAAACGATTTCTTTTTGCTGATTGAACCAGAAAGATCAATGCAGACACTTTCGCTATGAGTTAATGAATGTTACCATTATTGCTATTTAAATTCTTCATACCGATAGCAACGACCAATAATAATATTACAAGTTTCAATTTCACAGGTAAATGGCAAGCATGAAAATAAACCACCTTTTGTTTACATCAAAAAGATAACAGAATTACACAATATTGTGTGAAAACAATTTACAAAAATCCCACGTTGAAATGCGACACAATCGACGGCCTATTCACAAAAGCTGGAGATAAAATTTGTATAATATTTTCGGACTTTATTTGTATGCAGTTGCTGTGTTATATTTAAATAAATAAAAGTTCATTTGCGTCCAGTGGCGGAAAAATGTTTTGGTTTGGCGCTTCTATTGAATAACGTATTCGCGTAGTATAGCGTGGTATAGAAATATTTATTCTGGTTAAGCGTTTGAAGTGTTACAATTAATCTGGCTTAAATTTTTTGATGCTTTGCGAGAATTTTGTACAATTTATTTGGTTGTTTGATGAAAGGAAATGCTTGTTTACAGAGCAACCTTGTTTATTTGAATAAAATCAATGGATGGTACGAGTTTATAACTTTATACTATATTATATTCAAACGATATATAACAGACAGTTTAATCAGACCACCTTTAAGTCGATCGTCATTACTCATTAGTAATTTAAATACCAAAACGCATACCACATAGAGTGATGCTTCCCGGTAGTCCATAAAGTCGAATATATCAACACCGATAGGCGATGTCGCGAGATGTGACATGGCCGTGGTAAATATAGCGCATGTATTTATAGCACACTCATGTACTGTGGACACAGCGCAGTTTCAACTCAAACTTGTATTAATAAATAATTATTCGTTCAGGTTTTAATGGCCAGAGTTTGTCTTGAAAACGGGCAACAGACATTTTATAGCGTGACAATGTACGTAAGGAATCTTCATTGGGTCAAGGTGCTAGGCCAAATTTTATTTTCCTAAGATTGAAATTCAACATAATATCAGAAATATACAACAGTAACCTAGTCCTTTTAATGAAAGACATATTTTGATTTTATTGTTTTACTAGTATCATCATAGAATAAATATTTATCCTTTATCATTTTTCCGAGATACCATTATTATCTTATATATTTCAAAATCAGTATTTTGAACGGCAATAAACGTTTTCTAAATGCTTTTTGTTCAATATCCAATACTAATAACTTAGAGTAGTTTTGAAGGTGAACCCATACCGTTGGAAAAAAATAGTGTATTTATCGATTCTAAGAAGATCTTATCTTATCTTTTGATAATGATAATATTAAAAAGCAATTAAATAAAAAATCGACTACAAATTTACCAATTAGCAATTAGTTTTTAAGAAAATAATTAAGCTACTAAGTTTTTAAAAGAATATCAGTACCTATACGTACTAAAAATTCAGAGCGCATGTTTGCAACGAAAATAAAGTGATCCATTCATATATTTATTGTAGGTAGTATAGTAAAGCCAATGAATGCATTTTAAATTTGGAACACATCCACTTCAGATTGTTCCCAATTAAAATAGAAATTGACACTGAAATTGCATTGCAACCTATACTAAAAAAGTTCCACTTTCCGCTCAAAATTTTGCTCCACTCGCATGCAGAAAAAGGATCATTCAAAAGCTTTCAGCGAATCCAGGCCATCAGTGTCCAGATTCGATCGAAGTGCGGTCAAAATCCTTTGACACCGTATAAGGTTACAAGCCTTCAATATAAAGTTACGTTTCGTAATAATATATATAGGCAATTATTTCACAGTATTGTGGGCTGCATTTCAGTGACAGCCTGTAAAATAAATATATGCTCCCAGTTGCCACATGCAGGCTTTATCTGCACAGTTCTGCCGCTTCATTTCACTTGATGGTCAATAAAATGGGATATAGATAATTTTAAAGCCAGCTAATTGACACTAAACTCCACAAGGTAAGTTATGGTCGTTAGTATCAATTGTATTGCATACAATGCTTATTTTGTATATTAAATATCATCTGTATTATTTGTGGACTGTGGTATATTATTTTCGTAAAGGACAGAAATATTTATATTCTACACTTTAAATGAAACTGATTTTTTTCATTTTAACTCACTATAGCAATATTTCAATGAAAACATAAAAACAGAAAAAAATATAGGTAGTTAAAATAATATTTATTTTGGCGGCTATATCTACTTTTTTCAATTTTGAGGATCCTTCTACAAATTAAACAGTGTAATTATATTTTTACTGAAATAGCTCAAGCTCTGCATTGAATTTAAATTAATCGCGAACGACTATTTCATATTTTTAAGTGTTTGGCGCATTCAATATTTCCCGTAGCGAAAAGCTCGCTCAAAAATATAAAATTTAAGTTAATTAACTTATATTTTATTTGCAAGAAACAATAATTAAATTTATTTGGCCAGTTTTCATAACAGCTAGCGAATTGTTTCAATTAAGTTTATATTTAAAAAAAAGATACTTGTTTTAAAATAGCTTGGTTTTTGACTTATAGTACCCATTTGCGAAATAGTTTACTTATTTACTTTCACGTCATTATAAACTATCAGTTTCATCCGAATATTACCTAAGTTGTAAACTAAATACATACTACATATTAATCAACTTACTGAAATCCCTTTATAGATTCTACCTCTACATTACGTAAATATCTATTGAAAAGACTTCGTTTCTATAATTTTAAAATAACATGTTAAAAAAGAACGTCGTTTAGCTACATAATTCATTTAAATTGTATCATTGACAGCATTTAAAACTGTAAACATTACGAATAGAAATACCAAGAAAATACACGAAATAGCCACTCTCACTCTCCGAGTGTAATTGCACAAAGCTTTCCATTATTAAGACCACGCCTCTTAAAATGTTCAGAGAATTTTCTGAGAAATAAAATGGTTCCCCTTAGACTTGTCCCATTTTACAAGAATAGTTTTTTGGCGAAGCGTTTTCTTCTGTCCGGTCAATAGCCTGCATTTACTTAGCTGTTATTCAAGTGCTGAAATTTTATTGTAACATGATATTTTTTGTAGCGTGAACGAATTATTATATAATCCTGTATAAAACTAATGCTACTATTTCTTTTTTTAAGACAAATCGCAATTTAAGTTAATTGTTATAGCTATATAGTAAAATATCTACGGCAAAATAAAATAAATAATATCAATCAATTTCAAGTGAAGATGAGCCCAGATAAAATATAATGAATACCTACTAATTTACTCCATAAGTAACATCTAAAATAATGTTCCATTGAATTGATTTATTTAATAAAATGCCCATTTTCCACTTTTTCTTACCAAAGAGATATTTAAAAGGAATACCATGTTATAAAAACTGCTTTGATTTTCATTCAAAATCCATAGTGGTTAGTGCTTGCGAAAGAAAAACACGCAAATGGCTTTTACGCCCAACCTATCGTCTGAATGATTGATTAGGCTTCGTCATCCAAACTCACCCAGACTAGAAAACCGGCCAAGTGTGATTTGTATTAACGTACGGGGGTTCTGTACGTTATAAATACTATACGTTTTATGAAATTTAATACATATCTAATGAAGATGTTATTCACAAGAACATTTCATGAAAATGATAAATTAAATTATTGTCTAATTTTGTTGATTCTATTTGTGTAAGATAGTACGAGGCAGTTGCAGTGCAAGAGATATTTGAAGCTATTTATGGTAACATTATATCTATTATTTTCTGATTACTGGATAATCTAGATTTAATTATACATAATAATACACTTTTTATACAATCTAAAGCCCCTTTACAATATTTAATTATTTATCTGTTCTAACAAAAATTTAAAGGCATGTTTAATGTTTATTGGTAGGTATGTGGTAAAAAAACAAGTTTCTATAGTCTATTTTGGATTTTTACTTTAAAGGAAAACCGCACCTCTACCGATTTGTCTGTCTACAAAAACTTGTTTGCTTAGTAACCCAAAAATTGTAGAACTACACATATTTAAAGTAACTTCTATTAAACTGAATCAAGTTTGTAAAGGAGTCTTGGTAGGTAGATTTTTTATTCATTTTCATAAGAAATTACAATGATTTAAATATAACACATTAGTTTTACATCACAAAATAATAAAAAATCCATACCGTGACTGATAAAATATGATCATTAATATTGACATAAACAATGAGCTCGTCGGTAATCGAATCTTTATTTAATAATCTCAAATTCAATATTGTTTGTTGATTTTGACTAGCAATTAAAATTAACCTTTCCTTATACACGTAGCCAAAATAGCCTCAAAATAATAAAAATACGATGTTCAAAAAGAACTTGTATAACAAGTCTCTTTTGGGTCATTCGAGAAACAATAAACATGTAGGTACATAGCTAATGCTGGAAGGCCTACATTCAATCATATTAGCTGAACACACAGGCACTCAAATATAATGAAAGAAAAACAAAGAATAAATATCATTTAAACAGATTGAACGTTATCTGTTGTGTACATATAAGTGCTTCGGATTGACTTAGCGCAGGCTTTCTACAAATGTGACCTACTTACATTTGTATATTGACCCATTTTTGCGATGAATGCTTTTGTAATCCATTGATAATAGTGGCTGAGTGTGATTCTTATACCGGTGCCAAGTTTAGTAATCTATGGTCCATAAGTTAAAAGGTCGAATGTCAAACGCCTCATAAAAATGTAATTTTAGAGCTGGAGTCTACAGAACTGTGCTACAGATCTACTATTTACTTCGGTGTTCTGACATTTCCGTTTATATTTATTGTATGCTCCTGGTAAGCATAGAAGTTAGATAGTATAATTATTTACTTACATAAATTTTAGGCTAAAGCTTTACTCTCTTATGAACACAAAGAAAGGGAGTGATAAGGGGCAATAGATTTATACCAAAAACTTTTATAAAAGTAACTAATACACGCACCTAACTATTGAAGATGTGCAATTTTCCTAAAAAGGACACTACATAATATTACCTGTATTTAAATTAGATTTTAATGTACACCACTCACAAGGTTAATTATAGTACATAGTACATACCACTATTGCTCATGTTTGTAAAATTAAAACGCACTTAAAATAGCTTTTACCATCGTGGGAGCAAGTGTCACGTGCATCATCTAGTGATTATTATGTTTCAAAACAAACATTTTATAAATAATACGCATAAAATTATTGTAAGTGGACGCACGGGGACAGCTGACATGGCTTCGAGCCAATGTAAAAGTGTAGTATGCCAAACGTACCAAACGTACAAGCGTGACGTCGTAAGCTCTCGTACCGTGGTATCGGAACTTAGTAGGAAGTCTCAATGTCTCGCCATACATCTATCTCACATTGTTAAATCGATTGCAGGAAAAGTGTACGCAGAAAGCGCAAGTCAAACATCCCCTGTCATCTGATGCTGACAGGATGACGCTGCTAGTGCGGAAAAAAGCGATGCCGATTTCTCGTTCATTTTCATCTAGGATTAATAATATGAAAATGGCAATTAAGGGCAATTTGTTTCAGGAAAGCTAGTTCTTTTCAAAGACCACTTTGTTTTTGACAATAAGCAAAGGGATCAATTTTGCAACAAAAGAGAGAAATAGATAATATTATCTAATATCTATTTATCGTAACTAACACTTAAATCAGCCCCAAATCGTGCCTTATGTAAAATTTTAATTAGGTACGTCATTATCTACTTTAAACTGCGTATTAAATTGACATAAACACGAAATAAATACAATTTGTTTATGTATTTTTACAGGCTTTTTTCGTTCTAGAAATATGAAAATGAATATTAATTTTAATTGAACATACCGTGACTAGGTTGGGTCAATTAATGAAATGTGTTGAAAGCAAGCCCATCGTATAATTTATTTAATTAAGGGATTTCAAAAGATATTTGTAGTAGATAGATTTAAAATAGGATATTGAGAAAGTTTTAAATTAGATAATTATTAATTATCAACGAAAGAAGATATTCCAATCTGCCTGTGAACACACTCTCAGTATAATATTTTTGTAACTACATGACATTCTGAAGTTAACCCGATGTTTTATTCGTTAAAATTTTTACAAGTAGATTTATAAACAGTAATTTTTTTAAACTTATCTTTGAAAGGTAGCTTCTTTATAATGAAATCGCCGTCATAACACACCCACTATAACATTATTTCGAAATGTAAACACCACGTACAATAACGCTCAAGCCGGTAAGTATATGAAATAAGTTGCAGTTCACTAATGAAGGTAACTATTATTCTTTCTAAAACAGTAAGTTTCAGCTAGGTTTGCGTACAATTAGTATACAAGTACACCTCGACATTTTCGTGGGAAGTGCTTGAATGTTTGCGTGGGCTGCCTTTAATTTTTGTATGCTCCCAAAAACGAACTAAATTTTCAGGTTCTTTGAATTATGAAACACGTCACGTGAACTTTTCAGCGCAGCAGGCTTCTTTATTATGCCCACAAGATGGCTTATTTAAACCGAGTTTTATTACAGTACATTTCTATGTGTGGTTTTTCATTTTCAATTATGAATAACTATAGTACATTTTGTGGTACTTGTTAAATTGTATGAATGACGTTATACAAGTTATTCTAAAAATAAATTATTTTAGTACAGTTAATAATTATAATAAAATAGAGGGTTGTATTTTTTGGTAGCGTTGCATAGCATGACTATGAATAAATGTCACAACATTATTTTATAACATTTTAATTAAGTTTATACGTACAATAATTAATGAAAAGATCTAAAAATGTCTTTGTGAAGGCCCAGCTTTGCTTATAATGTTTACATTAGTTTAAAAGTGAGACGACTCATGAGAATGGTTTGTTATGATTAATAAATAGAGGAAAACAAACAGTTCTTGCAAAAATGTTGATAATATCTCTTTCCATCAAAATGGAATCGATCCGTTTTACACGCCACAAACTTTGCTTGTTAAATATTTAATAACGTTGTGACACAACGCTACACGTTTTTTGTACTTTTTTCAATCGATCGCTCTCAAAATAGCCTTCTGCGACCTAATAAACAGAAATAAATTTTAAGTCTTGAATTCAAATTTAAATTGGCTATAACTAAAACAAGGCAGCGGTTCTTGCGAGCATAATTTGAAACATATTAGATCTAGGCATTAGCCGTAGTCTAGAAATAATTTACCGCAGGATGTTAAACTTGTGCTCGAGTTCCGATATTAAATTGTTTTATGATATAAGACAATAAATACATCACGTGCTTGTCTGTTTTCTATTATCTAAACTGAAAACATTAGCTTTGTCTAATAATAAACAGTTACATTAAAGCGAGTGTCACGTCCGACTAATGAAAAAACCGGCCAAGTGCGAGTCGGGCTCGCGCACAAAGGGTTCCGTAGCAGCAAATATAATAAATTACAGTTAAATCAACCTATCTCAAAAACTATAAGAGATACTTTGATCAAACCAAAAATCGTTGAAAGAGTTAATTAGCATGCATCACCTCTATTTTTTTTAGAATTTTATACCCCGTAGTTATAAAAATAGAGGGGGGGGGGACATACTTTTTACGACTTTGAGAGCTGATATCTCAAAAACCGTTCACTTTAAGAAAAATGTTTTTTAGAAAACTTTATATCATTTTAAAAGACCTTTCCATTGAT
The DNA here is from genome assembly GCF_061535395.1 of Colias eurytheme. NCBI lineage: Eukaryota > Metazoa > Arthropoda > Insecta > Lepidoptera > Pieridae > Colias > Colias eurytheme. The sequence goes on along the minus strand of NC_142989.1, from coordinate 8,319,856 downwards.
ACCCCACACGGGTATGTACATCGAAAAAAAAAATTTCATCCCTCAGTTACATGTATGGGGGGCCCCACCCCCAATTCTTTTTTTTACTATTTAGTGTCATATTTTTGTAGCGGTTCATACAACACATATTCCCATCAAATTTCATCACTGTAGTACTTATAGTTTCCGAGTAAATCGGCTGTGACAGACGGACAGACGGACAGACGGACAGACGGACATGACGAAACTATAAGGGTTCCGTTTTTGCCATTTTGGCTACGGAACCCTAAAAATATGGTGTGAAGTGATATAATTCAAAGCTCGCTCAGTAATTAAGTGAATCTATTAGTTATAAAAATAGCAAATTCTATGTATTTTTATTCGTATCGCTGAATTTTATTTTATAAGAGAAAAGTAAAATTAAATTGTATATTTCTGATTGAATCATTCGTACACAATTTATTTTTCATGTTATTGATATTTTATAGTCTGGTGTGGATATGCGTTTTTTTGTATACCTATAGATAAAACTGCTGTTCAATTAGTTAGCACAGAACCGACCAGAAAAAACATTTCTTGATTAAAAATTTATAGCATCGGAATTTCAGATTAAAAAATAGGAGTCGCAACTCTCGCATTGCAATGTTTAGTCTTTGAGCGACAATATAACAGCTCCAGATATTAGAATTGAAAAAGCGATTGCAGTGAAAACGATTAATCGAGCCTTAACCCCTTTGTATGATTGTATTTCTTATATAGTAGCGCAACTCCTGTGAACCGCACAAGTGCTGGCAATCGATAGGACTCCGCCCATTGACCTATTTACAGGGATTAGGGGGCGCTTCAAGCTTGTCTTGCATTTTTGTCAAAAAAAGGTTTACTCTATTCTTTATGCCCACATTTGGCAATCTCAAAGTGTCAATACGGTGTTTTTATTTTACTAGATATTCGACCTACTTAATCCTGCGAAATGGCTGGCACGCACCGGCATTTGTCCTTCGAATGTTCGGAACTATCACTTCGAGATACCCCACTTGGTTTACGATCATATTACTTTGGATCTAAACCTACTTCTTGTTATGATACCTATTAAGTTGGGTATACACATTAATTTCCGCAATATTATTCAATATAATAAAATACCGGTTGTATTTTTGATTCAAATGCGTATTTAAACCGAGTTATTGTTTTTAAAAGCACATCTACGATAAAAGCCTCATTTAATACAACTCATTCATAAATAATATAAAAAATCCGCTTAACATAACTACTATAAATCCCAGTCTAACAAAAACATTTAGCCGAGATAAACCCACCTAAGTGGGAGTTAAGAAGGACAGTTCTACAAAAAGCCATGTGCAATTCCATTTATACTGGGTAGGCTTTTACCGGCGTCCGGCGTGGTCTACTTTCTGATCTTTAGCTAACTTTACTCATGCAAAGGATGAATGCCGCCGTCCCGTGTTTTGAAAACTTAAACTAGACAGACTACTGTTCGTAGAAAAATAAACTTCGTTTTTATCGTGTCACAGGTTATAATTCCCTGGTAGAATTTTTTTTATGGTTGGGAGTGTGGAGCTCTGGAAACTTCTTTTAGGAGAATCCTGAAACTTCTGTAGATGCAGCCGTGTTGTTTCTTCAAAAAATGACGGAATAAGATGTTTTTTTTTCAGATTTTACATCAGAATAAGATTTTTTTGTGTAAAATTCTTTTTTAGATATATTTTTTGTTTGTTATATAAATGAATGTATTTACTGAACCTAATAGGTGTATAGATTTTCGAACAAACAACATTACCGTATATCAGGAAGTGATTTCATAGAGATTTGGCAAGCGATAAGGTTTCCTAGCCAAACGATATAGGATGAACAATATGCTCATGTTTAACTAGGTCGTAATGGCTACTCTTCCACGATAAATCATATTTTTTTAAATCCTTGAGAGAATTTTGTCTATATTTTGTAAAGCATTACTTTCTTTTTCATTAATGATGAGGACGTTAATATGATTATATTGGTAAATGTTTCGTTGATCTTGCGAGGTCTCACAATACAAAAAATTATCGATTTTAAATTAATCAAAATTATTACTTTACTTTTTTAAATCTATTACTTTTACAGGTTTTACTATTTATCCGGTTAAGTATAGCTTGTATAAATAAAGAAAAAACCGGTTTAAAGAAGGGGCTTAATCGATTTGTCCGCATTCGTCCTACAGTCATGTATAAAAATTCAATGCATTGTTTTCTTTGAGTAAATATAAATGAAACGTGGGCAGCGGTAATAAACAAAGCTTATTAAAATATTACACTATGACGAAACCACGCTCATACACAAATTCTTATTTCTTTATTTACTCATAATTTTTAAATAACAAATGAGAGATCATATGTAACTATATCATTATTTGTGCAGAAGTATTTTTGACAGTATTTTGAGAAAAATTATAATTTGAAGTGCATGTTGAAAGCTGTACGTGTGGGGTGCGTGATAATTGATATTAATTACACTAGGTACAGTACCTTTGGGTGATGCACAAATAACCACACACTCACAGTTTTAACGTTTATTATCTCCGCACAGAAGGAGAGAGACAATTATCAGATACAAGCAACACTTTGGACATGAAAATACAAGAACAAAAAGACACTGACTAGATGCGCATTCGGTAACTAAGATCGAACTGTTAATTTTACAATTGTGAAGAAACATGAAGAAATATTCCGATCTACCCGCTGGAACCGTGATAATTTCGTCGCGGCACGCATACTACGCGAATACCGCGACTCCGTCATAAAATAATAAATATTATAATTATTTTGTATGAGTGTAATGCATGTCTGTATTTTTTGTGTTTTGTGTAATGAATGTTTAGTGTTATAATTAAATACGAATATAAATATGAAATAAAATATTTAAATACATGTTGTGTGTAATATATACGTATGATAAAATACATACACTAAAATATCGTGTGTTAGCCACATCACTCCCCTCCAGAGACCGGGTTAAGGGCGATAAAAGTCTGGGAAGTGAACTCTCCTCCCAGAGCGAGTGGTATATGCCACAGGAGCACTGGGAAGAGGTAGGGGAGGATCGGGAGGTGGAAGAGCGGGAGAAGGAAGGATTTCGGGAGAAGACGACAGTAAATAGGCTGGCTTCAGGCGGTCGATGCTAACTGTCGTTGACTTTCCTTTTAATTTAATTTTGAAAAATTTGTGATCTCTTGAAATGACCTCATGTGGCCCTGAATATGCGGGTTGTAAAGAGCCGCGCAGTGCGTCTTCCCTAAGGAATACGTGACCACATGAGGCTAAATCTTTGTAGATGAATATGTTTTTCTTACCATGATGTTGAGTCGGTACTGGGCGAATATTCCTGACGAAATTTGTCAACCGAGCTGATAAGTCGGTGATATCGGTAGTATAAGACGAAGTGTCGTGACCAAAAAATTCACCTGGTAGGCGAAGTGGTTCACCGAAAACCAGCTCAGCTGAGGAGGAGTGCAGATCCTCTTTCACAGCGCTTCTTATGCCGAGAAGCACGAGAGGTAGTGTTTCTACCCAATTTGCGTCAGCGTGACAGGTAATTGCAGCTTTCAATTGTCTGTGGAAGCGCTCCACCAAGCCGTTGCACTGCGGGTGATATGCGGTTGTCTTACGGTGATCGAAACCGATAGACTTAGCGAGCTGCTGGAATAGGGCCGATTGAAATTGTGCACCGCGGTCGGTAACGACGTCGGTTGGACAACCATAACGGGCTACCCAGCAGGACACAAAAGCTTTTGCGACAGTTTCTGCGGTGATGTCGGTAAGTGGTACAGCTTCCGGCCATCGCGTGAAGCGATCGACGGCTGTTAAGCAATACCGATAATCACCGCAAGGTGGTAAAGGGCCGATTAGGTCTATATGAACATGTTTGAATCGCGCTGAAGGTAAAGCGAGCGTACCAATAGGTGACGCGACATGCCTGTTTACCTTCGAGCGCTGACAGGTCAAACATGCCTTAGACCATTCGCGGCAGTCCTTCCGCATTAAAGGCCAGACAAACCTCTGTGCAACGAGCTTGGCTGATGAATTTGCGCCTGGGTGACTCAATGAGTGCAGACAATTGAAAACCTGCTGACGCAGTTGTGTAGGGACGAAAGGTCTGGGAGTCGGTGTACTGACGTCGCAGTACAGTTGAGTGCGACTTCCAGGTAAATTCATCCGTTTTAGGCGAAGAGATGATTCACCTGTGAGATGCGCAGTGAGCTCAGGATCTGTAGCTTGCAACCTTGCCATCTCTTCTAAATCGACAGGCCTCTGCAGTTCACATACGCGCGATAAAGTATCAGCGACGACATTATTTGCACCTGATATGTGCTGTATGTCGGTTGTGAACTGCGAGATGTAGTCGAGGTGTCTATACTGACGCGGCGTGCAGTTACTTTTCCTCTCGTGGAAAGCGTAACATAACGGCTTGTGGTCAGTATAGATCGTGAAGTGGTTGGCCTCTAGCATGTGTCGGAAGTACCTTATGCTCTCGTAGATGGCAAGGAGCTCTCGATCGTATGGTGAGTATTTTACCTGTGACGGGCTCAACTTGCGCGAGAAGAATGCGAGCGGCTGCCAATCATCATCCTTAAGCTGTTGTAGGACTCCACCTATCGCTGTATCTGAAGCGTCAGTGACGAGTCCTAATTTAGCTTCACAGGCAGGATGAGCGAGCAGGGCTGCTTCGCAAAGGCTTTTCTTACAGTCCTGGAATGACTGCAGCGAATTTCCTTCTATGACCACGGGATGAGAACCTTTGACAGAACCTACAAGCAAAGCATTTAATGGTGCTTGAATTTGGGCAGCATTGGGCAAGAAACGTCGATAGAAATTAACCATGCCCAAGAATCTTCGTAGCTCTCGAACAGTTCTTGGGACAGGAAAATCAGCAATAGCTTGCACCTTGCTGTCCAAAGGTTTGGTTCCCTTTTCAGAGATTTCGTAGCCTAGAAATGTTACCTTAGGAGCGCCGAAGACACACTTGGCTGTGTTAATAAGAACACCATAATCTCTCATACGGGTAAAGAGTTGGCGCAGGTGGTCTTCGTGCTCTTGTGCTGATCTGCTGAATATCAGGAAGTCATCAAGATAAGGATAACAGAAATCTAGGCCTCGCGTCAATTCATCGACAAATCTCTGAAAAGTTTGACCTGCGTTGCGAAGTCCGAAGGTCATAAAAGGAAATTCGTACAAACCGAAGGGTGTGGTGATCGCTGTCTTCGGGATATCGCCTTCAAAAACAGGAATCTGGTTGTAGGCCTTAACTAAATCGATGACAGAGAAGATAGTACAACCAGACAGACAGTGTGAAAAGTCCTGTATGTGCCTGATTGGATACTTATCTGGTATCGTTCTTGCGTTGAGAAGTCTGTAGTCACCGCATGGACGCCATCCATTGTCCTTTTTCGATGCGAGGTGAAGCGGAGACGACCACGGGCTGTCAGATGGGCGGGCTGTTCCGTTGGCTATCATAGCCTCGAATTCCTGCTTCGCTATTTTTAGTTTATCAGGAGCCAAACGCCTAGGAGAACAGGAGACAGGAGGGCCAGGAATTGTGCGAATGTGGTGTGTAGTGTTGTGTTTGACAATACCTGGAGTACCAGCGGGGCGTGTTAGTTCCGGGTATTGCGCTAAAATTTTATGATAATTACTATCACCACCAGTTACAACCTTAACACTAGAAATATTACAATTAATCATATTACAATTTATTGCTGAGCTGCTGACATTGGTTAAGCCATCGATCAATTGTTTTTTACTTACGTCAACAATAATTTGGTAGTGTGAAAGAAAATCTACACCAATAATAGCTTTAGTGACGTCAGCTACAACAAAACGCCATGGAAAAACGCGACGTAAGCCTAAGTTGAGGTTTAATTGAATATAACCGTAAGTATCGATGACGGAACCATTGGCAGCACACAGTTGGTAATTAGTTTTACCTCGTTTTTCAGACACAGCACTTATAGGGAAAACACAAATATCACTACCGGTATCTATTAGATATTCAACATTAAGAGTGGGGTCTGTTATGAAAAGACGACTTGGGGAATTGGGGCAGTCGTTGGTCGCCATCACTGACTGCCGTGTGCATTTCCCGATGCCTTGAAGTCGCATGGCTTAACGCATCTGTTGGCCTTTGTGCCATGTTTATTATGATACCAGCAGATAGGGTAACGCCGGTAATTAGAGAGGGACCGTCGAGAAGAAGACCGTGGGCGATGATGTGGAGAGGGACCTCTGCGCTCGCGGGGACGGGACCGGGAACTGCTTATTTGGGCGGACAGCGCGCTCACCTGGCGCGTCAGCTCTGCCACCTGGCGTGCCAGCTCGTCCATAGGTGATGTAGATGAAGATGCCGCCGCAACATGAGCGGTAGGGGCCGCGATGTCATTCACGCGATCAGCTAACTCAGCCAGAGCGTCCAGGGACAGCGTAGGTTGTGACGCAACGATCGGCTGCAATCCAGCAGGTAGTCGGCTGGTCCAGATCGTTTTCAAAAAATCTTTTGGAATTTCGGGACCAGCTAGATGTTGTAAATGCCGCAGAAATTGAGACGGCTTGCGTAGTCCCAGCTGCTCGTGCATCAACAGCTGTTTCACTTTATTTTCTCTGGATACGGACAGTCTTTTTATTAACTCTGATTTCAATTTATTATAATCAGCAGGGCCGGTAAGGATGTCTTCAACCTCGGCCGCATACTGTCGATCTAATGTTGCCAATATGTGATAAAATTTGGTAGCATTGTCAGTAATGTTCATAATAGCAAATTGTCCTTCGACTTGTGCAAACCATATTGCAGGTTTTTCAGGCCAGAAAGGTGGGATCCGTAAATTAACGGATGGTTGCTGGGCGGGCGACACGTGCGACGGTCGTTCCGCCATTTTGACGCACCTTCGCGCTTGAGTATTAACTCGATCAGCGTTTTCGGAATCACTTGCACTGGACATAGTTTTTAATTTTTATATATATAGTGTTCAGAGGGGTCACCAATTTGTGGGGTGCGTGATAATTGATATTAATTACACTAGGTACAGTACCTTTGGGTGATGCACAAATAACCACACACTCACAGTTTTAACGTTTATTATCTCCGCACAGAAGGAGAGAGACAATTATCAGATACAAGCAACACTTTGGACATGAAAATACAAGAACAAAAAGACACTGACTAGATGCGCATTCGGTAACTAAGTTCGATCTTAGTTACCGAATGCGCATCTAGTCAGTGTCTTTTTTGTTCTTGTATTTTCATGCCCAAAGTGTTGCTTGTATCTGATAATTGTCTCTCTCCTTCTGTGCGGAGATAATAAACGTTAAAACTGTGAGTGTGTGGTTATTTGTGCATCACCCAAAGGTACTGTACCTAGTGTAATTAATATCCATTATCACGCACCCCACAGTACGTATTTTAAACATTGTTTACTTTGTTGTTGAAATTCGGTTTAAATTATACTATACTTCCGGTATCCATAATAATTAATACCAATTCACGAAATGGAAGGTAAAATGCGTTTATTTTAGTCGCTTGTTAATGTAAGCTTACGTTTATTAACCTTTACAAGAAATTAACTAATGATGTAAGGTGAAATAAATGTATTCATTTATATTTCAGCAAATAATTTATATTTGGAAATTGTTCATTATCAAAACGTATCTATAAATTAGAGCGGGCTCCAAGGAGATGTTCGTTTGCATAAATAGCGGACCTAAATCTGACTTCTGATATATATTGTATAGATCCCAGACATCCTATAGACAGATGTTGCCAACCAGTTTTGTGGTCCCCCTCCCCGCATCCCGGTAATTAAATATGGCATACAAAGAAAAAAATAAACATTTCCAAAACATGCCGTGTGGGCTATCAAATGAAAGAGCTTATTGAGTAGATCACGAATATATAGCATACTATAACATTTCTTACACTTTCTCTAAGATTTTTTAGAAAATTTACGAAAATGCTCCATTTTTGAGTTAACTTTAAACCACTAAAGATTGAAAACTCATGAATATATTTTTTAAATTATTATTCTTAATAATTAACAATAGTCCATTGTTTACGATTCAATAGTTCGTACAGTGAAATAGTTGCATGGGGGAGTGGGGGGAGCATTCAAAGATGGCGAGTATATTTTCAAGTTTATGCCAGAAATAAAGGCCTAATACAAAAATATCGGTGTCAGGGCTTAGAATAATTATCTCTGCACTGTCTTTGTGTTTGACTGAATGAAAAATATGGCAGAAAATTCTTGAATCAGCCTCTGTGTGATTAGATTTGGCATAAACTTGAAAATATACTCGCCATCTTTGGTTGCTCCCCCCACTCCCCCATGCAACTATTTCACTGTACGAACTATTGAATCGTAAACAATGGACTATTGTTAATTATTTAAAATAATAATTTAAAAAATATATTCATGAGTTTATAGTGGTTTAAAGTTAACTCAAAAATGGACCATTTTCGTAAATTTTCTAAAAAATCTTAGAGAAAGTGTAAGAAATGTTATAGTATGCTATATATTCGTGATCTACTCAATAAGCTCTTTCATTTGATAGCCCACACGGCATGTTTTGGAAATGTTTATTTTTTTCTTTGTATGCCATATTTAATTACCGGGGTGCGGGGAAGGGGACCACAAAACTGGTTGGCAACATCTGTCTATAGGATGTCTGGGATCTATACAATATATATCAGAAGTCAGATTTAGGTCCGCGATTTATGCAAACAAACATCTCCTTGGAGCCTGCTCTAAATTTACATACAGCACTAAGATCTACGCAATTAACGTCTCAAAAGTGCGTTTATAGCCGTAATTTAATTTATTGCTCTTCAGAATTAATCACATATAATGTATATGCTTTTATAAATAAATGTATTCCCAAAGCTAAAGGTTGGCCGAGAGTCTGCAGAGGGTAGACTATTTCGGCGTCTATATAAATAATTTTACCTGACGGGTGAGCAGAAATATCAGACCTCTTTTCAAAGGTCACTCTCGAATCCGAATACAGTTAACATTTATCCCCAATTCCGGGACAGGTTTAGATTCGAACGTTCTAGAGGGTTGTCTGGGGCAACCAAAATTAGACCTATCAAATCAATTTCGCATTGCCTTTTGACTATGTGACCTCAATCTTTAAACGAGTAATGGTTAAAAGGTATGCGCTTGGCATTCTTTTACAGTTTTAAGAGTTGTAAACAATTTTAGAATCTAATTAATATATGTACATTATACATATGTATGCGTGCAAGATTAGCGAGTTCTTATTCTACACAGCTTTTTTTTATTACATGTTATATATTACACAACAAATCTACGATCTTTAAATGAACATTTTAAAAGAAATATACCCATAATTTATATTCTCTCAAATTGAATCTTCTAGTTTGAAAACACCTTGATCAATAAAAAAATCAATCAATTATACGGAACCAAAATGCAATCTATTTGTACAGCATACAAACAAGCGAGTATTTACACTTCACACTTTATGTGACTTGTGGCTGAATTACTGAAATGTATGCCTCTATTTTTAATTATTTTTCTCTGAATGAAATTTATGTAGCATGAAAAAGTTGACCTATATTTTATGTCAGACCGATTTAGACATACGTGTACATTTAATGTTTACGATCTTAGAAGATAATGGGTTTTATCTAATCTGGAGTCACATCATGTCGTCCTTTATTACGTATCACATTCAAGCATGTCGCTTGCTGACGTAGGTACATACATATAACTTGGCAGTAAACAGTTTTCATACGCAGACTCGTTCAGTATTGGCGAGTGACGTAGATAAGTTTACGAGCTACAGGAAGCCCTATACAACCTACGCAATGAAAGGTAGAAAGCGAAATGAAACACACTTGAACTAGGAGGCATCGATAACAGAATCAGGTCAGGGTCCATTACGCGTCACGTGCTTATAGCTAAGGAATTCTTATTAGTTAATGTTCGATGGAAAGCGAGGAAAGGCAATTTATTCGATTAGGTTATTGGACGTTTATGGTCGTGGTATTCTTTTGTTTAAGGTTATTACATACCAGCAGCTCTAAGTAAATACTTACATGAAATATACGATTCTATGACTTTATTGTGTGCTTAATTCTTAGGTATACATTATTAATATTATATTATGCGTTTCATAAAGTAGATATGTTTTGATAATACGGTGTGTAGCAAAAAATACATACCTATTCATTGTGTTAACAAATAACGAATCCTTGTCTATGTTACCTAGGTACGTAATATGTTTTATTATTCGATTTCAAAGTCAAGTTCAATATGAATTTCAAACCGGTTATCAATTTATAATAATTCCGCGCAAGATGCATCATACTTCATCGATTACCTATATAGTATACTAGCGGTCCGCCCCGGCTTCGCCCGTGGTACATAATATTTACATTTTCTCTACATAAAAACCATCCTCGTACTTCAAGGAATATAATAAAAAAAGAATTATCGAAATCGGTTCAGCCGTTCTCGAGTTATGCGCTTACCAACACATTTTGCGATTCATTTTTATATATAAGAATACCTAAACTACTCATATTGTCCTCTGTAATATTCCCAAGGTAATATAATAAATTAAATTGTTTCTTTGGGATGGTACCTAACTAACTATGATTAGATTTTTTTGTATTTTGATGTTATTTTTTATCCTTTCTGTCTGATCAATATTGATCTTATCTATTCATTGATTATACAATTTATAGACAGTCAATGGTGAGTAAAATTTCAATTTCTACCTATATATTTACAGTTGATAATTCTATTGAGGTGAAAAATAATATGAGGATATTACTTGCAGAAGTACATATTTGTACAATACAATACACATGACTATTCTTTATTATAAAATTATGCTATATTCGTATATATAATATACATAAGAAATCGCGCTTGCGTCCCTATTAAACGATGACGTCATAGAGACAAACAGATAGGTACATACATTCCCTCTGGAGTTTCAAGCTAGAAACTCTTAACATGCAATGTTGCAAATGTGTGCGTTGGAACTATTCTACATGCATAAGTTATTGGTCGAATTATGTGAGCAAATATACGAAGCAAAAGTTGCATTTATTTTAGTGACTATATTGCAGGTTTTTGTGAGATTATAATCTAGATATTTAAATGAATTACAATGTATTATAAAACCTTACAGGTAAGGCTACTTTAAAAAGTGAGAATATGCGCCATTTAACACAGAAGTGATGATGACCAAAAACAAAAATATTACTTATCTTTTCGTTATCCTAATAGCTTTTACAATTAACTGGTAAGAGGGTAGATAGGCACAATAGTAATGTTTTGATTGAACGCTTCTGCGATAGGATGTGCTTTGTTTTACTTTATAATTTTATCTTAGAAAGTGCACTGAACAAATGTAAAATAATATGAGTATAATAATATGATACAAATGTTTTGATTATTCAAATAGTTTTCAGGTAGGTTGTTAAAATAAAAAGTAAATTCGCTGTATCGTAACGTGGTGAAGTGATAATTTATGAGAGAAAAGTTTCAGTGTGCGTTAAAAATATTTAGATAAAAATAATGAAACATGGATACTTACCAGTATACGTCCAGTGGTGGTCTGACCGGAGATGAGTTCGCCGGCCCAATCCTTGGCCTCGGTCATGAAGGTGCCCTCGAACTCCTGTTTGCCCTGGCGCGCCGCCTTCTGCTCTTTCTGCTTGGGGTCGTTCGGAGACAGCTCGGGCTCCCGGCGGCAGCAGACGAACGCGCACGCGCGACATAGCAGCACCACCAGCAGGCCCGCGAGGAACGTGAAGATAGACGACAGTAGGAAGCACCACCATTTTCGGACACTGAGGCAGTCATCTTCAGGGCTCGGCGCGGTTGTCGCCTCTTCCTCGGACGAAGCCATTCCCCGAGGGCGCGAGGCATCCAGGCGAATGCGCCATGCACGTGCAGAGACGCGCGCGCTCGCACGTCAGCCCGCGCGCGACTGGTCGTCGAGCGAGGCCGAGTGCCGAGTGGGCGCCGCGCCGTTCGATGCCGCGGGATCGATCCGCGCCTGCGCGCTTGCTACCGTCCGCTCATGCCGACCCGCGGAGCGCGACCCTCTCTTATCTTCTCTTCTGGAATCCTCGCGCTTCTCCGACCCACCCTGCCGACCCGCGACACCCTGAATGCCACTTTTCCCACCTGCGGCACTATTTTGTACGGATCCGACCGCGCTCGGAGGCGATGCAGTGTTTCCCGGGAAGACGCTCTTGATCTAATAGACGACCATCAATTCCAAATTTTCATCCGCCCCGAATACGTTTTTAATTTAACATCTCGATATGACGCGATCGAAAAGGAACTCCGCCTTCGTGCACCAATCCGAACGGTTAAGTGACTTCGCGTATCAAAGCCTGTCAGAGAACTGAGTTGCCATAGGCGGACGGAGGCGATAAAGTGGAAGGTTTTACTTTGTGGCCGCTACGGATGTCTATGTTTCATTGTTGAATGAGTATTACGCCCTCTATAGGATCGGCGGCGCTTTGTGCTACGAAACTCGTAGACGGTTAGGAAATGCTACGATTTTGAGAACGTCAGTCCACAAGGACGCGGCACGCTTTGTTTTTCAGTTTCTATGCGTAATTGTTAGTGAAGTTAAGAATGAGTGTTGCATTTTTAAAATACAGCCTGTGTTTTAACTAACATTCTAAAGTTTATAAAATATATTTACGAAAAGGTGAATTTATAATTTAGATATTTTCACAGAATATGCTATTTACAATTTTATGTAGGTAGGTAATGGCTTTTGATTCAAAATTATAAAACAAAATGAACGTTATGTAATAACCAATAAGCACCTACGTATTTTCAGATTATATTTTAATCAATTGTATCAGTTTTTTAATCATGGTTGGAAAATACTACACCCGAGAATATACCTATATAGGTATTTGTTTTTATACTAAAAGGAAATATAAAATAAATACACAATGAATACTATTACACAATTTATTGAAACTAATACATATTTATTACATAGTTAAATGCATTTTTGTCTACAATATAAATATTCGTAATATTTCAACAACTACACATTATACATAAATAATACGGTTTAAATAACGACAAAATAGTTGAACATATTTAACAGCTTAAATAAAAAAAAGACGGGTTGCACTCCGGGAGTGCCGGCAGAAGTGAAAACTTGATTATTAACGTTCAGCATGTTTGGTATCCGTCTTACACATGGAATATAAGGGCTAAAAAAAATCCGTCTTACGCTTTTTCGATCAGGCCACGTGTACGCCGCTAAAGAAGTTTTCACTTCAAAAATCTCCTCAAATAGGTACTATACATATAATATTCAAATAAACTACTTACATATTAAATATTAATACATAAATATGTTTTAAATAATGACGAAATAGCTTAAATAAAAAACAAATTTATTCTTATAATATACTAAATATATATTATATTATTTTCTACTGTTTATCAGGCACCGAATCTCCGATCCATTTTAAATAAGGTGGGTTTCCATTTTTGATTGGTAAAGAGATAACTTCACATACCTCGTAAGGATGGTTTGAACGGACAAATTCCGTAAGTTGGTCGACGAGAGACGTGCGTGTTTTTATCATTAACAGTGCCTGAAATAAAAAACTTAATTAAATAATAAAAAATAAAACGTAGATACAAATCTGGTATAGTTATAACTTATAAGTGAGGGGTGGTTCTTATTTTTAATGTGTGTAACTGTGTAGGTATTGAAAGAAATTGAAAAATACAAATCAATGCAATTTGATTAAAATTAATAGGTATATAAATGAATGAACAGATAACATTGTGAGAATTTCACAAAATAATCTATTTTATGTATGAATAATTAATATTTCTGTAGTTTTTTAAATGCAATTAATTGAAGGTATCACAATTATAAAATACATTATCAAAACTACCCTTCATAGTTATTGTTAATCAGCTTTATTTGAGTTAAATTGAGGATATCTCATTATATTATCTCTATAATGATGTGTGTATTAAAACATTCTATTTTAATCTAAGTTAAGCTTTGATGTGTAATATATTTCAATTTGCTTCACAGTTGTTTTTTGAAATGCATTGCTCTATTTTAAGATATCAACTCTAATGCATTCTAACCATAAGATCTAATCAGTCTTAAAGTTTTTTAAATTAAGGGCAGTTCAGTCTCATGCTGTCTATGTTTTTTGGATGAAGATGTGACCAAACCATTGTTAAATATATTGTAAAATATAAAGAAGAAGAGTTTTTTTTCTTTGAAAGAGATAAACTCACAAACAACTGGATCATTTTCAAAAATTCTCTCACCATTGATGACAATGGTAAAATGGCATAATATTACAATTCTTAAAAACATTTATATTCATCGTTGTTTCTCACAATGAAAACACTCACTAAAATGAACATAGTTTGAAACAGCATATTTTAATCTAGGCCTCACACAAAATATGTTGCAAGAATTATAGATCATCAGAAGCTGCTAGAACATTTTTTGTCAATTCATATCCGTTTGAAACAATTGTACCCTTAAATACATAACTTCAAATTAAAAACTTTTCATTCATGTTACAGTTTGATTCAAACTTAATGGCTGCTCGGAAGTTAGGTGCAGGTGGGAGTGTGCGCACAGGTCCCTTAATGTCCCGCTTACGTTTTCTGCGCATCAGATCGTACAATGTTCCGAGCCACCATTAAGTTTGAATCATACTATAACTATCAAACAAGTTATATGAGTAGACAAATTTAAAAACGACAGCGCATTTAGCATTATTTTCTACCTTAAAGAAAGATTTGATATCTCACTAATATTTATATTGTCCAAGTAAAGGTAAGTACAAACCTCGCTATCCTCATTAATTTCATTCTTCCACTCATAAATAGATGTCACTTGTGGTATAATGTTAACGCATGCAGCTAATTTGTTCTTCACAAGACCATGACCAATGGTTTTACCAACATCAGTATTAGGGACAGTGACATAGGCCACAGAGTATTTATCTGAAGAAAAGGTATATATTAATTGCTATATAAATTCTAAATCAAATCAAAATTTCTTTATTGTGCACTACAGGAGCCGTATTATGTTCTCTTATTTCCAGACAGATTACGCCGAACTAAACTGACTGGCAAATTCATATTATGATCGCTATAACCAGCCATAGTTAATTATGGTATCATATGAATTTGCCAGTCAGTTCAATTCACGTTGTTAACTGACTGGGAATAAGAGGTCATAATACTGCTACAGAAATAAGTACAAATTAGAATAATATTTCAACAAAAGACAACAGAGAACATTATTTTAGTGTTAAGACTTCTCGGGTCTTCCAGACAATATATATACCTAATAAAAACAGGGTAAGAGGTGCATACTAAAGATACTGAATTGTTTTAAGAAATTTTGGTTTAATCATAGTTACTTATTGTTATTATATTCAGATTTATTTTAAGAATACTTTTTTTTATTCATATTTTTTGAGAACAATAAGTATTATGACGGTAGTATTTATATTGGTATTGATAGCATGTTTTGAAGAATATATGCCAATTAAAATAATAAAATTAGCTGCTAATGCTAAATGAAGTAACTGAAAGGGCTTCTTAAAGAAATTGAGATTTCCTTTCCTGCAGATTTTAAAGGAATTCCTTGTATTTAAGTAAACTGAATGCTTTTCAGTAATATTTATCTACAAAGTATTTAACACTTAGATACTTACCGGCATCTACAATACCAGAAGACATGTTGTTGGCGAAAATAAGATACGGCCTAAAAAATGTAAAATAAAAAGCTATCAAATGCTTTTTGTTAAAAGCTGCTAGCATTGTATGCTATTACAGTTTTATTTATATTAGTACTTTGTGTTCATACGCCCATTAAATACCTAATGAAAACGTCTGAGAAATTGCCGATGTAGCCGTAAATACCTGTAACCCACAGGGCACAGATGCTGTAACCCAAAGAATACCTACATAAACTCTAAAAAAGAGCTGTAACCTGTAATGTTTTATGTTTTGATTTTTTTTAATAGCTGTCAATGTCAAACTGTCAAGTGTTCAATGTCACGAACGTTTCGTTATAGGTTGAGCAGTGGTTGGATAATTAAAGCTTAGTTTTTAATCGTTGGTTTTAATAATGTTTTAGTGAAAAATTCATAATTATAACTCTCCATAAAAATATTAGGTACATTAAAATCTTTAAAATTAATAAAACCGAAAATCTTTAAAACCACGGAAATTAAAAGTATGTACACAGAATAAACTAAAAAATATTAACTTCAGAAAAGTAAATGAATGAGCATGAAAAGCGCTGTGCTCTTGCTGTGAAAAATAGATTAATTAAAATAATTTTCCCAGGAGTACTGCTTTTTTTATTTTTGTACTAGCGGTCCGCCCCGGCTTCGCCCGTGGTACATGTTTACTTTTTCTCTACATAAGAACCATCCTCGTACTTCAAGGAATATAATAAAAAAAGAATTATCGAAATCGGTTCAGCCGTTCTCGAGTTATGCGCTTAAGAAGATTATTGACTAGTTAGCTTTTCGCCCGCAGATTCACTCACATGGATTAAGTACCTACAGCCATGCTACAGCGGTACAGCCTACATTTTTGTATATAATGGATTTTCGAAGAAGATGTAATATGACATTAAATAATTTTAGGGCTTTAGGTATTTTCTCTGTCCTCGGCTATATAGCCGGTAAAGGGTTTGGAAATAGGTACCTATAGATATACCTATTTCCAAACCCAAATTTCTATCAAATGACATTCTCAGCCCTCAGGTCTAATTTGATCATACATACATAATGTATAGATCTTAGATTACAAAATAAAAGGGTAAAGTATTTATTATACTTATATATAAAATATGATTGAAAAAAAAAACTTTAGGTAACTACTAAGCTATGATATTTAATATTGTAAATGAAATAAATATCTACCTATTCATAATAATTAAAAATTAATATAGACATGTTTGTGTTTTGTATAAACGCCATTTTAACTTAAAACTACTTATTATAAAACATTTTTTATCTAATTTTTCAATAGATTTTATCACATTTTAAATTTATTATAAATTATTATCAATAGATACAAATAAGTACCTACAGTTTAATGGTAGGTACAACTTAAATAGGTACTTATCGTAATAACATTACTAGTACGGTGTCTCACAAATAAATGCCGTTAATCTATAGCACATTCAAATAAAATAAATAAATATTGTACCTATGTATAAAATCACAAAATACAACCATGCTGCATAGTGCATATAATAACGTAAAACTGAGTCATACTGCGCTTATTAAATTTACTGACATCACAACACGTTCTCGATACAATTACCACGGTAAACAGATACGAATAATATGTTACATACTGACTGCGATATTACGCTTTGCTTACGTCGTAAAACCACATACTTATGTTCCAGATAAAACTAATATCTAATTCCAATAACACAGATACCTACACATACTTGAATACAAGTAATGACATACTACCTACTACTAGGTACTACTACTCACAAGTCACAACTCACAAGTAATGACATAGAATAATTTATACTTAAATAATATTATAATATCACATTGTGTCCTATAATTTTTTTACTCTAAAGACCGTGCTACACAGGAACAACAACTAGGGATGCGGAAGTAGTCATAAAAAACCGAATTTCCTGAAATTGCCATCATTTGTCGGAGGACGTACTTTTGCACGCATATGCCTTCGTAGTTTCGGTTGCGCACTCTATCAGCACAGATTCCAAAGTTTTTTTTCTCCCTAGAATAAAAAAAATCACCTGTTAGATAGGTACCCGATATATTCTCTGTTTTTAAATTATAGAATATACATTAGTACGAGATCCCACTGCAAGTAGGTACGTTTATCGGTTTTTTGCTAAAACCCAAAATTTTGTTGGCAGTGAACCCTTGTACTTGGGAAATAGTACCTAAATACACATAAAATTTTTAATAATCAAATAATTGACTATAAGAACTTGTTAAAGTTAACATGAAGAAAAAAAGGTTTTGAGTATTGAAATTCTAAAATAGTAATTAAAATTAAAATGATAGTAAATACTCACTCATAATAAGAAGTAATCTCTCTATTCATTTTTCCACTATTGCTAGAGCTGCAAAAGGAGATTTATTAGATACTTATTAATTATTGGAAGGTGAAAAGAAAAAAAAACAATTTCATCTGATAAACAGATGGGCAAAGGGTGGAAATATTTCCAACCAAGTGATTTAAATTATGTTCTATTGACCAATAGTTATGAGTTAAATAATTTTTATAAAATAAAAAATACCGAATATTTTTTGTTTTATTTCGTGTGTACAAATCAATGACATATAAAAAAAGATAAACTTACCTGCATTTTTCTACACGAAATCTTTGTATCAACTCATATTTTGGATTTAGAATGTAATACCAGGTACCATTCGCACTCTGAGCTGCTTTTGGAGTAGAAATCTAAAATAATAATTATATGGTTAATTATAAGGTTTAAAATAACAATTATAATTCATTAACATCAAAAATTTATCAGCCTAAGGGCCTCGTTCACCATCTCCAAGTAAAGCGTTGATTAGTTACGAGGTTTAATAAATTAACTAATATTAATAGAAGAAAATCAAAACACGAATATTTCTTGCCTATGTTATTTACATAGTGTATATAAAGAGTACATTATAGCATTTCATAAATATCCATAAGTATGGGTTAATTGCCAATATTTAGATAAGTACTTACTATTTCTTCAGATTTGCACAAAGGTGTAGGAGTATCGCGGGAACTATCAGTTTTGTCATTTAATTCATGTGTATTTGCAAGTAAATCCTCGTTTGATATTTTTTTACTTGCTTTGAGCTGAAATAACATATAATTAAATAAAATATAAAAAAATATATATATTCCATAGGGATGTGTGCTTATTTTTTGTTAAGTACCAACCTCTTTTACAAGATCTAACGCTAATCCTTCTGGGTAATTTGGAACATATTCACAAATTCCTGTTAAACATTCTTCTGTAAGAATCTTCACATCTAGAATGAAAAAAAGAAGATTATAAAATATATTTATTATCATTTCCTGTAGCAATGATTATACGTAGATACTTTTATTCAATAAATTTTTACTTTAACGTAGAAAATTTATAATTATTAAAAAGGATTATTACACAAATAAATAGAATAAGTAATTAAATTTTTTTTGGCTGTCTAGTAGGTATATTTTATGACAAAATTAATTCTATAATACCGAGTTGGGCCAAAGTTCCTGTAAATGTGATGAAAACGTGCATGTAGATCTGAAAATAAGTAAAAATGTTAATTTTATTGTATGTTACTTACATCTTTGATTGAACAATGAAATTATTTAATGTAATATTTTTGCATAATATTATTTATCTATTTTGCTCGTAAAATGTTAAAAAAAAGTTTCGTTCAAATACCTAAATTATCTAAACCACTTAAAAAAATCTGCAACAAATTCTTGTAAAAAAAAAATTATGAAATAAAATCATTACTTAGTTAGTTAGTTACATAATTATATAAAAAAAAAATACTTACGAGTACTAACGTCCGTTGACGAGCCATGTTTATCTTTATCATGAAAACTTTGAACTGAACTACTGAATTAGTTCCCATTTAATATATATCACTATATCCATATTGGATTTACCTTACTCGATTTCGTATTTTCCTGTCCCCATATAAAGCTCATTATTCAATTATAATTATATTATCGTTATTCTGTGAATCTTTCGCGATTTCCGATATATTTCCAATTTCCTCAGCTATAATTATATAATTAATTATTTAATTGATTTATTTTAGGCTTTCAAATAATTATATTATAGTGAATGTAAATCTTGCATTTATCAAATTTTATAGATTTTAAAAGGTACGTTATTGTAATAATATGACAGATTCTCAGTCCGGAAATCATGAATTAAAAATGCTTCGATAAACCTAATAAGCATTAAAACTAATTAATATTTATGTTTAAGGCAATAATATTATGTATTTCAAAACAAATCTTGCGTAACTTATGCTAAATACCTAGCCTATTCGTATATTATGCTTAGGGAAAAATGTTAAAGTTTAAACATAGTTTGCATATATTTTATTATTACCTACACAAGGAAATGTAATTGCACATTAAAAAATTGTTATTTATATTTTCAGGATTTCTTCTTATACTTACTTACAATATAAAATTATTCTGTAGAAAGGATACAAAAATAAATTAAAGGTTTTAACTTTTAATACATGGAAATAGTGCATCAATATGGTACCTAGTATCCCGAGTGCTTACTAATAAATTTAATAATATATTGGTATATCTGTGAAATAGTAAGGATATGATGTATTGAAAACCTATATTCAATATTGAAATTGGAACTGCAAAGCGTATAATTTTCATAATATTCGAGTCCTGAGTAAGTGAGTATTTCAGAAGAAATTCTCGATATCATCCGTTTACCAGAAATATTAAGGAAATATCCAATGTTCGTCTTTAGACGAAGTACTTAAGTTAATTATTGTAATAATATTTTCATTTGATATAATATTCAGTGTGGTAAAGTTTTTTTTAATTTACAAATTGAAACACTTTTTAAAGCGTAGAATATTAGTAACTATTTTATAATTTATTAAGTGATTTTTTTGCCATAGAGAGTTATTAGTGCCTACATTCATGAAAATGTCGCAGTGGCCTGAAAGTCGCACATTACATATTTATTGACATGACGAAAAATCGATACATGAATACTTTCATTTGCTGCCGCTGCATGTAGAACTAAGTAATAAATATTGCTTTAACAATAACATATAATTGCAATAATAGGTACCTATACATATAATTGTAAAATATACCTATTTATGCGCTAAGCGAGTATAAAATAAAGTCAATCAGCCAATCGGAGAAAGTATTTTCAGTGTTGAATTACAAATTTTTTCTTAAGGTCTAACTCCTACCTCACTAGAGTTAGAGGATTAGTTTGTTTCCTTTTTATATTATGTCAGAGGGCACAATGTCAAATAGGCCAGTAACTAGATTATTGTACCTATGGACCATTTTTTTAAATGATGTGATTTTCTGTACCTATTTACCAAAATTATTCTAACAAATAAATGATTTGAATTTTAATTAAAATTAACTTACTAGCTTATAAATACACTTTGTAAAGTTTCGTATCCAATGGCCATGTCGTATCATAAGAAAGCAGAATTATACCTATTTCAATAAAATTACGAAGCATTATGGTGGAGGTTTTAAATTTGGTAGGACGAAGGACGAAACTTATAGGTCACATAAATGAGATCATGAAAGGGAAAAGAGTTGGCAGAGCATTGACCGTACTAAATGAAATGCTGTCATCCGATGATATCATTGTTCAATAATAAGTAAAGTCAAATGAATTAGATAGCTTTTACCAATGAAAATGATTCATTCATTGAGTGGTGAAATGCATTATCTACTGAATGCGGTCTTATTTGACCTATGACCCATGATTCAAGAAAGCTGGCGTACAATAATTGATTTCGGCCACACTTTTCATTCTGAAGTTCATATTTTAAAATTTTCATAGGCAGAAAAATATAAAATTAAAGTTCACATTTAATAATGCTTTCTTTTCATCGGTAGGTAGGTAGTAGTAACTTATATATTAGGTTTTATTACTCTCTTTTATATTGTGGAGCTTTTTACTGTAGGCTTTTTCAGCTGTCACATTTTAATTTATCTACATAATGATATAAATATTTCGTGAACAAAATATGAAAGTGGCACTTATGCTTTGCTCTACAAATTCATCTATCATAACGAAATGTCAAAAGGTGGCCTAAAGGGTATATAAGGAACAAACAGATAAACAGCCAAAACAATACAATTGATAAAGAGACAAGTTTATTCATACATAATTATTACTATAATTTGATGCATGTTACTTAAGTACGTAAAAATATATGTTTTGTTAAATAACTTTAATAATAATTATATCTTATTAAAATTGTCACTTGTCTCAGAAAGTTAAAGAAAATTTCCTGATTTTTAAACTAATGGCAGTGTGACATTGCATGATTAGTGAACATTAGTGTTTTGGGGTCGATAAATCTATCCTATCCATATCAGGATAGGATTCATGAAAAAAAACATACTTTAAAATCTTAGTCATACATGTACTAGCAATGTTATTAAGTATAGGTACTCGAATGTATATTATGTTATACATTGTATGTATAACATACTATACTCGGATTTTTAATTAGATAAAGTAAACTGACGTTTTCTGTGTTGTCAGTTTTTGATGAAATAAAAATAGAGTTGTCACAAAGTGAATGATTCAAAATCGGGAATGAATGAAATTGAATCGATCGTCTAGTGAATATTTAGTGTGTAACAATATAACACCAAATAAACACAACAATTACAACAAACACAACGTAATTAGTTACAATTAACGAAAAAATTAAGAAAACAGTAACGTAAACATCGTAAAAATAAAAATAAAAAAATGATTATAATTACATTATACTAGTAACTTATATCTTATATAGCTTTATATATTACAATTAGAAATAATGTTATTTTATAGTTTGAAATGATGAACTATTCACACTCATTGTTCATTCATCTAATTGAATGAGAACTGAATTCCTCACTATTACTTTAAATGTGGCAACATTATTTTACAAAGTGACATTAGCTGCTGTCAGTTTACTTTATCTAATTAAAAATCCGAGTATAGACATTCGAGTATAACGAAGAGATGATTCGAGAATAATGATCGCAGTAGAGGTGCTAATTTGATATGCTCTATTATCAATAATATACACTAAAATAAAACACGAACAAATCTTAAACACTATATTTCATAAATTACATTAAATACAAATATTACACGACTCTAGCCACGCAGGAACAACAACTGGGAACTTGGAAGGGCCTCTCGATGACTTGGTTGTTGTCATCCAGAGCTATCATGTTGCGGAGGACGTATTTCTGTATGCACTTAGCCTCATAGCCCTTTTGAAAGAACGCTATTGAAGAGCACGATGCGCTCTCGCCGCCTCTGAAAAAGAGAATTTATGTGTTAATAGTTTCTGGATGTAAGTTGTAACATTATTTTGTTCGCGCAGTGCCATCTAGTGCAAAGTGGAATAACTATGAAAATACAATATATTGAATCTAGGAACTAGAAAAACAATATTACACATATTATTTTTCTATAGGCGCACATCAAACCCTAAATCCTTCTGAATTCGTGCTGAGTTGTTCTCTCGAATAGTGATCATATCTTCTGATAGTGATTAAAAAAATGGATTAAACTTACTTGCATATTTCGACGCGGAACGTCTGCCTGGGTTTCTGCTTGTCGTTAACTATTATAAACCAGTCTTTGTTAACGTCTTGTGCCACTTTTGGTACAAATATCTGGAAATAAAAGTAAATTTTTATTTATATTTTATTGAGGAATAATTAAGGAATTATTCCCCAAAAAAATTAGATTCCTATTAAAAGTAGAGCCAAGATAATAATTATGAAAGCAAAAATTTGTAAAAATTCATGGATGTTAGTATTATTTACAAGAGTACCACGTGGTATCACGTGAATAAAGCCGCGCCCTCCAGCAAGTAAAATCAATATTGTAAAATCTTATTAAAAACTTCGTTGTCTAAACTGCTTAATTTAAGATATAAGGAAGTTTACCATGAACTTTGTATAATAAAGGTATTTTGCATATCATACGCTCTAAATATTTTTTATCTACTTAAAATATGATTTAATTTGTTTTTTTGCTCTCTATTACCCTCTAATTAATTTGCGGTAGGAAAGATGTAATTAAAATACATTAAACCACAAACTATGCCTTTAGTTGTATTGCTATTCTATAATTCGATCGAGATTATTTATTCTTAATTTCCACACTACACCTATCTAATACCTACAAGGAATTTAATCTGAAATGGAAAAAGGGCTGCAACGATTTTAGTGAAACTTATACTTAGTACCTAGGTATAGAAAGAGTTTACGGGGCAATCGATCTAGCTAGATTATTTTTGTACAGTGTAAATAAAACCCTAGCGAAGCGAACGTGTGTGTTTATTTTTTGTCTTTCTTTCACCGCACAATGAAGTGATTTTATGGTAGACTAGGTTTCCGCCAGCGGCTTCGCCCGCGCAGTCAACGAAAAACCCACATAGTTCCCGTTCCGGTGGGATTTCCGGGATAAAACTAGCCTATGTTGCTCAGTGAAGCTGCAGCTTTCTAATGGTGAAAGAATTTTTGAAATCGGTCCAGTAGTTTATGCGTGAAAACCATACATACATACATAATTACAAACCTTTCCTCTTAATAATATTAGTATAGATGTGTTATTTGTGTGGAGATAGTTACAAAACTTAAGAGTGATACAGGCTACTTTTTCATGGGAAAGTCTCATTTCCATGGGATGTATTCAAATACCAACTACCATTATGATGCGTATTTGAAACTGTTACTGTTAATTTCCACTTCGAGGTGAAGCCGCGAGTAACACGTAGTTATTATATAACTAAGTCAATACAATTCGCACATGAACCGCAACGAAATAGTTTAAAATAATTTTATTAAATAATATTCTTTTCTCTTTGTAATTTTTAACTTCCAGTATATTATTAATAAGTTTTTGATTAAATTGAAGCAAATTTTATTCGAAAGATAACAAATTTTTATCGACATTAAGTAGGTACCATTCCTGTATTTAGAAAATTATCGTAAAATAGACTTACCCTTTCGGAAGAAACGCATAAATCAATAGTTTCCTCTTCAGGGCCTATTCTCTCAGCGATCTGGGGAGGCTCCAGTACATCTCTATTGAATTTAGTTTTATTATCCCTTTCAATCTGAAAATGGTAAATTTGTAAATATAAATTATAATATTCCATCAATACATTTTAAAGCTTTAATACGTATTTTGATCAAAATTAAGTCTGCGTACTATACCTACGCATGCAAGTAGGTAATGCATGCACTTGTCTAACTATTTGGCTTTATTCATGTTAATCATGAGGGGTTTTAGCCGTGAAACGCCGTGCTGGCTACTGCAAGTTGGAGAGTCCACTCTTTCAGAGGGTATTTACTCCTCTGGGCTTGTGGTAGCCCTCTCTGCCGGTAGGCAGAGTGTTCGGGTTATTTGACCGCTGCCCGATACTCGGCGTTGACGGTTTTACGGTTTGCTAGGTCGAATAAGCAAGAACCAACCTTCCTCCTTTCTCACCCGGGCTTAGGACCGGCCATGGCGGAGTTAATGTCTAACTATAATTATTGAAAATATTTATAAGTAGCAAATTGATGAATGGTAGCGGTAAGCTATCTATTATAAGTAGGTACATTATACTGAAAAGTTCCTTAAAAAAATAAAAAAGTATAAAGTTATAAAGATAGGTTTATAATATTTTACCTGTTGTATAACATTGAAGACAATATCCTCCGGATAGTTAGGGATATCTTCACATATTCCTAGTCGTCTACATTCTTCAGGTATTTGCAATTGAAAATCGCTTCCCGACCTCGATGTTAGATCTGGAAATACTATAGGACTCTCCATTACTGAAAATGTAGGAAATAAAGCAAGTAAGTTATACAATTGCTCATTCTTTCCGTAGTACTAATGTGTTAATTACATAGATATTTTAAATACTCCATCAAAGTAAATATATTTTATAATCATGTACCAATTATGAGGAATAATAGGTACCTACTTGGCGACAAATGTCAACAGGAGCAAAAAAGACAGAGCAAATAATTAATTTCATTGTTGGTTAATCAAATAAATTGAGCGAAACCTTTAACATCAATAATTTTGTTTTACTTGTAACAATAAATGTTAGATTCCAATTTATACCAGGTAATTATTTGATACAAAAGAAATAATTTATTCTCAAAATTTTAATTTAGTTATGTTATAATTTTTAAGTTGATATTGCTACACAATCACTTTATTTAAGTTCGAATATCTCAGTTACATTTACTATTTAAAATTTCAGGGGTCATTTAATTACAAAACATAATTTATTAAAAACTAGTTGTTATAGCTATATGTTCAAAGCGTAATTGGATTCTCGTATAGTATCGTCGATTACAAACCTCGTCTATTGATAAAAGGCTTCACAAATCTATTCAGGATTTTGTACGAACCATTGGTTTGGAAATGTGGTGCCCTTCCGCTCCGCCAATCTGTTTCTTCGTAGGCTTTGTAGCTTGTTATCTGTAACTAAAATAACAACACATTGATTGTTACGGAAAACCAAGATGACACTTTGAGCCTATTTATCCTGTTTATTTAAGAGATACTTGTGAGGGAAGGATCTATTTGCAAAACTAATGTGGTTCTCAAGATTATTTGGTACGACAAAATAGTCCTTGATACAAATACATAATGAAAATAAACTAAGAACAAAAAAAAAAACAATGGAAAATATCTCGTACCTTTGTGCGTATAATTTAACGCTCCATAAAATTGTACTACTCTAGTAGATTTGTTGTTTTTATTATTGAATCAGAATGTAAATGAAATAAATTAAAATAATTTATGTTAAGATAACGTAAAGTTACGAGATTGTGGTTATTTTTTTCTCAAAACAAAAATATGTTGAAAATAAATTTATGCATTGAGGCCAAAAATACGAAAAGTTACGAAACCAAAACCAAAACCATACCAAACTTTCTATTTAAAAATGATTAAATGACATTTTTACCAACTTACATAAATTATGCGTTAGATTTAGTACATAGGTATAATATATATATGTACCTACCAGAAAAAAATAAAAATCCTGAAACCAAACTTGGCACTGTAAGATTCATTGAAAGATATAGGTAGGTAGTATATTAATATTAAAGGTATAAGTAAATAGATGTTACTATTTATTAATAATTATACATTTCATTAATACAGGTTTTCCTCATACTTTGCGCGATTTTGCACCCTTGACCTTTCCAATATGTTTGTAGACTCTATTTACACTTCGTTTTAGTTAGCAAAGCCGTAAAAGTAAGGCTGTAAGTTTGTCGTGAATAATAATTATGTAATAATATGTAATTGCTAAACTCTAGATATCGGTATACAATACGGAAAAAGTTGTGACCTGACCCCAGTAATTTAAGTTTACATTAATAAGTTAAACAAAGAAAAAATAAATAAGTAATTTATGATCAGTAGACAACTTTTAAATATCAGTGAAACGTATTTCGTGGTTCAGTTATCTGCCTTCCTTTTATTTAAAAAGGTCATTTTTTATCGTACTTGACCACTTTGAAATGTCTCTATATAAGGCACCTTTCAGCCAGTTAGAAAGAGCTAAAAGAGGTCGTATACCTACATAGATTCTATATAATTTCATCATTTAAGGTCCTATAAGTTCATTAAATTATCAAATTATATATAGAATCTATGTATACGACCTATAAGTTCAATGACCTTTTTCAAAACTCTTTATTGACTATTATGAAATGTATATTTTTTGAAGGTCATTAAGACCATTTTTTTCAACCTACAACATAATTAAAATTGAAAAACAAGAAATAAATATAAAATATTTCATTCTATAAGAGCCTAAAAAACTTGTAGCATAGCTACCGATACGATATGAATGCGAAACATTTATGATTAAAACACGCGTAAAGTCATAAAATCCGTCCGATGTTGGCCATTAGCTGGTGGCTGTAATCAATTTAAAAATATTATGCTTATCTTGAATAAAAAGGTTTGCAAAAGACGAATTTATAGAGTTTTTTAAATTCCCGTATTTCAATTTGTAATTACTGTGTTGTATTGTGAATAATTTTAGTTCTTTCAGCTTTTAAATGCTCTGAGTTTTAACCTATTAAAATTTGAGCTTATTAAAAAATGTAATTATGAAGAGTCTGAATAATTATTTTTTGCTCGATTATCCGAATGGTGAATGTGTTAATTTTGAGTTTTCCAAGATGCAATCAATTTCATGACATCTTGTACCTACTATAAGATTTCCATGTCCACAACGTTTACGTAAGATATTATAATATTATAATTTATATTGTACTAGCTTTCCACCCGCGGCTTCGCCCGCGTTTCAAAGAAAAACCCGTTCCCGTAGGATTTCCGGGATAAAACCTATCCTATGACCTTTCTCGGGCATCAAAATATCTCTATACCAAATTTCATGCAAATTGGTTCAGTAGTTAAGGCGTGATTGAGTAACAGACAGACAGACAGAGTTACTTTCGCATTTATAATATTATAGTATGGATTATGTTTATGAAGTAATGACTATAAGCTAAATGCCATTCATCTATTTATAATCACACTATAAATATAATAAAATAAAAATTAAAAGATAATTTATTTGCCTTTACAACTTAAAAGTATTAAAAAGGAACTAAATATATTGTAAGCATGTAGCATTTTCGTTGTGAGGAACTAGTGTCCGAATATAAACTAGAAGCTCCACCTCCAGCTGCAGTTATTTAAATATAAACATCTACCATACCTATTACCTATGCTTTACAAATAGTACACATAGGTAGCTTTATACATAAACTTGCTGGCCCACGCCACTTCGTCTAGTAGGCCAGTGGAAATTAACATTAAATTCGCAAAGCACGATGTAGATTTGAATTTTTGGTATGTTGTTTGGATCAGTTAGGGTGATGTAAATCCCAATTTGCAACTTCGAAAAAGTTGTGCTCGCTGCGCACCACGTGATAAACTGCGAAAATTTTGGACTTTTTTCACTTTTTGCTCTAAAAGTCATAAACTATGCGTTTCCGACAAGTATGATTCAGTACATAAATTAAGGTTATTAAATTTGCAACAATTTAAGCCTAACCGCAGCTCTCTAAACCTTATAACGACTAAACTGTGGCCATTCGAAGATGGTTCATTTTTCCGGAAATATTGAAATTTTTAGTTTTGCTCCCGTTTGAAGCAAAATATTGGCAAAAACCGCTCGTTCTATAAGAAGTTCGTATTATAAAGTTGTAGTGCATTTAATTTTCTTTCATAAGAGCATAGAACAAAGTCTGTGAGACAAATATTTCACACACAATATCTGAAAAACAAAAAGAAGATATAAATAGATTTTTAAAGAATTGAAACTGAGAGCATATAAAATCATAAAAAGAATAATACTTTTTCATTTGCAGGATAGGTAATTAACAAAATTACAAAATTTGGGAAAGTAGGAAAAAAGATTATACGCAAATAATAAACTGCGAAAATTTTGGACTTTTTTCACTTTTTGCTCTAAAAGTCATAAACTATGCGTTTCCGACAAGTATCATTCAGTACATAAATTAAGGTTATTAAATTTGCAACAATTTAAGCCTAATTAAAGCTCTCTAAGTCTTATAGCGACTAAACTGTGGCCATTCGAAGATGGTTCATTTTTCCCGAAATATTGAAATTTTTAGTTTTGCTCCCGTTTGAAGCAAAATATTGGCAAAAACCGCTCGTTCTATGAGAAGGTCGTATAATAAAGTTGTAGTGCATTTAATTTTCTTTCATAAGAGCACAGAACAAAGTCTGTGAGACAAATAGTTCACTCACAATATCTGAAAAACAAAAAGAAGGTAGAAATAGATTTTTAAAGAATTGAAACTGAGGGCATATAAAATCATAAAAAGGATAATACTTTTTCATTTGCAGTATAGGTAATTAACAAAATTACAAAGCTAATTAAATTTGCAACAATTTAAGCCAAACCGCAGCTCTCTAAACCTTATAACAACTAAGCTGTGGCCTTTCAAAGATAGTCAGTTTTTCCCGAAAATTTCAAATTTTTAGTTTTGCTCCCGTTTGAAGCAAAATATTGGCAAAAACCGCTCGTTCTATGAGAAAGTCGTATAATAAAGTTGTAGTGCATTTAATTTTCTTTCATTAGAGCATAGAACAAAGTCTGTGAGACAAATAGTTCACTCACAATATCTGAAAAACAAAAAGAAGGTAGAAATAGATTTTTAAGGAATTGAAACTGAGGGCATATAAAATCATAAAAAAGGATAATACTTTTTCATTTGCAGGATAGGTAATTAACAAAATTAAATTTTCTACAACTTTATTTTATGACCTTCTCATAGAACGAGCGGTTTTGCCAATATTTTGGTTCAAACGGGAGCAAAACTAAAAATTTGAAAATTTCGGGAAAAACTGACTATCTTTGAAAGGCCACAGCTTAGTTGTCATAAGGTTTAGAGAGCTGCGGTTAGGCTTAAATTGTTGCAAATTTAATTATCTTTGTAATTTTGTTAATTACCTATCCTGCAAATGAAAAAGTATTATCCTTTTTATGATTTTATATGCCCTCAGTTTCAATTCTTTAAAAATCTATTTCTACCTTCTTTTTGTTTTTCAGATATTGTGAGTGAACTATTTGTCTCACAGACTTTGTTCTATGCTCTTATGAAAGAAAATTAAATGCACTACAACTTTATTATACGAACTTCTCATAGAACGAGCGGTTTTTGCCAATATTTTGCTTCAAACGGGAGCAAAACTAAAAATTTCAATATTTCCGGAAAAATGAACCATCTTCGAATGGCCACAGTTTAGTCGTTATAAGGTTTAGAGAGCTGCGGTTAGGCTTAAATTGTTGCAAATTTAATAACCTTAATTTATGTACTGAATCATACTTGTCGGAAACGCATAGTTTATGACTTTTAGAGCAAAAAGTGAAAAAAGTCCAAAATTTTCGCAGTTTATCACGTGCTGCGCAGCGAGCACAACTTTTTCGAAGTTGCAAATTGGGATTAACATCATCCTAACTGATCCAAACAACATACCAAAAATTCAAATCTACATCGTGCTTTGCGAATTTAGGGTTTTTTAGTGTCGATTTCTACTGGCCTATAGTCACAAACGAATATTTTTACAACATTTTTCATTGCTACTTCGCTCCTATTGTCGTATTCGACAAAATATTCTTTTAGCCCTCGTCGATAATTCTGACATTAGCACGTAAAACTAAATAAATACCCAAACTTCACATAATGTTAGTATAATAGATGTGCAGTTAAAACGGTATATAATACCAATATTTAAAGAATACATTATTTTTCGTTTTACAATAACGCAGGTCGCTAATGCGACGGACGAACCGCTATGCAGTCCCAATATAAATGTGCATTTATTATTAACACTTCAGTGGATATTTTAGTACATGTTACTCTATTTACATATTTACATTTTAAATCTAAACGTCACTTATTCAGATTTTCTAGGTCAAATAAACACCTGAACATGCCCCGAATCATAAAATTGCGAATAGTAATAATACCACAAATAAAATACTAACTTTTGCCATACAGCCATAATTTTATACTATATAAAAATTTCTTTGGCTAATTGATTTAAATTTAATCAG
The DNA here is from genome assembly GCF_061535395.1 of Colias eurytheme. Classification (NCBI taxonomy): domain Eukaryota; kingdom Metazoa; phylum Arthropoda; class Insecta; order Lepidoptera; family Pieridae; genus Colias; species Colias eurytheme. Next base: position 8,288,440 of record NC_142989.1, on the reverse strand, counting down.
AGGTCTATAGAAAAAAAACTATATTTGCAAATGACATAAAATTTAAGAATAAGAGAAAAAGTCTCTACATTTTTTGGCCTACGTGTTCACGTACGTACTACTATGGTAGTTATTTATCGAATATAAGTCGTTCCTACCATTGAATGCATAACAAAACAGAATTCACGGTCATTGCATTTACTTGTTTCATTCTTAACGTTCGCACGAAGTCATGTTAATATATTCATAATACACGAATAAATATGTATATCAAAAGAAAGTGAACGCAACTCTTACTTTTTGATCGTTAGTCAACACGGCACGTTTGTTTTGGGGACCGGTGTAGAAAAACATTAGTTAGATGTGTGAATTAAATGGATTTAAATATATGATAAGGATATGTACTGATTTTAATGTACTAAAATATTTTATGTACTGTAATACCAATAAGTTTTTTAAACCTATATATAATGATCAAAATTTATCGTTTTTAGTCATCTTCCTCACTACATAGACCTAACCGTTTAAATTAATCACTCAGTCTGGTCAGTGCACGGTATTTTATTCTATAATAGGCATTGGCAATTTTAACTTTTAAGTGTTTAACCACAAAGGTGAAACTAGATTCTAGATACGTAGGTGCAAAAATAGAAAATGAAGTTAAGTGATTGTATCTACTGTACATGTACCTACATGTACAATGTTTTAAATGTCTATGTTCTCTGATTATATACCTAGAGCTAGAGGTTTATTGTGAAGTGATAATATAAAACCTGTTTTGTAATTTGTTAAACCATTAAGCCATTATTACATGGACAACTGATAAGAAAAAATAACAAATAAAAAATATTGTTAACCATAATAAAAAAGCACGATCGTTAGGGCACTCAGATTATTTTTGGAATCAATATAGCGATAAAACTACCTTGAAATAATTAAAGAATATACGTACCAGATATATCCACAAAACGTAATATATCCAAGCCATCACTAAAACCAGATCAAATCATGATCTCACAAACGTTCAAACGTATCGAAATAATCTATCCATCGTTCGGACTGTTAGCGAAATAAATTGTCAAGATTGTTATTTAGTCTGTGGTAGACTTCACACATTCACTTGTTGGTGCGTTCGAATGACAACTGGTTGGAAATGACCGGTAGAAGCTAAATCGCATGCCATTAACGATAACCAGTTTATCATGACCTCCACATTATATTGTTCGACTGCTCCCTTTCCCCGTACCTGCTAATCGAGGAGCTCTGGGGTGACTGGTTGTTGATATCTGATGTATGATTATCACGTTTAATCGAGCCGTCTTACGTATAGCCAGGTTCATGGAGCGTTGAGAAAACAATAAACATTATGTCTGAACCTACATCAATTTTGTAAATTTATTTGTAATGTGCTTTAAATTGTACATTCATAGTTCAGGCATTAATTAATTGATATTTTACCAAACTATATTAAAATTATCTAATGACTTGGTAATTATAATTTAAATATTTCAAATAACTCTATCTGTAAATGTCTTAGATCATTGTAAATGTTCATCACATTAATTGGTAGAGTTTAATTTATTTAAAAATGACTTATTAATAGCTGTCAGCTTAATTACTATCTAATGGGTAGGTAAGTATGTTTCCAGGATCATTATGGAATTTAGGCACAGTATTATTTTCACAAAGGCCCATTATTCATAGAAATCTAGAATCTCTTATAATGTAAAGGTTCTGGGCCTCTAGGTACGATTTCAGGAATTCAGCACACAATCACTTTTCATAATCTTTAAAATCGGACTCTAATATAACTTTGTTGTGTCTTACAAAGATATAAGAGGTTTAAATATAAATAAAATTTTAGTTCAATATTTATTTATTTCTCTTTACTCTTAAGTACCAACTTTATAATTTACCCTAGGTATGCATTTAGAAACATGTATCCAAAATTACTGTTAATGTAGAGACGAATAGAGTACTACAAATCTATTCGTCGCATACTCAAAGCATTACATCCAATTATCAGGTTGAACTTGAGCCTAGATATAGTTAAAAAAAAACTTTGTTAGCAACACACAACAATGTAATCGTTCAGTGGAATAGGTCTAAAGGATCTCCTCAGGAGCGTCGTCAATTTTTGAACTAAAAGGAAGAATAGATGGTATTTATAATTTGTTGTTGGATCTTTAATTAAAAAAAAGAAATAAATATAGTGGAATATCTATTGAAAGCATAGGAAACATCGGTAAGTCACGAAAGTATTAAAAAAATCAAGTGGTGTCTTGAAATTTAATGGGTCAGCTAATTAAGTGAATTTATGATTACCACGTGAGTTATAAATATTGTGTTTATCAGAATTTAATCTGTAAATGTAAGAGAATGTTTTAAATATCGGCGGAAATTTCCATTCCTTCAATGGCAGGTTAAAAAGCCCTGCGATAAACAGACGAGGAAATGAAGTTTCCGATGACGTCCATCGAAGTGCACTAAAATATCTTTCTTTTTAATCATTTAGCAATGGTTTGTATTCCTTATTAGCGACTATTAACGCTTTTAAAACCGTATATGGATCTGTGGTAAGGAAGTTATTTTGGTTATAGTAATTACGTAGGTATCCTTTTTATATTTTGTTTAATTTGTCTTGATTAATATTGTGACGTGTATCTCATTTATTAATTGATACTTTTGTTATATTGTCTGCACTCTACATGGACACACATATCTAAAAGGAATGGCTTGCCTTGAGTTAGATAAATATGCAAAAAAATATAAATGTAGTTAGTTACAAGTACAAAATTATATTCTTAAGATAATACTGCTGTGTTTAGCTGGTCCAGCGAAAAGCCAAAGGTGAACCGATTTAGACATGAAATAAATCATGTATCAAATATTTATTCTTCCTCATAATAATAATGCAATATTTATTAAAATAAATGATTAATGGAAAGCCATTTTTAATAATGTTGCAAATAGTTTTACATAAAAATGTATGAAGCAGATTTATTTACATAAAAATAGCTACTATTTACTTATAAAACATAATTTGTGTTGACGATGTGCATTTGTAATATAGCATTTTAAAATTTAACAATTAACTACAAGAGATGGAGAGCTTTTCATAAAATTAAGACATTTGACCAAAAAAAATTAAATGAAAAAAACGCTTGTACTATTGTACAGATGATAAAGGTTTTTTGATCTCATTACCTACCTGATTATAAATGAAATTAGCTTGGATGACCAATTGGAACATCAAAGGTACCTAATCATTGCGCTAAGCCGATTGATTAAACCCGTTAGTGCAGACTTTACAGAGAAAGTTTGCGAAATCAGTGTTTATTTATAACGGAAACCTGTTCAACTCTCACTCAATGCTATATTATTATTTTATATACAAGTAAATTTAAAAATAATCCATTATTTACCTCTACTCAGATCATCTTCGAGTTATTAATGCAGTTTTCCTAGAATATTGGAATTATACAATGTATGAATAGAATCCGATGTTATAATGATTTTATGGTAGACACGTGCTTTATTTATCGCCTTGTGATTTTATTTGAATAGATCGGTATAAATAGTCATACTTAATATACAGCTATCTGCTCTATGTGTTTAGTCATGCTGGGTATTCATTTTAAATAAATAATTTTACATCATGTTTTCTTTATTAATATACAATTTTACATATGGTTTACATCAACATGTAAATCTTAAAAATAATTTCAAAAAATATACATATTATAAACAAACTAACGACTGATTAACATATTAAAGATACACTCTATAAACAAAATATAGGATAGATTGTGAATAATTATTATTATTTTTGTGTATATTTACAATTTTGTATACTTATTCGTTTGAAAACATGAATAGATTAACAGTTACGATCATATTTTACATCGATAGTAGGTAGTTGATACATAACGACTATGGAATTAGGTAGTTAGTTAGGTAATTTAGTTATTTCTTTTTGTATTTTAGTTTGGGAACATATTAAATTGGTTTGGGTGTTAAACTGTACTTGTATTTCGTTGTATCTATTGTAATCGTTATACAATCTCAGATGATTGTCTGTTTCCTTGGCCATAAGCAAATAAGCGTAACAAGAGGAAGGCCAAGGGTGCAATAGCCGATGGAGATTAATGTTAATCTCTGTAAAGTAATTCTCAAAATTGAAGGGTTAGTAGATAGCGGTAAAGTGCTTATACATTCAGGCCCTTCAACCCTTATTTTTATTTTGATATCTTTGTTTTAATTGTAGTTACTCATTGCATTTTTTGTGGTATTTTTGTAGAGTCAAATAATTTATCTTTTTATCTTTCTTTCTTTCCATGTCCATAATGGATTAGTATGATTTCAATTTTATTAAAGTTAAAGCTGTGACTGAACAGTTACAGTGCGTTTTTTTCATTCAATACGGCCAGTGGAAACACTTTCATTCTTAACGATTGGTAATTCTATGTCCTTATTAAAATAAATTCCAAATCCAAAATTCAAATCCGTCCGAAGTTTTAAAACTGTAATTATTGCAGTGTACCTACATTTATGGATTTTTTAATTTACTTAAAATTCGATTTATTTTTCCATTTTCCAACTTTTCTAGGACTAGGCGGATGTTAAATCGACTATTCTGTTCACTCTTCGCTTTCTAACCTTTACTTGAATAAAAAGTTAGGAGACTGCTTACTAAAAAAATATTTTTTATTTAAACGAGTTAATACTAAGAAGTAATTACGTTAATGTTTGACTTTTAATTATTGCTAAACGCACCAGCACAAATATTGCTCTCCATTCGAGTCATGGTCAAATGCAACGACGTCAAGTCAAATGTGAATGTCTGATTGTACAAAAACACACAAACGCATGTATGTACGTCAAAGATTGATCACAATTCCCGGACAATAGTATCTCAATTTAGTTCCTATTGAACAAATATCCTTTACACAATAGACTAGACGACATTGTTCAAACGCTCTCAACTTTTATGAGTTACTAGCGGTCCGCCCCGGCTTCGCCCGTGGTACATATTTACGTTTTCTTTACATAAAAACCATCCTCGTACTTCAAGAAATATAATAAAAAAAGAATTATCTAAATCGGTTCAGCCGTTCTCGAGTTATGCGCTTACCAACACATTTTGCGATTCATTTTTATATATATGAGTTATTAAGAGTATCTTTATAAATTTCACGAATCACAACGCATACACTATATAATATAGCACTGAATTCCAATATAATTTTCCTATAACTTTTTCAGAAATATAGGATTGTAGGTGAAAGTTCCTTCTTTATTCTATGGGACTTTAAAAGATCGAGTTTTCTACTCTACATTCGCTTTAAACGTAGGTTCACTTATGTTTTCATCACATTCGCGTCATACTGAACAAAATATAGGTTGAAACTACCGATCACATTAACTCGATTCTTACATGCGGTACTTCCCCGCGAGCACATGTGCTGCCTACATTTCATTTCATTGCAATAGCGGGAAAATACATAATATAAGTATGTTCATGGCGTGTGCGTAAAATCCTAATTGCATACAATCGTAGGCGGTTTTTTTGTACGTGAAATTGATATTCATCTCATAACTGTACGTAGTGGGTATTCAGATTTCAATGATTCACCTTATTTTGGCGATGCTCTATGACTCTAGTAGAAAAAAATGAGGGTTTTTTCGATATCACAACGGATATTTGTAATCCATGTAATGTTTAATTTTAATTCAATGATGGATATTTTTCATATAAAGTGTTTTCTATTCTTTAAATTATGATCTTCATTGCAATAATTTTCCTTAAACTGCACGACAGCAACGACTTGACACGCTAATTGTAGTCGGTAGCATTATTACGTTTGTGTATTACTCATACGACATTGCATATAAATTAACTGAAACATGCACATAATAAGGAATAATCTAGAAAATTTAATAGTATCTATAAGCACAGATAATATACATAATACTGTGATGAGTAAAAAAATACTATTCATTTCCGAGTATTGACAGGTTATTGACTGTGTGGTTTCATTAGCCGATTAGATTAAATAATTACTTTAGCATAATGCGTTTGAATAGTATTTGAATAAATACAACATTCCAGTTGTTTAGATAGGTATTTCAAGTAGATAGGTAGGTAATACTATATAGATTATAGATGGTAATATTATATAGCTGATAGAGCTTGATTGCTTTTAATCATAATGTCTGGGATTAGGACCGTGTTAAGAGCCAACAAAACGAGTGAGAGAATTCAAAATTAGGTTTTCCTATTATATATTGCTGTCGCGCCATGCCTCAAGCCTCCCCCAGAAACAGGGGACTACGTTTGCATGGAAAAACGGCTCTTTTGTTTGCTCTTAAGTTTATCACAAAAACATATACTATGCGTTATTACAATTTAGTATCTACACTATTAAATATATTATATTGGTTTTCCGTTCCTTCTAAACCCATAACATAGGAACTTATGGTATCCAGGGTATACTTATACTTTCATCTTGGTTCATCACAAGTATTTAGTAATCTGGGAGTGTTCGGCGTTGTTGTAGGTTCAAATAAAATTGGTATCTATTTCTTCTCTACTTTACGTTTATAGGAGGTTTTATACGATTTTTTTTTAAATTGTCAGGGCAAATAAAAAATGCGTTTGCTTTTATATCTTTATTTGTGACTAGTTTACATAAAGAACATAAAATTAAATAAATATAAAGCTTACATAATGATTTGATGTTACTTTTATGTTCAGGGATTAACCGTGACCCATAAATCAAATTAAGTTAGTTACAGCTATTATAAATAATTACATAAAACGATGGTTTCACATACACGATTGTTTATGTGGCTAATGAAGATTATTCTGATTGTTTGAGATTTTATCTGTGTTATGAGATCATAAGTCTTTAAAAACATCACGTTGTTTGCTTGTACAGTTGTAAATGTACAAGCAAGAATATGAAATATTATTGGTGTTTCTATATAATTCAAAAAATTCCTAATATTTTTAGATAATGTATTTATACTAAGTAGGTATATAAAATATAAAAAAAAATAAAATTAAAAAATATTGCAAAAAGTTAGTACTGCAGGTTTAAATGTCGATTCTCTGTCGAATTTTAGCCAAAGTGGTGAATTTCAATACAGTACACAAATAAACCTAATTAAAATAGATCTCACGTTATATTGTAGTGCTGTAAAGCATGAATGCGTAGAAAATAAGCTTTGCTTATACACATGGTCAGTTATTTCATACTACCGAAGTCTTCCACATTAGTTCTTAAAACTAAGCCAAACATAATCTTGTACAAATTTAAATCAATTAATAATACAATAAGTACATGTAAATTTCGCAAGGAATGTGACCTTTTTAATCCTATTTTATCTATAAAAACAAACAAGATGCCACACTTACAAAAATTAATTAAATAATGAATATAAATGAATATGTATTACATAGCTGACCATTAAGACGGCTCATATCTCTAGTGGTCAATTATTTGTATAAATAAAACACTTAATTAAGATAAGTTTGAGTCAGTTTCCTGGATTTATCAATGTTGGCACAGAAAACGTAAAACAAGAAACAATTTGGAACCCTCTTCACAATGGGCAGCGTTGGGCGAGTAGAGGCAATCACGATAATGTAGAGGGCATAAATGTCTATGATCAGCCATCATTGTAGATATTTATTCATAATCGGCAATCGCCGTAATGGCAGCAAACATAGATAATTTGGAAAATCCAAAAGTGCACGCCTCATAATTTTTTTTTAATAAATATTTATTAATTATTATTTTTGTTTATTTAATAACAATTAAACCACATCGAATCAGACCCTGAAAAATGAAAGGGTTCTATTCCTGAGCATACTCAAGCGTAAGAGAAAAAAAAAAGACTCGATTAGTAAAGTATTTCGGTCGCTATCGTGTTAACAAGAAAAAGGATCCGCACATACAGACACACGGACGTCCAAGACAGAACTTTTTTAAACTGTTTTTTAACTAGTTTAAATAACAAAAATGACATCAAAAATATCATGAACGTTAAACATAGTGTTTTTTCTTAATATGTGTGTGTATGTATTATCTTAGAAGTGCAATGTATGATACATAAAGACATTTTAATTTTGAAAAATCAGATGTTTTGCGCGAAGTGACAGTAGTACCCACCTCAACGCTTCGCTTATGAGGCGTGCAATTCTTTATCGGGCCAACGCTGCCCATTGTGAAGAGGGCCGAAAACACTCGATGTGTTGTCAAAATCTAGGCCAGAAGAAGATTGGAGATACGTGATCAAGACATATCAACGGGTCTGTAATTGCAAGTGCAGCATACTGGAAGTTGGACTTCGATCGTTTTAGTGTCCTTTTCACCATTTTCTACCGACACTTTCCATTTGTTGTACTTCTGTTTACAGAACGTTTCGTATGCGCTGTTTTCTGAAAACACGTTGAAGCACGGAGCGTCGGGTTTCCTGTAAGAAATAATCAGATTAGTAAGTATGGTTCATCCGATTTGCAAAAATACATTTCTCGTAGGTAAAATCAACTAAATCGATTTGGGTGTAAGATTAACCTAAATATACTTTACATCTATAGCTCTACAAGTTAGCATCAATATATTCATTTAATACAAATTAGTTGTATGCTGAAATCTTTAAGTATCTAATTCCTATTTTTATGGGGTTGCTGAGGTTTTCAGTTATAATTTTATGACCTTTTTTACTTAAATATTGTATCATCTTTCTTTCCTCGCTTCGAAAACTTGGGTTTTTTACTTACGTGCATCTTTCTAAACGCACACGCTGTATATAGTCTACGCCTGGTGCTTGCACTACTGTTTGCCACGGATCCTCTCGCTTTTCACGCACCTTGTATAGTGGCTCAAACTGAAAATATTAATTTTATATAAGGGCTTGTAACAAATACAATTTATTTCAAATCTAATCTAATGCACACTATGCTTTGTCTATAATTAATTTTGTAGGGAGTTCAGTACCTAAGTGTTTTATGTGTTTCCTCGTATTATTTATGACCATATAAATGACAAGATAATCTTATGTAAGACAGTAGGTATCTCGTAATTCTGCAGGTAAATTGTCAGTGAGGAAAGTACTTATTTCCAATAAATCAACTTCAAGTAAGTTTATGTGTTAGAGAATAATCAATTTATATGGATATTTTCCGAAAATCCGCGCGCTAGGCGCGTTAAGAGTAAAATTTCAAGGTCTCGTCATGTCAATACCGTCACGTCATTTCTTTGAATCTTACCAAAGAAGTTTCATTTCTGACACGTGTGCTCGGCACACATGATCTTTTTTATTTCATATCTAAACAGGTGTGGTTGATTGTTGTTTATAATATCATAAGTTGTATGTATAATTATTGGCTCAGTGTATGAGAACCTGTTCGCGGCCTTGTTATTATTTCCGCGTTGTGCACTGAAGATTGTCTACGAAATACAACTAATTTGCGTAAAATTCTATAAGTGTTTGCATAAATCCGAATGTATGGGATTTCATTGTACTATACCTGTTTTGTAAATGTAATTTACCTAAGAACAAGTACTTTATGGTAAACGGTCGTAAAGTTTAATTATGTTCGGATGTGGACAATGGGAATCTATAAAACTTGTTTATGGTATAAAATTACCGGTACGTGCTGAATGAAATGTCAGATTTTATAAATTTATTTAGATAGGTACTATTTGCGAGATAATTGGCTATTGTACATACACGGTATATATACATTATACATACATACATAGCCAATTACAATTAAGTACCTAAGTATTATACAAGCTTGTTTCGGAAGTTTTGCTTATTAGGTATTGGGATAATCTTGGCTTGGTCTAATCTATTTTATTTATCTACTTTCTTCCATACGTCGTTTCGAGTGATCTTCACGTATACATAGTATATACTAATTATTATTATTTATTTTTGTAATAAAATGTAGATTTGTGGAATGTAGGAATGTTTTATTACGATACGTGTAGATGGTAGGACGCACGTGATGGCTTATTATAATGAGACGGTCGAATTGCGAACAACAAGCGAACCTACTCATCTATCCATGTATATAATCCATGTACTTATATAAAAAAAAGTCGTGTTAGTTACTCCACTTATAACTCAAGAACAGGTGAAACGATTAAGCTGAAAATTGGCAGGGAGGTAGTTGAGAGCCAGGAGAAGGACATAGGATACTAAATATGTACCACGGGCGAAGCCGGGGCGGACCACTAGTAATATTATAAAGCTGAAGATTTTGTTTGTTCGAACGCGCTAATCTCGGAAAATACTGGTCCGATTTGAAAAAATCTTTCTGTGTTAGCCCATTCATCGAGGAAGGCATTCATAGTCTATATAATATCATCTCACTAAGACCAACAGGGGCGGAGCACTGCGGGTAAAACCGCGGAGCACAGCTAGTAATAAATAAGCTGGGAAGTTAATTTTATTTAATTTTCAGTTTTTTTCTTTCATGGAAATTCTGTTTTCGTATAATATATCGTGTGAATATTATATTATACTTTGTTATATTTTCCGATGTATTTTCCTTATTTTATATTATTATACCTACTTACAGTTACTTCGCTTTCACAGTCGTCGCCTTCAGTTGGGTCTCCTTGTCGATTGTCAAATGAGATGGTCACTAGTGAGGGCTGAGCTAATGGTTTCTGAAAGCATGTGTAAAACATAATTTTAGTATAGCGTTCAGGAAAATAACAATAGGATGAGCGTTCAGGAAAATAACAATAGGATGATGACTGTCTCTTAGATGCTTATAGTGGAATAGTGCCCAATGTTCATCCATATGCTACTATATTCCTTCAAAGACTGAAACTACGAGCAACTTTCGTAAGGAAACAAAAATATACATAATAAAGAAACTTACATAGCCCTTGAACATCAAATTGAATTTTTCCTCTGGATAGTTCTTTGGTTTGATGGTACAATATGTGAGATTCCAACACGCCTCTGGCACGTCGTCTGCAATGTTATTGTTTTTGGTAGGGCCTGGATATTTTATTGGAGTATCGACTGAAATAAAATAAATTTATATAACAGTTTGTATTTTGTAGTAAGAGGATTAGGTAAATGATTTTGTACGGAATATTAATAATGCATATGAAATATTTATCGACCTAATATTCTAAATCGTAATAAATATACTGACTAGTGGAAATATGGAATATTTTGTATTAAAATAGTTATTACAAATAGGTATACTTAATTTTACTTACTTTTAGCTGCCGCGGCCGCAGCGTATGTGCAGTGGAGACTATATACTATAACCTGAAAATAAAAATAAACATAATTTTTATTGCATCCTATAGGCACAGTATGTAATAATATTCAAGGACACTTAGTACTTGAATTACAGGGACCGCATGAAATAGAACGGACTTAACACACCGCTATTGGTGCTTTTTTTTGCCTGCATTGCTGTAAGTATAATTATTATAAATTTTTAAGCATTAAAAGACTCAAAAAAAAAAGTTGGATTATTATTTATCATTTAAAAATGTCAACGAAACTATTAATTAGTTTAGTTTTAAACTTATTTATAGCTTACTGACAAGTGACAACTGACAAGATAAAAAGTGTAAACATTGTCTTATTAAAAGTTTCACGTACTTCGTGCATTTCAATGGATAATTAAAATATCCTACTGCCTAGAAAACTTATTAGATGCTAGGAAGCTAGAAAGCTGTGAAATCATTGCCAATGCAGATTGTGCCTACTTATGATGCATGAACTTGTTATTACTAGATCATTAAGAGAAAGTAACTTAGTGCTTAGAAAATGACAGGATCCTATAACAAAAAAAATTTAGCATTTTGTGAAATACATTAAGTTTTTTTTTTAGTTTTTTTTTGTTTGTACGCTTTTATCGACGTATGAGGTGAGAAAGATGGTAGAGAACTCTATCTCAGGCTTAAACCTAATTACTCAATGAAAAAATTATGAAGTGAAACTTTTTTAAGCGGGTTGAGAGTAAAATTTCAAGGTCGCGTCATGGCAATACCGTCACGTTATGAACTAAGGCGATGATTATTGTTTTTGAATCTTGCCAAAGAAGTTTCACTTTTGAAACGTGTACTCGGCTCACACGGTTTTCTTTATTATTTGAATTGCATGTATGGGATCTATGTTAAATGTAACTGAGAGAAATTGTTACTGCGCAGATTATAATAAAATTAATAATTATTGAATACTAGATTTCCGCCCGCGGCTTCGCCCGCGTTTTCAAAGGAAAACCCGCATAGTTACCGTTCCCGTGGGATTTCCGGGATAAATACTATCCTATGTGTTAATCCAAGTTACCCTCTATATGTGTGCTAAATTTCATTGTAATCGGTTCAGTAGTTTTTACGTGAAAGAGTAACAAACATCCATACATCCATACATCCTTAAAAACTTTCGCCTTTATAATATATATTAGATATTAGAATTAGTAACATAGGAGAGCTATTACTGATTATACTTTTATGAGATAATATGCAAAACATCTGGAATTATTTTAGTCGGTGACCTGAATTATAATTTACAATACCTAATACTTTCATATGCGACATTTTTATTTGTTTATTATACTTCAGAAAAAAAAGAACAATATCACAAAAGGGAACATTTGTACAAAAGGCGGCCTTATTGCTGAACAGAAAATTCTATTCTCTACCAGGGAACCTGGTAGGAAAGGAAATGTATGAAGGTCCGTGGGATAGCGCAAAATATATGACTATTTACGACATTATATGCGTTAAAAATAATTTAATACCTAATTTTAGTTAGGCATTAATTTAAATGAGTACTAAACTTTAACTGTAAAGTTAACTTGGAACTTAATATCTCATATTGTTTATCTTTTACCGATTTTTATTTTTTTTAAGAAGTTTAAGTTTTTGTTCCCATAGGATTTTCTAGGGACCTTACTATTAACATAAAATAGTAACTTAGTAAGCTATTTTTAAGCTTAGTCAAAGAATTATGTACATAAACTATAAAGCCGGTTAAACCATTATTAAAAGCCGGTTAGTAAACAAAGGCATTTTAACCGGTTGACATTTACGCTACTAAGATGCTAAAAAGAAGTCTAAAACTTACAAGTAAAGACGCTTTCAAGAGCATTTTGCTGAAACACTATAAACGCTCTTACAAACACAAAATTATTTATTACGAGCAAGTGACGTGAAGCCACAATGAAATCCAAATGTACACTGAATGCACAAGACCCAGGCACTTGTTTTATGTGAACAATACTGATGACAGACTCTCAATGAACCGTTTCTCATAGACGGAAAACCACTGCATTTTTTTTCATGGAAATCGATCGCCGACTCATTTGTAATTGTGAATGGCATGTGCTCCATATTATTTGGAATGAATTGTTTTTTATTGGTTGTCAAGATATTTGATTTTGGGTTGATTATTGACATTAGATATTCGAGCTTGCACTAAATCGCATAAAGCTGATATTGGTATGAATATATATTTATATGGATATATTGGTATGGATGCTACACTAAATACACGATTATAAACAAAGTCTGAAGACGCAATTGTTCCCATATGTGCAAAACATTGGATACAAGGTCACAAATATTGGTTGTTAGCATTTGAAACAAATAAACTTATAATAAAGATCATGGTGATGAAAGTAAAACAACGCGAAAATTTTCAACAAAAAGGAATGACTCTACATAATAATTCGAAAAATGTTTCTTAACTGTACCTATATTAATCTAATTTAATTTTTATACTGTTTACCTATAGGTATTTACAATTAAAATATTGGAAAAAAGACACTTATAGTGGGAATTGAATGGTGATTTATGTAGGCTCTACCTATATTTTCAGAAATTAAAAGATAAAAGTCGATCTAAGAAATTCGACATACTTAATACCTATATTTACGAATTTTGTGTTTGTGTGTAATGAGTCATGGGTATTTCAGTAGTAACCTATATCATGCAAAAGGAACTAATGATTTCTACAAAAATTGCAACAGCAGTTCTTAATTTATTTTTCTCAGTTGAACAGCACAAAGATTAAGATTTAGAACATTGTAATTTTATTTTCCACCTGCGTCCCAAACTGTGACATAAATTAATAGTCACGACTCACAAAATATGTCATCGGTTTTCTATTAGGTACGTAGGTACTGTAGTCACTGACAAATTAGTTTTTAATAATAACATTATGTTAATACCTTTTACTGTAGCTAGTAGTAGTGTACCCTAGCTAGTAGTATATTTGGATTTTTGTATCTAATCCCCTGTACCTATGGAAAATTCTTCATCTATAAGTACATGGCATTTTAATTTAAATTTTTATTCATACAAATAAGCCGCCAGACTGAAACTGCTTATACCACTTATCGTCGTGGATGACGCAAGCTCCTGAGTTTTACCACATTTTACCCTTGTTATAAATCATCCGAACTGGAAAAGAAAGATTGCATTTCAAAATGTATGACGTTTATTATTATTTATTACTACCCAATACCTTTATTTATAATTTTCCTCGCGGTATTGCTAATATTTCTTAGTAAGAAATAACAATTTTCTCCGAAACTCAACATAATTGAGCAGAAACGTACTTTCGTTCTAATATTGTAAGAGATTCTCAAAGAACGTAATTCATAGTCAGAATGCATAATATTACGTCATCATGATCCAGTTGAAGGAAAACCCGCGGGAATATTAAACAAAGTTACAGATATGTGACTTACATCTACGTACCTACTATGACTACACCCATCAAAAACTTCTTAGCCCTACTACTAATATTATAAAAGTGAAAAAAATCAAATATTATTTTTTTTACTACTCAACAACAACTTTTTGGATCTTGAATTTGGTACCTACAGAGATTGATCACAACCACAAAGTAGGTAATGTTCACCGTCCGAGAAAATTTGACAACTATTAACAAAAAGAAATATAGGTTACTCAGGAGCACAGTTTATAACCTTTTCATTTATTTTCATAAAATATAGTTTTAATTGGTCAAATGGTGTAGGAGGTAGGCGGGAGCCCTCGCTCTAAAACTTTTTGCTTGAGCTTTTCAGATGGCATCCTTGTCTTTATCAAGCGCGGGCGCTTCTGTTCGAGTGACAGCAAAATACCTAATTTTTAAAGGTGTCTGAGACCGCTTTTCCTCTTATTTTGAAGTTAATTTGAGATGTTACAAGTGTACAAAGTGTACATTTTTTCTACGGAATAATAATTATGGATCGAAGAGCTAACTTATGGAGATGCCTGTTTGAATAAGTACCTCTTTGATTGAGTGTGACTGTTATGAGAAAAAGTAATTATAGAAACTGTATTTATTAAATAGAACCCTTTCCAAAATACTGTAACTTTTGTTTTACAAATTTTTAAATGTAAGCCTCCTGTTTGAAAATATATAGCAAATGATATAACGTGTAATTTTGAGGTTAAATATGGTAGGTGCCTGGAAATGTTGAATTTTTATACTTAAATAGTTGCTCTAGTATTTACTTGCTAGTTGGGTACTCATTAACTTGATTGCTGTGGATAATTTGAAAGTTGTTTACTTGAAGTTAATTAAATGAAAATTTGAGTTAAAGTACGTACTTAGTGAAGCTAACTACGACTTACGAGTGGAACTCAATCAAACCTATAGATAGCTTATTGCAGAACTTAATTATACCTACGTACTTATGAAGTATTTTAACGTTTTAAAGCTATATATTGCATTTACTGGAGTAACTGATATGTTTAAAGAAATATAACAACCATTCAAAGAAAAATCATCATTTATACTATGTAGTGAATAGACCATCGATCATCATTTGTATATTGGACAAAACATATTAATTTGGACTTCTTCTGAACTACCTAATTTGTTCATAAGTATGAATAAAATATAAATTAGGTAAGATGTTCAGTGTGATCCTGCAACGTTAAACTAAATATAGCTGACGGTAACCCGTAATAATGATATGAAGAAATTATTAACAAACATTCTTGTTCTTAAAATTAATTCGTGTCAACTGCGTACAATGCGACAATAGACATCATCATTATATGATGATAGTTTACTCGCATTGTCGCAAAATAATTTTGTAATAAACACGTCAGAACTTCCAAGGAAATTGTATTTTAAACTCATGTATGTAGGGTATGTTTTCTATTACTAGAGGACGATTTTCCGCATACGATACGCCCTGATTCCACTTAAAATTGGTATTACTATGAATAAGTGTGTAAGAATGTGTTTGATTTGGAGATCCTTCAGGAAAATGTTATTTACGCAAATTATGACAGGCATTCTATTGTATTCTATTGTACCCGACTTATGAATGACCCTGGGTTTTATAAATTACCCTAGGATGTACCTACTACATCAAGGCCTTGGAATGTAAAACGAATGTGACTTTTAAAGTTAACTTCATTTTTCTTAGTTCTTTAAATGCAAAAATATCAAACATAGCATAAGCAAGAAAACCAAATAAAAATGATAAATAAACAACTTCTATTAGTTAAAAAAAAATTTCGTTATTGATCCAAATTATCTAGGTTCCAGTTTAAATAGGTATGTAATTAAGATAGTATTCTGCAATAGGTATAGGTACACTTGAGAAATTGACCAACATAATATAAAAATATGGTTAGCTTATACGCAATGAATACCCACATTTATGTCTCCCTCAAAACGATTATATTATGAAGAACCACAACATTTAATAGTATATTTTACTTGGCAGTTTTAACACCTCCGGTATAGGAATATTCCTACTTCAGACATAACTCGCATTGTTTTGTGATTAATCGCGTTGATGAAAAAGATATAAACAATTTGTAAAGAGGTGACAATTTGCAAGTTAAAATTAATTATTTTTAGACGAATGTATGTTAAAAGAATATTTTTTTGGTATAATTGCAAACGCATTAATGGTTCATTGAGTTTAAGCTGCAATAAGCTCCATATCAGTGTTTCAGGCACTGTATTGAGTTTTACACCAAAAAAGTTTACTACGTAAATTAGACAATATAAAAGATGCTGTATTATAATATGAAATTATACATACGTATGTAAAAGGAAAGTAACCACTCATCAGCTAAGGCTAAAATTAAAGTGCACGTAGATTTCATTTCACAACGCATCTTAGGTTTATCGTTTTATTGCAAGCTTAGCCGTCCTTTTTTTCGTAAACTAAAATAATGCTAATAATAAATATATCTTCTAATAAAATGATACCTTCTAGGAAATTACCTTAAAGTTTGATTATTGTTAATGTTTAACGTTCTCTTGACAATTAGAAACCAGAGAACAGTTAAAATAAATATGCCAAGAATTGATAACTTCCGTCGTTTTTGGGAACATTAGTGAGTATAGTTACATCTTAAAATCTAAAATTTAAATTACTTGAGGAAACACTTTGTAAGTAGGTTACTATTAACTATTATATAATTAATTATTAAGTAGGTATGGTTGCTATCAAGTTAGTTTTTTCTCGTCTTTTTAACGCATTTTAATGCGATTTATTCGATAATTTATCAAGTTTCTATGACAGTACCTATAGTTAATGGTTACAAAATGCTACAACTAGTTGCCTTGCGTGGTATTCGATTAACAAGAAAGATTATAACCAGTGATTCCATAATTTAATGCACTATTTGAAATTAAGGTTTAATATTATCAAATACCTACTAGCTTCCGCCCGCGGCTTCGCCCGCGTGGTGTTTTGATGAAAGGTAGCCTATGTTCTTTCTCAGGGTCTAAAGATTGTCTGTGCCAAATTTCATCAAAATCGGTTGAAAGGTTACAGACAGACAACAGTTACTTTCGCATTTATAATATTAGTAGGGATAAATAAATCATCACATACTTAATATCTAGATTTTCCCGAATTGAAACACGTTTTAATAACTGCAGCAGTTATATGGGTCACATGTAATACGTACCTACACGTAGATTAGAAATTTTTTGTTGCATAGAAAAACAGATAAAGGTAATAGACATAGCCATGTGTATGATGTGTATTATAATTAGCCTGATATGATTAGTATATCTTAAAGATGATGCCCCATACCATGATACCAGCAAATGAGAATAAATAAGGAAAATAGCAATTCTCAAAGTGGGTCTTAAAACCGCAGAAGCGGTAGTCCTTAATCCGTGTCGTATTGAAGCTAAAATACTTACAAAAATTTCGAAAGAAACACATAATATTTTAACCAACTTTGTAGCAGTATCTCTAGTAGAGATTCTCTACTATTAGATAATATCGAGCATACATGGATATCCTGAAGTTTCTCTTAGCAATATTTACACTAACCTCCACAAAATGTAATCTATAGTTTCCTTAAGTTTTGCGTCATAATAATAGCTTTAGGTTCAAAAATCCAGTGTTGCGCAGCTCGGATGTGGTCGAGGATATGATTGGATAACGGATCACTTGGTAATGTGGAACAAATTACGTAAACACCTTGTTTACTGTCACCTTTGGACCTTTTTGTATTTGTAAGTCAAAGTTTACTAGAGGTCGCTTTTCTTTAAAATATCGAATTTAAATACACGTGATAATAAGTAGGGACAGCTGTTATTTTAAAGCTTATTGCACGCCTCATGCGAAGCGTTGAGGTGGGTACTACCTACTGTCACTTCGCGCAAAACATCTGATTTTTCAAACTTAAAATGTCTTTATGTATCATACATTGCACTTGTAAGATAATACATACACACACATATTAAGAAAAAACACTATTTTTAACATTCATTATATTTTTGATGTCATTTTTGTTATTTAAACTAGTTAAAAAACAGTTTAAAAAAGTTCTGTCTTGGACGTCCGTGTGTCTGTATGTGCGGAGGATTTTCTTGTTAACACGATAGCGACCGAAATACTTTACTAATCGAGTCTTTTTTTTTCTCTTACGCTTGAGTATGCTCAGGAATAGAACCCTTTCATTTTTCAGGGTCTGATTCGATGTGGTTTAATTGTTATTAAATAAACAAAAAAAAATAATTAATAAATAATTATTAAAAAAAAATTATGAGATGGATGGATTTTCCAAACTACTTATCTTTTATTTACGATGAAATAAGTTGTTGGTTTAAAAGTTTAAATTACATTAATCATACGAAAATAGTAGCTAAGCATTACAAATATGTAATGCTTAGCCAAAAATATTGTACTACAAAATATTGTAGTAAATTTAGTACAGCAAATCCCTTATATCTATTGACTGAATACAATATAAGGTTATAGATGGGAAGAGAAAGTAGGAACGTAACATTCTGTAAGGAAATATGTATTATATTGCAGGGTAGGTTATATTGGTCGATTGACTAAAATGTGAGTGTGACAACTGACAAACAATCGACAACCAGATGTTGAGACATAAAATTCTCTTCATATAGGAACCCACTGAGAATCTGATAATGATTTTTTATTTATTTTGCATAATACGACATAGGGTAATTCCGGGGTAGATGGCCATAAAGGAGAGATGGCCTATCGAAATATTTCAGGGATTCGTTCACTAGGTGTCACTATTTAGCGATTAGTTCGCAGCGCGTCGTGCGTGAGGGCAAAGGTACGTCGAAAAAATAAGCGAAAACCAAAGAAAAAGTAAGTAAATCCTTTATTTTTTGATTCGAATAGCTTGAATATTTTTTAGATGTCAACTGTTTTTCACAAAGGTGATGTTAGTTTCTTAAAATAATGGTTAAATTTGTATTTATTGTAAAGTATACGAACAGTGCTACGTTGTTACCTCAAAATTATTGGTTTCATGTCATTACTTGTTTTAGTTTTTGATGTGGCCATCTCTCCCGAAATATAAGGACAGATGGCCAATTCTAGTCTGTAGATGATGGCCATAGTGACATAATATAAAAATTATGTTTTGTACAAATAATTGATTTATTTTTATATTTGTTTTAGACGCCTAATAAACGACAGTGGCTGTGAGAGGTCGGAAGAATCGGTAAAAGCAGCTATTAATCTGTAATGATAGCTTATCCGTATTCGCGCCAGGGCTCCAGTACCAAATACCTAGAAAAACATTAGATTGAAGAATAAAAACAAAAATGTGTGCCGAGCACACGTGTCAGAAGTGAATCTCCTTTGGCAAGAATCAAAGTTCCAAAATCGTCACCTTATTCTATGACGTGACGGTTTTGTCATGACGCAACCTTGAAATTTTACTCTCTATCTAATCTAATATGTCAAGAAAGGACCAATGAGACCTACTTCATTTGGAGAAGAAAACGAGAAGAAATTTATTACTTCTATCAAAACAAAGTAAGCTAAAGGCTTTGCTTTATCGATGGATGACGTGATCTCTTTACTGCGTATTTAAGATGGATGAATCTGGTTTACTATATCTGGCTTCTAAAGCGGTCCCCACAGTGACGTCAACTGAAAAGGGGGATACAATAACCAAAAAGAACGCGGCGAAGAAGAGAAAAGAAGACTTAAAACTAAAAAAATAGGACTAAAAATTAACCGTAAGCCTATAATTTAGTTATGGCCATCTTACCTCTAATGCCATGGCCATCACGCCCGGACACCTCGGGAGAGATTGCCAATTGTGATTTTTTAAAAACTTAAATAAATAAGGTGATCTTATTAGAAATTGCTACTTTTATGTTTAGAATATCATAGTACAATCTTTAAAGTTTAAGAAAAAATAAATACAATAACAAAAACAAAAGTATTTCATTTCTGATAGAGCTTAGAAAAAACTATGGCCAACTACCCCGGACTTACCCTACATACGACAACTATCCTGTATCCGCTGTCCATCGCTTATCTTCCGTTTGAACCATTTTGAATAGAGTTGTGAAAGTGCTGAACGAATTCTCAAATTTGGAGATTTGGAGATTTTATTTTCGGAGTTTATTTAATTCAAAAAACAAACAAGTCATGCCTCTTTCGGGAACTAATTGAATTGTTGGAGTAATCATTTTTTTTCGCTGTTTTTATTTCAACGAGATAATGGATGAAAAATTCAAGATATTACCTACTTATTTAATATAAAGATCGCCAATTAGATACAACCCAAGCTTAAATGTGTGTTTTATAATTACATAAGTTTCAAATAAGGAAATAAAATTTGATTACGTACCAATGGAATTAAGAAGTTAAAATTTAAATTAGGAATAACTCATGTTGAACATTACTAAATTTAAAAAAATACTGTTTTGAAACAAAAAATTCTTTAACATGGAAAAATAGGTCCTACATAAAAATATTCATTTAGGCATTTTTGGTTGGTACTCTATGTATTCTAATACTAAGTAATATTACGTAAAATTTAATTAGTCCAATGAGCAATTAAATCTTGGAGATTTGCTCTGCAAGCCTCTGAAATTATATTATAACTAGCTTTTACCCGTGGCTTCGCTCGCGTTAAGAAGTGTTATTATAAATTATGTATAGTTTTTTTTTTATTTTAACTCCTTTGGTGTAGAATTAATCAAAATCCTTTCTTAGCGGATGCATACGTCCTAATATCTGCCTGCATGCCAAATTTCAAACCCTTCAGTGCTGAGGTTCAGTGGTTTGGGTTGTGTGTTGATAGATCACTATATCAGTCAGTCAGTCACCCCTGAGTTTAATATATTTAGACATGGATCAAAATTGTAAAATAATTGGAATTAATTGACCGTAAAATACTGTATATTGAAACTAAACGTTATGTTCTCAAGATAATCCTCAGGTACATTTACTAGGAAACGTTTGCTTAGCAAAGAGAAAGACCCTTGACACCTGTGTTCTCCTTAGTTTATTGTACGATACGGAACTGTTGGTATTGGTTGGTATTAATAACTAGTTGATATAATATTTGCAAGTGTAGGGAAGACTAATTTTCTCCAACCCTAGAACCCCACACTGAATTTAGTTTTACTTGGTATAACGCAAACCTAATATTGTATCCTAAAAAAACAATAAATTCTGAAAAAAAGTAACTTTAAAAAATATTGGGACTTTATTTTGCAACAATTACTAAAATTGTAGTGGTTTAATTTTATGTATATTTTAATACATACATTAATTACATACAGGTCTATATTATGTTGTAAAGTTAGCACTTAGAAAGCATAACAAGGCGCCAACGGAAAATTATAAGATTTGTCATCTGATACTGACCGATGACCTGAATAAGGTTTGATAACATAGTGTTATGTGATAATACCCAATCTTTAGAGCGGGGATTGTAGTTTAAATAAAAAGAAAAACCAAACAGCCGACCGGTGAGAGTGACAGCGAACGCGCGCAAAACGAACGCATTGCTGAGCGTGTGAAAGTTAGCATTCGAAATACAAATTTGGCGGCAACCCCATCCATAGACAAGCTGAAAATTTTGACAGATCTTAAAAAAAAAGCATTTGAAATTATTTTTTTTCTTTTTCAAACTTGAACATTGTGCTGTGTTCAGTGATAGTTGTGCTAAGTGACTTTCCCCGTTACATCGCCGGTGCAGGATGACTAACACACGTAATATCAAGGTGAGCTAAAGCTATGGAAAGCATTATTGTTGTTTTTGTTTTAGCATCCATCCGTGAAGAGGATTATTTCTTTTAGGTAAATAAAAGAAAATCTGTAATAACAAATTAATAATGCAGAAGAAGCGATTAGAACTTTTCTTAAGCAAATTGGCACTCTTGTTTTGCATAATTCATAGTGAATCTCAACATCTGATATAAAAAATCTACAAAATTTACATTTTAAGGCGAAGCATACAAATAACGTTTAGATAACAACACATTATATTATATCCATAAAATCGACGTAATTTCTAAAATCGTATTTTATCCAATTTGAGACGATGCGACAGCATTATTTGAACAACACGCAGCATTTTTTGAGCTAGTGGATCCACGTGAGCTTTGTCGGGGCTGAAAAATATTTTCACAGATTATTAGGAAACGACTAATTCATTATAAAAAATAGACTCTTAAAAACAATGATAAAAATAATACCATATTCATAGTATTAGGAAGAAGAAAGGGTTTTAATGAAAATAAAGAGAAAAACTACTAACATTAGGTATCTTCATAATTAAAGCTCATGCGTTATTAAATGATGCATATATGATACAGCTACTGGCAACAGACGGGAAAAAGTAAAAGAAAGCTATTTCTCTAACTAGAACAATCACTAATAAAAACTTGTGAAGTGTATAATGAAGCTATTCTCTTCATTCCTCTCTACATGTTAGGCTTAGGGAAATACATTGCAGCCAATTAAAAATCTTCAACACTGTTATAATTGTAATAAAAAAAGTTATTGTTTTAGTAAAAAAATAGTCATACAGTCATACTATGATACAACAATTAAATTAAGAGCTTTTCTATATATTTATTCGCTCGTAATAGCTAAAACAGGAAATAGATAGAAGAATATTATGTAGGAGATATGCTATTTCGATAACACTATTAATGGGTTTCGTATTTATTTTTTACAAATAGGTAGAGTGCCATGGAAAATATAGTAGAGATATTAATCAAGCATGAAGTTTCTCTTGTTACATTCATCGTTGATCGTACCATAATATCTATTGGGACAAAGGGAAACAAGCCAAAAAAGGAAAACTTTTATGCAGCCCTTCTTTAGTAAAAAATGTATAAAAATTGGTGTAGATATTTCGCTTAGAGGATGATACACATTCCGGACATGAGACATCGACGGTCTGTCATAAAAAGCTCTATTCTCCAACATATTTCATGGTAAAGTGAGCCTTGCATTTTGTAAAATCGAAGAATATTTGGGCGTGTTTTTGCCATTGAGATAATACTAATATGGAGACGACACCGCCTACATCACTTATGTTCCGCTCAACATACGTCATGTGACGTATGTTGAGCGGTATTTTTTAATGGTTTTAAAGTGAAACGCATCAAACATGCCTTCGTGTGTGTTACGATATTGCACAAATAATACAAATAATACGGAAAAGTGCAATGGAATAACTTTCATCGTTAAGTACCTAACTAGATAATAATTTTTAAAACTTAGTTAGAGCAAAAAAATGGCGCACAGATTTTGTTCGTGGTGTCTACTCCATACGTAGTAATATTATCTCAATGGTTTTTGCTCGTAATTTGCCAGGAGCCCATGTCGATTTATACTACTTATATATAGCTTTTCGCCCGCGGCTTCGCCCGCGTATTCAAAGGAAAAACTGCATAATATGTGCCGTTCCCGTGGGATTTTAGAGATAAAACCTATCCTATGTCCTTTCTTAGGTTTCAAAACCAAATCTATACCAAATTACATTCAAATCCGTGGTTTCGGTGTGAAGAAGAGAAATACAGATAGAGTTATTTTCTATAATATTATTTAGGTTTTCGTGCAGACACCATTTGGAAATTTCCATAGCTTACTCCTTCTGAGCAAAATATAAATGAACTCAAGGCTAACATTAGAAAGAGTAGGTAATAATTTCGGTATTTCAGTAATTTAAATTTTATGTAGTTCCGAGATCACCACCTCGATTGCATAATTGATAATATGTTTGTAAAACACGTAAAAACTAGGTTAAATGGAATAGTTGCAGTGGTCATACGGGTGTGCGACGTTCACAAGTGACCGATTTATTATTACTATCACCCTTGCGTAATTCGTCTCGTTTCGGTGAATGTTCAAAGAGCACATCTTTGCTAAATATCACGCTTACTGCGGTTTGCAAGTCCTCGCTTTTGTATGGTAATAATAATGCTTGTGTTATTTTTGATGCTATGTTTCCGAGCTTAGGTAACTATTGGGCTAAAAGTGTTGTTAGCAATCATCTTCTCCTAAGGTTTAGCTTGTTGTTTACAAATCCTGTTCGATGGAAGGCTAGAAAAAAAGCGTATGAATGAATATGTTTCAGTTATTATATCTTATGTAGGTACTTGCTAGTCATATTGTGGAAGCTTTCTGGTTAACAAGAAATTTTAATTGGCTTTTAATGTATTTCCACTTGTCCGGAAAATAACAAATTTCAATTCGTAGTACTATATAACACATATATTATAGTTATGTAAGTTATCCTCCTCGTGAATGTAAAATATTTTGCGAAATCTTAATCATATTATGCGAAACATTATGACCGCAAAACATAAGACTTTCCTATGACTGTAACATTTAACCACAAACATTCACTTCATCCTTTCCCATAGTATTTATAGCAAATACTGATTACCGAGAAATGTTATTTTGACGTTTTGCATCATTGGAAAATAAAGGCTTCTGAATTTATGCTCAAAGACGGCGCAATATATTTTCAGAACTTCGATTTAGAGGATACCCTATTTTTTATATCCATTTTAAAAACCAATCATAGATTTGAGAGCTTTCAATCTGTAGAAAAAATAAAGCAGTAAAACTATATTATGAGCGTTGCAGACTTATAAATTTTACAATAAGATATTTACGTAGATAGCCCTTAATCACTGCTGTTGCATCATACATGCAACGATGAATTAAACTTTCGTTCTGAAGTCCTGCTTTGCAAAGGTCATTTAACTTTTATTGAAGAGGAGCTTTATTTACCTTGCGCTTTGGTAGAAATTGTATCTATACTAATTGTGCTAATAATATAAAGCTGAAGAGTTTGTTTGTTTGAGCACGCTAATCTCAAGAACTAGGTACTGGTCCGATTTGAAAAATTGTTTCGGTGTGGGATAGCCCATTTATCGAGGAAGGCAAATATCATCACGCTAAGACCAACAGAAGCGGAGCCACGCGGGTGAAACCGCGGAGCGCAGCTAGTACTAGTATAAAAAAAACTTAACCTATATAGTGCAACTGCACTATTATTATATTCTGTTAGCACTGGGTAATAGTAGTCTTACAACATAATATGTCAACCCAGACGTAAAGGTCAGTGACTTATAAACATCAAACGAAAGTGAATCGCTTTTACTTTCCGCACATTTTAGTATTTAAACCATTTCAATATGTTTTTTAGAGCATGGAATAATTTTCCTACTAATGCATCTTCAGGATTTTATTGAATTATTTACAATGTTGGCTAATCACCTACATTTGGCGATATTTTAGATATGAAGGGTCAAAATATATTAATTATTTCTTTAACATAGAATCAATTTTGATAATAGTTATGAAGCCCTTTGAATCTGAATAACATATGCATATTATTATACAAATTGCAATTTGGTGTACGCACTCTCTTTACTTATGTAACACAACCCGCTGGGCATTGATTGAATAACACTTACAATTCAATATTGTTCCGTTAGTATTGGGTTACGTTTACCCGATTTTCGATACTGTGTTTATATTTATTTATAGTCTGGTCCTAAGTAATATATTTAAAACTTTACTCAAGAAATAAACTCAACTTTGTCAACTTTCCTTTTTTAATTAGGCATCTTTTGAAAGCTCTTCGATAAAATGTTTAGTTGAAAAAAAGTTTTTCTCTATCTTAGGATCTACCTATGTTCATGCTCAGGCTGTAAATAAATATAGACAGAGTGTGGACATAATTTTACTTTCTCTACTGAAATATTCCCTAACATTATAAATAAACCAACAATGTAACTCTATTTAACGATTTAATGTTATGGAGTTTATTGTTTTTATTGCATATTTGATTGTAATTTTGTTCAATAACATTTTAATACTTAATTAAACTTGTATTACGACTATAAAACTTTGTCATTAACGCATCAATGAAATAGTTATACAGCCATATAATTCTGGCATTCATTCAATAATACAAACTGTTCAAAACGTCTTCGAAAATAACTTCTTGATTGGAAATCTGCGTTTAAATTTCCTTGACTTGGAATATAGACATTATTAAACAATTATTAAAGATTTGTCTGAATGTCTGAATGATATTTAGGCAAAATAAAAATTATAGAGATACATCTTCATTAAAGAGTCATGCAAATTGATTGAACAAAATATGTTGTTAAGTTTAATCCGTCTAACGATTACCCAAATACGTCCATCGAGTGCTGACTTCCGTATGCTGTTCATCCTTTTACAATTGCATAATTGCAACGATATTATCTCTAACGCAGTTTAAAACAAGTGTTATACAACACTTCCAGGTTAATGAAGTCGTATGTTACGTACGTGAAACATAACAATGGAAATGTTTAATAAGTGGTCAGTTAAAAGTTAGATTAGGGTCATTGTATAATTTTAATGGAAACAGACTCTATCTTAGCTGTTTGTTTTTTATTGAGGCTATATCCTTATCTAAGACATTTAAGAGAACTGAAATCCTGTACGATTATTATTACGGACATTCCATAACCACATAGTATTATGTTAATACCACATGTTCTAAATTCGTAGCGGGTGTGTCATTAGGTTATTATTTTGGCTAACCAATACAGGTTAAGTCATAACATATTATTTCATTGATTTCCTGTTTATATAAAATTTGTTAGCTATTTGTAAATATTCCTTCTTTTAAATATGTTGGTTATTATTGGCCATTCACTTTAACATGTGTTTCCTTTGATTTAGTGTCATAGACCTTACCGGTTGGACGTGAAAAGGAAAGAAAGCGGATCTCGTTTAAAAGCAATAATTATTCTCAGAACAGGGTATGGTCGACGACTTAATTCCATTGATATTTCACCTTTCCAATGCGTATAAATATATCCGTTAATTATCTTATGGAAAAAATACGGAAATTCGACATCCTATAACGTACTCGCATTATGAAAATATATGTACTTTCAATTGCTAAAAGTTGTTAAAACTACTTAAAAGGTAGAGCACATCTTCAGCATGTTAAAAAGAGCGTAAAAGTGGGTAGCGAATAATTTATAAGACGTGTTAAATTGTCTACACATGTAAGTAATTATTTCTCTTTGTTATTTTTATAAAAATAAATATGCAAAGATGCTAGCTCATTAACCCCGATTTTTGTTTCACCATGTTGCACTTTAACGACTTAAAAATATGATTAATTAACCTTCTAGACTTATGATCTATGATCTTAATATCTTCATAAAGTATTTTTTTTAATCTTTGATGCTTACCTAACCTGACCTCAACAGACTTCGCCAAAAAGTTGAAAAATAGCAAAATATTCCACCTGTTAATTACTTTGCGAAATATCATCCAAAACGAATCAACGTTTCAATATTGTTTTTAAAATGCACGTAAACAAATTACACAATTTTACACGTCTATAACTATTAGTTTTGGTAGCTAAGATTGGCTTTGATTTTAAATGAGTTGAGAAATGCGCGTCTTTTTCAAGCTTTTATATTTTATACCTACTCGGCAGCCGACCGTCACGCGACATGCGCTACACAAAGCAGTGTTCGAAACCGTTCGAACAGTTTCACTTTTACCGAGGTTTCATAAAACCACACAACATTTTTTTTTCATCAAATGGAGTCTATCCTTAAAGAACTAAGTTCAATGAATCTGTTTCGTTTAACTACAAGCTGCATATTGTTTAACTTTATATAGCGATTGTTTTTTTCCGAATCCTATCTTTCAATAAGAAATGTCAACAAACTATACACAGCAGTAAAAATGTCAAACAGACGCCAATCAATGGAGCCATGCAAGCGTATATTTTGTAATGAGAACTTAGTTGAAATGATAACATATTGGCAATTTCCTTTAGTTTTATTGACATCCAATATTTATGTTGATGATGATATTACTTAGTAACGTCTGGCTGATCCACCACCTAATAGGATAGTTTTATAAAAATGTAACTATGTGTTGATAATAAAGCATATATTGATGATATAAATATAAATAATAGGATAGGATCACGCGGTTGAAACTGGATTACTGAATTTAGATAGAACCTTTTCATTTTAATGATTCTCACTTTTTCCCCCTGTACCTATGTATCGCGATGAAAGATAGAAGATACATTCGTTATGAAAATAACGACGAATAGATATTATCAAAGTCCTATCGATACGCACGTCTACGAATGGATAATAACTTAGACATTATGTATTACATCTCTGATAGCATGGCACCATATAAAAATTTCTAAAAAAGGCACAAAGAATACTTCCTTGAAGTATTTAGGTATCTGGTTTAATTTAGAATGTTACATTGATATTACAAATGAGTCGCCCCCTCTGTATTACATATTATGCATATCAGCTGGTCCCCAAAGATATATACATAACTTTTGGTATTGCGTAAATAATAACAGTCATCGTATAAGTTTATGCGTTTTTTTATAGAGAACCACAAGCGTTCACATAATAATCATTAACAACTGACCCACTGTCCCAATTATTTTAAAACGATCATCCTTTCACTCAATTAGCATTTATTCATCATGGTATGAGTTGAAAACGAAATTTCAGTTATTTTATGTTGTAAAAATTTTCTCCCGTATTAAATTGTAACGGAGTCTGAAGATATTGCTACTTATCACGGAAGCGAGGAATAAGTTTTTAATTATCAGTATTATGTACTTAGTTGATTCAATTTATATAAACTAAAATTACCTAATCCATAATTCGATTTTATAATTATTATAAAAAAGAGAGCGGTAATAATATGCTGACATGTTAAAGTTTTTTGTTTATCGCATCACGATCAAATGAATAAAAATATGAATAAGCAAATAAAAGACCAGGATAACTTTCTATAAATAAGTATAATCAATGGTAAAACCCATTCGTTAGCACAAACCGATGAACGACTAAAGCCATACGCAATGTAGGTATACGGAAGAAATCGATGCAATGTGCGCGCGAGCATAAAAACTTTCGCTTTTCACTGCCAAGGCTTGGCGCGTCGGAGATGTTTCCAGAAATCGCGGAGGAAATTGATGGTGTATGACGTCACTGTTGGTTTTAAAGATAAAGTACAGTATTAATTATTAAGGAGGACTTTCAAGACTCTATATTCTTTCAGTATTTAATAATTTCACGGAGAATTTTCAAAAGAAAAAGTACATAACTAATTAAGTACATGTATAATTAAAAACTTTGTAATTTTAGCTTGTTAAATTTTTGTACATTAAAAACAGACCGTTGGCCGTGATATATTCTCTTTTGTACAAATACACATATAGATATTACGCACTAGGTTATACAGTATATCTTAATTCTTCAATTATTGAATTATTATTAATTAATACGTTGCTAATAGTCGCCACACGGTTATACACGCAAACAAAATATATGTCGACATAGCAGCGCGCATCAATGATTGCTAGAGCACTTTCGTTTTCATTAACGAACGTGACCGGACAACACTCAGCGTTCGGAAAAACACTACTGACTTCTTAAACTATATTTCAATTTTTTTTTATTGCTATGATGCAAGAAATGGCTCAGATTTGATGTTATATCATAAGAGTACCGTTATTTATCTTAGGAGAGCATAAGGAATTTAAATTTATAGAGTTACACTTATATTTATACCTCTTTTACTAAATTCTGCATTTCTATGAATGATCGAATTTTCCTAAGCCTGGTTTGCCTTCCACACAAAATAAATTAACGACATTTCAGGATTTAAGAGAATCACCGACCGTCTTGACTATGGTCTTGACAATGCACTCACTTTCTTAATAAAGTGATTAGAATTGTTGAGGCAATGGATACTTTAGAGAACGTATTTTATCACACGTCACCTAAATTAACAACTCATATACACACTAGATTTAAAACCACTTTTCAGGTTTCAACAGCCATATATTTTTTGGATTCTAAAACTGCTCTTATTCCCAGGTCTGGATATGCATAGCATGCATGGCCACAACGATGGGTGCTCCAGCCCCGAACCCGCCCATCACGTTCGACATCATCGACATGGCAGCCATCAGTCGAATGTCACCACAGCAATTGGAGGCGTTGGCTGAAGGTCTCGCTGCTGAAGAAATTATGAGGTTAGTACTTAGTACTATTATTCTTTCGCATCTTTGTTGTATCCTCATGTCAGAGCTGATTAAACAGCAGTTTTAGGCATTAAAATAAATTACATGACAGACGGACATTTAACATGATATAAGCAAAAGAAGATACAGAATTTGTCAAACGTTTGACAAAGAATTTTCGCAAATATTACAAGAAATGCATTTTCAAGTAGCTAATTATAAGAGAGTAGAAATTATAGGTACAAGAGGAATGAATTAAAATAATTATTTGAATAACAATTAAATGCTCATAATAACATAATCTTTCGTCGACGCATACCTATAAAGACGTAGAAAGAGAATTTACAGCAAACATTATGATATAATGTATATGATATAGAAGTGAAAGTTGTGGAATTTAAATATTAAGACATTCAAGAATACAAAAAATCTTTTTTTAAACTCACGATGATTATGATAGTTAATTTTCATTATTATGAATGAACACAAACTAAATTCACACAATTTTAAAGCGTAATAAGATCGCCTATTATACTAAACCAAAATTTCCTTGCTGTATTTTTTCTATACCAATTTTGTAATTATAATTTCTCATATATCACTATTCACTGTTGATGTTATGATAATATCATTTTCCCTAGCATTGTTCTTACTTTGTCGCATATCATGTTATCTTTGATGTTAGATGATATAGGCACGCTCATATATACGTACTTTATATGAATTATTGCAATTCTTAAGATTAAGCTGTGTTTTCTACTCGCATGGTACGAACCGAAATAATCTGTTAATCTCTGTACTAAATTACAGTGTCTTTATTTAATATATGATCTTTAAATCTTTAAAGTTTTGTAAAGCAGCATCATTACAGTTATTCATTTAGTCTTTTTCTTTAGGACAAAACGGTCATCAGCGCAGGCATTAACGTCGGTTGTATCAAAAGCATCTTCAGGTATACAGAGCAAGGTCGGTCTCCTCGGTCAGGCGTCAGCCGGTGCTGCGTCTCTTATCGCCTCAGCTTCCAGCAAAACAGGCCACGAACACTCTGGATATTCTTATGAACCGGTAGTTATATTGTTTTTGTTTGATAATTATTTATGGATAATAATTATAACGTTTGCTTGATATTGATTGAAACGTACCTTGATACTTATGGATAATAATTATTATTAATCATTTTTGTAGTAAGTATAAGCTAATCAAAAAAATATGCCACCATAGGAAGCCCTTGTCCCTGCAGTGGGAAAATAATGGGTAAGATAAATGTGGAAGATAATTAATTAATAAATTCACTCTTTGATTCGTATTAGATTAGAAGTCCATAGATTTAAAGTAATATTGGGTTACGAAATATTATGTAGTTTTTAGGTTACTCATCTCACTGATTCTTATGTTTGTTTGAATCACAGCATGAAGAAAAATACGACTACGTAGGTCTGAAGAAATCGATTCTCTACACCCTGTTCCAAGCGGTCAAGGCAATTACTGGTGGAGTCACTATTCTTAAAGGGCAATTGATAAAGGGAGGTGGTGCCCTTGCTGCAACTCTGGGCAAAGTGATCTCGTCGAAGGGAGACGCTGTCAGCAACCTGGGAAGGAAGATCGTCAGTTCTGCTGCTTTGAGCGAAAAGAGGCCGCATTGTAAGTATCAACTAATATTTATAGATTTGTGTAGTATTTGGAGTGCTTTTATTTTCGTAAAGTGCAGTAGTTTCTTTTTCGGCTTGATCAATATATTCTAACAGACTCTTTGCCTATGTAAAAATGTACTATACCACCATCAAATATCCAAAATTTAATCCATCTATAATTTAATCCATTATTATTGTTTTTGCTAATAGTGTTGCAAAACAGATCTTTTTCACAATAATATTTTTAAACTGCGATAATATAATTAACTACATATTTCTGTGCGTAATAAATAAGAGATTTAAAATATTCATTTTATTTGAATTGGGTTTATTCAAATTTGGTGTGAAATAGTCTGGGTTGTTTCCGTTATTATGAAATTCAGAAATTTCACGTGATGTTCCGCTACAGTTATATTTCTATGAAATTTTACAACGAAATAAGATTTGTATCTATATACTTTGTTCCTACTTTCTAAGCTTGATAATTGTAATTAATTCTTTATAACAGTGAATAGATTATTGTCTTAATTCTTATAATAACATCTGTTGTCACCACTTATAGCTATATGTATGATATATGTGTATGGTTTCTCTTGTAATTTAACTAAATACTCTATTAATAATAAATAAAAAAATAAAAAATAAATAAATATCTTAAATAACACTGGCAACAATAACAAATCTAGTGTGGTTAGGGAACAGGATTTTAACTTGAAATATATAATATTACGCAGACCTATAAATGTTATGTAATTCAGAGCTTACATCGTATAAAACGAAATTTTCATGAGATTCCATAGATCTCGTTTTATCCACGCATTACATAATTTGTAGTAGGTACATAAACCACTTCAGAAATGTTTTGCAAGTACTATTCTATTATTCGGATTTTCCTATGATTTGCATTTCAAAAGATTTGATGTGAGAAAATTGCACAGTCTAGCCTCTGACATCTGGAAGAGCACAAAGGTAATTCACAGTAGATTGTCATAGTGTCCGTTCTCATTGTAATCTTTATAAAGAATTCAATTCACAAGCTTAAAGTGGGTACCTTATGCAAGATCATGGCGATATTTTAGTTTATTTTTTAGTAATAATTTTATAGGTTTTACGTAATGTTTTTGGCTTTGGAGTTGTTTTTTTACTCGGTCAGGATATTGCATCAATAAAGGATCAATGATCAAATTTATTCGTATACGTAATATAAATACATTACAATATATTATGCTATATACGATCAATTTATAAATATGGAGCTTAAATTTATTTTAGAGTACAGTGCTACACAAATTTGAATGTTTATTGAACCCTCGCGTATGTTCAGTAGTAACTTAACTATTATAATACTTTTACTTGGACTTAACTGCTAAATATCATTCCCTAAATTATGCATTCCCAGTTCCAGTAGCCAACAGTATACGGTCCACCACCAACCGGCTATTTAGAGTACAGCGCTACGCAAATTGAATGTTTATTTAATCCTCCCACCTCCACAGTGGCAACAGAGCAATTATTATTCTTTTTATTAGGTTAAAAATGGTTAAAATTCTCACATCTCCTTTCTGCCTTAAATTACATTCCCCTCTTGTAGAACCCGCGAATACGGTCCGCGCCGTTTATAATGTCATTTGTTAGGCTTTCCCTAAATACCGCATCCATAAAACAAACACGGGTTCTAAAGATCCACATCCCGTTTCCAGCGACCGCAGTGTACGGTCCGCCACCAACCAGCCACATAGAGTACGCACCAAGCTCGTACGGCGCGCCGACCGCGCCCGCGCACTACGTACAGGCCGCGCCCACGGGATTCGCCGCGCACAAGTATCCCGCGCATTTGGACGGTGAGAATTATAATTCTAATTAAAATTCAAATTAAAATCAAATTCAATTTTTTTGTTTGTGTGGATGGTAGCTGAAATTTAGGAATGTTTATTCAAAATATTTGTTTGCGTGACTTGTGAATTGGGAAATTTGAAGGTTTTTTAATTAAAAGTTAGTTGTTAGTTCATTTACTTTGAATAGAATAGATAAAACTAGATTCTATAGACTAATACTAAAAACTGCTTCTGATAGATGTAAAAACTTATGAAAATAATATGCCTACATAGGGCGAAATTTAGACGTGCTTCAGTAAGCACGCTAATCTATAAATTATATCGCAAACTGTCGTATAGGTAGGTACATAATTTTACACTGTTCAGCTTACTTGTTTCGTTTCATGTTTTGGCATAGATTTATACACAGATAATATGTTGCTGGTATAAAAACAGTCATAATGAATGATACGTAACATACAACATAGGTAATATTAAAACAAGTTTCACATAAAATTCCCCACTTGCTCTACAGCAACTTATAAAATGAAACAAGAAAAATGTCTTAATTTGAATAAGACCTACTTTAAACACTTACTATGATAAAAAGTTGCATTACACTAAAGCGCGTCACACACGGTGAAGATACTATAATATTTTATCTTAAGATAATGTTATATTTTATATTACAGTATCTTAACGCATCCGGTATCAGCGTTCGGACCATCATTTTTCTTTTTGTCATTGCGTACCACCCACCCCTGTAGAACCGCCATCCTGTTACAAATGACGCGAAATTTTGTGGGTCATTTGTAACAGGATGGCGGTTCTACAGGAGTCTTAGTACGCAATGACAAAAAGAAAAATGATGGTCCAAACGCTGATACCGGATGCGTTAAGATACTGTAATATAAAATATAACAGTATCTTAAGATAAAATCTTCACCGTGTGTGACGCGCTTAAAAGAAACCACTCTTAGCCAAGAATAGCACTACAGTAATACCTTTAAAATATCGTTCTGAATGAATATTTAAAAAGAATGGAAAATACCAAGTATTTATATTAGATTCTTATGTTACGTGCTAACTTTTCTTCTGGGGCATTAAGGGGCTAAGAAGTAATAAGGAATTAAACAAATTTTATTGTTATACTAGCGGTACGCCCCGGCTTCGCCCGTGGTACATATTTACGTTTTCTCTACATAAGAACCATCCTCGTACTTCAAGGAATATAATAAAAAAAGAATTATCGAAATCGGTTCAGCCGTTCTCAAGTTATGCGCTTACCAACACATTTTGGGATTCATTTTTATATTAGAGATGTAAAAATACATCCAAAAATACGCTTAATTATTCCTAAATTTAACTGAATATCGCTTAATGTCAATATGTAGGTAACGAAAAGCTTTACTTTCTAGTAGGTAGTTAAAATTGATATTAAATTCGACCTAAAAAATATAAAATTATCTGTTAATTAACATTAAAAGTTTAGTGGAACACACATTCGGGGTAAAGGTCGAGCACCGGAACTAAAAGTATGAAAAATTACACAACTTTCCAACACATCATCCACTTATGTAACGATTGCAAAAACGACACAAATATGAGAATTCGTATTTACATATTTTTCGATACAGTCATATCCGTATACAACGATACATTACTTAACAGTAATACAATGAATTGACTACCTATATATTTTATGAAACAGCTAAACTTTTATACATTATTACATATCCATTATTTTTATTACTATTTCTGATTGATAAGGAAGTATTTTTGGTAATTGATTTCAGTCAGTACAAAGAAAGTGGTAATGTTTTTATATCTATATACATATGTAGAGCAAGACACAAAGAAGACACAACAACTCAACGCAGTCTACACCACAATCCATAATTTCATACAATGATTATATTTTTCAGAACTAATAGTGATGTCGTCAGTAGTTGACGTGGTTACACAGAAACCGATGCCACAACCATCACCGGAATTATTATATCGATATTACGATTTATTAAATTCCTTTTGGTAAGGTACAATTATAGTGTGACTCAAAAGCACGGCTTTGTTATTCACCTGTGTTCCTATACACTACAAGATTTTTAGTCTTTCTATCGATCACATTTAATATAT
Source organism: Colias eurytheme (assembly GCF_061535395.1). Taxonomy (NCBI): domain Eukaryota; kingdom Metazoa; phylum Arthropoda; class Insecta; order Lepidoptera; family Pieridae; genus Colias; species Colias eurytheme. Next base: position 8,252,044 of record NC_142989.1, on the reverse strand, counting down.
TTTATTAACTTAATTCACCACACATTTCATTAATTCTTTATTTAGAAACTATAAAATTGTATCTACTTCGCAAACACTTCATTTGTTTTCATACAAACTTAGACTTAACATTATTATTTATTACATGTTTATTACCAATTATTAAAAACAAAAGATTGACGACCACGCCACTAATAAGATTAGAATGGAAAATAAAAATTTATGATATAATTTTGTTTAGAGAAAAGTTGTTACAGTAGATTATAGAGTGTCACAATTATGTAGGTACTTCACTATATTCTATTTACTTTTTTTATTTATAAGTATTTTATTATTATAATATTTATGTTCGTTCACGTATCTTTAAAATATTCAAATAGCATTTTGACCAGCAAGCTGCCAAATTGTGACTTTACATCATTTGCATAACCGCTTTCACTTTTACACCATAAACAATAGTTGGCATACACATTAACGTTCAACGAACTGTCCATAGACTTTTAAAACAATTTGTGAATCTGTAATGTATTTTGGAGGGAAAGAACCTGGATTTTTAAAAACAAATAAGTAGAACAAACTATGCACATGATCTCAATATATATCGAAATTATATGTGGGAAGACGATCTATATCCAATAGTTCTAAAGATTATAATATAAAGATGATTTTCTAAATCTACTATCTAATCAATACCTATGTTATCAAGCAACTAAACATAATAGTTGTTTCCTTCATTTGATCGAACTACGTAAATTTAGCGTACCTACTAAATTTACGTAGTTCGATCAAACTACGTATAGTTTCAGTTAAAGTTTTTTGAACCTTATATAAATATTTAAATTCATCAGCACCAACACGTATCTAGTAAATAACTGTTAAATGGTTACTTAATGTGCTGTATTCATTTATTTGTTTACATAAGATGTTTCCTATCGCGTATTTCAGTATTGTTGTAAATTCAATATCTATTCAATTTGTATATTTTCAACATCTTCAGTAATCATTTGCAAAGTATTGCTTCTTCTTTCGTTGTGATGAAGACATGTTATTGTTAAGTCTCCAAGAAACGAATCATATAATCTTTTGTGTTTTTACCTTTCTCTTCCAATTAAATAACGTGAGGTTAAACTATCCACCTGTGCATTTATGGGTATCTCATCAAAATCATTTTATACAATTTTACCTTTACATAGTTGCTTATAAGAGAAGTTATATAAAGCACTGAACCTAATAACGTTAGTTATGTTGTTATTAATCGCCCTTTAATCTATTGAATTCCAGCTTTAGACCTGCATTACATAATAGAAGTGATTTAATAAACTGAAAACTGTCTTCCTACTTTCGCTAGCGGTATAAATCAGGGTGTGTATCGCAAATAGAACGCGTTTGTTACCCTCAGTGAAAGTATATTATGTCATACAAGTTCACAAGTTTAAATCTGATTTCTGAACGTAACCCGTTATTGTATAGGAATGAGTTCAATCGATTGCCGTATGTGGAGTTTGAGAGCTTTTCCGTTTCCGGTGTTTTTCTTGTGTAGCACACTTTGATATTGTTTTTATAATTATTTATCATTATTATTCACATCATTACATTAACTTCAATATAGTGAATTTTGTGTAAACCTATAGTAGATAATTAAAAAAGTATTGGTCTTTAGAGAATAAGTAGCTGTCATTTAATTTTTAAACTACCGAAATACTTTCGGTAATTTAAAAATTAAATAAAAGTAGAGATACCTTCCTCTAATTAAAATAATGAAATTGTTATATATCATAATATAAAATATTTATACGCAACAAACACATGGCAGGTCAATTTATTCCTATTAAGTAACGTGGTAAAAGTAACTTAGAGTTCTGTAAAAACAATTCCATATGCGTTAATTATTTTTTTTTTACCAAGAAATGCAGGAATGTCAATTGAACCACTTACCTTATATTACGCAACCAATGCGAAAAGTAGAGTCAATTAGACATTTTTTCCAGATATTAATATCATGAAATGATGTAAGCTACAACTTATACTGTTATTATAAATTCTTAACCAAGCCCTTTCACGAAGGAAATAACTGGGATGCCGTAATAGGTCTACATGAATGATAAAGATGCTAAAAGTGACGTACAGTGTTATACAATTTATCACATCTTGAAATTTTCTTTTCGTACGAATATATAATGAGATTGCACAATAAATATTACTGTGTATGTATAATGTGACTGTTACAATGGTTAAGCTTCTTGACAGACATGTAAATAGTTTGTGTTTCGGTTCGGTAGTATTTGTTACGAAAACGAAAAAAGTTGCTTTCATAAGGCTGCATACTTGTCAAGCTAAGTAGTATAAAAATAGTAGAGTCATGTGAGATATTACTAGCTCATATTTATATATTAGGTAATAAATGAAAAGTTATTTATAGTTACGTAATTATCTATACTTAGCTACCGTGATCAATAAATCACTTCGTGGAAGATAATAATTATCTCCAGAGAAATTGGAATTTTCACGTGCAAGTAGGCTAAACTCATATTAAGTTACCTCACAACGATTATAAATTATAATAATGCATTAGTACAGGATGTTGTAAGGTCTGGAATACATACATATAACACATAATTAGTTTCATATGTACATACATTTTAAAGTCTAAAATCGTTTCAAAACTTCCTGTTACATTGAAAATTAGTGTTACTTTTAGGTTTTGAAATTTTCCTTTGATAAGTGCCTTCATAGATTGCATGATGTCGTAAAATAGTTAGTGAAATATGTGGAATCACTTATGTTATTAACCGAAAATTTCTTTACTTGCATTAACTAATTGACTTTCATTAATTTAATTTATTTTCTACGCCACAATAATTTATTTTATAATACATCCAGAAACAAAACCAGTCAATTCAGGAGCTATAATTAAATAATAAATAAAATTCAAACCCTCAAAAATAGTAGGAAATTTTGATACATGCTCTATCATTTGAAATCGAAAGTTATATAACTGATGACTGCATTATGCATAGCTTACGAATCAATATGTCCCAAATACAAACGATACGTCATATTACATACTCATCAATCATCATTGACCTCCTTAAAACATTTGCCAAACTGATTGAAACGCTACTATGTATAATGCGACACGGTCGACTTAATACTTGAACGAGGTATCGCTAAAGAGGTATTATTACTATCAAGTATCACCTACTTTTGTTACAGGACTGACGATTACGTAACAGACAGTGTAGCGACGCTCGTGAAAGGTTTCGATCCAAAATAAATTGAGACTAGGTCATTACACTCGGCTGATATTCTCATCTTTTGTTGGGTCAGGTTGCGGATCCGTTTTTGACAAATTTTTTAGCCGCTACGATTTCCTTTTCATTCTTAAACTCAAACTCAAACATTTATTTATTCAATTAGACTTCTTCTAGAAGCACTTTTGAAACGTCATTAAGTACATATTTTAACATTTACCACCGATTCGGAAAGCAGTATCTACGGAGAAGAATCGGCAAGAAACTCCATAGTTGCTCTTTTTAATCATGTCAGATTTACAATTTTACAAATTACATATGTAATAATATCATAATATTATATTATCATAATATGCCAAAGAACTGTCCTGTGGTTTTTACGCGACAACCCTCCATGGGTTTTTATCTTCCATATATTCCTTAATACTGTAATAGGCTCTCTTGACAAGTACATTTTTTATATAAGATTTAAATTTAGAACTACTTAACTCTTTAATATTATGAGGAATTCTGTTGTAAAAGCGTATACCTTGGCCCATAAATGAATTTTTAACTTTAGCTAGCCTAGAATAATGGCATTTCAATTTTATTTCTGTTTCTTGTGTCATAACAATGTCTATCTCCTACTTTTGTGTGTAAGTAAGCGTTATTATGTACATATAAAATATTATTAAATATATACTGCGACGGTACAGTAAGGATACCAGTATTCTTAAAGAGATCTCTTAGTGAGTCTCGAGCACGCAAATTATATACAGAGCGTATGGCTCTTTTCTGTAATATAAATATAGTTTCTATATCTGCAGCCCTGCCCCATAGCAGAATTCCATAGGACATTATGCTATGAAAGTAGCTAAAGTAAACCAATCTAGCCGTTTCTTCATCGGTGAGATGCCTTATTCTTCTAACTGCATATGCAGCTGAGCTGAGCTTAGCAGCGGTGGTGGTAACATGGGCCCCCCATTGAAGCTTCTCATCTAATGTCAAACCAAGAAAAACAGTCGATTCCACAGGGTATAATACCTCCCCGTTTAAAATAATATTCCTTTTCACCTTTTTTACATTTGGGAGGATAAATTCTACACAATTTGTTTTTTTTGTATTTAATAGTAAATTATTAGCATTAAACCAATTGGATATGCGTAAAAGACCAGAGTTTACTTCGTCAACATTTGTGTCATGTCTATCCACATTAAAAATTAATGAGGTGTCATCTGCAAACAGTACTATTTCACACATATCCTGCAAATAATAAGGTAGGTCATTAATATACACTAAGAACAAAAACGGTCCTAAGATAGATCCCTGCGGAACACCTATGTTAATCGGCGCACCGCGAGATTTCTCTCCATTAACGACAACGGTTTGTACCCTGTTCTGAAGATATGAAGCTATGAGATCCTGAGCTAAACCTTTGATACCATAAAAATTTAGTTTCCGTAATAGAGTGGAATGTTCTACACAGTCGAAAGCCTTAGAAAGGTCGCAGAATATCCCCAAAGCATTCTTTGAATTTTCCCATGCTTTGTATATATGTGACAAAAGAGCTACTCCGGCATCAGTTGTAGAGCGCCCCTTTGTGAAACCATACTGTTTGGCGTGCAGTAAACCATTTGTTGCAAAATGACTATTTAATTGGTTTAAAATTAGTTTCTCGAAGACTTTGCTCAAAGTTGGTAATATGGAAATTGGCCTATAGTTATTACTGTCTTCTTGGTCACCACTTTTAAATAAAGGAATAACTTTGCTAAACTTTAGTAAATCAGGGAATATACCACAGTCGCAACACTGATTAAATATAAACGCTAGTTGATTGGCAATGTTTTCTATGATATTATTTACTAAATTTACAGACATACCCCAGAGATCACAGGTTTTTTTTAAATTTAATGTTTTAAAGGTTTTAACAATTTCATCAGCAGTCACGTGTCGCAATTCAAATAATTTGTTACACTCAGCAACGTGATCCCTCAATAAAGACTCTGCAAGCGCTGAAGACGAATTTAAATTCTTAGTTAAACTAGCAGGGACACTACTAAAGAAATCTTCAAAAGCAAGCGCAACATCAGCACTTTTGTCAATGACCCTACCAGAGTTGACAAGTTTTATGGTACTATCGTTTGATCGGATTTTGCCCAATTCACCATTAATAATTGTCCAAACCGTTTTAACTTTATTGTCAGAGTTGCGTATTTTGTCTCTGATATACAAACTCTTGGCAGTGAAACAAACTTTTTTAAATGTTTTTGAATAATTTCTAACATAACTAAATGTATCTACAGACGCTCCGATTTGGTTGGTGCCAACCATATCGGAACCGACAAGGCAACCATTCCAACATTGCTACAGATTGTCCGACGGTTGGCCTTCCAGCTGTCAGTTGACCATAGAGTAATATGTCAGTTGACCATAGTACGAAGAGAATGGGCTAAATTCTACTATAGAAATAGAGAAAATTACAGTCATATGCGGCTCTTACAACTTATTTTTTAAGGTTTTTAATGTAGCCGCACTGTCAATGTTTTTTAATACTTCTAACATAATAAAATACGCTTGATTTCTGGCATCTCTATTTGCGTAATCTTTGTTACTTAAGTCCCACAAACAGGGAAAGTCTTTATATAGTTCCAGCAATTTTATTAATATGTCACGTTCGGTGACCGTAACTCCCTCGGCGTTCATGTTGACGTCCTACACCGGCGGCGTTGCGAATGTGAATGAGCCAATTACCTATATTACTCTATGGAATGAGCCGATTTGGTCGGAACAAAGCTTCCAGACGTTCCAATTTGGTTGGATCGGATAGGAAGTTGGTTTGGTCGGTATCGCCGGCACATCCGACCACGTCAAACCAATATTAATAATAATTATGTCGGACCGACCGCTCTCTACACTTTCCGATTTGGTCGTGGTCGGATGGTTGGCACCAACCAAATCGGAGCGTCTGTAGATGCTATAAGAAATGACAAGTCTTTGTTATATTGTTTCATACCATATAACTCGTAAAGAACGTTCCTGCATCTGTGTATACTAGGAGTTGCCCATTGGCTGAATGGTAAATCCTTGGTAATAGTTAAAGATTTAATTTTAAATATTTTTTCATATTCACTATGAATGAACTTAAAAAGATTTGTAAACATTTCACAAGGATTTTTAAGAAAGGATTGATTATTCAGGTCAGGTAGTTTATTATCAATATTATTTCTAAATGTATGAATGCCTTTTCTAGTTATAGGCCTAACATTAATTCTTTTAAATGTAGGTATGCAATCCCATTCAAAAACTACTTTCTGGCCACAGTGATCCGAAGTTAGCGTGTTGAGAATATATTTTTCTAAACATTTGCAATCACAGTATATATTATCAATACAAGTTGCAGAAGTAGGTGTTATTCGTGTGGGCTCATCAAAAAGTTTATACAGATTAAATGAATGAAACAAATTAACTATTTGTGTTGCCGTTTGTGTGTGTGAAAGTAAATCAATATTAAAATCACCACATACTATTACCTTCTTTTTGCTCCTGCCTAAACGCTTTAATATTTCTTCCATGACTGTCTCAAACAAATTATAGTCACTGGAAGGAGGTCTGTATACGCAAACAATAATGTAACGCTCAAGCTCAACACAGGACAGTTCAATGGTGCGTTCTACAGAAAGGCTAACAATGTCAGTTCGTTCCTTGCATTTTAAACTATTATGTACAAAAATAAGAGAACCTCCATGAATAGCATTTGTCCTAAAGTATATACTTATTAATTTATAATTATCAATATTTATCTTGTAGTACTGTTTGACGCGACAAAACAATTACAATTTACGAACTCTAGATGCAAAATGACGCATTGATGCAATTTATGTTAGGTAATAGTGGCATCCTTGGTGGCATCCAAATCTATGTCAAAACATGAAATTGCACAGATATTTTCTGAACATATATCAAATTTAATGGCTAGTCATAATTATTATAGTTCGTTCATATTTTGTCATATGCATTAATAACATCAATTTTAGAAAGGAGGAATACTTAGCATCCTTACGCAACTCAGGTGACTATTGACGTAACTTACAAACATATTTTTGAGACAGGACATGGAAAACTGAGCGGAGTGCACGCCGGTGTTGTAATACTGACCCCGCTCGAGCACGCCGCCACCAGCGAGGGCCACTCGGGATACACGCACCTTGAATCACCACCTTCCATTATAAACAGCGTATATTCCGCCATAAAGGGCGTCTTCTCCTCCGCCGCTCCACATTCCGAGTCTTACATCACACACCAAGAACCTCCTCCACCTCACCCCGCTCCCCCTTTCAGGCCCATGACGTGGGGAGCAGTCGACTCTTACGGCGAACCCGCCATGATCGAAACCTATTCAGATTATGATCCTCGATCTCCCCATCCTTATAGTAGAGCATCATCAAAGAAATCCGCAATCCCCACCTTCCATAAACACGAACGCCTGACTCCAGAGAAAATACAAAAAATAAATAAAAATCTCGATAAAGTTCAAGCGTATTTAAACGAAAACCAAAGATCAGCCGAAGTGCTTCCTAAGTTTAATAAGAATTATGTTGATATGTTGAGGAAAGGCCAGATTCCATTTCTTCCCACTCCCGTGATAAGCGACAATGAAATCGGTGTCCTTCCCGCTGAATTACTTCCTGACGACGATCCTTTGACTACTACCACTACGACTACAACTACTACTACTACGACTACTACAAAACCGAACACGACTGACGGGAACACCAGAAGGAAGAAGGACACAAAATTCATACTGCGAGGGAACAAGATTGTTCAAGTTTGACATATGACTGTTGACTGACTGAGGTATGTTTTGACTTGACGAGTGACTGATATCTTCTGTCTTCCAGGTTTAACATTTTTCACAGCACTTAGATATAATAATACAGTAAATGCGTAATGATCTATCTATTAATACATGATTACTACGCACTAAGATATTTCTTCTTCAATACCACTATTGTACGACACCTTTTCCACAGTATTGTCGTATCTTCATATTTTAAAAGTTAAAAGACACTTTTTTTTTCTTTCTTCCCAAACTCATTGAACACATAATATGCAGTGCAAATAAATTATAAATATTTGTATGTTTACTTATATGTTTTATTTTTATCTATTTACAGAAATTCCTGGATATAATACAGTGCAGCTGGGTGGCGAACATTTGCAAAATTATCAATTTTAACAATCTCGTCGCCTTTGATTTTTAATGTAAAGTGGTATAAAGTCATATAATTTCTGTAGTAATGATTTGTCTGTTTGATAATTCATTCGTAGAAATTATTAATGACTGAATACACTTTTGCAAGACTTATAATAATGATTGATAATAACAATGGTTTTGTATTATACATTTTTTACCACAATAAGACAGACTCCGTCGCTTACATTTCTCTCTATAGAAAAGTGATATTTAGATGTGTTATGAAAGTATGGAATTACCCACAAACTGTGTATAAACTTAGGAGAGTTAGCCAAAAACGATTGTAATTTCTAATGATTAATTACAAATAGATTGATTATATAAATTATGAATTAGGTTAATTAGAGAAGTTACGTATAAGTTAACTGTTAGGTGTGTGTTTAAATATTTATTAATATCTATAAAGCTTTCACTGTCAGATTCAATCTTTTGGCCTATTTATAAAACAGTATTTATTATTATTTTTACTGTATAACAAAATTAAATCTTTGTAAATTAACGCTATAATGACATTGTAAATATTTTTTGCTCAAGACTCATTCTATTTTAATGAATTGTAATTTGTAAATAAATACAAGTGTGAAAAATATTATTTTGTTTCTTTGCACCTCTCCTATATCTCTAATTATTAAGTTAACAATATTTTTTCTGTCAAACAAAGTAGGTATGTATTAATGAACCAATATTTCCTTTGATAAATAACTAATGAATTTAAAATTCCTGTCTATTGCATTTTTTACTGTACAAATACCTACTCTAGATCTAAATATCTCAAGAATATTAATAGGAACCTAAATTTTCTAGAATAGTCGGAATGATCCGATTTCAATAACATATTCCTAAAATTATTAGGACCTTTATGAACAACTAGCTGTGCCCCGCAGTTTTACCCGCATTGCTCCGCTCCTCTTGGTCTTAGTCCAACACTGAAAGAAAATTAAAATCGGGGCAATAACATATTCCTCGAATTATTAGGAGCTTTATTAACCGGCTTCGCCCGTGGTATGTACCACAATTCGCAATAAAATTAGTATTATTATTTGTGCTAATGCTATAAGTGTCCGCCAAAAATATCACGCTAAGACCAACAGGAGCAGTCAGCAGAGCAATGCGGGAAAAACTTCAGGGCGCAGCTAGTCTATATAAAGAGGAAAAGTTTGTAATTATGTAATTATGTATGTATGTATTGTTTTCACGCATAAACCTCTTAACCGATTTTGATGAAATTTAGCACAGACAATCTTTAGACCCTGAGAAAGGACATAGGAAAGGTTTTATATCGGTAATCCCACGGAAATGGTATACGTATGCGCGTTTTCCTTTTGAATACGCGAGTGGAAAGCTAGAAGACGATAAAATGAATGAAGGTACCATGAGTTGAATATATTTTTGAAGTGAAACTCCTACTCAGCACACACGATTTTTTTTTACTACGCAGATATAATTAAAATAGAAATGCTTACAAAAAAAAGCCCTTAATGTTTTTTAATTTTTTTTAATGCAATGTAATATAAATAGAGCCATCTATCGCCCGTGGTTCAAATTTCTATAATATGAGCGAAAATAGAAAGTAAGTGCACGCTACAACTCATGTATAATATGCATCATTCACTAGATTAACACCAGAGGTCGCTTCTAAGTTTCATGACGTTAAATACACTTGTTATATTTTTTCCAAAATTTACAAAACCTTAAATTTTTGCATAATCATAAAAGAAGTAGAAACTAGTTTACCTACATAAAATAAAATAAAGTTTATTATTTGTATAGGTAATCATAAAAATAAGTTTTGAAAAGAACAAAAACGTTAGTAGATACTGAGGCAAATGATATCGAGCCAGCCATCAATCATCATGCAATTTGCGTACATGCGTTTTTCTTATATCGTACGTTTTCTATACAACAATTTACCATGTGACACTGTGTATATTATTATAGAATATATAAAGATTCGACGCAGATTATTATAGTCTTGTTTAATCTCAATCTGATATGAACCCTTTTGATTTTTTATTAACCAACTAGCGGTCCGCCCCGGCTTCGCCCGTGGTACGTATTTACGTTTTCTCTACATAAAAACCATCCTCGTACTTCAAGGAATATAATAAAAAAAGAATTATCGAAATCGGTTCAGCCGTTCTCGAGTTATGCGCTTACCAACACATTTTGCGATTCATTTTTATATATAAGACTAGCGGTCCGCCCCGGCTTCGCCCGTGGTACGTAATATTTACGTTTTCTCTACATAAAAACCATCCTCGTACTTCAAGGAATATAATAAAAAAAGAATTATCGAAATCGGTTCAGCCGTTCTCGAGTTATGCGCTTACCAACACATTTTGCGATTCATTTTTATATATAAGACTAGCGGTCCGCCCCGGCTTCGCCCGTGGTACATATTTACGTTTTCTCTACATAAAAACCATCCTCGTACTTCAAGGAATATAATAAAAAAAGAATTATCGAAATCGGTTCAGCCGTTCTCGAGTTATGCGCTTACCAACACATTTTGCGATTCATTTTTATATATAAGATAAGAAGACTAGCGGTCCGCCCCGGCTTCGCCCGTGGTACATATTTACGTTTTCTCTCTACATAAAAACCATCCTCGTACTTCAAGGAATATAATAAAAAAAGAATTATCGAAATCGGTTCAGCCGCTCTCGAGTTATGCGCTTACCAACACATTTTGCGATTCATTTTTATATATAAGAGAAGATGGGTTATGGGGCTGAAATAAAGCTGTTAAACGCTAGTTTATCCCCATCTCAAACTTCCAACGGAAGTTATATCAAAACTGAAGCTTGAATGTATAATACAAATAAACTCTACCTTCACCATTGAAAGCGGAAGGCAAGCAAAATCACTGATATTTATGTGAGTTGATTGATATGAGATTATTGCAGTAGTTCCTGTATGTTGGGCGTCATTGCGTTCGCTTTCCATACTAGAACTGTAGGTAATCATGACTATAAACTAGTGACATTTCAATATAATGCATGTGTTTTTGAGGTTATTATAGTAGTTTCCTGTAGGAGAGGTTTTAATCAATGATATTATCTAGTATAAGCAAACAGGCCCAGTAGACAAAGTAACAATTACAAAACGATAACGAAGTTAGAAATCGCAAAAATGTATGGGATTGACATACGCCGCGTTAGATCACGTGGTCTATCTAATGTCAATCCCATACATTTTTGCGATTTCTAACTTCGTTATCGTTTTGTAATTGTTACTTTGTCTAAGGCCCCAGGTAGGTATAAGATAGGTTAAAACTGTAGATAGGTATCTAACGCTCACGCTAACGCTCATGATAACTGAATCATGCTATCTTACTTTGATGTCTAATCGTATGTGCGTTGGTGAGCCGTTTTTGAACGCAGTAATCTTGAATACTAGGTGAAGCCTCGAATTCTAATAAAATCTTTATTGATACACATGCGACAGTAAGATCAAATATGTTCTCGTCGCATCTGGATGTAGGTATACCTACGCAAGACAATATATTTTGGTTTACTCAATACATTACATAACATGCTGTATTAGATACCTAACGCAAAGAAATTCAAAATCTTTGTATATTTCTAATTTTGACGGTAAAAGATAAACATAGTATTTTCTTGTATTTTTATAAAGTATCTAAATCTTACGTCAGGCCTCCGTCACTCGCTCAAGGTCGCGCTATAAGTGCCTACCGCACAGTAGGTCGGTACCGACCCAAGCGGCAGTTGGTTGGCACACGCGAGACTGCGCACCCGCGTCACGTTTCCCGCGCTCGCTACCAAGATGCCCGGTTATTGCGATGTGGACGGGTGTCGGAGTTCAAGAGTGAATAACAAGGAATTGTCTTTTTTTCAATTGCCTAAACAGGAACAAACCTACCAGGCTACTTTTTATCCAGGAGACACATATAGCGGGTCCACGCGGGTGAAACCGAAGGAAACAACTACTATCAATAAGATTTCATTTTTTTTATTGTATAATGTAACAAATATAATTAACAATAAAAAATTAAGTGTTTCAGCAACTCTGTGTTTATTTACGCGCTCGGTACAACCCTAAAGTTTTCGTTTGATGACGCAATCACGCGGCGTGCGCGGGAAACTCGCTTCTCGGTGCGTGTTCGTAGAGTACATTTCTTACTGCAGCCGAGTTGCGGCGCATTTTGTAGGTAAATATAGCGTAGGTATTTTAGCTTTTGTATGGGAGTGATGTATCTGTTACGAAGTAACTATTCTCTAATCTGTGCTTACGTTTTTATTGAGCTTCAGACCTGGACAGCAGCTCAACTGGGAATTGAATTCTAGTTGAAAGTTTTCGTGATACTTAGTTTTTGCGAAAAGACAGATAAAAACTAGTAAAACACTTTGTGCACTGTATCAATATGAAAGTTAAAGCGGATGTTCATTAGGTATGTTAACGGATGAGATTTTTATATAAGATAGCTCACATTCATGATTGGGACAATGTTTATTCTTATCATCATTATGATCGAGTGAGGGAATTTCCTCGGAAAAGTTTATAATTAGAAGTTTACTTCCGAATTTTATATTATTACAAAAAAATACAACGTAACTATAGACAAGTTTGGTTATTCATTGGGCATATTACGACCATATATTTTCTTTTTCTCTATAATTTTTAGACACAGCATCTAATTTACGATGTTATTTTATTATAAGTGAAACATAAAAAAGTATAATATTTCCCTTGCATTCTATTTTAGAGATATACCTAGATCACAGATATTTTAATTTATTGATAAGCCTTTTTTTATAATACGATTACCTATAAGTGTCTAGTAACAAAGATATATATTCGTTTCAATATCCATTAAATATACGTTTATCATCGTATCCATTAACTCCAGTAAAATCTGACTATGATGTATCTATAAGATATTATAAAGATACGTTTAACCCAAGCTCGTCACATTACATGTAATAGAAAACTGCAAGAAGCTAAGTGTGATATTAATTCTCTCCTGTCCATTCTCTGACCATAATGTGCGCGAGCGCAGTGGGGCTCATATAAAATCTAACACTGACCTATTTCATTTTTCATACCGCCGTCGTGTTTGATATGGTCACTAAACTTTAAGAATTATATAAGAAAAATAATAAATAATCGCGTGTGCAGTGAATTAGTGAAAACAATATTGTTTTTTCAATATATTTGTACAGTTGTCGAAATGACTTTTTGTTAAACTATAGTGGTTTGTGTTATATTATTAATCCCAGAAGATGGATAAGGTAAATTAATTTTCAGATATATTTTTTGCCTAGTTATCCTACCCATATCAAAATAAAAAACAACAATACGAACACATCAAATGATTGATGACGTGACTATGATTGTGTAGGTATTGTTTATTTTTACTACACAGTACACAGTAATATAAATATGTAGGTACCATAAATTTAAATAGTTTAGTAGTATTAAGTAGTAGATTACATTTAAATAATACGTGGACGTACCGTACACGGTATCAGCAGTTTTGATTAAACTGTAAAATTATTGTTTCATCTTTTATATAGTTACTTAAGTATATACAGCAACATTTTTTTACCGAAAGGAAGGTACCTGTGATTCTCATTTGATTCGCTCTATTATTTATTTATTCTTTCAGTCATTACTTACCTTAGATAATATGAGTTATAATTTTAAATTAAAAATATTCTGGTACCTATATTGAACTGTCGTAGCTGGTCGTGATTAGGACTTTTTTATGCATTTACCAAATAAAGTGAAATACTTACCAAGGCCTAAATAAACGTCGTTACGTTTAAAATTTTGCTTTAGTATTATCTAATTTTAATTTTCTTTACGAAAATATGTATTGTAAAAATACATATTTTCGTAAAGAAAATTCTAATCTTATTGTGACAGCGTTTTTACAGTGTGACTGTACAAAAAATTAAATGTAGAGAGTTTTAAAATCTACATCATAATGAGAAATGTACGAGATAGCAGAACAACTCTCTTAAAAACTGGTTTATCTAGATTTCACACTACATCTATACCCTATAGGTATTGAGAAAATGAGTCATTTTAATTGATTTCATTAATATTTAGATAAATTATTCATTTAATTTATTAGTTTTATAAACAGAGAAGCCAATATTTTGATACCTATGTTTTTTTTTTTTGTAGAAACATTTACTTAACATACTTTAGTATGCATTATCTCTTTTGCATATTACCATACTTACGAGGAGATATTATCATACGTAGTTATGTAACGTAACAAAGAACGTAAAAATATTCAACGGTCTCAGGGAGCTTTCATTGAAATGTTATCTTTCCCAAAACATTGTAACTTTACCCATAAGCAATTGAGTACGTGACTAGTTTCATTTTAAATTATATATAATTTGAAGTAGAGCACATTTAGTAATTTCTCTAGCGGTCTAAACAATTAGACTGAAGAGAACAGTTAACGTTCTGCTTTATTTGTTGCACGTAACGTTACAAAGAATTATGGGTTTAACGGATGCAGATGTTTATATTAAATCTATCAATATTTAAATTTATATTGTTAGGTTTTTCTTTAACTTTATATATTTATTAGAATCTAGCGTTGAAACAGCCGCATCTTGGATTATAGTCCGAAACCTTTTAACCTAATCACGGCGTTTACTAGTTAACTTATAGGTTTTTAAGTTAGTACCTAGTTACCTAACTACCTTAACGTTTTCAAAGAGTTTGGATTATGTAGTTTATGTGTGCCTTCTCTTATTTCCTTCTATTTCATAATTAATAGATAGTAACAATTATCCCTATATAATTAGAAATGGCAATAGTCATGATCCAAAATCTAAGAAACGAATCAATAAAGAAACAATAACGACTGCCTCTGATATATTCTAATCTTACCAAGCTTACCAAGAGAAGTTATTGAGTTGTTTTTCGAAACACTTTTCAGCTGTCAATTTCAAGGAGGTAGTTATTGTAATCGATATTATGTCTACCCAAATACAGAAGCTAAATGAATATTACAAGACTGTTTCTAATGCGCACGCGACGCGATCGTTGACACTGCAAACGCTTCAGTGAAATAGAAAAGGAACATTATTTTAATTAATTCGCTTTTTCTTAGATTAATGAAAAGCGAAAACTATTTCATTAATACATTTTATGTATTTGTTGTTACATAAATATGTTTAGTTATTAAAAGTAGTACCTAGTCTATGAACGGAAACCTGGGAAGACAGAGATCCGACTATGCCCCCGTTAGATAACTAGATAGCTGTTAGTTACCTAAAAATTTTTAAATTCGGCTGAATTAAAAATTAGTTAGTACTTAATTAAATTATTTATATTAAAACTTAAAAGTAACGCAGCAATATACCAATCATAAACAAAAGGATTTATCATAAAATAAGGGATAGGTAACAATTATAGGTAAACTCATTTCTCCGCTTGCTATGATGACAAAATAATAAAGTAGTTAACTCTACTTATTTCATACAGGTACTCATATTAGAATAGCAAACTACAATCGTATAATTTTTACATAATATTCCTCTTATAAGATACCAGAGACATAAACCACGATTAAAATTCAACGGCCAAAATAAATGGCGCTCTTATACTCAAGTCTATAATCAGTCATACACTTTCCACCGTCTAATAGCAGCTACATCGCTCGTAGTAAGAAACAACTGAATAATAGACAAAACTAGCATTAATTATGTAATCGTAAGGCGTTACAAATGAATTTGAATCAGACGATTTCGCAACCAGCCGCCCGTGACGCGTTGCAGGACATTCACATGAAAACGTCTTGCATGATCACGACAATTAAACACAATGATGTATTGCGTAGAAAAAGGTAATTACAGATGCAATGCTAATCTTAGAACGTCGACAAATTATCCGTTTTGAGATTAGGACTTAGAGAGACAAAAATGGAGTAGGGAGATATATTATAGAAAACAGTATTTACGGTAGACCGTAAATTACCTAGGTGCCCTGTTTTCATGTTTTTTTACGAAAAATATTAAGCATTGGTACCTACTTAGGTACCTACTATGTAACTTGTTTTAAATAGATACCTAAGTATTTGTTTATTTTCTCGTCTCGAATAAATTCTAGATTGAAATTTATGCAAATGCAAGCAGTGCTGAAACTTGACCAGGTTAATTAATCTTCTTTACTTATATATAAAAATGAATCGCAAAATGTGTTGGTAAGCGCATAACTCGAGAACGGCTGAACCGATTTCGATAATTCTTTTTTTATTATATTCCTTGAAGTACGAGGATGGTTTTTATGTAGAGAAAACGTAAATATGTACCACGGGCGAAGCCGGGGCGGACCGCTAGTATCTAATATGTATATCTAGGTGTGACTAAGGTTAGGTTAGTTCAGGTAGGTACAAGCATTGCTAAGTTTGGAAAGAGACGGCGTTTAGTGAAAAGTCAAAGACTAAAATTATGTTCATAATTTTTAAAAGTTACTAAACCCCAACATTAGTCATACATTTTAAAGGAAAAACTACTTCCCGTCTCGTATCTCGATCGGAATTCCTTTCCTTGAAAGCCAATAATGGCAAATGTCTCTCAACTCTCTTCAAGTAGAAATAGATGAACCGGTTGCGTTTCGCACAGCAGCAAAAACTGTCTTTCCCGAGTAACTTACATTTATAAGTTTCCTGTATGTGTTGATAAAAGGCAGCAGAACCCGTTTCATTTGATCGTTACTATTCAAAACTGGTTTTAATTTCATATTATATAGCACCTACTTAGTTAACTTTAAGAGTCTTGAGAAACTAACCAAATATTTTTTACGCATTTCCTATAATTTTAATACCTATGTTTCAGCTACTAATATTCTGTGCATTGTGGTCAATAAGCCATGGAGCTTATATGAGTAGAATGTCATCTATAAGCCGCTTTCGAGGGCCCACAGCGTTTCGGCCGGGAGTCATCCTGCAGAGGCCGAATATGTTCCCTCCACGGATGATGCCAGCAGCTTCACATCGAACACCTTTTGTTGTTTATAGGAATCTTCCACACAGGTTAGTTTCCCAAAATAAGTTATTGAAATAAAAACAAAACTTAACGTCGCACAATGTTTGCGAGAGCCTATCCTAACTTACTATAGTCTATACTATATTTTAAAGAGATAATTATTTTTACACTTTTTTCCTTTATACGTCTTGAGATCATATTATTAAGGAGAAAGATTTAATTTGTCGTTTGTTACCATAGTAGTTACTAGTTTGTAACGTAGACTAAATCCTATTTTTATCTACCCGGATCCTCCCAAGCGAAAGCAAACTATACATTTATTGCACAGATACGCAATGAAGCCAATGCCGCCCGTAACAACCCGAAATGTGTTTGGCATACCATGGAAAACCACAGCCCGTCTGCCCATACCAGTTCCCGTAACTCCAGATTATGATTACGCTAGAACTGCTGCGTCTGCGCAACCGGTGATACGGAATGACGGTAGTATTCCACCAATCACCATGCACAATACTTAATTTAAACTATTTCTGTTATTTCAATACATATTGCAAAATTAGGTAATTTTCTATTATGTGTTCCTGTTTTAATGTACTTAGATTTCCAGAGGTGAGAGATACTGAAAAAAAATTACTAATTGTATTTAACAAAAATTTATCCAATCTTGGATAGGTACTACAATCCACATTTTTTATGAACTTAATCTGTATTTCATTTTCCTTTGCACGTGTTATAACTATCTTCGTCCACGGCAAGAGGATGTGAATTGCATTAATTTTCCACGTTAATTTGCTCATAAACATCCTCATTGCTGTGGACGGACACTCTGGTAAAAGTCCTTATGCTAACAGGTGCGATCCATACTATACCAGCGCCGAATCTGAGCTTGTCAGAGAAACCCATTGTAGTAGCTGAAGTATTGACATCTGAAAACAGAGAAGCTAACACTGCTGAAGGGGTAAGACAGTTTTTATTTCCTATAATTCAGTATGTATTAAATTGTTAACATACCGATGACTATATCCTTTAACAGGGGAAACCTACCTATGAGGTTACAGAAAAGGTCACAGAGAATCATACATATTATGACGTACAGGCAAAAATAGAGGCACCTACGGGATTTTATAAGCCGAATGTAAGTGATGTTCTTTAAGAAGTAATGACATTGCATCGTTCTTAATGTATTTTTATTAAACATTTTACACGTTTAGTCTGGGGTCAATTACGAGTTCAAAAATGTGAACAACGAAGCACCACAACAATATAATCAGGAATATGGACTTATACAAGTACAACAACAAATGTCATCTATTATACCCCAAGAGTTTACAGTGCAGGTACATAAAAAAATCACATCATTATGAATTATTACGTTTACATTTTGAGCAACCCTTTCATTTAATTGATCATATCTCTGAATCTATTATCTCATCTTTTCTATTTGAAGCATTCCACTAGACTTGTTAATGTCATTTTCGTCTATGTCTTCAATCTTCGTATTTTAATAAAAATATAATTTCAGAGATATAACGGTTTGCCGTCTCATCAGGACTTAATACATTCTGGTGCAGAAGGAATAATCATACCCCCAACCGCGTTATTACAATCAGATCCACTGTTTTTACAAAAATTACAAACCCAACTATTGCAAAGATATCCCGCAGTTGAATTTATACCATATAATCCAGAAATACAGTCCCAAATCCCTTCGCATAATCAAGAACCACAAGCATCATCATACTACTCGCAGAATGAGCACTTTATTAAACAAGTTCCTATGGCTTTTGTGCCTAGTGATGGGAACAGAAACATAGTGCAGAGAGAAACACAAGAAGGAACTGTTCAATCTCTATCCCCAGAATCGTTTATACCAAGCAATATCACTGAAACTCCAACAGTAGTGACGACTACAAATCCCCCTGAAACTACTATTTCAAATGTAGTAACTGAACCTCAAACTACTACAACAACTACTGAAAGGATTGAAGTTAAATCAGAAAACGATAGATCAAATTCTGCAATTTATTACTCACAGATGGAACAAACAGTAAACAGTGCTAAAGCAAACAGTTATTATTCAGCAATCAATGATATAAAAGAAATATCGCCGAAGGAAGAAATAATTAATAAAAATTTTGATAAAGGCATTGTAAAGTCAGAAAGCACAACTATTCTAGCAACTACACAGGAACCCGATACGACGCATTATTTGGACAATAAAGATAAACCGGAAGCTAATGAAATAGTACATGTTTATAAAAATTTCATAGCGTCTCCCTTTGAAAAGCCAGCAGAGTCTGTGAATATAGTTTATTCTTTGCTAAGAAGAACTACAACAGCACCAACAGTAGATCAAAATGTAACGATAACAAACACTACAACAACAGAAAAACCAGTAGAAACAATTGCAAATGCGACTAAAGATAATCAAAGAGAAAGATCATTTTTGAACAGACAACCCATAAGGTTTACACTAACGGAGAAAAGGTCAGCTGATGGCAATGCACAACAGGTGGTCAAAGCAAAAATACCACCAAAAAGCAAACTAATATTCGACGATAAGACTGGAGAACCCATTTTGAGGGTTTACGCAAGTTACGTTGATAATCCAGCAAGGGTGAGTATATTATTTAAATACATAATAACTTGAAAATCTCCTATAATATATGTAGTGAAAGTTTGATAATAGTCATCTAATTTAGACTAAAACACGCAATAATCATCACGTTTTGATTATATTAGCCAGCTGCGATTTCAGATGTTAATTTAAATGAAAGGGGAAAATCCCAATTTAACTACAAGTTACCGTTTCTTCCAGAAAGAAGCAATTACTCAAAAACTGACCAACATGAGGCATCAAAGAGAGGTACCAAAGAAGCCAGAAAGCCCAGAACGCTTCGACGCCGCCACAGTAAATGCCTTAGCATCGGACGTCAATAATTTTGGCCAGAAGATAAAATCAAGAAATGACGCCGCCAGACAAATATTATTAGACGAATATAATTAATACATACAGTATACACTATTTAATTTAAACTATTCTCTTAGTATTGGTTAATTTAAATTACTTATGAAATAATAAAAGGAAAATTACTAACCTTAAAATAACAAATTGCTCATAAATAGATATAAATTAGTTTTAAGATGTAAATATTAAACTTTAATAAATAATAAATATTCCAAAGACTTGACTTACAGAAAAATTATTTTAGTAAAAGCAAGACTAATAATTATGACTGTTTTAAAAATTCCTATTGCTATAAAATAATGTTTAATTAAACTGATTTCAGATTACACATTTATATTACACGTAGTATATTTGATATTACGGTGCATTTACCTACATCAAACGAACATAGAGCTACAGCTAGAGCAGGAGCATTATTTCGTGATATTTTAGTGTAAGAGCCAGCGCGCACGAGCAACTTTGTCTCCGCAACTATTTTGTCTCTCCCATCAATTTGTATGGCGAGTTGCGTCGCTACGTGCACGCACTTTCATACTAGCCCATGGGTGGGAGAGATAAAATAGTTGCGGAGACAAAAAAGTTGCGGAGACAAAGTTGCTCGTGCGCGCACTGTCTAAAACTTGTATTCAGTGTTGTTCAGTATTAGAACATTCCATAGAATCTTTTCGAACGCACTAAGTACATCGAAAGAATGCTCTACGCCTGTTTACACTAAAATAATTTGACATTGAGTTAGAATCAAGAATGAGCATTCGCTAGTTTGATATAAATACACTGTTACTGAAAGTAAAATAGTATTTTATATTTGTATTAATACAGTAAATTTTTGCCTGAATTTAATAATTACAATACTACCACAAAATTAAGGTATGCTTCTTTAATTTTTAAACAAGATTACAGATAAACATAGTTAAATTTGTGTTAAGTATATAAATTATTCCTACTAACAGATATAAGGGAAAATAAGGTATTAATTGCTATAGAATTGACTAATAAATATTAATATAACTTCAATAATTTGAGCATTTAATTTATTTTCTTTATAGAATAAGCAAACTTTATGTAATATTTTAAGTAATATTGCAATAAAAAACCAATTTAAATACACGCTTTTTATTTCACATCTTCGCTTTGTACACAAAATATTTATAGAATACAAAGTAAACAGAGCTTTAAACCATACAATTGAAAACAACACAAAATATGAACAAATAAAATAGTTTTTTGAAACAAAAAACATTCACAAACTTGTAAAACATTCCAATAATAATTTATATCTTCCGTTCTGGCCGCTTTTCTACATATATTATAGTAACATTTATTTTACTGGCTTGAATAAAGGTGCTTTTCCACCAATAATGTGTGAGGATGTGAAGCGAGGAATGTATTTGTAAATAAATAATAGTATAGCGGGGGGGCTTCACTCCGAAGTTTAGGCACAGAATACATAATAGTAGCTAAACGCTACAGAACGGACACTCTCCGCCTCCCGCCAAAATTAAACACTTACCTCACCCCGCACGATCAGACATAAAATGGTCCGCATTTTTCTGCAAGGATGATACGCAACGAAGATTGACAACATTAATCAAATTGACTTAAAGTATTTTTATTATTTTGGATTTGGGATTATCGTTTTTCGTAGAAAATGGTTAGATATTGTGTTGTTTACGGATGTATTTCATCAGAAAAACGCGAATTTTTTTTTTACGCTAGTCAAAAATGTGCCAACCATAAAGCGTTAACACACACATTTGCAGTCTCTACAGTGTGACTGTCAAAACGATGATTTTGTATGGAGTGTCCGGGGTGTGCCTAAAGTTGACTTTTGTTAGGGAGTGAACCTTCTGTACGTAGTAATATTATATATGTATTCTGTAGTAAAGCTTCAAACGCTAAAGGCTTTAAACTTCTAACTAAATGAACAATATGATAGGTTATTTACAAACACATTCCTCGCTTATACATCCTCGCACATTATTGGTGGAAACACACCTTTAGGCATATAACTATTATAAAAAAGTCTATAAGATTACGCTCAACAGTTAAAAAATGTAAAAACTCTTATTATCAAGTCACTGGGCTTTAAGTTATTGCTTCTTATCACAAATTGAATAATAATTATTGGTATTTGAGATATTGGCTTCTAATACCAAGAGTAATTTTATTTTAGTGTCATATAGGTATCGAGATATGTGTGGAAGTTATTTCTTTCTGAAATATTGCTGGTTTTTTAATACATATAATATATTTATAAAAAAATCATTTGTTCAATTTATGACAACAAATATATGAGAACATATGGAAAAGTAATGTTAAATTGTATGACATTCTGTAGAATTTGTAGATCTTTTACATTCAGATAATATTTTTGGTATTTTCAATATAGAATATACATAACTTTTTTTTTGTAATTATAATTTATATTTTATGTAAAAATCTATTTGTAAGTCTATGCAGGTCTTTGCAATTTTAGTTTACTAGTAATAAACAGGTTTTTAAATTAATATTTTATGGACCATTTGTCTATTTATATGTATTATGCATGTACTTATGTCTCTAAATACTTAACAGAAACAGCAATAGGGTCTACAAAACACGGTAGATTTAATGTTGCATTAGGCACTCCTAAGTGTTATTCCCTGATGGTTGATTATCTTGTTCATTGTTTCAGCATTCAAATTAATTATCCTATTACACAAAGAATTTAAACAAATAAAAAAGATTCAAAACATTTGAGAACCTCCTCCTTTTTTTGAAGTTGGTTAAAAAATAACAACTTTTTCTAGTGGAGTATACAATTACATAGTATTAAAATATAGAATTTGCAGCATTTTTTATATGATATAAATAAAAGAAAAACAGTAGGTTTTTCTTTTATCAAGCTGAAACAATCACTATCTTCCACCGGGACATAACCATTCAAGTGTTTGTAGGTATATTGTTTTATTTTATTTATTATTATTTTTATTTATTCGTTTTCCTAGTACAGCATTCACAAACAAAACGCTAGCGCTACTTAAGTTTTTCCAATTGATCCATGAACCAAGGCCGACCGGACGCTCGCTGCGTGAGTATGTCACAACCAGTTTCAGTCACTAGAAGTGTTTGTTCAAACTGAAAATGAATAAAAAATATAGGAATAAGTTAGTTAAATAACTAAATTTTTATAACAATTTCAGCCCTAAATTGAATATATTATCTACTACATATTATTAAATTAATAAGTTTCTGAGATTTAGTTATAAATTATTACATGTATGTTACTTTATAAGGTAAACAGGTACAGTGTTGAAATTAAAAAAAAAAATAATGATAGAAGAGCAATTAGAAATAATAAAAAAAATGTCTGCTTACATTTGCAATAAATTGATAACATTTTAAAATTGTCTAAAATTCTTTAAACTTAGGGCCGATTTTTCAATGCTTGGATAAAACTTATCCGTCCAATAAAGTATTATACGATAATATTAAAATGTCACGTAAACTGTCAAATACGGGCAATAAGAATACGTTTTTAAAATGGTAGTTTTATACATTATTCGACCAATAAGTTTTATCCAAGCATTGAAAAATCGGCCCTTAGTCCAGTTAAAGATTACTTAACAGAAAAATAGGTTTTATCCCGGAAATCCCAAGGGACGGGAAATACGGGCGATTTTCTATGACTACGCGAACGAAGCCGCGGGCGGAAATAGGTTTAGAGACATTTATTTTTCAAAGAATTTTACAATTCACTTATTCTAAAGTTTCACAGTATTTTATAAAGTTGTACACCTTGACAAAAAAAATTAAAAAATTTGCGGGTGAGTGGAGATTATTTTGTGCAATAATATCGTCTTATGACGGTATGGCTGTGTTCGTGAGGAATGTTTACACGGATATAAAGCAACTAAATGTGACATCGATTACATGAACTAAAATAAATATTAATAGTAAGTTTATTTAAAAATTAGAGAAAATAGTAATTTAGTGTTGACTTAGCTATTTAAAGTAATTTAATTAATACAATCTTGTTTTTTTTTTTATAATATGTATAAGTATAATAATTCACAATATGATGTAATGATTTTTAATCTTTATTTTAAAATAATCATAAAATATCTGTGGTGTTTGGTATATACCTCGTAAGTGCAAAAATGGCCATTTTTTGTTTTTTGGCCATCTATACTGATAAAAACGTCCTCTTTCGTTTGGTCTATGTCACATAAGCCTATTGATAGTAGAAATACCTTAAATAGGTTGTATCAAAACCACTTAAGTACAAAAAAAAATATTTTTATTTGATACAAATATATTAACCCTTAAATTGTCACCCCTAGATAACTTGTGTGTATAATGTCGAAATTTGGAGGATGTGTTGGAATTAGGATAGAAAAGAGGAAAATGAAAAAAAAAATTAAAAATTTTATGTTTTTCTATGGTTTTCACTATGTCACATAAAACGGACATTGCCAATTATATGTACATGTTAGAACCGTCACATATAACGGACATTGCACATTATTCCTGCAACCGTGGTACATGAATACAATACACATTTTCAGCTCTGTAATTCAAAATTGTTATCAAATTATAATAATGGACGATCTAGTATAAGTTTTTCAAACATCTGTCTTAAAATATTGGTTAAAACTTTAACGATATCGTTAAAAATAATGGATTTTAAAAAACGACACTACCAAAAATCACAGCCTAAGAATATGCTAAGAATGGGAAAAGAAATAGTATTTCATAGCCTGAAAACTTATCTAATACACCAAGAAAGTCCTCTTCCCATTCACTAAATTGTACAGATTGAAATGTGTTTGCTTGATCGTATGCAAAGAAGTCGTATATACCATGCCTGAAGTACGAAAACAAACACAAAATTTAATTCGCTTTTTTTGGATTCTTTGACTTATTATCCATTTGCTGCCAGTTTTTTAATTTGTAAGGTATTATTATTTAAATTTTCAAACATTGGGTGATATTTCTGGTAAGTAGGCTGAAGAACTACTGAGAAGTAGGGAAGATTCATCTGGCACCGCATGTAATGGCTGTAATTCTGCAGCAACAATATTTTGTTGATGGTAAAAATTCTGAATTTTTGGGTCTTCATTGTGTCTCAAATCAATATGTCGTATTATTCCGGAGGTATGGTGCTGGGGGTAAATGGTTAACATTGTTGTCATAGTGAAATCACTCCCGTAGGTCTACATTTCCTTCGAAATCGTCATCTCAACTCAATATTAGACTCTTCAGCTTCCGCCAGAGGTAGTGAGGGAATTTTTTATTGATTGCCAAGTCATGCTACTGTAAAACATAATAAAAATAGAGAAAAATATATCAAAATGAAGACGTTGAAAATGGAGGGCCTTATTGGCAACGTCCGTTACATAGGACATGTGAAGAATACCCTAGTGTATACTCCAAGTTGTCAACGTCCGTTTTATAGGACATCATAAATAAACTAAGATTTTTATTCCAAATATTGTAAAATATGTAAAAATTATGTCAAAATACTATACTTACAATCGTATTCTAACTAATAATATAACATTATAAGCAAAATAGCCAAAATACTTACAGTTATTACCAATTTTATCAGGAGAGTCAAAAGATCCGTATTTTGCAAGTTTCAAATGGTCACCATTCGCGACTGTACTTCGCTTCGCTAATGAAACCTGCATGTACGCGAAGGACATAGCTAGTACCTTCCCAATATACCAATTGGAAATGCCTAGGTCTACTGTAACAGCGCCAGCATGTGTGTAAATACTATGTCCTTTAAAACGGACGAAATCAATTTAAGGGTTAATATAACTTAACATAGACTTGTAAAACGAATACTCAATCAACGAACGGCCATTTACAACGTAAGAGCACTTAACATAATTAGACCAAACTTGAATAATTATTATCATCACTTAACTTATTTGTACCAAATCAAATAAAATTATTTGTTAACTTAACAGGTCTTCTCTGAGTTCTCCCTTACTTAAATATAACGTTATTTGGCACATAATTTAAATGTTCAGACATTAGGTCTCAAGCCTATTATGTATCTATAAAGAAACATGCATGTGATGCAAGATCTCGACTTAGTGTGTTCAGAAACGTTTACCAATCTTTAAATCGATTTAAAGATTGGTAAACGGTAAAAGCCAAATAACGATACCTACATGCACAAGGTTTGATTCTTTGTCTCTTCAAATTCATTCTTTCATGTCAGATTAAAATAGATTTAGAAAAATCGGAGCATAAGGCAACATTTCACTATGAAACTAAAAGATAAAAGCTGTTTGTTTACAGATTCCAAATTTAACTGCATCTGTAGCCTTTTATAAAAGAAACTTTGGACTTTTAATTTAAAAATCCGCAAAGTTACTACTAAACGAACATTCCATTATGTTATGTATGAAGGAATAGCTCAAAGAGGTACGGATGAAATCGCATCATGCTTATGGCATTTTATTAACCGTTTGGCAGAAGAAGTAGAGTAGCTTATTTTATATTCAGTGTTTTCCAGGTCAAAAACGGTATAATATCTTGCCTGTTAAGCAGATATTGAAAGATTCATTCAAAAAAGAAACAGCACCATCTCCGTTCCCCGAGATAAATGAAAATGACCAGCAATCGCCATGATGTAAAATTAATTAATGAATCTGCCTTCTTTCCATTTTCGAAACTATTGACTAACTACTCATTTTATCAAAAGAAATACTGCAACATATCTGTTTTGTCAAACTACATTTGGTTAGAACTGTTTTTTCTGGTTGATGTATGAAAAGTCTAATGACGTAGATTTTAAAATACTCTTTGAGTGAAAATGAAGAGTTTCTGTATTTCTGGTTTAAGAGACCTGGCCCAGTAGACAAAGTAACAATTACAAAACGATAACGAAGTTAGAAATCGCAAAAATGTATGGGATTGACATACGCCGCGTTAGATCACGTGGTCTATCTAATGTCAATCCCATACATTTTTGCGATTTCTAACTTCGTTATCGTTTTGTAATTGTTACTTTGTCTAAGGCCCCTGAGAAAAGATAGAATTCTCCGAAGTGGCTTTGCCATTGGCCTCTAATGAGCCTATCAATATCGATGCTCTGAAATTCAAAGATATCTTAGATCTCCTGCCAATAAGTGATCCAATTTATGATGATTATTTCAAATCATTGTCTCATGGTCCGACTAGAAACAATCTTATGACTTTCAGTGACGTTTTACAAACAAATTTTATTTGACTGGATCCAGCTCGTAACTATTTGCAGGGTAAAGACATCTTCTCACAAGGAGAAGACATGAGCAGTATTCACCACGCTTGCTCACTGCTGGTTGGTGATTTCAGACCAAAATCCCGGCCATCACGATGTTTTCCTGTTATTAGAAATGATGATGTTTTCTTGTTATAGAAGATGTATCTCTGGTTATTAGAGAATATACTTATGCATCCGAAAAAGACACATTGGTACATGTCGGTTGATGGGATCGATCCCGCAGCATCTAGCACGGCAGGCAAGCGAACTACCGTGACTTCTGAACCACACACACACACACACACTACTTTTAGGATTTTACTTTGTAGAGAGAGTATCAGAGAATTGCATACTGCACGAAAATCACAATATTTCCTGGCTTTTTTATGAGTACTTATTTGTGGCAAATCACACTCCTATTCGTTTTTATATATGGTTAAATCTATTTGTATGGAAGACGTTTCCCCATAATATTTGTTTTTGAATGTCTGTTTATGTCTCCGTCGAAAAAAAAAAAGAAAAATCCTTTCCATTAAGGTAAAAATAGGAATAAATACTAATTAAGAGTACAAATAAATATGCTCTAATCCACTTAAGTACACACGTTTTAGACATTTTCACATTTTTTCTTTTGGTACAAACATGTTAAGTAACAATTACTCTTGAACTAGAACATTTTTTTTATTTTTTTTGTAAGTGTTCAAAACTTGAACATAATAGACATTTAAATATCATAAATTTGTTTTACTCAAGTGTTTATTCCGATCTGTAGCAACAGGGTAGCAACCGTGAAAACTTTCAAACGCTCATACCCAAAAATCACCATTTTGCACTTAAGTGGTACGTACCAAATACCACAGATATATACTTTTTATGTTATATTTAACACTTTAAATGAACACTGGAAATAAAATGGTTAGAAACCACAGAACATATAAAAGAAGTTAGAATGGCAATAATTCGCCGTTCCTATAAGAACCGGAGTCGCCTGTGGGCGTGGCCAAGTCCGCGCAAGTCTAGGCCTTTCTAACCTCTTTTATATGTTCTGTGTTAGAAACTCACTTGAGCTGATCTCGAGCCGTCAGCAGTGACTGCAGTCCACTGGTCCGGCCACTGCTCGTCCCGCCAGCCACCCTCGTTGATCATCGGCTCTATTGTGAAGCAATGTCCCGGCTTCATCACACCAACTGCCTTGTTTTCTGTAATACGATTTGTATTTAATACATTTAGCATAATTTGTATTGTAAATAATATATAATGAAAACTTAACCCATTGAGCCCCGAACGGCCCGATCGGTCCACGACACAATAGATTTTCTATTGTGTCTGTGATTCCGGGGCCTGAGTTATTAATTATAATGTAAATAACAAATAAAATATAAATTATGGTGTGTCCCTTAGACACATAAAACTTGTGCAATTATTTTTTTATTTCAAGCAATAAAATTCTATGTTTGGTAAAACTCTTACACCTACATTAATAAAATAACAATAATTATGAATTTAATTTGCATGAAAAGATTTAACAAAAATTTGAAGTTTGATATTTTAGTTATTGGGTCAATCAATTTTTAAAGGTCCCGATCATAATTTTCTCGTATTTTTTTTTTAACTTAATTTTCAGCATTTTAAGTACTATTTCATTTAGAAGATAATTCTTCGTAGATTAAGATTATATAGGCAGCAGTGATGTTGATTACATACATTTGTGGATTTAACTTCACGAACATTTGAACTATTCACGGGAAATAATGTCCTTTGGACAACTTACACAATAGTACTTTTTTAAATGTTAAATTCCCTTCAGAATTAAAATAAATTCTTCTAATATTAAATAATAAATAATATTTTGATATTTGTTCTATTTACACCCAAAATACGAAATATTTTTATTAAAATTGAAACGAATGATGTCTTTTGAACAACCAAACAATGTTTCATATATAAAAAAGTTTCAGTAAAGCGGAAATAGTGATATTTTTTACAAAAAAACTATTAAGGCGAGCTTGTTACGTATCGTATTATTGATTTTACTTAATTAAAATGAATTGATTCTCGATATAACTGAATGAATGAAGTATAATGTGATTTTCATATGGGGACATCTTAGTCGTCTTGATTTTTGAAATGTTAAAATTACAATTAAACTAGACATAAAATTGCGTAATAAAAATGTGTTCCCGAAACAGCCGAGTAATAAACAAAACATGAACTATTTAACTGTTAAAGTATAAGTTTTATATAATTATTGTCCTAGGGACAACCAAATTGTCCATGGTACAACCACTTTGGTTGGCCAAGTGACTGGTTGTCCGCGGGACATTTTTAAAATTTTGACCCGCCAAGCAAATACTATTGTTATTTTATATATTAATCTCAGCTCACACTAAATTATAGACGAAAGCGCATCTCGTGTAGTATAATTGATAACAATGCATCAAGTACTTATGTTTTAATCACAGTTGTCTGACGGACTGACAATAAAGCCACCCCACACTCACCAACGTTGCTCGGACGACTGTTGCCGTGATTTTATACAAATCAAAATGGCGTTTGAGCCCGACAGTTAATTATTGTGTTTAGCTTGTTGTTTAGGAATCTACCGCGCCATCTGTGTTTTGTTTTCATAACTAAATTACGGTTGTCTGTGCCATGTAGATGATTTATGGGGACAAAAGTAAAATGCCTGAAAATCGTATTATATCCAATAAAAAAAAAATATTTGTATGTTTTTATGTCAATAATCATTAACTGAAACAAGAAGTTTATTTGGTATTTATGGTCGTGATAGTATGTGTTCGTGATGCGAAGTTTGTTAATGCATTGTAGCTTGGGGACAAATGTGATAGTACTGGAAAATTGCATTTAGTCTCTGGACAACCATGAAACTACGCACAAATTAATAAAACAATTAAAATTTTGTTTACAATAATGTTAGAAAATATTAAAAAGAATATAATTAAAACCAATTTAACTCTTTATGATTTCATGTTTATTAATTATCGTTCAGGGACATGATGCGTGTACCGTCGGACCATTAAAAGTTGATCGACCCTATTAGTAAAGATAAAATAATTAAAATAACATAAATAGTTGCTTACTAGCATAATGAGGAACATTCGGCGCTGTATGGAATAGCCTATGTATTCCATGACCACAGTATGACCTCACTACACTGAGTCCATTCGCCTGTGCATGTTTCTGTATCACATTTCCAATTTCCCTGTACTTCTCTCCCGGTTTAACGATAGCTATCGCCTTTTGCAAGCATTCATATGTGACCTGAACTAATTTTTGAGAGGATTCCGGAACATTCCCAACAAAGAATGTCTCATTCAGATCACCGTGGAAGCCCCTGTGATAGACAGTTACATCTACATTGCAAAGATCACCGTCCTGCAATAAAAAAAATGATCATGTATAAGATAAAAGGAGTTATTAAAAGTTACTGGACATTTTATTTTAAGTAATTAAATTAAAATACTAGCTGGAATCTAATAAAATATGATATTAATATTACCAAATTGCATACAGACCTGATCAGACATTTTATTGTGAAAGAGTTACAAACATTCATACAAACTGCTGGCAAAATTTGCCAGGACAGCCAATAAAGTGTACTATAGAAATAATATAGGGAAATTTTCAATGTATGAAATGTTAGTTAACAATGAATTAATTCCTTTCCAAGTAACCATTTCAAATGTTATTTTTTAATGACTTATATCAATAAGGTAAACATCATTAAATAATATACTGTTATAAAAATACCTGCAAAGGACGGGTGTCTGGGATACCGTGACATATAACCTCATTAACAGATGTGCAACAACTGTTTGGAAAATTGTGATAGTTCAAAGGGCTCGGATAACATTCCCGTTCAATGCATGCTTCGTGAACCACTCTGTCTATTTCATCTGTAGTTACTCCTACACCACACGCTCTGAAAAATTATTTCATTAAAGTAGGGTTCCCATATATTTTACATTGCAGGAACATGAAAAACCAATGTTTTACAAAGATAAATATTGGCATATTAGTCTAAATAATCTGTTATCAATAAAAGTATTTCATGATGGTTTTTTTTTAAATACACACAAATTTCACTAAGACAATTTAAAGATCATGTTACTTATAAGTATTGTAAATTTCCCTTAGAATAATTTGTAGTGCTACTAACTTGGCTGCTTCATCAAGCACTTCTCTTCCAAGGCGGCAGGCAACCCTCATGCCTTCTATTTCTTCGTCATCTAACACCTTTATTTGGCCGGAACCTTTAGCAGCGTTTTCCGATGCTGGAAATCCCGTTGGATGGTCGGCATAATCCGGGCGGCCGATGTTTGGCGGCACAGTACGCTTAGCTCCAGGTGGGTATGGCCTCAGCTTCCCCGTAAACGGATAAGACGGCCAAGGATTATATTCTCCGTTAGATGCATCTGTATTTTCACCTTCTACAACAAAGTATCAATAAATTGAACTTCAGTGCTAGTCACCGAAACATAACCTATAAACACTCACTCGCTAAAGTATGGATGATTTTGTGAGTCTTCCATGATTTTTTGAAACAGTCTTGGTTGCAGAAAAAGGAACCTTGTATCCCTAATTTCACGCAAGTAGGACATTGCAGCTGTGCATTCGAAGTACAGCCAGGCGTTTCACACATTCCAATTGAAGCCATTTTTCTTAACTTAATTGATGGATAAATAATATTATATTATTACAAAAATAACTATGAATCTGTGAAACAACTTGAGTTGTGACTTGTGAGTTGAGACATTGACATTTGACAAAAGTTCTAAACATAGACTAAACATCAAAATATCTTCTTATATATAAAAATGAATCGCAAAATGTGTTGGTAAGCGCATAACTCGAGAACGGCTGAACCGATTTCGATCATTCTTTTTTTATTATATTCCTTGAAGTACGAGGATGGTTTTTATGTAGAGAAAACGTAAATATTATGTACCACGGGCGAAGCCGGGGCGGACCGCTAGTAGGTAATAAATGTCCAAATTACAAAAGATAATATTGTCGATCGATAACTAAGATCGATATGTACCTAAAAATATAGTTTCAAATTATAACAACAAGTAGTAGTTGTAACTTGAAAAGGGTATACGTACATTTTTTTTGTCGATCAACTTCAGGGAAGGTGGTCGGATCTCAATTCAACTGTATTAGTCAGTTCAATAAAGAAACGAATCTTCAATGGCGGCCAAAGCTGACTTTGACAGATGGTAGGATCATCAAAAAAGAAAATAAAAATAACGTAAATTGATAATTATTTTATTAATTATTTCAAATTGTTTGTTGACAAACTTTTTTGTTATTGTATTTGTGTATTTATATGAATTATCATATTTACGTATACAGAATGTAATAAAATCCCCATAATACTTGTAATAAGCCCATAAAACTGAACAACTTTTCCCAAAGAACATATTTTGTCAAATTCCAATAAAACATTTAGACCGGGAGATACTGACACAAAATTTCGAGTCATTTGTAACAGGATGGCGGTTCTACAGGGGTCTTAGTACGCAATGACAAAAAGAAAAATGCAAGCTAACTTTTGCACAGGTAACCATCGTCGTGCAGCCATTTACGAAAATCGCCATGCCATACTTTTCGGACGATTCCAAATGGTCGCCATACCGCCGAAAATCTGCAAATTTTTTTTATTTCGCCTATCTTTTTGTACCAGTATTGCATTTGGCTTTTTGGAGAGTATTTGAATACTTGTACCAAAAGAAAATAGATCAGTGAAACAGATTTATGCATAATGCCTACGAATATAGAAATTAGAAGATAATGCCTGGGGAAGCCCCTTACCCCACTAGGGCACATGGGATTTCACTTGTATGGGGATAATACGAACACAACATTCAGCAAGTTTACTAATGCACGCATACATTACGTGCATAAAAATAATCCACATTTAAAATTACAGAAGACAAAAAAGGACTAACTAGACTAGGTACTTAAACTTATTCAAGGGAATATTACGTAATTCACAAACTGATTCAGAATAATTTAAATAGGTACGCTCATAAAAAATCAATACATATAACAATTCGGAAGTTTCCATTTTCTATTGGATTAGTTAATACAAATAAAATTATAGAGTAAAAAAAGTGAAATGATTAATAAAATAAATCTACATATGTATTAATAATAGCTTCTTATTTCTGATTGATATACCTATATAAAGGATCAAAGCAAAATGATAAAAGTAAATGCTGTGAAGCGGCCGCGTTATATTCACAGTAACGTAACTTATAATTAGTATGTAACTAAAAAAACTCAAGTATTACAAGAACAAATAGAGAATATTATATCTGTAAATGGTGTCCGCTCGCATGCGTTCTCGCTCACTCTCTATCGCTGTTATACTCACACAGTAAAGACTGCACAAAAATATAATTGAAATTATATTTTTTTTTAATCAGTTAGGATTCGCTTTCCGAGCTACTTGACGCACCGAGTTATCGTTAAATTCGTTCGGTTAAGTCCCTGTTATTTTGTTGTTTTCGTTGATATTGTTGAGTTTGATTGTTATTTGTTTGCATTCCGTTTGATTGCTTAACAGTGTTTTAAATTATTTATTTTATAAATATTTTTGACATTATTTTCTCCATTATTGGTTATTATTATTAATATTAAAAAAGAATTAATTATGTATTATGTAATTATTTCCCACTTAAGACATGTGTTTTATGGGCACCGATTCCTTTACCTTTCCAAAAGAACCAAACAAAAAAAATATGTTTGAGAAGTTGTTTTGCCCACCGTACCATAAGTACCCGCCGCTATTTTCAGATCTATTTTCTATCTGTTCGCGTTATACTGAATTATCGCTGGAAATGTAGAATTTATTCTTACTTAATTATTTTTAATAATCTATTTTTCAATACTACATTATATAAATACAATATATTATTATAGTTAACGTAGTTACTATTTAGTAGTGATGTGGTATAGATAAAATATAGTACGGGTGGCAACCCTATCTGTCAGTGGCACGTTGAAATGTGGCTTATTAGCCTGAATTGACTTCAGTATCGCCCTTGTATCGCCATTCGCCATAGATATCGCGTTGCTGTTGTCAACGGATACCAAAAATATCGAAAATGCCGTCGTGTGTCATGAGATATTGCACAAATTATACAAGCAAAACTTGTAAACGTCAAGGAATAACATATCATTCGTAAGTTTACTATTTTTTCTTAATTATTTGGACAAATTAAATACATATAAACAACTAGTAAAATAATATTGTGGCGTCAGAGAAGAATGAATGCAACAACAATATGCTCATTCTCAAGAGCGAAAGAGATAGACGTCATTACTATTTTTTTTCGTTTATGATGGCAATAGAATAGAATAAGACAACTATTTGCCAGTGTCTCATTACTAATTAATTAATTATTGATTAATTAACGCATAATGAACAGATAAGTAATTACCTGTTGGCAGGTAAGTATGTACTAATGGCGTATGTATAATAATTGGCGTATGTGTTCCGTAAAAGATTTCATTTTCACCTATAATTTAAACGATCTCTTCAAATACAAAATGTAAAATGCATATTGCCAAGGGGGCTTCAATAATAAAAATCGAAAATTTTTGGGCAATTGCAAAGCATTGTTATTTTTCAACTGGTCATTTTTTGGATGTCAAACATCTAACTATAAGCGCAAGCAAAACCGATTTCTGGCGTGCCAAGCATACCGTGGCGCCCGTAGGTGGCGCCGCACCGGGGCTATAGCCTATAGTCACAGTATTACCATTATTTCCTACAGTAAGGAATCGCCTTTGATGTCGCGCGATGCCGCCGCCAGCGTAGGTAATGACGCTGCCACACGAAAATACGCTAGGGTTGCAACAAATGGGAAATAAAACAATTGTGATTATTAATATTATGATGAAATCTTTATTCATATGTACATTCAAAATAATTGCGATTATTAAATCTGATGTAATTATTTGTTCATAAATATATAATTACAGATATTGCACTGCTAAATATTATTTACCTACGTGGACACTTTATTGCACGCCTCATAAGCGAAGCGTTGAGGTGGGTACTACTGTCACTTCGCGCAAAACATCTGATTTTTCAAACTTAAAATGTCTTTATGTATCATACATTGCACTTGTAAGATAATACATACACACACATATTGAGAAAAAACACTATTTTTAACGTTCATGATATTTTTGATGTCATTTTTGTTATTTAAACTAGTTAAAAAACAGTTTAAAAAAGTTCTGTCTTGGACGTCCGTGTGTCTGTATGTGCGGATCCTTTTTCTTGTTAACACGATAGCGACCGAAATACTTTACTAATCGAGTCTTTTTTTTTCTCTTACGCTTGAGTATGCTCAGGAATAGAACCCTTTCATTTTTCAGGGTCTGATTCGATGTGGTTTAATTGTTATTAAATAAACAAAAATAATAATTTAAAAAAAATTATGAGGCGTGCACTTTTGGATTTTCCAAATTATTTTTGGATGTTCTTAATTGTATATTATAACATTTAACTAAGTAATGCATTCGCATTGGGATGTACAATCTGATTAGAAAATAATGAATACAACATATATACATAGATTTGATTTTAATTCAACAGATACAATTAATACAATCTTTCTGAAATATTGTTTCCTTCTGGGATTTCAATGTAGATTTACATCCGTAAACCGAACAGTTTGTGCGCGCCATAATAGAATATGTAAGTACCTATGTATAATAAAATTATTACACAGAAAATACGACTGCGTCATCCTTTCGCGCTAGGTAAAGCAAACTAAGCGTGTTTGCTTTACGCGGCCCGCGTCGCCCGACCCCCGCCAGTTCCCCTCCGTTTCTCTGCACAAGTACATTCGTCGCACTACTGTAGGAAATAATGGTAATACTGTGCTATAGTATTATGATGGTATATATCAACGATATAATATAGGTAATAGGGCGTAGATACGTTATCTGCGCTCACGATCACGAAGTGCCACCATAAATTCGGGCCAAATGGCCCGACTTTAATTAGTCGCTCCGGAAGCGTCGTTGTACTTGGTCGCGTCTTGTCAACTCTCGTCTCGTGTGTGCAAGCACTATTCTGTACAAACTATTTGACAAAGATTTCTATAAGTCAAAGGATCACTCACCTATAAGTATTACTGTTTATTCAATGTTTATTTGATATTTATTAAACAATGTCAAATCACTAAGTATTGCTCACTATACGAGTGCGACAGAGACAATAAAATATCTGTCAGATGGATATGTATATCTCTTTTTTTTTTCGTATAGAAACTAGCGTGCCATCTCTTTCTCGACTTTCAAATGCTATACGTTTGACATTAAATTATTATGTTTTATAAGTGTGCGTAACCGGAGCCATAATTTTTCGAATGTATTACTTTAGTTGTTTACTTTGTAGTTACTTAGTTACTATATTTAACGCATCTATGCCTTTTATATTAAGTATATTGTTGGTATATATAGGTACATTATACATAGTCAATACATAGTCTTTATACAGTAGTGTTTTCATTAAATTTATCGTACCATGGACCTATAAAAAAAGACGGACGGAATATCGCCTAAGCATTCAGTGAAGCCTAGTAATGGCGGCAACTCATCCATGTGTGTGTGCCAGATTGATTGTCAGATGCAGTAATTTAATTACCCCACACTTTTGTATTTTTATTTTTCAATTTATTGTAGATTTTATGTGTACTGTAACTGTTAGAACTTATGCATAAAAGTAATTACTATTTAGCTTGGACGAATCAACCACTGGACGCGAAACTAAAGGAAAATGTATGAAAACTTGTTCAACCAATATTGAGGGGAGGAGAGGTAATGTCAGTTTATAACCAAACAAATAGGATATGACATAAAATGTTTCCCTGTGGAATGTAATCCTCTGTGTTTTTTTATTTTAAATTGTACTGATGCGACACCATTTAAGCACGCAAGACGGCATTTTAAATATTTTTAGTGAAACAGAGACCCGGTTAATCAGTCGGTAACTCATGACGTAATGGTGGCCGACTAGCTTACTATGATGAGAGTGTGTGCGTGTTCATTGTCTACATGATAGCTAGCTTACTACGGTGGTTTCATTTTGTTTGTTCGTAAAACGGCGTCCGTCTTTTTTATAGGTCCATGTATCATACAAAAATATAATGTTGATGTTTAACATCTGCCAAGTAGACTTGCAAGCTGCTGTCAGACAGACTGTCGGACATTTCTCGCGGAAGTTTTCTTTGGACAGGCCGCAGGCGGTCTTAAGTAGACGTCCCGTGTCCGTGACGGCTCACATTTTTGAAGTAAAACTTCTTTAGGCGCGACTAGGGAGTAACTCAAATTTTTTTTCTGACGGAAGTAACGCTGTGTAGTTTCCGCCATTTAAAAATAATAATTCTGATTGGTTGTAAGTACATATATGTCATATACTACACGCTTCTTGACTTATACGCCAGCTAGTGGCAAATATCATAATCAATTAGGATTATTTATTTTAAAATTTTCAAACGGATCAATTGTGAATAGCAAAGTGAATGAAAAATTCAACAGTTTTAAAAACATTATTTTAAATTGCAAAATTTTTTGAAAATCTCTAAATATACTTGTTTATTTATTACTTTTAAAATAAGTAAATTAAAAATAAATTTTCTGACAATTGCGACATTTTATAATATTCAATAACAAGGTTATATTGACATGTGCGTTTTACTTCAATCGCGCGTAAAGGTTACACGCACACACTTTTTTTTTTAAATATTCGAATTGAAATATGCACTTACAAATAAAAAGGTTCTATGACTGTTTACGATAAAGTTCTTGTCAATATTTTTTATTTGGGTACCTTTCACCCAACCTTTTATTATTTACTTATTTATATAGTTACAACCACAGACATAGATAGACTACGCAAGTACCGCGATCTGTATGAAAACCAAGCGTGTCATATTTTTTGTACTGACCTTGACGCGTTATGACGTCACGAGCGCTTTTTAGTGATGGTAATTTCATTTTACGCTAAATCGATTAGGACGCCACTCGCGCGGCGATTCTAGTATCGTCCTATCCCATCGAAGTAAATCGAAAGAAATCAGATCAAACTAGATCTATGTCTAAGAGGTAATTAAATAAATGTATCGTAATCGATTACTAAATCGATTCAAGACAGAAAAATGATAATTACCATAGACAGAGGAATGATAAAATAAATTTATAAACCTTTTAATATTCTAACAAGTAAACTAATGTGTTTTAGCTTTTTCTTACATATGCCCATTGAGTTACCGTGTACTACGTACTAGAGAGGCCATCGAAAGAAAGTAATGAAACTGTCAATCAATCAATCTTTATGTCCCGTTGCATCAATCCATTTTTCTTTTATGTTCGGGTTACTTGGAAAACTGAAAAAACAAACATAGTCTAAGCAATAAGGAGTTTTCTTAAAAAACTCCCAAGATGACACTTTAACTAATGGCGTCCATGTCATAATATTTATTTTTAGTACCTTTGTATTAAAATACTTAAAAGTTCTAGGTCAAGTCGTATTAAATGACAAAAAAAATCTATGCCTTTTTTTCTGAAAAATTGCTCCTTCAAATTATCATTTTTCTGTTCGATTATAAAATCGATTAGAATCGAGAACTGTTGCATCAAATGAACATCACTAACCACAAAATTGGACAGAAAAATGAGAACAGAAAAATGAGAAGACGCTATTCATTGCTTGTTATCATACGACTCGATCTTTACCGTGCCAAGTAAAAGCCGCAATGTATTCCGAATCATTTCGTATGATTTGGTATCCGTGTTTGTCACGATCGTTTTCCACAGATATTCTTTATTTGATTTTAAAATAAATAGTGCATATTCTGATTAGAAAATTACTTACCGGTGGAAGGAAACATCTCTGCTAACTCGGCCACTCACAGCTGTGGAGTTTCTACAGTTTATAACGGCGTAATTCGGCATTTTACTTTATTCAGCTTCACGTCTTTCCTTGGCGAACTGCAAGCGCGGACTGAGTGTAGGCCAGCGTCAAGTAAGTTTCATAATCTTAGTTTGGACACGGGAAGTACATACACTCGCTTAGTCTATCTTGATACATGTCTGTGGTTACAACAATATGCGCTAGAGCCAGAACCGTCGTTTCAGCGATGTTTTAGGGGCCCGTTGCCTTTTCCTCAATGGACTCCTAAACCACTTAACCGATTATAATAAAATTCGCACACCATGTTCAGTTCGATCCAACTTGAGAGATAGGATAGTTTAAATATGAAGGTACCACGGGCGAAGCCGGGGCGGACCACTATAAGTACAATGAATTAAAAATATGAAAATCAATGTAAGTATTAATTTATTTCTAGATTTCCAACAAATGAACTAAAGTGCCACCAGTGGGTTGAAATTGTCCGCAAACAGAGAAAGGAAGAGTTCTGGAAACCAAATAAATCAAGCAAAATATGCTCCATTCATTTTAAAGACGAAGACAAGTACACATCTGACAAGGGAAACATATATTTAAGAAATACTGCGGTTCCTGATTTGGATGTAATTTATAACATAACTACCCACTATTTCCGCGTAAACATAGATATTGTTCTCTGTCAGGCAACATGTTTTTTGTAAAGTTTGCATTTTCAATTTTTATAGTCGCTGCATATTTTTTCTTAATTACGGAAAAAAATTCCAGTTACCTAATGCACAATCAATATCTGGCAGACCTAACAGTCTTACTCAAGAAAATTCGTCTGATTTTGAGTCATTCTTCGATACCCCTCAAAAAGCTGCACGAGTAAGTATTCAGAATATTTTTTTATAAATAGGAAGAGAAGAAACAAAAGGTTACAAAGACGTATAGCGCATTTGAGTCAAATATTACGTACATAATTGTGCTTGCGGTCAGCCGGACGGCTACCCGCAATGCGGCTACCCGCATAGTGCGTATACGCTCTAAGAATTACATATTTGATGACTATTAAATGAATTGAGTCTGAACGAAAGCACTATTAGATTATTGCATAGCATATTCGCAATTACTTCAGATTTTTATTCACCAGATGTGGATAAATAATATTATGTGAGCCGATTCTTTCAAAAAACTCTGGCACACCCAAAATGTATTGGGCAAGTTTCAATTTCACCAGAATGAACTAACTGCGTAAGAATTTGATTTATAAAGAAGAGAATTAATGAAAATTGAAGTCAAATAATGATCTGCACTCTTGTAGTTGACTGGGAAAAAGACAGGTGGATTTCGCCAATATCGGCAAAGTAATTGTAACAGAAGTCTTTTAACTGCGTTTATTGAGGACTGGAAACTTCCTGTAGGATATGTTTGCGTCGCAACTTTTCACGATTGACAATTTGAAAAATCCGAAATGTTTTAAAATAACATGTGTGATAGAGAAGCAGAAAAGCTATTTGACCCCTATCACTTGTTTCTCTTAGGACGCTGCACCTGTACGCCTATATAATATACTAGCTTTCCGCCCGCGACTTTGCCCGCGTTTTCAAAGAAAAACCCATTCCCGTAGGATTTCCGGGATAAAACCTATCCTATGTCCTTTCTCGGCTATCAAAATATCTCTATACTTACCAAATTTCATGCAAATTGGTTCAGTAGTTAAGGCGTGATTGAGTAACAGACAGACAGACAGAGTTACTTTCGCATTTATAATATTAATAAGGATTAATAGTATGGAAGTATGGACTATAGCCAATTTTATTTGTCATTTTTCGCACAGCAATTGAATTGACATGATTCAATTATCGTAATTTTTCTCTTTGAGGCGTCAAAGAGAAAATCATAATGTAATGTGCCGTTTTTGTTGATCGAATGTTGTGTTCGTATTTGGTAACCTGTCTACACCTTTTTACCTATAATATCATTGCTATTAACTATTAAGACATGCTGAGACAGAGACAGACAGAGAGATACAGAGGCGCTGAATCGATCCTATTCGTAAGTTGGATCGCAAAGTATCTTCTTAAAACATAATTGGTATCTACCCGTTCCGTATATAATATTTATGTAACTTTTGATAAGTCGTTTTATGTTTCATTACAGATTGAAAATGATACCGACAATTTTGTTCAATTTAAACTCGTTGGAGGAACATTGAAGATAAAACCGAATATAAATCCTCATAAATTCGACTGTCAAAAGCCGTATGAAGAACGTAGTCGAATGGAATGTGGACAAGTATTAAACAAAGAGGTATCATCATCTTCATCTAGTGAATCGCTTTCGCGTGAGCGTTTTGAATGTGATAAACGCATTAAAACAGAGGATCCAGTACCAGAGGTTAGTACCTACTTTTACAGAATAAGTACTTACAACACAAACAAACATGAAAATATTATTAATAAATACAGTTAAGTAAGTAGTTAGAAGGCGTGGAAACAGCAAAAAATTCACTTATTTTACTAGTTTTGACTCAATTTTCCATGTATATTGCAGATACAAAGCTAATAATACTAGTTAATTCAGAGAATTTTAAACATAGGCAGTTTATTAAGTCTGTTGAAATATTACAAAGAAATTATAGCATTTATTTAAAGTGAAGTCCCGTGTCCCCTAGTTGGGTAAGGGGCAGATGCATTATGCTGTTTCACTGATCGATTTTCTTCAGGGGCAAGTAGGTGATCAGTTCTCTGTGTCCTACCTGCACATCGAAACATTTTTTTCTTCGTTTCCACCGGGAATCGAACCCTACGCTCACGCGTCAACCACTGTACCAAGGAGGCGGTCAAAATAATCTATAATATAGTACATGTTCAATTGATTTTCTTGTGAACTAAATCATTACATTATTTATTTTGTTTAAATTCCAGACCCATAGTGTATATATAAAAAGATCACCCAGTGACGAC
Source organism: Colias eurytheme (assembly GCF_061535395.1). NCBI lineage: Eukaryota > Metazoa > Arthropoda > Insecta > Lepidoptera > Pieridae > Colias > Colias eurytheme. The sequence goes on along the minus strand of NC_142989.1, from coordinate 8,209,494 downwards.
GAAATGGAGGAAGACAACGATGAAACTATAACAATAGAGACCAGTGTTCCTGGTGCACCTGAAAATGTATCTGTAAGATTAACTTATTTCACTAGTTATTACTTCATGTTTGAGCCTGAATATCCAATAATTTTTTTTGCATACATGTGTCTAAATAACAACATGCTATTAAGTGTGAACACGGCAAATTATTACCTACTAGCGGTCCGCCCTAGCTTCGCCCATGGTACATATTTCGCAATAAAAGGTAGCCTATGTTCTTTCTCAGGGTCTAAAGATTATCTGTGCCAAATTTCATCAAAATCGGTCCAGTAGTTTATGCGTGAAAACCATACATACATAATTACAAACCTTTCCTCTTTATAATATTAGTATAGATATAGATTTAATTGATTTTAACAATAACTTTATCGTTTTCTTTTCAGATATCAATTTCGGAACCGGTTGATGATGGAAATCTATCAGATTCTGTGAGTTTATACCTATTATGAATTTGAGTGTAGGGAATAGGTATAGTTAACACAAAGGCATTAAAGGGCCGAAATTTAAAATTGTTTAGTTATAAGAGCCTATGAGCCACTCCATCCCCTCTGTCGTCACAAAATTCGATTCAATAGTGCCTTCCGTTGGTCTCATTAAAACATTGTCCAGTTGTGAAGGCGGTTTTTAGGTTTTTGTCCAAAAATAATTATTTCTCTTAAAAAAAAGATACCGCTGCTATTATTCAAGGCAATTTTTTTTTTTCAGGATTTAAGTTGTTCTGATGTAGATGAAGCAATAGAATCGATAAAAGCATCAATTATGCGTAAAGAGTTAAAAAAGAAGTCGGAACTGCTCAAAAAAACTCAAAATAAAGTCAAATCACTTCAAACAAGAAATCAAAGGCTTTCAAAAAAAGTTGCTTCCCTTCAGACTATTGTGAAAACATATAGAGAGGGAAAATGCTGTTGTCATGCTAAAATAAGCGATGACAGTGACAGCAAATGATCTTACTATACTATTATGTATATAAAAATAAGTCGGGTTTTCCTTCCTGACGCTATAACTCCAGAACGCACGAACCGATTTCCACGGTTTTGCATTCGTTGGAAAGGTCTCGGGCTCCGTGAGGTTTATAGCAAAAAAAGGTGTTTCTGGTGGCGAAACGGAATTCGCCCGATTTGCTAGTTAGGTAATAAAATATAATAATGTGGAAAATAGCGCCATTTGAAGCACCACCTTAAAGAAAAAAAAGAGCGCGTGTGCCGAGCACACATGTCAGATATGAAACTTCTTTGGCAAGATTAGAAGATACCAAAATCGTCACCTTACTCCATGACGTGACGTTATTGCATTGACGCGACCCTAATCTAAGAAGAGCCGAAAGAAGAAGTTTGACTTCTAAACATTTTCATTCATCTTTGACTTGTTTATTTTAAAAGACTTGCGTAAAATGTCTCTTGGCCAAATATAAGGTCTATCCTGATTTTTTGATATAAGTATACTAGCGGTCCGCCCCGGCTTCGCCCGTGGTACATAATATTTACGTTTTCTCTACATAAGAACCATCCTCGTACTTCAAGGAATATAATAAAAAAAGAATTATCGAAATCGGTTCAGCCGTTCTCGAGTTATGCGCTTACCAACACATTTTGCGATTCATTTTTATATATAAGAAGAAGATACATATTATATTGATTGATTGATATTTAATACTAAAATGCAAAAGTATAATTTAAATATGTAGGTATAGGTAATTTATGTTATATGCACATTAAGCATTAATTATATGGCGAAAGAAACAAGAAAAGAGAGTTAAGTTGCATTACTTACTTTTACCAAGCATTCGAAAATGTCATCTTTTAACAGATTTATCGTTAAGTTCGTAGTTGAAAAATATGTTTACATAGATTTTAGCACATAATAGCTGATACAATACTGTATGAATTGGGGGTTTCCCAGGATGTTTTAAAACAGCATTATTTCCAGTGAGGGAAAGAGACGGCACGGCACTAGACGACTAGATGATATAGCTGACATTTTCCAAACTGGAATGAATACTGCTTTAATACGTCATGGTAACCACACCACCTGCGGATGTCAATCTACTTTAATGTTTATAATAAATACTATTGAGTTCACTTAAAGTGTAGTTTTATTCAAAAAAATTTGTACTCTACAGTATAGCGTACCTATTACTAAAACTTCGGATAAAGGTAACTCCACTTCAATCATTTTCTTATTGGTCTGTAATAACAACAAAAAAATTGACGATATCTTCAAATTAAGTAACTTAATAAAGACAGTTTCAAATTTAAGGTGAAATGGTCTTTGTGCGAAATTCAAGCTAAAGTTTCAAAACATATTCTCGACTATACATATTGTGAAAATGTTGATAAAAAAAATATAGGAACAACTTTTCTACATCATTGTAATTTTAACTTTTGAACTTGCGCTTTGCCGAAGCTTGCTTTTAAGTTACATCGAAAAGTATTTGTCATGAAATAAGGAAAACAAAATAAAACTAATTTCTGAAAACGTGATAACTTCCACATTATTTCTAAATGTTTATAAAGGTGAGGGGATACATTCAAATCAATCGTAATTCGTAACTTATGGAGCCTTGAAAATTCCTACTTCCTGTGTTTCAGGAAGGTTTCAGGGTATTCTACAAATAATTAGAAGTAAATTTGAAAAAAACACTTACCATAGACTAAATATTTATGAAGGCGATTCAAATAACCGTCTGGTAAATCCGTGGACCTGATAAAAGCGTTCCTGGCGTGAATATACCAAAAATTAAATCCAGATATCAAATCTTGAGTGTTCATTGCACAATCAATTAATAAATTTTAATCACAAAATTCCATCAATACGAAAATTTTACAACGAATCTCAAATGCGTCACTATGACGTTTGGTTTCGTTTTAAAAGTGGTTCTATTTTTGTTGTGTTTATTTCCTTCCAGTAATATCCAGCAAGCCGCAGCCGTGTATAAAATTGTTGATAAAAGTTTGTATTTATTAAAAACGGATAAATTTCTGGACTTATACAGTTGATTTTAAAAATAATAACGCTTAAAAATGGTCACAAACTTAGTTACTGATGCGGGTAATAAAAAAAGATGTATGTATTTCTAACGGCAGTTAACAAAAGTATGTAACACAAACTTTACGCCCTTTGAATAAATTGAGTGTTATCGATTTGTCCATTGATAAGATTAGATGATAAGATAGATGAATCACACAATAGAGACAATTCCGAGAAAGCTTGTAAAATTGAAGATTTACATAGGAACAAAAATAAAAAAATAAACACGATTAACAACAAGTTCTACTAACTGGGTAATTTGTATTTTTAATTTTGCACGACTCATGATGCGACGCATTATAGAGCTTGATCCGATCGAAAAGATAAACTTAGGTAATAAAAAAATCTCGGTAACTATAAACTCATGCAATATAGTTGGAAATATTTTTATAATAACGCTTCAATTAAACAAAATATACCGGCGCAAAGCCGGGGTGAGCAGCTACTTGATAATTAATTTATATATCACCTATGTTATCATAATTATCTATTAACAATTCGAGTATCTTACCATTTAGGTAGATAAATGTATTTATCTCATCGAAACGAACGCGCATCGCTCACATTACCTAGATATCCATGTACATTGTTTCACGGATCGATTTTCTTTTCGGGACAAGTAGGTGATCAGCTTTCTGTGTCCTGCCAGACCATGACCAGTTAAACAGATGTATGCATAATGCATCTGCCTAATACCCCACTAGACGACCCAGGACTTGAGACTTCACTTTTTATATAGGTACATTGTACATTCGGATATTGTCTTTAGCTGCAGTATAAAGGAGCCACTGAAGGGTGTTTAATGCTGAGCAATCGCGAGTATCCGGCCGACCACCGACAGTTGAGACTTGCGACGCTAATTTTCCGGCGCTTGACAAAGGAAATGCAACGGGCATTTCAAACTTCTTTGTGTTTACTCTGAAACTTTAGTCATTATAAGACAATTGTAGGGTGGGAAGAACCAATTATGGCGGTTTAATGATAGCTGCTATTTGGTTACGTGTGGGTAGAGTTTTAAACTCGTGAAGGGAACATTTACATATTTAGCTACCTAGGTATATCGTATCGTACTAATAATATAAATGCAATAGTTTGTGAGTATGTAGGTATGTACTAATGGATGATTGTTCTCTAATACCGAACCGATTATAATGAAATTTGGCATACACATTGAGGGTAACTTGGATTAGCACATATATGATAGGTTTTATTCCGGAAATCTCACAGGAACGGGAACTATGCGGATTTTTCACAGAAAAGACCTAACGCTAAAATCAAGATGTGAAGTCATAATATGATATAACACCGCATTCACAAACAATAGACTAAGAAATAAGCATTCCAAAGCAAGTTCCATAATCCCAAACCAAAGGATAAACCAGAAATTATTACCTAAGCTATCTATAGATACTAAAGCTTATGCAACAAGGTCTGCGCTTAACTAGACTAGCTGCTTTAAGACCACTTAAGTCGTACAACTTACAAGAAATTTGTACGTTAACCAGTGCACCTGAGACCTCTGCCTCTTGAGTGAGGTCAACAAGATTTCCTGTGTACTCCAATAAATTGTATGCTACTAACGATATTTTTAAATAAAACTTTCGGGCTTCCTTTGTCCATGTTAACTTTTTAATTGCGTTTTCTGTTCTCTGTGGAACACTGGATGTATGCAGTATGGTGATTGGTGAACTTTAAATACATTGTTAAAGAAAAGGACAAGAATACATGTAAACTAAAATTGTAAAGTTGGATAAGAGAGAGAAATTTAAAATATTGTTAGTAGAGGCGTAGAGGTGCTTTCTCTTAAGTATTTGTTTGGACTTTGGATACAATAAGGAGCGTTATTTTTTTAACTGTGACGAATGATATCATTTTGCCGCCCATTACGATACAAAAAGAAAAATGAACAATATAAACTTTCAGTTTCCGTGAAATAATATTCACACTTGATTCATTTTTAGTCATACATAAGCCGATCTTCTTAGTTATAAGGGTCAATTCACAAAAGGTTCACACCTAGTACGAGTACTTCACACTCTAGCATTTTTTGTTCGTGTAAGCATAGCTTGCTCGCTTGCAATCGAAAGGTTTATCGTTGTATGCTACATGAGCATCAATGTAATGCGACATGTCTGCCATTTCGCCCTTAGTTTATAAAGCCTAGGGGTTGCTTGGACAGATCGTAGGCGGCATCCGTGCAGAACGGTATTGCACATCGCTGCCGGCAAAGCCGCGGGAAAAGTTATATTCTTGTTTTTGGTAAGTAATTTAAGATATTGTACTTCTTTTATAATCACTCTTTTAACTTTTATTATTACCTAACAGGTTTTTATTTTTGCACGGATTATATTTGTGTTTTAATGTAAATTTATCTCGTGTTGATAAAACTTTTATCTGAGTGTTTCTAAGACAGTGCTTTTGATTTATTTTTAACCGATTTCAAAAAAGGAGGAGGTTTTTAATTCGGCCGGTATATTTTTTTTATTTATATTAGGGTATTTTCTTCAAGGTTGGTTTTGAACCGATTATGCACGCAGAGTGCAGACTGGCATTTTTTACCTATACCTACTAGTACAATTTTATTGCGAATATTACATTATGGTAGTATGTAAATGTAAATATTAGTTTTACCGGTCACCACGTAGGCCCAAGGTATTATGATTGATGCTTTTTAAAGTGATAGGCATTTTCGTCACGATATATTGTGCGATAAAAATTCTATCCAAAATATTATAATCTATGTTAAAATGGCTGTGTATTTATAAGAATTTACCACAAATGTACGCTTGTATTTTTGGAATTTGTAATCAGTTAACTATTACAGACACCTAAATCCATTTAAGGGAGGAAAATAAACTTCGATAACGAAGAAAATAAACGCTGCAGAAACACTATATTTATTTACAAAATATGTGTAAATTTTCACACACTTTAGTGACTTTCCGCATGAGGGGTTAGTAAAAGAAAGAACTTCATTTACACCCTCAGATGGGCCATTAACCTTTCATTTTCACGAAGTATAGGAGAGGCTTTATCGAACCGTAAATATGAGGAAGTACTTTAATAAGCATTTCCTTTTGAGTTTCCTAAATTTTCCTATCGTAAAATATTATCTAGTGTGTATGAAGGTAAAATATTATCATATAAGCGGTCTTCTGTCCCGTCCATGGCATGGACATTGTATACGTTCAATCTTTTTTGGAAAATTACCTGTTATAACTTATAAGTGAAAATGGGTGACTGGGGTTGAAAGTTGAAACCGATCTGATTTATTTGTTATTTTTAATAAAAAATGTTATCTGTAGATATGGTATTTCGCTTTCTATGTGTAGGAACTAGGAACAGCGGTTTCTATTTTTACAAAAAAAAAATTAAGGCTTTATGTACTATAATTCTCGGAAAACACTATATACCTCTTTATAGATACAAGGTACCTACATACATATAAAGTTTTCCAATTTAAAATACATACACACATTTCCCAGACAAGGAGCGGTTAAAAACACACAATCACAACAAACGAAACGTCGCTACTACGCATTCGAAATGAAAAAAACTTTTCAATGTTGACACGCCGCGTGGGGAGAGTTTAGGGAGAATAAGTATGTAAGTAACAGATTTTATATGACGCAGTGTCTGCGAATTCGAATGGAATCGAATACAGATAAAATCGATTTTAACTCCAATCTTTCATCGGTCTAGCCATCTTCATCAATCAGCTGACTGTATCATATTAATTGTTATGGCTACGATTGTTGGAAATAGAGGAACCGTGCATTAATCGATATTGAGATGAAAATGAATTACTAAAGAAATAAGTAAATAAAATGTTTAATGACAAACATTTTAGATTTAGAGTCATATTTTATTTCAAAGAATTTTACAATTCTTATTTATTTAATATATCTTTAATGCGTATACTTATTTAAATACTATCTATTTTTTACACAAATTAACGAATATTTATCCACTGATTAGATTTTTTAACGTCACGCCTGCTTTAAAATAAATTCGTATATATAGATACAGTTAGGTATAGTAGAGCCATTTTAATAGGCAACATTTGACAGTTCAACAAAATTCAACAACGTAACCTAGTAACGACAACATAGAATAACATGATATTTCTTTCTGTTAGATCTGCACATTTGCTTAACTTTTTTCAGTAACGATTACATATTTATAATAATAATGACCGATACAAGTAATTTTAAGATTTCATTTTACTGATCGAGATCTGACATCTAGAATCGAATGCATTGATTACTTGTGAACAAAAATCATCATAAATTAATAAATTCGATTTACAAATGTTTCAAATCCGTATCGATTAATTCACTTTAATCGATGTTTTTAAGCAGGTTACCTCTCTTGGAAGATAAAATTGATAGCTATGTCAAATGTTGCCTATTAAATTGGCTCGACCTTGGTGTTTGTTGATATTAAATCACTAATCACTGCATAGGTACGCTATAATACGAATAATATAGGTAATTCATTTACACAAACACACCGTTAACAATCTATCTATACGCAAACCTTCCCCGGGTGATAAGTCAAAGTCACAATGATTAATATTCCTTGGAAAGCCACATTTTCCCGTACAACCCTATGCAGAGAGCTCTCCACTGATTACTTGTCGCGTCTAGTGACTGCATTGTTGTTCTCACAAATGTCCGTATTCGTCAGAAAACACCTTGGTTTTCTAACCTTATGTAAAATTTCTAGCCAGTCATTGCCCATAATTGTAACAAATCCTGGAAAGCTGTTCTGAAATAGATCGTTGTGTTCAATTTCTTAGTGATTATCTAGATTTTATTGCTCTACTATATATTATGTCTTGGGGTTCCACATTTGCTGTTGATAATTATTGTATTAAATAAGTATATAAAAAGTAACAATAATTTATAATAATGGCTATATTTTAGTTATTACAGTAAAAACAACTTTTTTCAATTATTTTTAGACAGTATAACAAACATCTTTCAGTTCAAATAGTTCCACATTGTTATCTTCAAAAATGTCTCTCTAAAAAAATATCTATTTGCAACATTGTAACTATCTAACTATACACAGAGAAGGTCTGCTAGTGAGAATATGAGATTTATTAAAAATATCAGTAGGTATAAATAATACGGATATTTTTAATAATCTATATAAATCACGTACACAAACATTTATTAGGTGCACTAATACATGATGGATGGAACGAACTTTTTATGAAAAGCTTACTAATCATATTTGCAATCAGTTAAATTTTGAATGCGTAGACGACATGATTTACTAATTGCTTTTAATATTAATGGGCTTTGATGTATGCTTGTACTGAATATAGATACGTAATGATAGAAGATATGGAACTGATATAATTGTATAATCTTCAGACTACACCTATTCTGTGAAATTAATCTAGGCTTTATCGAGGTTCAAAGCTAAACATATTACATGAAATTGCGCTATAACATGTTTATCAAGATTACGTATTGTAAGTCTGATATATCTAATGGTCTTTAATATTGAAACATGCTAACTCAGCTCAAGCACTATTAATTTAGATATCTATTAAAAGTGTTATTGAATCGTCATAATATAATATTATCTAAAAATACAATAGCCATAAATAAACCAAGCCATAATAAGTATTCGCTAACACGGAAACAACTTATGGAGTAACGACATTAAAAGTTGTGAGACATATTAAAATCAAAATCAATGTCATCCCCAAATAACTTTTGTGAAATATAGCAGGGGTTCTCTTTTTAACTGACGTAAGACGTTCCAAAGAACGAAGGAGTTTCTTAAATCATAGCATTTTGTCATTACAAGAACCTTTAGAGCTTTTTGACATATATATATATATCCGGATAACTGATTAGCGAATAGGTACTCCCAATTTAGACGAATTTCCTTTAGGGGGCGCTGAATTTAACTGCCTATCTATAGATATGATTTTTAATGATGTTATATGTTTATTAATAATGTTATTTATTACAATATAAGTATAGGTACTGTTCATTATAATGTGGTAGTATAGGTATTATATATATATATATATATATATATATATATATATATATATATATATATATATATATATATATATATATATATATATATATATATATATATATAATACCTATACTTATGATTATACCAATTATACATATGAAAAATGCAAAATAAGATGAAGAGGGTCTTAATCTCTCCACATTATAATGAACAGTACCTATACTTATATTGTAATAAATAACATTATTAATAAACATATAACATCATTAAAAATCATATCTATAGATAGGCAGTTAAATTCAGCGCCCCCTAAAGGAAATTCGTCTAAATTGGGAGTATTCGCTAATCAGTTATCCGGATTTGGAGGCAGTTGCACGCAAATTAATGGCATGTCACAAGCAGATTTCACTGCACGGAGCCGTGTAGAGGCGATCGCGATCCTTATGGATTATGTTGGAAGCGATAAAGGTAGGGTAGACGAAAAAAAGCAACAACGGGTGGTACAAATTGTAGGACGTATTTCTGTTGTTAGTCGTGGTTTTATACTGGTCAAATGGAAATACACGATTAGAATATTGCACAACATTGAAAGAGCTTGTTTTGTATTTTTTTTTGTTGCAAATCGGCTTTGCAATGTTCTCGCGGCGTTTTTATTATGCTTACACTTTTATTAGGGAACTAGTAACTTTTTACATTCAAAAAATGAAAAAAAATAACGACATACAAATTCAAAAATCTCCTCTTCTACTTCTTTTGTCGCTTTTCTTAATAAGGTTAAAGTTACACTAAAATAATACATTACGTCATTACAGTACGTTAACAGAACTGAAGCATGTACTCATGATCAAAATTTTATGTAAAATACCTACTAAAGTCCGGTCGCGAAGCAGGAAGAATTTCGTACATTAACCTGTTATTACCTGTCACTGTCACTCCCTTGTAAAAATAATGTGTCTTGCTCGCACAGGTGCAATGACCGCCGTCCTTAGGGATTGTAAACCTTTAACCTGAGAGCGTAAGGTTTGTGTTTGCTTGATTGGTGTCAGGTGTTCAATTACTGGATGATTTTGTGAATTCAAAATTTATAAGAATAAACCTCAAACTCTTTATGTCCAATCAAAATCCGCCTAAGTCAAAATCGCGTGTTAGACTAACGTATTTCTGTAATATTGTACATAGTAAATTATTTTTTGAAAAATAAGGTCATATAAAGAAGTTTCATTTCTTATGTGTGTACACGCACACTTTTTTTTATATAATATATCGTGGTTATTGAAAAAGTTAAAATGTAACTAACTAATAAGTATTGTAAATGAATAAAGGACATTTATTTAATAAATTAGTAAAAAACATTTTCTCCTCCAAATATTTCATGTAAACTGCACTTCATTCAAAAATGTTTGTGACCACTGTCAGTAGGTAAAGAGGTCATTGTACGAAATTCTTTCTGCTCCGCGACCGGACTTTAGAAGGAGTACAGGATATCGCTGCCTGCTCTGACTTTCGCCCTAAATCACCCAAAGGGTGTTGCCTAGCGAAATATCGTTGGCATTCCTCTATCCAAGATAATCTGGGCCCAGTTTGTCACGATCGACGCGTCTTACAAATTCCGACCTCTATCGATGTCATCTTGTAATAACGAATTGGAATGTGATTTCGCAATCCGTTCAGCGGATTTGTATATAACTGGATTATTTGTTTTTCAGCTATTAATCATCTGTTAAATATAAATTATGTAGGTAAGCTATACTATCAAGTACCTATAAATGTTCTGTTTTATGTATCTCTATCTTAATCTATGTAGGTTGTACGAAACATTCTATTCATCTAAGTAGAGTGTAGTTTTTTAAATACGACAATTAATCAGTTATAGTAGATTAGAGAGAGTAGATTTTATAATAAATCAGATTCAGTATTGAAAAGATAAAACTAGGTATAGGAATTCATTATTTTCTATAGAAAAAACTAACAAGACGATGTTATTCTCCTGGATATCTATACTTAATATTATAAAGAGGAAAGGTTTGTATGTATGTATGTATGGCTTTCACGCATAAACTACTGGATCGATTTTGATGAAATTTGGCACAGATAATCTTTAGACCCTTAACGTTAACCTTTAGACCTGAGAAAGAACATAGGCTACTTTTTATTGCGAAATATGTACCACGGGCGAAGCCGGGGCGGACCGCTAGCTTTAAATAAAGTTCACAAGATGTAGAAGTAGAGTAAGATATAGTAGGTTTATTTAAAATGAGGTATTTATAGAAGCCTTTTAAGTTGTACCAAAGAGATAAGTGTTACCTGTAATACGCCTTATAACACTATACCAGTGATCCCTTGATAAAGTTTGAATGAATGCCGTAGTTTCAATCTTGTTTCCCCTATTAAGTGCAAACTTGGGTAAATCTCCTAGCAACGATTTTCAGTTCTTCCATCAATTAGTAAAATTAAGCTTTCCTATCTATACTTCGATAAAAGGAAAAAAAATACAGGCCAGTTATTTCTAAAATCAGCTTGTCTCTTGTACTTAAATATATAATTTTAGCAACACTAGTAATCTCCAGACTCCAGTGAACTCTAAAAATCCAATTTCATAAAAATAGATTCTGGATTCTTTGAAATTTCCTAGCTTAGGTAAGTAATCATATACTTACTAAAGTTTACTTTTATTCGAACAAGGTATATAATAATTATAGAATATCTATTGTGAAATTTTGGTTTTAGGTACATTTAAAAAAGCTTTACGTAAGTAGGAACATGTTTTCCCTTTCATTGTTTGGTGTAGTTAAATGTGGTCAACGGAAAAGGGCTATTTAATTTTCAACCCAAGAAAACCTTTGTCATTGTTTATTTTTACAATTATAATATATTGTTCATGTATATAATGAATTATACATTGTCTTAATTTAGATTTGTTTAAACTCGATGCACGGTATGAAATGATTTGAAATCATCCGATTCAACTATGATTATTAAAGCCTGTAAAAAAATAATTAGGTTGCTCTTAAAATGCCTTACTACAGATAATATAATACTGGTATTAGTAACTTATTTGTGTGGTTCAGTTTTCAATAAATTCACTGTACTAAGAATCAAATATTTAATTTTAGTTCTGGGGATGCTGGAGTCACTAACAAGGGAGTGAATAGGTTAATTTTTAAGTTAAAAGGAAACACTTTAAGGGAACAAACCTTTTCAATTTAATATTTAGGTCCTTTAAAAGCCTTCCTTCGGGCATTATTAGTTATTACCTACAGCTGTAAACACCGTTTTGCTTTTAAATGATATTTGAGTCTTAAATCCAAATCTATTTTTATTCACTTTTGTTATTAAGCATTGTTCAATTAGGAGTATTAATCACCTTAATTGTCTCACGTTATAATTTAAAAATAACTTTAAAATATACGTAATTTGTGTAAATTTCTCTCCCAAAGTTTTTCATTCACATGTGCGGTAAATCTACTCACCACGATAGCATTGGCAGCAGCTGTAATTGTGATCAAATTACCAGGTCAGATTCTATAAAATACCTTGGTGTTATACTGGACGAAAAACTCACCTTTAATGAGCATATTAACGCTATGTCAACTCGAACAAGACGCCTGATATATGTAATGAAAACTCTCAGAACCAAAGTTGATAAGCACCAACTTATGACCATATATAAGGTATTATGCCAATCATTAATAACCTACTGCATTTCTGTATGGGGAGCTGCCTCAGCCTCGGTTATTATCAAACTAGAGAGAGCTCACCGTTCCATTTTAAAAGTTATGCTGCGAAAGCCCCCATTCTATCCCACAGTGTCTCTCTACAGGGATGCTAATGTCTTAAATGTTAGAGGACTTTATATTTTACATGCAATCATCTCAATGCACAAAAAACTCTTAAAATCTAATTTTTACACAAATAATTCGAAACGGCTATTAAGAGCTCCAACCCCATTGACCAAATGTTTCTTTTCCAAACGTTTTCAAAATTTTATGTTCCCATTCTTGTATAACAAATTCAGTAAACTTGTTAACTTCCGGCAATACACATTACTCAATATTAAATCTAAATTGATAAGCATTCTAGTGTCCAAAGACTATAAGCAGACAGAACAGATCCTAAGAATACTTTAACTGTACAATTGTATAAATAAGCATATAACTTTTATTATTATTACTATGTATTACTTTAAGTGCCCATACCGTACTGATGTTCAAAGTTGCATTGTACTATACGTGTTGGACCCTATGTGAACCTCCATTTTTATTGTATAATCGTTTTATGGCCCCGCGAGACAGGCTTTGCCTAGTGCGGGGTCCGCTGTCATAATCTGTATATACTTTAATAACCTTCTTTTGGCAAATAAATATAATTTTATTTTTTTTTTTTTTATTTTTTTTTTAATTTCATCAATTAAATAGTTCATTTCTTGATTTCAATAATCAGAGGGATAGTGTGGGTTATAATTTTAAATATAGCAGGTATCCAACCAGCCATATTAGAAACAGGCTATTAGAAACAGTTATATTTTAGAAAAAAAGAGCATTAGGTATAAGCGATTCTAAACTTTAATCGTAGAAAAATTATTAAACATATTCATACTTCACGCTGCATAAAATACATTTTACTTTTCAGCGTTCCAATAACACGAAACAAATTAATGGTTGGTGGCGACGCGTCGGCATCCCCTTTGAAATAATCAATTTTATTATTTCGTCAAAAGCTTACACTGAAGGTATGCAGGTGACAGTGATGAATTAAAATTTACAACGCTGTAATAACGTTGTTAGGGTAAAAGCAATAAGCACTTTGAAATGAGGTGTTATCAAAATACCCTTTCACATTTTAACGAAACACAAATAAATTTATTGATGTTTCGCAACAATTTAGAATAATAATGACCCGCAAACGTGATGTTTCGGGAGCCACAGAGATTATGTCCGTCACTTTTAAATAGATTAGCCTAATTAAACCGTGTTTTTATGCTTTATTAATATTATTTAATACACGACGATTAATGATACAGAATCTTTAAATAATCGTTTTCACAAGAGCTTTTAGCAATTTGATTATTTTTTCTTTTTTCAATATTTTACTCAATGAAATTCAAAATGTTCATTTGAATGCAAAATGTTAAAATAATGTCATTTGGTATAAAAATTATTAAGAAGGAGACAAAGAAGTTTGGAACTCGGGACAGTCCATTTACTATGAAGAGCCCATTTAAAGATAACGTTCAAGACATTTTAACAACATTCTTCTAAAACATAAAAATGTTTCATTGCGTATTCCCCTTTGCATACACTTGAAAGATAAAGCTGGGACTACACTTGTGTGTCATTTTCTATTTTATAATAATAAATCAATGTATGTTGAGTTCGTGTACGACGCGACGTACGTCTGTCGATTTAAAGATGATAATTGAATTAACACATAGGATAGGTTTTATCCCGGAAATCTCACGGGAACGGGAACTATGCGGGTTTTTCGTTGAAAACCGCGGGCGAAGCCGCGGGCGGAAAGCTAGTACGTTATAAAAATCCCTTAAGGGAGGCACGTGTCCCAGCAGTGGGAACAAAATATATAGGCTGATGATGATGATGATAAGAATAGATACTATTTTTCAATTGTAGCTATCTACGTAGATATTATTTTCTAGCCTTTATAACTGCAGTCAAATCAAATTTTCAAAAATCAAGCTTATCCCATATAATTTAAACAAAGCCTTCATAGAAATTTGTTAGCCGTATGAAAACCCGTTGGGAGTATATTTTTAACTTATCCCTCTATATGTGTGGTTAATTTAATTGTAATCGATTCAGTAGGTTTTACGTGAAAGAGTAACAAACATCCATACATCCATACAAACTTTCGCCTTTATATTTTATAATAGTAGTAGGATAGGCACAAGAATTCTTATAAGGTATATAAATTAATTATCACTCAGCTATCAGTTAAATTGTTATCTAAATATACAACAAAATTAAGGTGATTATTTCCTAAAAATCAAAATAAACACTCTCTTTTATTTCTTTCTTTCATATTGTGCTCTCATCTTAAACGTGGAAATCACAATCGTCGCGTTTCACGATCATTTTCACAGACAAGATCTTGGCTTTAATAGTGTTAATTAAGGCTTTCGTGTTATCACTCGCTTTAAGATTAGCGCAACTTTATGGGGTCTTAAAAAAGTGTCGGCTTTCTGAGTTATGTCTTCGCCTGTCACGCGAGATGTACGACTCTTGCTGATAATAACTTTTTTATTTTTTTTACTAGTAATCAGTCCCGGCTTCGCCTGTGAAACTTGAGGCAGAAAAGAATTTTAAATTAATAAAATCGGTTATTTGCCAGTCGGAAAAGAGAGTAGATACCTAATTGTGACAAGAGCATTCATTAAGATGTATTAAAGTAAAAGTAAGTTTAAAATACTTCTTTTTTCGGCTGTGAGGCGCGAGGCCTATTGCACTTAGTGTTCATATCTAACTGTGAAGGAATTTATGAAGGTCCAGGTCATGAACTAATGAGATTAGAGATGTGTTCAAACAATTATGAACTAGTTATAATTTATATTCAGCAAAAATCAACTGAGGAACTACTGAACTAGCTTAATAATAATATACAAATTACAAACACATTATTGGTACAAACCAGGGGTACCCACCTTATATCTCTCCACATTAAGACGTTGACTTTTTTATTTATTTTTACTCCTAAAACAATTTCTTAAACAAATTACAAGTTAGCTTTTCCTACACGTGCTACAATTTTATCTCCATTAAAAATACGTATTTTAAACAGTTTTTAAATTCTACAGCATCGTTAAAAAATTCTGAATATATTTTCAACTTGCTGAAACGTTAGACATTGTTCTGTCCTGTCAAAATCCCATGAACAAAGCTGTTTCATTTTTGCTGAATTTTGTAACGAATTTTATCCAACTGTCCTTTCGGTATAGGTCCTAAGTTCCTAACTCCTACCTCTATTAAAGCAATTTGTGAAACTCCGTCAATTATTAAAATAGACACACACATTTTCAAATACGTTTATAATAGGTAGATTAATGTGGTAGATACATTTAACAATTTGTCTTAAGAAAAATACACAATTTTTTCTCAGATTTATTAAGAATCTTATTTTAAAGGAGTTGTTAAGTTTAGTTTAATTGCAGATAGATTCATATTATTTCGTTTTGAAAAAAAGAAGAGTACCTAGGTATCAAACATGTTGGAAACAAATCATCAAATTTAATGTTATATCTATACTAATAATATAAAGAGTTTCCTCTTTATATTATCAGTATAGATATAATTATGTATGTATGTATGGTTTTCACGCATAAACTACTGGACCGATTTTGATTAAATTTGGCACAGACAATCTTTAGACCCTGAGAAATAACCTACTACCTTTTATTGCGAAATATGTACCACGGGCGAAACCGGGACCGGGACCGGGACCGCTAGTTTTAAATATCAATCAATGTCTGATGATTATATCCAGGAGCTCTCAATTTAATTAACAATATCGTTTCCATTTCCACAATACAATATATTCGAGATCTGTAAATATTTGCAGTGATATAAAATATTGTACGTAATAAATAACAGAGGACGTGGATATGAAAAATTTACTAAAATGTGAACAAAGGTGATGATCGATCTCAATAATCTATTATCGAAGCTCCATTATTGGAAAATCCAGCTACGAATTTTGTACGCATTTGTCATATAATTTATCATAATGGGTAGATGCGTAATATTACAGAATTTTAATAAAATTTTATGAAAAGCGGATATAAATAAAAATGAAGGATTATCTCCAATGATAACGTTTTTAAATTATTTGAAGGAAAAAGTATAAAGAGTTAACCATAGTATAAACAGAATACGTACGTATAAACGTGGTTTAAACGCATTATGACTTGTACTAAAATAGTGATAGCATAATGAACTATATTATGAACTATGAACTATCCATACTAATATTAAATGCGAAAGTAACTCTGTCTGTCTGTCTGTTACTCAATCACGCCTAAACTACTGAACCAATTTGCATGAAATTTGGTATGGAGATATTTTGATACCCGAGAAAGGACATAGGCTACCTTTTATTGCGAAATATGTACCACAGGGGCGGACCTCTAGTAATGAATAAAAACCGATTTAACATACAAACGGAATGATTTTGTTAGAAGATAATAATATCTAAGTAAATAACAGGAGAAGCAGCTTTTTATGAAACAAAAAATAGCCCGAAGAATTAAAAATAAAATGAAGCATTCATAAATCCTATACACATAATGCGTCAGTGAAACAATGCAGTTTGTATATAAATATTAGCAGCATAATGCTCTTAATCAAGGAAAGCTTAAGCTTTAAATATATAGAAAAAGTAAGAAAATATTTTTTGCAGCGTTTCTGCTAAGCTGTATAATAATGCGTGTACACGAATAAAACGGTTTAAAAAGAGGCTAATAGCATGATAGTGTGGACACGCTTAGAATTAGGTATTATGCTGTTTTAAAGTAACATTCTTATTATCGCTACATAATATTATAGTATAGAGAAAGCGGATTGTGAGCTTTCTTACAATACTTTTTAACAATATCATTATTTATTTTTAATCTTCCCATTCTTGGTTTGAAACTTATCACAATATTGAAGTATCCAAGCTTGTAGTAAAAACATATTTAACAAGATCCTATTCCTCATTCTGTCACTTTGACACCGGGCTTCAATTCATTTATTGTTCTTGAACAGATTCATTTAAACTTTGAAAGAAACTTTAACCTTTAGAGTCTAATTTTAGTAACAATTGATTTCCCATTTCAATAATATGAAGTGGAGATTTATTGTTAAAACTTTATGGTTTTATTTTATCTTGCACCGTTAACTTAGTATGTCCTTAATCAATTTATAAATCTAAGGAAAAAGCTACATTTTTGTATTTTTTAACTAAAATATAATAATAGGTATAAGTACGTATATGTTAGATATTATTTAACATAGTAATATCAAGGTTCGTAAAATAATTAATTAATTATTGGCCGCTTCGTTTACGGTTAGTTTAGATTTTAATTAAGGCTATCACTAAACCATCAAAGCCCACTATTATTAAACTAAAGTATATATTGGTCCAGATTTAAATCAATAGATATGAGTTACGCAATAACGCTAAAACGTCTGTCCCATTATTTATACGTAGAATATTTTTTACAGGGTGAAACATTATAGAAAATAAAAATACTACAATTCAAACATTGTTTAATATGAACAAAGAAAACTCTTGTTGTTACTCTTGTTTTTGATAATTATTACCGATATAAACTTGCAATGTTAGTTTTTATTTTATATTTGGATGTTTCTAATTATTACACTCAATCTGTTTGTTGATAAAAATGCTTAAACATTTGTAACTACAAATACCTAGTGTCTTGCTAATTTTTCCCCTGAGTGACCTTTCGGATCGGTAGTAGTTTGAAAGAAAATTACAATTCATAAACACTTGCAAAAGTTAATATGAGTAACAATTTTTTTTCGGTTCAAGTTTTATTTTTTACGATTAAACCCGGGCGCAGTCAGGGCGAGCGACTTGTATGTAGAATATAAAGCTGTACCCAGTGTGAAATGTGTTCCCTTGTTTTATGCACAGCATTCCTTTGAATCTCTTAGCGCCAGAATGAATCATATGCAATTAATACATATTATATTTCTCACTTAGGTACATCTCAGTCTGCTATAGACCACTAATTAAATGTTTCCATTCCACATTACATACACATCGTGAATATGGTAATTACTGCTTGTTTACTTAACAAGATAAACTTTAACATAATAATGAATAGCTTGTTGTTACTCTGTTTTGACAAACGTTTAAATAAAGGCCAGTACAGTTGTGCATAGAAGTGTTATTGTCCTTTATATTTTCAATTAAAGTAAAAGAACTTCATGCTCTACAATATCTGTGTCTCTACGACGTGAAGAAAGTCACTATTTTTTATATTCTTCAGCCAATCTATTATATTATAATAATATAATATTAATAATTCATTTTATGCGCAATTGACTCAATACAGTTTGAAGCAAAATTTGTTTCTATTATTTTATTTAAAAATAAAAAAAATCTCTTTTTGTAACAACTTGCAGGGATCTGCAAAATTATATCTTCAATGTTAATGGGCGGTTGTGGTCGCCTACCATCCACAACAACTCAGTAAATTTGCCGCTACGATATTAAAAAAGCGTTACTCACAGTAGATTTGAGATCAATAGAATAAAATAAGAATCGACCAATTTTTTTATTGATGCATAAAACTCTACACCACTCCACGTGTTCATGTTACATCCAAATAATATAAAGAAAAGACTTGGAAATATTTAAAGATTAAAAAATAGGTACCTATAAATTTATAAAGAATAGAAAAAATTCGATCACGAGGCGGGACTCGAACCCGCATCCTTCGCGCCATATAAATTCAACAAAAAAAGGTCGTGTTCCATCGTTACAATATTGTATTCACTGAAAAGTGCTTCATATTGGTTGAAATGGTTGTTAATCATCTCAATAGATGGCGCGCGGTGTGTCCCTTCAGACACATAAAAACTGAAAGAATAGAATAAATTCGATTGCTCTGGCGGGTCACGAGTGGCTGAGTTGGTCAGGCATCCGCCCCGGAATGGCGCGAAGGATGCGGGTTCGAGTCCCGCCTCGTGATCGAATTTTTTCTATTCTTTATAAATTTATATTTATAAAGCATTTGAATGCCATAAAACCAAAAATATAAATTCAACAAAAAAAGGTCGTGTTCCATCGTTACAATATTGTATTCACTGAAAAGTGCTTCATATTGGTTGAAATGGTTGTTAATCATCTCAATAGATGGCGCGCGGTGTGTCCCTTCAGACACATAAAAACTGAAAGAATAGAATAAATTCGATTGCTCTGGCGGGTCACGAGTGGCTGAGTTGGTCAGGCATCCGCCCCGGAATGGCGCGAAGGATGCGGGTTCGAGTCCCGCCTCGTGATCGAATTTTTTCTATTCTTTATAAATTTATATTTATAAAGCATTTGAATGCCATAAAACCAAAAATATAAATTCAACAAATAGGTACCTACATAATAGGTTATGTAATGAACATAATTTTTGTAAAAATAAAAAATACTAATAACGATTGCGAATGCAACAGTACCAAGTGTTCCCGACCAAATCGCTAGGATATCAGTTGTCCTCGGGACGCCGCATTGTCAAGTCGTTTGTCGAGTGTGACCTAACCTTTACAGACGCGTAAATTAGTGTGTTACTGTGTTTATTTTTACGAGTGCATGTAAGTAGTTGTATCTAACAGCTTGGCTTGGACTAGCTTTGTGCGAGTTATGAATAATTGTTTATATTTTACATTTTTTTTTACTTTAATTTAGTAGTGATTAGGACGGGATTTATTTTCAAAAAATCCTCTAAAGTTTTACAGTATATGTATTAGCTAAATGTCAAAATTCTAATTTAAAAAAAATATTCTACAAATAATTTTTAAATAATTAATCTGTTATGTACGTACTATGTATGTACTTATTATCGATCAAATTTCAAACGATATGTTGTAAAATAAGTTACGTTTTTGTTTATTATGTACTTAGATACTTGTCCCATAATATGCATTATGTTTATATTATTATTAGTTACTTATAACGAAAAAAAAATCGATTAAAAATATATTTTGAAATAATGCAATAATGCATAATATGTGGATGAATACATACCAACTTTATGTACCTACGCATAATATGCTTGTGTGGTTTTAAGTTATTTATATACTTATGAAACAATAATAATACCTACCGACTCTACTTAAAATTGATTAACTTTTGGTTTACATAGCTCTGACGAGCCTGATATTATGTACTACAGTAATTATTGAATTAAATTGTATACCGTCCCTATGTACTGTTCCTAACTGCTTTTTAATTTGTTGTAAAATAAATACTAAGGACAAGACTGCTCTATTTTATAACTTAAGTATCTAATTGAATACCTAACTAGTGCATATTACATAAATTTAGTCATAAATAAAAGTCTACCGGGGCGGAGTCGCGTCGGGGCGGGCAGCTAGTATATTTTTCATAAAGTATCTAAAGTTAGATTGTAGAGACGTATAACCGAAAAAAATAACTTATAAAGGATACGATTTTTTTGTTTGGAGAATATACCTCAATTTCTTAGCGTATATTAATGAAATGTGTGTTAATTTGTTCCTTGAAGTCCCCAGATTACAGTGGTGACATTACTTTTACATGTTTTAACCGGAATCTTAAGAAATACGTGTGCAAACATTCACCTCATTACTACATAAAAACTAACTGATAATGAGCGATTTGTCTTGTGTGACCCATCCGAATCATTGGGTACAATATATTTAAATAAATGAATAAATAAATATTAGAAAACATCATATACATTGTCACGATTTAAAGCTCGGAAATCAGACACAACGAAGGTACCACAAAAACAGAGACCGATTTGGTTATAAATAGTATAGAAAATAGATATAAGTGGGTGTACCTCAAGTTTCTGGACCTTGATGCGATTTTAGCGATTGGGAAAACTGATTCAATAAGAAATTATTAGTTAAGTAGGTAGGTATGTAGGCATTTAGGTACGTGATATTTTATGACTAATATTATAATAAATAGGTACATAATATTAGGATAGGTATCCATTTGCACAGCTATTTTATTATTCATGTTCAATTGTAATATGAAACGCTCTTAAGTTGTAGCAATATCATTTTTAAATAGGTAAACAAAACATTGTTTACATTCATTGCAAACATTGACGCAGGGGGCTACGACAGGAGGAATCTGACATATTATTCCGTCAAAGCAGCCAATATAGATAATTTATAACGTTTCGTTACACGGATTATTTTAGCTGAGTAGAAACAAATTGTTTTATTTGATAAATGATAGGATTTAAAATCGCTATCAATCTTATTCTTCCATATAAATAAGAATAAAAACAGTTTCTAAAGTGGCAATTTTTTTCGCTTTTTGGTTTTATTTTCATTCTATCGATAAAAACGTTTCGTTCCAGTTTTTTTAATGTTGGCCATTGTTCTTGGTTTGTAGACAGCACACTACAGCAGGGATGATATCAAAATAAGGCTTTTTAATTCGATTTCATGATTCCGGTTTCGTTTGTAAAACAATGAAGTTACAAAATTCATAATATAATTTTATATTTTTACACGTTTTTTTTTTATGACTATACGTTACCGAGTCTTGGTGGGCCCACAAAAAATAGTCTCCTTTTATATGTATAAATGAACAATAGCCTGGTATTTTATGGGACGTCTAGTTTAGTTCAAAATAGGCTTAGAATAGGTATCTAGTAAAATAAATGAAGGGTTTTAATCAAAGTTTAAATTCAAGGCTGGAAAGTTAGTGCTTTCTCAGTTTCTACCAAAAATTGAAATAAGATCTTGTCTTTGTATTTATAGGCTTCACTATTTAGTATTTATTCATTACTTGGTTTTGCCCGCGGCTTCGCCCGCGCAGTCAAAGAAAAACCCGCATAGTTCCCGTTCCCGTGGGATTTCCGGGATTGTGTCATTTTCCCGGGATAAAAAGTAGCCTATGTCCTTTCTCGGGTATCAAAATATCTCCATACCAAATTTCATGAAAATTGGTTCATTAGTTTAGGCGTGATTGAGTAACAGACAGACAGACAGAGTTACTTTCGCATTTATAATATTAGTATGGATTTTCCCTTCTCCTTTCCTTAATTTATGCTAATGTTATTAGGTAATATTATGAAGAGATATTTAGGTTGCATAATTTGTTTACTTTATGAGCCTGAATATGACACATTGACCTAATCATAAAAATACAAATATGTTACGAAATGAGAACACATTATTCTGTCGGTTTTGGGAATGTCGTTTAGGAGTAATAGGTACCAAATTCAGTGCAAGTTGCAAAGGATGTTCAATAAATAGGCATCAATATTTTAAATAACTCTAGGTGTTTTTCTTCTTTCTTTAAACTTAATTTATATTCGTAGAAAATCATTCCCAATTTTCTTTTATAGTTCCTAATAAAGATTTATGCAATTTTCAGTATTTCAGAAGTAGTTATTACAAATTCTCACTACCTAAGTATACTTAGGTATACTTAGGTAGAGATTAGCTTGCTGATTATTTACAAATACGTAATGCATCCTATTTTTTGCTGATACCATTGTATGCTGAAAAGTCCGATCTTATTTTACTAATAAAATGTGGATTATAAAAAATATATTCACATAGGTACCTAATAAATATAAAGTGTATCTTCAATGCCACTATGTTTGCAACTTGACACGCAATTAAAGATATGAGATCAGGGTAAAAATAGTCATTAAAGAGATCAATAATATAGTTCAAGTTCTATTAATAATAAACATTAAACAATATCCATTCATAACAATCATAATCCCTAATTCCCTACTAATATTATAAATGCGAAAGTAACTCTGTCTGTCTGTTACGCTTTCCCGCTTAAACCTCTCAACCGATTTTGATGAAATTTGGCACAGACAATCTTTAGACCTTGAGAAAGAACATAGGCTACCTTTTATTGCGAAATATGTACCACGGGCGAAGCCGGGGCGGACCGCTAGTTACATATAAGACGACAAAACTCTTAATTCCAATGTACTAAATTTAATTAAACACTAGTTTTTCAGCTACGTACTGCCTATGCTGCACTATTCATTATATTTACATGTGGTTTTTAAATAAAACTTAATATTGAAAAGTAATAACATTTCATAAAATGAAATATGCTTATGTGGAATGTTCAAATAAACTCGATGTTATTCCCACAGTATGCCAACAAATTCCGTTCGTATTCTTTCTTTAATAGTACTTACTTTATATTTTACAAGAAAATAATGCGCACGTAATTTAAAGTTTACCTCTATATACAGATTAATAACAAACGAATTGTTATCAAACAGACATACCTAATGAAATAAGGCCAACTTTCTAACATGGTAGAGCTTTTAACGGTATATAATATGTATTTTTATAGGTGTATGAATGTGAACAGTTTTTTTGTATTGGGCAGATAGATGGATTATAGGGTAAAGGGTGTGAAGTGAGTCTTTTCAAATTAATTCAAAATAGGAGGAGGTTCTCAATTCATCAATTGGACAGTATTTTTGGGATTGATACAAAACTTTCGGACTTTCGACAAGACGGGAACCGATTTTGATGATTGTTTTTATATTATTTTTAAAATTGTCTGACTATTTGAAGGCAGTTTTTTGAAATTACTATTTGAAAGAGATTTTTGTTGAAAAATATTTACCTATATAGTTACGCTTATACAACATTTTCGATATTATTATGAAACAAAGTAGGTAGGTAGAGTTCTTTATATCATAAGTATTTAAAAGTATATAAAGACAAGTTATTTGATGTTAAAAACAAATGAACACTAAGGTTAACGATCTCTAATAGATATCCAGTAAAAAATCGTACAACAAACGCGCGTATAATTTTTATGCAAAACGCAGCACTCAACGTAGCAGCTTTTAACACATTTTTCATAAAATTTAAAATACACGGTAATTACTGAACCTTAATTGAACGAGGAAAAGTTAAATGCGTAGGTATTTTTAATGGCCGACCCTTATCAATGAAATAGAATATTCCCATTCACTTTTGCATTAAAGCCATTAAGACCTGGAATAAGAGACACAAAGAAAGCGAACGAACCATTATTGAAATGTGTCTCCCTTATCATTCAGTGATAATGTTGACCGGGCTCCGAACCTTTCGCGTTGCACAAAATGCTAACTGCCAATTGAAATTATTAAAAACACACCCCTGTTTGTATAGTGCAAGAGTTTATATTCGCCTGTATCATAAAGGGGACTTAGTGAAGGAAATTGAATATAAGGTCAAAGAACACACTGATTAGTTATTACAACGATTGTGTACTTAGAATAACAACTGCTTTTATCGGGACTGATGATTTGTATTAGTCGCCATGCACATCGATGTAATATTTCGCGCAATTAGCTCTTATAGCTCAAAAATTATTGAATCACATACCTATATAATATCTGAATGACCTCCTTATCTGATTATAATTACTTTAGGTATGTTTATTTTACTTATTGCGTGAAGTCATTATTCATGAATGTTGAAAATTACGAGTCGAAAATTCTAGATTGATTGCAATGCAATGTAAAATAATATAATGTTTTTTTTTTCATAAATTCACGTGCTATCTTGATTTAATTACGTTTTTCAATTCGATACATCTTAACCTATCATCATTTAAATATCAGCTTTTTTTATCCTCCTTAAAATTAGAAACAAAAAATAAAACTTACATGTAGACAACACTATTTTTTAATAATTTACTGTACTTAAAGATAACTTCGTCATTGCGTCCAACATTAGTCAATTTGAACGAAGAACGTATTTAAAAAGATTGACTTCAAAATTCGACAAATGAAAAAAAAAATCATAAAAGAATACGTCTTATCTCGAACCTGACCCAAGTTATCATAAAAAGTTCAGAAAAGAATTGTAGTGTTTTTTTTTTGTCCTACGTCTTTGATAAGAAATTTCAGGTTTCATATTTCTAAAGAAATTCCACTACCGTCGCCTTTTATTTCTTGAAACTTTTGCGAAGCGAGAAATATCTACTTTGAATATTTAATATCATCAATTATAATTAACAAGTGTGAAATTAATTTATTAAATTCCATCTAAAATTAACCATTACCGTCATTTTCACGCCTGAAATTCCAACAAGAAACTATCTTTGCAAATTTGAACTCAACTTTCGCCAGAACTCTCGGGAACTTCCTTACATACATAAGAGGCTAATCATTATCGCATCAAAGAGAAAATTAATAAATCAGGCCACAAGACATTTTGAAGAAATTTACTTGATTAGTCATATATAAATGTCTAATGTATAGTTTTATCAGTCTTTTGTTTTTTTTTTAACTGATGATGTTGCCTTGACACTAAAAACTGGTTGTAAAATAACAACAAATTATACAAAAAATATTTGGTTCGTATTTTTAGAAGCAATCATGGAAGCGAATTGGACTCAGATTAAAGGAAATCCGACCTTTTTCATTTTCTTAAGTTTCATTTCAAATCAAATAAATACGTCTTTGTTAGCAAGAAGACAATTTATAATAGAACTCCTTCAAATGATCTGTAGTCCCAGTAGTGGCTTAGCCTTGCTAAAGTTGGAGCAATGCCACTATTTGTCAAGCGGTTTCCAAGCCGTATTTATAGTCCAAACTAATACCTTAACAAATGGGCATAGTACGTTATATTCTTTATTTATGAATGTTTTCATAATTAATAAACTCAAAATTACCTTTTATTTGTTTCAGATTAAACGAGTATGAATTATGTTTAAGTGCTGTGTCCAGTGAACGTCTTCAAAATGACGTTATATAGTAGTGCGTTCACGCGGGTGGTTGGTGCTCTAATGACTATTGCATTGTGCGCTAGTCTACAAGTAAGTTCGGTGGAGGGGAGAGAAGAATCTCGAAAATTTACTATAGAAGACTTGCTGACTAACAATTATGAAAATAAAGCATCTAACGACCTTGGAATGGATCCTTGTAAAGCTGGTTAGTACGAAACAAAAAAAAATATAACTAAAATATGTTTTGCAAACTTTATAAACAACTAAATAAACAGTGCTCAAATATGTTAGAAATTAATGTCAATGTTCTCAATCAACATTTTTTTCCAGCATAAAATATTTTCCCGATTAATTTTAAAAACTTAAGTAGAACTCTTCAATTTAATTTGATCATAACAAGACATCCTGTACACCGGATCGGTGAGTCGCAAATTAAAAAGGCGCTTGAGCATCACGAAAATAGAAATGTTTTCAAGGAGTCGGATATTAATGTGTTTCGAGAGGTCCTTTACGATTGAATGTTTATTATTTGTTTCATCGCCTCCCCTTGTTAGGACGTGACTTACGGGGTTTGATCGAGGAGACAGGGAGGATTTCATCGTCCTCTGTTGATTTCAGTTTTAGCTCTTTTTAATGACATCGACGCGACGTTCGGATAGATTTCCGCGCAAATATGACTGGAATAGAAAAATGGCTCCAAATTGCTTTTTAATATAATGAATTGTACTGACATAGGTTTACATTAAAACTTTGGATGATTTAATTATGAAAAAAATAATCTTTTAATGTATAATAGCAAGTTTAATTTTTAAATTTACATTATCCTACTGAAATAAAGACTTCTTAGACTAATCTCAAGAAAACTGAGGTCTGATGAGGCTGTCATCATTATGATTTAATATCATATTAAATCATAATGATGACAGCCTCTTTGGATTTATTTTCGTCATCTTCTAATTTTGTTGATACCATTTTCACCATTCTAAGTAGCTAGGACGCTAAAAAGTATCTCACAATGCCCAAATGCTCCTTTTTAGGGCAAAATGGACTATCCCATGATCCATCAGATGACTCCGTTTAACGTAGTCAGAGGGTAATCCAGCTCACGTGGTCACCTCGTTAGTCGCAACGTCAAACAATATTTACACGACAGATTTCGAACCAATTATGAGAGTCACCTACGCGTAAAGTAAACGTTAACATGTCGCTGATAATTATATCTGTTGAAGTATGTGATATGAAATTATTTTACGCATTTTTTCCTTTTATTATCTTATATATAAAATTCTCGTGTCACAATGTTAGTCTGCATACTCCTCCGAAACGGGTGGACCGATTCTTATGAAATTTTCTGTGCATATCGGGTAAGTCTGAGAATCGGCCAACATCTATTTTTCATATGTACCACGGGCGAAGCCGGGGCGGACCGCTAGTATTATATAATACTTAAGATTAGGGAAGGAAGATAGATAAAATTTCCGATAAATATTATGCCAAATATACCATATAACAACAAAGAGTCATTAAGATTAAGAAGATTATTCTGCTTGTAAAACCTAAGCTTGTAAGGCCTAGCGAGT
Source organism: Colias eurytheme (assembly GCF_061535395.1). NCBI lineage: Eukaryota > Metazoa > Arthropoda > Insecta > Lepidoptera > Pieridae > Colias > Colias eurytheme. Next base: position 8,181,400 of record NC_142989.1, on the reverse strand, counting down.
GTTACATAAATTTAGTATTTCTTAAAAACAACCCTCCGGTTTCAAAGTTAAAGGGGTAACAAAAAGAAATCACACTTTTACCTCCCTATAATAAAGCAAGACGTAAACATTGTACCTTTTGAGCCTAACCTTTATGTGAAACAAATTTATTGTAGAACGATTCTGCTGTACTTGAAAGACTTCGTCAATATAAGGGAAAGTTCAAAAAAGACGTCTATATTCTAAAGAAATAATCGATTGTTTTGTTAGACAGATTGTATACACAATGGTGCCTTTGAAAATCCTAATGTTTGTAATCCTACTAATATTATAAATGCGCAAGTTTGTTTGGATGTGTGTGTGTTTGTTACTCTTTCACGCAAATACTACTGAACCGATTACAATGAAATTTAGCACACATATGGAAGGTAACTTGGATTAACACATAGGATAGGTTTTATCCCGGAATTCCCACGGAAACGGGAACTATGCGGGTTTTCCTTAAAAAACGCGGGCGAAGTCGCGGGCGGAAATCTAGTGCTTTATATAGAATAGTATTTGAAAAATGTTCTCAAGTAATACCCTTAATATGGTAAACCTCAAATATTATAAAGTAAATCGAATTCGTTCCATTTATCCTAATATACCTTTTATATAGGTACGAACACAATATTTCATTACAAATAATATAAACGCTGTAATTAAAATCAAAGTATTATATTTGACAGGATATTAAAAAACTTTTCTATTTCTTATGTTAGTAAAATACACATAAAATATAACACATAAAGTCTACTTAAGTATATTGCGATTTTCTACAAAGTAAATAAAGGCCTACAGCGCTACAAACTGCTACGATGACGAAAGTGCTACGCTACATTTAAACTTATTATAACTCAGTTTTATATTTCGTATGTAGGACTCATGTTTAATTATCTTACAACAACTTAATTTATAACACATATTAACCTAATAAAACATATATATAGAGAAGCAGTATGTAATACAAAATACATAAAGAAATAATAAACCAAAAACTATTAAAAACATTTTACATCATGTTCCATATTTCGATTTACATGGCTATGTTTTACCCACGGCTCTGTAACGTACACCAATTTCATTTGCATTTTAAATCGTCTAAAATGAAAAAACTCATTAGGCAAAGTAATCTGTATGAATGATGCGACATCCGCAAAATAAAAATGGTATAACGCAACAAATTGCGGGATAGAGCATTCGCTGTGTGAGCCATACAAAAGTGCTTGTTCGTTTATTATATGCAAATTGTTTAAGTGGCGCTGAAGTTGAATTATTGTTTTTCTTTTTGTAGCAGCTTTTATTATAGCTTCATGGTTGGTAAATTAGCAAATATGTAGATTATGATGCATTCTAATTCATTGATTACGGTAATTGTTTTTCATGTTCATCTGTTTTATGTAATTTTAGACTTTGATTAGCGATACAAAATAGATATTATGCTATAGACATTCTATACTCTATACTAGAGAGTTATTTTTGATATCGTATAATAATCTTTTACTATATGCTTTAAATCAGAACAAAATCTAAAATAATAAACGTAGTTGTGTTATCATACACGCACACACCCATATACACATCCCACATACGCATATATGCACACACACAACAACCATTTTTTTTTTCTTGTTTTTAGTTATTTTTTTTATATACTTTTTTACTGTTTCTTTTGTCTTATCCACAAACTTGCTGCAAATTCGATCCATACGACTGCTACATTGTATTTTGGATATACTAAGTGGGGCCTGGTGACACGTACCACAGGTTCTACAGAACCCACTTCGGGCACCAGCTCTCATAAGGTTGCCTAATATATTATGTGTATTTTTCATTGATTGTCAAATTTTTAACCCTTGTGAGAGAAACAAATAAAGGTTTTTATTTATTTATTTTATTTATTTAATAATAGTGTGTGTCTTATAATCTTGTATGAATGGTGTAAGATATAAACTTGTAAAGTATACTAAAGCGTCTTGAATGAATTAAGAATTATATTATTATAAATCGAATTACTAACATAGTTCGATATGTTTCCCTTGAAAAGTTTTAATGAATACAACATTCAACAATCTTGTAACAATTAAAGTACATATTATTATGTACATCATTTCATAATTTAACTTCAGCATAATTGATACTGTTCTATAATTTTCCTTTACTTCAGTAAATTATCGCTACATAACTATCGCTGAAAAATAACAAAGTATACCGGAATCTTAATATTGTATAGTGTATACAACTCCTTTGCAAACCAATCCATATTCCATACTAATATTATAAATGCGAAAGTAACTCTGTCTGTCTGTCTGTTACTCAATCACGCCTAAACTACTGAACCAATTTGCATGAAATTTGGTATCGAGATATTTTGATACCCGAGAAAGGACATAGGCTACCTTTTATTGCGAAATATGTACCACGGGCGAAGTCGGGGCGGACCACTAGTTTAAGATAAAATAAAAATTCGCACAGTTCTAAAATAATCGGACTATCATCTTCTAGGTCAATTACAAAGGCATTTGAAAATAAGAATTTCCAATACTTAACACAGAGAAAGAAATAGATCCCCTCCAACTAATACCCGTAGATAACTAAAGAGCTGTATTGTTTCCGAACAAACAACTTGACAGATAACTCAGCCTTATGAGACCACTAATGAGGGATTAGACTGCAAGAAAAGGTCTGTCTAACAATGATCGGTTGAGAATTCCTTTGTGTAAAATGTTTTTTTAAAGCGCCTTATCATTAAGTATTTAGAACGCTATTTATTGAGTGTCTAAAGAAACTAAATAACTGGAGAAAAAAACTCAGTGGCTAGTTATATTATTATTGGAGTTATCTGAATCTTTCGTCTGAATGTTTTTTATTCTATTAAGAATACCTTAATTACAAACTTCTTCCCGGAACACTGGATAAAATCGATTTTGTCGCACGCACATTGATACTGACTTAAGTCCTGATACAATTTAGCTTAGAAAAAAAGACGGGTTGCACTCCGAGAGTGCCGGCAGAAGTGAAAACTTGATTATTAACGTTGAGCATGTTTGATATCAATTTCAGGCGAAGCGATGGTCAAATGCCTGCCTAATCCCGAATTAAAAAAAAAAGTCCGTCTTACGCTTTTTCGATCAGGTCACGTGTCCTGACGCGAGTTTAAGATTTTATACCCAACGCCGCTAAAGAAGTTTTCACTTCAAAAAATTAAGGCTTGTTAATTTCATCATCTCATTTATATGATATGAAAAATGTATTTTGTCATTATTTCATTTTCTTATATTAGATTACAGGCACATGTTGAAAAAGTTATGGGTCATTTGAACCACATGGTATAAACACGAACACAATATGGCATTGCTAATAAGCTCCCTGTATGTAGGGCAATGCTTTCATAGATAGAAGATAGAGCATGGCCACTCCATAACACCTCACACCTGAAAGCTTCACAGGATTAAACATTAATATAGAACCATTATGGAACGGTTGTTGACACTAAAAATTAGAAATTTAAAGTAGTAAATTGTCTCAGTAATTATAAATAATGTAATTAAGATTTTCATTTCATTGTAAATAAACTGTAGCTAAAATGTATAAAAATGTTGAAATTAATAAAAATGAATTAAGTCGTATTTATAAAGTTCTCATTTTAGAGAAAACTAAGTATATAGATTAATATTGAGAAGGAGCTATAATATTGATGTAATATATTTAAAAGTATGAAAGTAAGGAAAACCTCTTTGCGGATTCACTTCTTAAAAAATACGCGGTAATCGAGAAATTTTGCAGACTCAATATTTGAAATTAAACTTTGAAAACATTTCTAAAAGTTAGAAAGCATTAATTTCTTACTTTGATTGGTTTTTTGCTTCTAAGAAATTGATATGACGTAGGAAAAATAATTATTTGGAATTGAATTGAATGTTATAATAAGTGATTATTGAATCTTAGGTATTGATTTTGGGGTTATCATGAATAATTACTGTTATCACACAGTTTTTATTATTGTTGTTCCTTTAATCTTTCGAAGAACTTTATTTTATCATATGAATAGGGGCAGATTCTCCGAGCTATGAAATAAAGCTTGCACATTGCACAGACACCTATAACTGTTAGTTGATACGCAAATTAGAGCAGTCTTTCTTAAATTCTTATATTCCTGCAATCCCGCATCATCACTACATAGTATAAAATCAAATCGCTTTCTCTGTCCCTATGTCCCTTTGTATATGCTAAATCTTTAAAACTACGCAACAGATTTTTTGCGGTTGCGGTGCGGTTTTTTTTATAGATAGAGTGATTCTCGTAGGTATGTAATTTATGTTTTAGACACAGCGGGCGAAGCCGCTTGCGGAAAGCTAGTTTGATATAAAATAATACTAAATCAGTGTAAACCATATGATACAACGTCACCTATTTATAGCAATGATGTGGCAATGATGTCCGACAGGAACAGAAATTAATTTGTAGGAAATGAAATCACAGACTTAGAAATACAGGCGATTATTCCGTAACTATTACAGATATCAACCAAAGTTTAAACTGATATTTCTATTTCTAAAGTTTATATTGTCATTAATTAACATATAAGGTAAAGAAGAAGTACCAATACTTCCTATATAAGTTAATTTTTTTTATAACCGTAATAGTTAGGGAATTATCTTCTGTGCACAAACTGTTAGGAGCTGTCAGCTGTTACCAAATTCAGTTTTAACGTACAGTTGAATCATTATCAAATTATATTAATAGAACAATACCATAGATGCTAAATAATATACCACCTATATTTTTCTTAAGAGCATGAGATTTTAATAGATAAACCTTAACAAATATAGAAACTAATTTGCCTATCTACTTATTATGATAATAACGCAGAGGAATGACAATATTGTTCTACTAAGACGTAGGTTAATTAATTTAATCCCGTCTCACAGTATAATTTTAAGATGTATTGTTCAGGTAATGTGTATAATCCCCGAGAAAACTTATGTGGCAAATTTAATGGGGATATTAGGTTAGATGAGAGAGTATTATTTAGGGACATACCATGAAATTAATGTATAATTTTACTGTGTTTTACATTTTTCTTTCTTACTTTAGCCATTAAAGAGTTTTCTGTTGTTTTTGTTTCCATTATTATGATTTTCAATCTCGATCACAAGTTTATAGGATTTTTCATTAATTTAGTCTTGGTCTTATTTTGCCATAATTATTTTATTCTTTTTATTGAGAAATCAAAGCCTTCAAGATTTGCTTCATACTTTTTTCTAAAATACTTTTTCCTAAAATCATTTTTGACACTTCTGGTATTGCAAATACATACTTATGCGTGGTGGTTATCACTTATCATAACGTTTAAATATAAAGAGCATTTGAATAATACCAAAATAACTTTATCAATGGCATACAAACTTGTATGTAAGTAGTCCAACCCACTCGAGACGTCGTAAACACCACACTGCTTTTCGAGATATTAATAATTTTCCGTCTTTCATGGTAATTGAATGGAAGTAAAATAATTCGAACTGAATACGCCTATTAAAAGAGAGCTTTTCAAATTCTCAGAAAAACTCGTTGTAAGTTATTTATTGACAAAAATAGAATTTTGGTATTTCTTCATGGGATGGATTTCCTTTTTTTTAATGATTTATTTAGACGTAATTAGCCCAAATTATATTTGTAATCTTGTGAAAGTTTTTCAAGTTGTTCACAGTTCACACAGTTATCTGAATACGGAGAAATTGATCATAAAATCTAGAATTTGAAAATATACAAGGTGTCCGCCGGCAGATTTTAGTCATTTTCCGTACGAAGCCTAAAAAGCTGGAAATTTTTTGTATCAAATATGGAATTCGTTCAGTTTGAGGACGTTAATTTATTTTTAAACCTAGAAGTTAGAACCCAAGAGAATTTTCATGAATATTAATAACGTATAAGGGATAAATATTAATTACTCTAAACGTCTGTCCGAACAAATTAGTGTTAAGAGAAAAATATTGCGGTACTAAAAAGCGCGTTCGTTTGAGGATGAAAAACTCAAAGGGCCGGTAGGAATGAGGTCCCAACGCATTTGTCATAGGTAGTTAGAGGGAATACAGCGATGAGGATTGCGCTGTCTGCCCTTACAAATTGATGGGCTTGTGTTTATTTATTTAATAAGCGTTTAAAGCGCTTTACAAATGATATATTATGGAGATAGTACTTAGATAGTACTAGGGTTTTCTTTGCTTTTATTTTGGGTAGTCGCTATATCGCTATATATATCGCTTTTATATTAAGCTGTACATTGTGAATGGTATGGCTAATCGAAATGATGAATAATGATTATGATTTCACTAAATTATATTATACAGAATACACTGCAAGTACGTAAACAATATTTAAAATAGGAAGGATAGGGACGTGTAAAAATTAGATCGCATAATATGCATACGGCTGTCCTGTATGGTTCGGTTTTAATATACTTTCGCTTTATTCATACTTATAATAAAGGCACAATATTCTTAAAAGATAAGCTTTTAATTTATAAAATGGGTTTATATTTTTATCATAACTTTCGTAATACCCTAGATACCTGGAGACATATTGTATCAAATATCTTCGCACGCCCACATGTATAACATGGCAACTTTAACGAGTTCCATAATAGAATATATAAGTTGCCTTATATTCATATTATATGTGTATTCTTTATTTATGAAGATTAATACATCTCTTGGTAAAAGAGAGTCGCCCGCGTTCATTCGCTATAGTTTATAACAGAAGAAAGAACTTTAATATAAATAGGTAGTGTCATGTATAAATTTTCTTGAATGTTTGTGTATGTTTTTTAAATTGTTTACAGGCGTTGATGGTGTGGCCCCTCAATAACTTACTATTTATAGATATACCAACTATTTTATTATACAGATTTGTTTATTAAATTACATTAAAATGTCATAAAAACATTATTTAAATATGAAGTACCTAATTCACAATTGGATAGATTCCGAATACACGCCTTTAATTATTATATTACACAAAATAAATGAAATAAACATTACAGCTAATTAAAACACGATTGCTTTTAATTTATAATTCTTTCAATTAGCGAGACGAGACTTCATTATAGCATTTTTACTCAAGGGAAATGGGTTTCAAAGCAACCTAATGACACAGAAAACTGTTTCATAATCATGTTACTATGTATATACGATGATAAACTGGCTGCTAAAGATAAAAAAATTATAAAGGAGAAATAAAAATAAATAAAGAATGAAAAGATATTTATTTGTCGAGACAATGTAACACAAAATATGGACAGCAAAAAAGTAGAATGGGAAACATTTAAGTAAGTACCCAAAAAAATAATAATTAAAGTAAGAGCAGCTCAGCTTGCGAAATTGAAGTAATCAAATAATTTCAAAATCTTCAGCAATAGTGTAAGTTCTTCGATGACCCATTTCGATACAAGTTTGTGCTCCACTTTAGACATAACCGCATTGAATAAATAGTGAAAAGGTTGGAAATAAAGTGGGCATGTATATGAGCATGACTGTATGAGTTATATGACCAAACGCGTTTCCCAGATTATGTCGTATAAAAGGCATAGCTTGTTGTTGCCACGTAATTTTACGCTTTGCTTGAAGCAGCCTTTGATGAAATGTAATACCACTATAAATGTTAGAAAACATGGGAAAAAGCTAGAAATGAAAGAAAAATGAATTACGGTTGCTCTATAGATGCAAAGGGTTTTGCATACTTGTTTAGCTGTTTTGAAAAACGTGTTACTTTTGAATACCTTTAGAAATTTGCGAAAATAAGAATGTAATTGAATGTAGTTACTATTTAATTTAACTAATTATTAAATAATTATTATTAGACCAAACTTAACATATCAAACACAGAAAAAAGAAGATTATTTACTTCGACATATTACAGAAATTTGCCAGACATCCGATTTAGACCTTTTCGGCCAATAAATGAATAAAACAGTTATTTATCCAACCTTCTATCGCCCAAGAAGCCCCTTGCATTATTGCCCCTGTATAAATGTTTATCTTATAAACACTCGGAATTTAAAAGCAGAACAAAAATACGCTAAAAGAAATAGCCGTTAAAATATTTTACGCCCCAGCCTATATTATATGAAGAGGTTTATTCAAGAGCTCTTTAGCAGCTTCTGTTGACAGTCTGCTCTGCTAGTGTAAAGCTATCATATTAACTCTTATCACCTTGTAATAAAGGCTAAATTCAGTCGAAAAGTAACACATAATAAATCATATGTGGGCATGGACACGCACAGCGCTACCTCATTTACTGATATTCTATAGTAGGCTGGTAGGTGTCGATTCAAAAACTATCGACATATTTGTATGAACGTAGAGACGCTACAATATCGATATAATTATGTGGAACAAATTAAATATGATAGTGTGAATTTTTGTATGCTTTTGTATTTCGATATTATGATACGAATGTTTACTTTGCAATTGCAATAGAGCGAAAAAGCTCGAACTAAATTTCAAACTTATAAAACAAGATCTAGTTAGACCTAGCCAAGCAATTCATAACTTGTTCTTATGTGTTCAAACACAATGTTCAAACATAATCGATAACTCAGTGTTGTGTTCGATACAACACTAGCAAGGCCGGAAGCTGGCGGCACATTTTACGATCACTGCAACTGTCCAAGTGCGTCCGTCGGTAATATACGCGACTGTACCTACAGATCTATTGTGAACTGTAACCGAATGTTGTACAGTCGAGTGCAAAACCTAATTCAATTATTATTATTCTTCTTTGTTCTAAAAATAAAAATTTAACGTTTATCATTCTAACTTTCCCTATAAGAGAAGTCTTTAAAAGTTAAGTATATATGAGTTTTAATTATTATACTTTAGTTAGCATATAATTAATTAATGTTATGACTACTGAGGTGCTCACTTCAAAATACAGGGGATAAATTAGCTCATACGCAAATTTAGTTCACAAGGCATGTTCTCCTTCTAATTAGATGTTTAAATGCGAATCATGAAGAGCTCTGTACTTCAGAAGTTAATTAATATTAAATTTACTTAATTAATCACATTTTTTTAAACAGACGATAAAAAGTACGATGATACGGTTAAAAATAAAATTACTTACGTTGATTTCTTATCATCATTTTTATCACTCGTTGTTTGAAGAGCTTTATGTTTACCTATTTATTTATTTATTGCAGTGATGTTTAGATATGTTCAAGTAACAACTTGAAGTTATAACGCAAAATATTAATTTATAAGCGTACAATAAGTAATAACAATCCTCAAATTCCAATACTATTCTTAGTATTTTACCAATTTCTAGCAAGAATCAGATCAGCAAAACATTTTTACAACATAATAAGCCGATTTAGGAACCCCGGGGTGTATCTCGTATCGAGTTCGTATTATAACACAAAAATAAATGGGCAAGTTAAATAAATCTGTACACAGCAGTACACATTCAATCGAGAGGAGTGGTCCATTGAAACATGACTGGTCCATGGGAACCATTGATCGATCCCACGGGGTGTGAAGCATTCGATATATTAGTTGATAACTGTTGACACATACACATATCTACGAGTTACTATTGTTTTTAGGGACTGTTAATAAATACTCCAGGACATATAGAGTCCATTTGATGGACATGGGAATAGGTGAATAAAAGAACTATACACAATACCAATAGCATAATTTAAAATGTGCTAGTTATGTTATTTAAAGCGTAAATAAAATGAAACAACAATATCGTGATCATCATAATATTCAATTAAAGTGGTAATTATTGAAGCTTTTAATCAAATATTATACAAATATGATTGGGAAAATTGAACTCGGTTCTGAATTTTCTGTAGAGTCGAATCAGTCGACGTTCTGATATTATATATTAATATTTCAAATTATATTGAAATTGAAATTAAAATTGAATTGAGGTTAAAATAGTTTAATTTGTTAAACTAATTTTAAGATCTAAATTAATAAGCTAAATACGTAAATCTTAATAAGCGTCCACAGAAATTGTCGTTATCAGAACCTTGACACTGGATGTTGGTCAAGAACCTTTGTTCATGACCGAATGTTAGTATAATTACCTATTGAAAATGCGCAAAACCTATTTAATATGAAATATAATTAATAAAATAAAAATTAACCGTTAAGCATGAAAGAGAGACATCTAACACTATGTAAAAATAACGTGTTTGATAGTTTGTGAATTTTTTTATAAAATTATTTATTCCAATGGTTTTACAAGAAGTTTTTAAAACATTCCACGGTCACTTTAATTTAAATAAAAACATAAAATAATTAAAATGATAGTTTGAAACATTATTTACATTTTTGTTACTTAATCTAAATATAAAGAAGATATTGTTTCAATCTCTCAAACATAATATTATCTTTGAGGTTAAGAAACTTGATCGACTTGATTGAACTTTTTGACTGTTGTTGTATAATATGTAATTAAGTTTCCTAATACAAAAATTGTTTTCCAAACATTCGGTTAAAATTAACAAAACATCAACATCATTTATGATATAAAACTTGGGTAACCAGATTGAAATTGAGTTTTCCCGAAGGTGCGACCCTGACAAATTGATTTTAAGCCCCCTAATCCGTATTTATTTTACATTGGTTTGTGTACTCATATATCTTACATCGTGCTTATAATATAGATAAGTAATTAAACAATTCTTACGTAGGTATCGAAATCTGAATTCAAAATAAGGCTCGATACTAATTTCGTTAGGATAGTCGTTTGCTAACAGTATGTCCAAGGATTTATTTTACTATTTACCAATTTTTATATCCATATTCATTTTTAAGGCTTATTATTTAAACATTGTCATTATTGATATTGCAGAGTAGGTAATTATCATTATCGGAATTCTCTTCTATGATAAAAGAAGAGAATAGAAGAAAGTCTGTCTTTTAGCATTTACGGGTTAATCACAACACAATGTGAACAGAAATTTTTGAAGACACAGTCAAACATAGTATAAGTGTTATATATCTTTTTTCCAAAAATCACTTATTAGGTCAAAACGATGATGGTTAAGGTTTGAAAGAGATGATAAAAGTTTTTGCCTATGGTTTTGTCTGCAGGTGAAACCGTGGCCTTTTGACCTATAAATGGTTAATATAGCTAATATTATAGTACGTGCGATTTTTTAAGTTATATAAGTTTTTTAATAAACTAGCGATGCTATACATTATACAACCCAAATGGATCCCTTATATAATGAATCGGGTTTCCCATTGAATTAGCTAAGAGCATCGTACATGAAGTCGTACAAAGCTCTGGAGTTTAGACGTCGAAGTCAAGGTTCCAAGACTTGCTTTGATACTTTGTAGAATAGTTCTTTTAATACTCTTACTACTTTAGAAATAAATAATCAGTAGAGTAACTATTGCGTCTGAGATTTTTTAAAATAACGTTGATATAAAATCAGATGATTCTCATATAATGCTGTTTAAACCTTGATAGAGATTGAACTAAGGAGGAATACAGAACTTTACTTTTCAATAACATTAATGTACACGAGAAATACGAAAGTATAAATATAACGAAATAAATATTTAATAAATTTGAATTGTATTGCCCGTCACCCACCTTTCTCCAAGAAGCAATATTGCTTCTCTTGACATGACCTGGAGAATAAAAAAGATAGAGCTGTCACGCTGATCTACTAATATGATATTATGAAGACCATGTGGCGAAAAAGCACATGCATGCTCTATTTTTTATTATTAGAAAATGTATTTTTTTCTAGAAAATAGATTCCCTAGAGTTCCTACTTGAAATTTTATAAAAAATTTCATATACTAGGTAGGTATAGCTCTACTTCTCTATGTTTGTTGATATTTCAAGATAGGTATAGATGTAGATACATAATATTTTAGTCCATTATTTATTAATTGAATCAAACATAAATTTTGATTACAAAAGCATTTGTTTTCATACAATATGCAAGTAAACATAGTCATAGATTAATCAAACTTCATAATTATCATTCATTATTTATATTACGTACTTTACACAGTAAATGTAAAATGACCAAGAATGTTATATTGTCATTTAAAAACCCCGATATCAGCATTTTGTTATCGGGTGTGCCTTTGATGATATTGAAGAGCTCTTGACGTCACATACTTTGTATACTGTTATTTTTGCTAATTATGAACTGGCCTTTCCTTGGGTTCACCCTTGAAGATAGGGCCAAATGTAACAAGTTACATTTTGAAGTGAAACTTCTTTATCGGGGTTGGAAAAAAATGTAGTGTAACATTTTTTCGTTACGCGTGACATTTTTCCGTTACGCACCATCTTTTTCTTATCCCTACCACGCGTGATTCGACGTATTTCTGTAAAGTTGCTTAAAGTAAATTATTTTTTGAAAAATAAGATCATAAAGAAGTTTCACTTCTAACGTGTGTACACTAGTACACGCACACATTTTTTTTTATATATAGTTCTTTCTACTATGGCCACTAGTGAGCAATCATAGATATTATGTTATAAATTATAATGCATGAGTTTGGACAAAATATATCCACTTATACCTACTTCCTATACAACTTTACCTATTTCTTGGAGATAAAAACAGTCCCTTTTTGGTGGTGAAACTCGAATTTAGATCTAAAGTAGAACATGTTAACCACTAGAATAGCTACAGACACTGCACTATTTTCATTAACTAATATGCAGTGCTCTATGAAATTAAATACAAAAAACAAAGCACGACTGCCAAACACAATAGAACTTGATATGGAAGCCTGGCGTGAGATGATAATTTTAAAGTTGGCTTTCAAAAGGCAATCTCAGGCCGAGCAGCGCATAAAATACGAACTGTACTTAAATGAACAATTCCGCCTCTAAATGGCTAGAAATGGATTATATTGTGGCAGTTTGGCGGAACTTTATTTTCTGGTTGAACTTGTTTTTGTTATATTACTTACTAGAAATATTGCAAACGAAATAAAAGTACAATTTATGAAAACTATTAAGTATATTACAAGATTTTAAATAACATAGCTTCAAGGTTTGTTTCAGCGTACATTATGGTTATGACATGATCGTGTAAAAAATAGGCTTCAATCATGAAAATAGTTAAAGATACATATAAAATTACAATAAAACTGACCTTCGAACACGCTATTACAATTCATGTCCAAAATATTAGGTCATTTAATTTTCTATAGTGATTGCGTACATGTACCTCGCCTTTTTAGTCTACTTTGAATGCAACATAATTCACAAAAACCTTATTGTTAAAATTTATCTAATTTAGTATTTTGCTATCTAGATACTCCACCTATTCCACTATGCCTTAAATTCAATAAATTGTATTCAATAAAATCTGCCATTTAGGTACTTGATTGTATCCAAGGATCCAGCATAGTGAGGATATTACCATAATCGAATTGAAGTAGCGTTGTCAGGAATTTTGTTAAAATTAGGATTCTTGATTATATCATACTAGCGGTCCACCGCGGCTTCGCCCGTGGTAGGTACATATTTCGCAATAAAAAGTAGCCTATGTCCTTTCTTGGGTATCAAAATATCTCCATACCAAATTTCATGCAAATTGGTTCAGTAGTTTAGGCGTGATTGAGTAACAGACAGACAGACAGAGTTACTTTCACATTTATAATATTAGTATGGATAAATAATAGTAAGTATTAGAATGAAGAAGACATAAGTTTTCAATATTAATAAAATGTTAATAAATAAACAACCTTTTATACGTATTATTATTTAGCGTAAATACTCAGAATTTTAAATCATGTTTAAAACCTATATAAGTATATAATGTTATAATTTCATTAAATTTCTCTAATTGATAACGTAACAGAGTATTTAACTCATTTACATACATCAGCGACAAGAAGGTACTTACAAATAGAATTGCCTTTGCAATTAACGATCTTGACGCAAGAAAATTGCTCTACAATTTCTATCTGACTGTAAATTGAACTATATTAAGTAGAAATAAAGTTGTTTTTCGTATGAAGAAGTTAAATGGAGATGTTTTATAGGCGCATCAGAAGTAAAGCAGAAAATTATCACACTCAGCACATAGCAGTAATAAATGGAAGACATTATTTACTCGACGCAGTTATATTGAATTATAAATGTTTTGGTTAAACGATTTTATGTTAGAGTTTAAAATGAAGTATTCGCTTTTACACCGCTTTTATTGGGTTTTCTCTAATAACGCTTTAAATTAAACATAACTTTATATAGATAAAGATATTTGTAGGTGTCTTATTTACGTTTTTATCTTAACTAATTGTTTGCTCACACACATTTTTACAATCTATTTGAGAGTGTGATCATTATTATATAATACTAGCTGTCCCGGCAAACGTTGTTGAGTATGAAGTATAGATGTTAGCCGATTCTCAGACCTACCCGATGTGGACACAAAATTTCATGATATTCGGTCCAGCCGTTTCGGAGGAGTAACTAAAATTGTGACCAAGAATTTTATATATATAGAGAATATAATGTATTGGCCTTGTTGTACTTCGATTGAAGCTCTGCTAATTATCTCATTAGATCTATAAATAAAGCCACGTCTATTAATTAACGTATTATCATTAATAATACAAACAATATGTGATAAGATTTGTGTTACTAACGAACTGTATTGCCAGAATAGGTATCTTATATCAATTTGAGATGATCTCTACCTAGGACATTCTATCTTTGAAGATTACACATAAAAAGTACCTATAGCACTAATCTCTTAATGAATAACAATAAAACTTCGAAAGGAATACTAATCATAACGAAAAACTAATTTAAATCACAGATAAAAAAATTATTAATTTGTTTTACCGAACATTGCCAACTTTTGTGCAACTGTGTACTTATTTATGCAAACATTCAATTTCTTCGTAGGTACACAGGTCGAAATATTTTCCTCTAGATTTAAATCGATAAGCAGTTCGGTTTGGCAATACAAAAAGGCATCCTATATCATAATATCGTACTGTCAACGACAGGAGTTCGCGCTCCGGTACCCAGCTGTATTACGGTGAACCGAGAATTGAATCAAACAATTCGTAAATAACTGTGTGTGTAAAAATCGCGGGTGATTTTCGAAGACTGTTGAAGTTGAGTGTCCAAAGATAAAATGCTACCAATCGAAGTGTTCCCTTTCCAGGGACGTAATTTCTTAAAATATCAACAAGCGTACCTATTAAATATTTTCTGGTGATAAATGTGTCTACTGTCTATGTCTACAATATAGTTTTTATAATAATTGATTTACAAGTGTATATGAAATAATGATAAATCAGTGCACCTACCTATAGCGGCTATTTGCATTGTTATTGATTAATAAAAAGTAAAAAAATCCTTAAAAATTAAGTTTCACCCGAACACATACATTGCAAGTTAATAAAAAGCTTGTAAAAAAGGGTGATGGACGATGGTACTCAATAAAATTCAGCCTCCAAGACCTAGATCTACATTCTACATATTCTAAAGTATTTCATTACTGTTGCGAATATTTTGGTGTGAAGTTCGTTTCAGTTTTGTCTAACTACGTAGCTATGAACGTAGTTAGACCGCAATAACGTTTGTTAGCCTAAACAAACAAATCCTTCATGCGTAAATGTAGATAGAAAACTAAATGTTTGCACTGTACAACAATTATTAAGGTTTCCAAAAGGAAACAAGCTACAAATGAACAAATCCATATTGCTTTAATCAAATCTAAAAACAACACAAAACTATGATTTGTATAATATCTGACCTCCGCAGTAAATTATTTACAAATTGTTAGGATACCTAACTATCTAGATGCCGAGTTTCATCCATAATATACGATCTACCAATTTCCGTTATCAACATACAATTTTAACCAATAAACAATTGGAAATAGGAAGTAGAGCGTATTGTTCAATAGTCGAAACATTTTTCCGTTTTGGCAACGATTTTTAGCTGCATATATTTTATAGTGAAAAATATAAAGCAATATCATAACGTTAATGTTATTTTTATGGGACTGATCAGAAAGTAAATAATAATATAATCTTACTCAAAACAAAAACCTCCAAATCAGTTTATAAACGAAGTTCTTAGTTGAAAGAAGCCGAATTGAATCCACTATTTCTGTTGTTGCTTAAAAATTATCAACCGAACCAAAACCGTTTATTTTCAATATGTGGCAAGACGGGCCATTTAAGCAAAGATTTATATGATTTAATGATACGAGTACTGTTATATTTTTTCGCTAAGAAATATAGCTGCCAATATCGGGTCGTTGTTTACTCCACTGCAGATTGTTCGAGCGCGAATTAATATAAAATAAAAATAAATTCGTTTTAATGGAGTTTCAGTACGACTAAAGTTTGCGCCGCTGTTATTTGGAAAGCTTCCGTTTAATTGGTTTTTACTTGCGAGTGTTTTGTTTATTAATAATTTCGTATGATTTTTTTTGATATCGATGTCGTATAATATGTTTTGGGATTGACTCATTTTTATTCTTTGTATATAAATAACTATGTATAAATGTAGGTAGGTACTTTTTGTGGCGTCACCTAAAATGTATTATAGCTTTCAAAAAAAATATACTTATTTTTATAAAAATTTTAACTTATTTTTTAAAGGTTCTTGCTGTATAATATGTTTACAGGATTGATCTAAGAAGGTATTTTGGAATATCAATCTAGTTACATAAATGAAAAAAGTTGTTTTAAAAATAACTCTTATTACCGACTTAGTAGGTACACGTACCTAGTTATTTGTTACTAATTTGCAAATTAGAAGTTTTGTTTTGCGAATGAATCTATCTGGTTCTTTGAGAAAATCGCTATTATTATTTAGCAATGATAATCCAGAACAATCAAAAGCTCGGTTATGCAGTATGCAGTCCGTCAATCGATAGCGATGCGGTTCACTCAGATTAAATTATACAACGAATATAAATTCTGTTTCACTAATGCATAAACATTGTACAGAAGATCTGACAATCTACCGCTACTAAGACCAGTACTACAATTTCTAGGTATATGAACAAAATATATCTTCAACGAAAACTGCGTGTAGGTATTGATTAAGAGCTTATTTCAATATGACAATGTGAAATAGGTACTTTCACTTCAAAAACTAACATCGCTGTCCTTTTTATGAAATAAGGGCTTTTATAGAGTGTACATTTCTATGTACACTCTATACACACAAGTTTCTGAACATGTCACCCGACTAAAACGATTTTAAAAACGTCATCACGTTAAAAAATACGAATAAACTTATCAATTAAAACCACGATTTGAGACGATTGACTCTAACTCGTGTTAGAAAAAGTGTAGTAGTGATGGCCTCTCTAGTACGTAGTACATAGTAACTCAATGTCTGATAAACGAATTTTTAATTACATTATCATATTATGTAAGGTAGGTAGCCGGTAGGTTTGATCATGTTGTTGCTACCTACTAATATAACCCATAGAATTTTTGTTTGGCCTTATCCTAAATTTTCAGTGGATAGACGAACTTATGAAAGAAACGATGTTTGTAATTCTTTCACGCAACGGCTGAGTACCTAAATCTTTTTGAAATATTGCCCTGAGATTTACAAATAAACCAATAAGCTGTTTAGCTGTATGTACAGTATAGTCACATATAATTTAAAGTTTTTATTGTATGTACTTAAACCTTTTATACCTTCAAGTAGATAATAAAATACGAATAGGTTAAAAAAGAGGGTAAAATAGAATTTATAAATAGCTGACCAGGTTACAATGTAGGCCTTGTAAACCACAATGCATGCAAGGTCGGAAATATCTAGGAATAAGTCGTATTTCATTTTATAAAAAGGTACAGCGTGTATGAGTTTGTATAAGATATATAATATTATGATAAAAAATATTTTTCAAAAACCAATTAAAACGTATTTAAAAACTTGTCTGGATAATCCGGCTACTTATACAAAAATAAAAAAAGTTGTTGCTGTATTGAAAGTTGTTAAAATCATTTTCTATACCTATACCTATGTAGTTCAAAACTTTTAAACTTAACTACTTATATCCCAAATATAGAGGCAGACGAAGCAGACGCACATTTGCTCAGTTGGCATTGATAAATTGATGTTTATTTAAGAAAGTAAGTAAGCATAAAATTTTAATTTTGTTTTCAATGTACAAAAATGAGGTTCGAATACGTCGGCGGATTAATTTTCAGCCGATTGGTATTTTTTTATTACGTAGGTACCGATGAGAAAGTTTTCAAATATTTTCTAAGAATCATGTACCTACCTACTTATATTAGATATTATGTTATGAGTAAACACAAAAGCCCATATAAAATAGGAAGAAAAATAATTATGGAGTAATAACAAGGCCCTCAGGGATTATCTTATTATTTCCCTCCGTAAAATATATCTTTCATACGTAATTTACGGTTAATATATAATCATGTTCAGTTTGTTGTGTTCGACATACACGAGAAAATGCTTCTTTTCTTCCAATATTCAAAGGTTGCTTCATTCAAAGACAAAAGTGTTATTAAGAATTCTCTCCTAGTAACATGTTAAAGTATACTTCAGATTCAATACAGAAAATATCAGGTTCATTGAAGCGGAAATCGAGAACAACATAAAGTCGAGTTTAAATTGGTTTCTTATTACAAAACTTCGCTACGCCGATTTCTATATTTCAATTGATAATTTAACGAACGTAGGGAATACAAATATTTGCAGTTAAAATTGTTTTTATTATTTGCTAACAATCTTTGATACTAGAACATTTATATTGTACCTAATCACTAATTTATTATAGAAAGCAATAAAAACGTAGAACTGATGAACCGGTCCCGGTCACAAGTTGCACTTTTGAGTTTTTTGGAAGAAAAAAATAAAAAGATCAAGTTCAGTAACTCAAACTGCCCTAATATAATATTTTGACAATCGATTCCTCCTAAAGGCTTCCATGGAGGAATGTGTTTATTTTACCAATTATAGACCTAATTAAGAGCAATCTATCAGTACCGGTCACAAGTTGCACATTTGAGTTTTTTGGAAGAAAGAAATATTTTTTGATCGATTGATGTGGAAATTGTTTGAGCCAAAATCATGTCTTACTGCGTATAATTCAGAAACGGTAGAATATAGGAAAAAATGATTCAGGTACAACTTGTAGATAATTTTATGGCCTTTCAACTTTTCCTTGAAAGTTTTTCTCTAACATGTACCGTTTTTGAGATTTAAGCGCAAAATGAAAAAATGGACCCATTTCCCCCCTCCCCCCACTCCGGGGCTCGTCCTAGTGGCCCGGGGTTTTAGTATGTTTATAACCTAGGGACTCTCGACATGTTTCCGAAGAAACATCTTACGTTACTAACTCACGCACTCTAGACCCCCCTTGGAGGGACTCATTCAATGGACTAGTACTCGTAAAATCATAATTGGCGCGCATAATCAACTTCATCACGTATAGGCATGAATATTCATATTGGCTGGAACTATCGTAAACCATGCTGTCCAATTCCCGTCGTGTATGCGTATGTTGAGAATTAATTAATTGGCAGCAAGCGTTGGTCGCAGCTGCGACAGAAACATGCGGTCATTACATTTTATGGTCGCGGCAGATGCTAACGTCGTTAATAGCTTGCAGCATTTCACGCGCATTGCCGAAGGTAGCCTGCTAATTGATGTTCCTGTGTATTTGATCACTCGAAGATAATTGGTTTCGTGTTATGTCCTTTATCCCGAGTCTTAATTAAGGACACAAACTGATATCACGTGGAACTCTCATTTACTTGACAGAAACGCAACATCAAAGCGAATTAAGTGTTACAACAAAGCATTACATTATTATACTTTATAATTAATAATTATTATCTTGTCTACAAAAATAGATTATGCAAAGTTTTTGAAGGTAACATTTACAATGAAATGCGTAGATACTGCTTACTTGGTGTAATTAGTTCAAAATTTTCAGAAATTGTTAGTATTTCAACAAACTTCTGCTAAAACTTTAAAATTCTTACAAATTTCGTAGAGACGTCTCTGGAATAAGTTTAAAGTATTATGCAACTAACGATGCTTCAAGCTTACGCTTATATTATCAACAGACAACTGCTTTGTTTTCTTTTATTATGAACCATATTCTTTCTACGCTATTCTTCGATAAAACATGTTTGTGATAGAGATTTGCATCTCTAACCCAACCAACCTCACCAATTTCTTTCAAATAAACTCAGAAAATTTGTTACAGGTAATTTTCAAGGAGATATTGCAATTCCTGACGACTACTTCAAACCTAGTAATTCAGCTCCTTCGACAACAAAAATTAATAAGTCGTTACAAGAGGAGGTTGAAAGGTTAAAAAAAGAAGTTCTTCTAGAAGGACTGCAAGTTGAAGAGGAAGGCTTACCTGATATATTAAGAAAAAGAACGAAACAACCACTGCCACTGCCTCAAGAAAAACCAAAGAAGTACAACGAAGCTTCCATCGTCACAAAGGTTTTAAATCCGTATTATTATTATTGTTCAATTTAAAATTTAAATTTCACCTAGTATTTAAAAGATTCATGGAACTCATTGAATTCAATATAAGTTATTTTTAGGTATTACCTGCAGGATTGGATAAATCTCTTTTAATGAAGAATGGAAAACTGCCACCAGGAGAAAATTTAGATATTCTTGACTCAGGGAACTCATATAACCACACAAATCAAAACGTTATTGTAGATAATCTTACAGAATCTGAGAGTTTGGAACAAGATGGTGTTTTGTTAGTCAATATTTCTTCGGATAATATCCTTAATCTTGACGAAATGTATGTAAATCTTAAATCATCGAACTTTTCACCAAAGACAGAAGAAGTAACAAATAAAATTCAAAGCAACAGTCGCGAAATTACCGGTGACTCAAATAATAATAATAATATAAAATTCAAGTTACCTGAAAATATGACTGTAGCGCCAGCTCCGACAAACGGAGAATTATCGACCAATGATCGTGATGAGGATAAAGATAGCATTGCTAAAGCAGAAAACAAAACCAAATATGAATTAAAAACTGAAAAGAGCGAATCTAACGATTTATTAAAACCTACAGAAAGTTTACAAAGCTTAATTGATGAAACAACTCATAAACGTCATAGAAGACGAAGGCATGGTAATAGAAGAAGGTAAGCAAATAACATCGTATTAACACTTAGTATTTTGTTATTATAAATTTCATATTTTGTAAATTTAATACAAAGATCATTACTATTGAAGGTTACGAAACATACAATCGATTGAGAGGATAGGGCATAACAGCGTAAAGTCGTCCGAGGAAGACGAAATTGAAGCAGAGCCTAATCGAGAAAAGTTTTTTCGTCATGAGAAAAAAGTTAAAAATAAATTAGTATATCCAAAATTCGAAGTGCCGGAGCATGAATTCGAAGAAAACTTTGAAGTAATTTCTCCAACTAAAATGAAATTGCAAAACAATGACACACAAGAATTTAAGGAATGGTTTTTTCGGGACTCAGACTTGGATTTAGAAGCAGCTGAGAGCCAAATGTATAATAACTCAGAGGTAAAAAAAAATTATGTTATTATTTAATAATTAATACATAACTATATGTATAATACCGATTTTAAATACATATAAAATCATATTAAATTAAAGACTGTATTCAGTATTAAGACGCCCGAAAGATAAAAAAAGTTTATTAAATTACTTACTTATCCACAGTACTTACTTAAAAATGACAATTAATATTCACTAAGTATTTCATACAGTTTTAAGCTTTATTGGTACATAATATTCACTTACGTTTTAGATAAAAATACGGCATCGCAGCGCCCGGGCGGCCACAAATCGCAAGGAGCGTATCTGGGAGAACGGAGTCATTCCCTACGAGATTGATGGTAATTTTAGTGGCGCACATAAATCTCTCTTCAAACAAGCGATGAGGCATTGGGAGAATTTCACTTGCGTTAAGTTCGTTGAGAGAGATCCCGATCTACATAGAGACTACATTGTTTTCACGGAACGACCCTGCGGGTAAGTTCTGAATCTTAAACTTTATTATAAACAAAGTTTGTATATGTGTGAGGTCTTTCCGGAGCATACATCCGATTTTAATTTGTATACTTATTGTAATTTGTAGTATTGTTGATTATCTAAGCCGTGTAAACTTAGTTATCAATAAATATAGCTACACACACATACATGCACTTATAGTACCTATTGCTACAAAAATATACTCTTATAATATAGGTAAGGCTCAACCCGAAATGTAGCCTCTAATTTTGTATAAACTTATGCCTAAAGAATATGTAAATTGAAAGCCAAATTTAATTAAAATAAATTTCAAATGAATGCGTAAGCAATTTTCCTGATTAATCAAATGAAGCCAAATGAATCAATTCAATTGGCAAATTAATATCAAATTATGCCCAAAATATTTCAAATTGCCAATAACCTTAATTAAAATTAATCATTAAAACGTTTTAAAGAGATTTCCATAAAAATCGGAAAGCTCTAAAATATTTTTGAGACATCGAGACAAAAAAAATATTTAAAGAAGGCCTAATTAAGGATAGAAATTTCAACATCGGTTTATCACTCACACGTAAAAAATCTCTTGAAATATTTAGTAACAAAACTTTAATCCAAAATCTTCGTAATATGTAATTGGAAAACATTTATTCCGCTAGTGAGTGACCACATCAATTTATATCCTGAGCCGTGACGAGCTAGTAAAGTGATAGATGATTATATCTATGACATTGCGTTATTTCGTTGACCTATCTATCCTTTTACTAATATAAGTGAATAAGCCTAAGCCTTATTTCTACGCACGTGTAAGATATTCCCTTACATTCGTTGCTCTATCAAAATATACCTAGATGAGTAAATTCATTATATTTTCTAGTATCTATAATACCAAATCTAGAATTTACTTGTTTCCATGTTTCAAAGCTCATAATAGCGTTTCAATTCATGAATACATAATAATATGTAAGAGCCATGTAAATTATTTCATAGTCACGGACAATAGTCATACAATAAATATCTAGGTATATCCAGTTGTTTTGTATATTGAACATGCTCAACGAAAACCAGATCTTATTTTTACTTCGACCTTATTATAATGTGCTTTTTTTGTCCAACAGTTGTTGTTCCTTCGTCGGAAAGCGTGGTAATGGAGCTCAAGCGATTTCTATTGGAAAGAACTGTGATAAATTCGGCATTGTTGTACATGAACTTGGTCACGTTGTTGGCTTCTGGCATGAACACACGCGACCTGACCGGGATAGACATGTTCAGATAATCCGGGATAATATTATGACTGGTAAGTTGATATTTATTCCTCGTATTTTAATTTATAACGAACTGGCAATCCTGTAAAAATACTGTCTGTTAGGTCATCTAAAAACGCAAAAGCTATCAGTTTTATCGGCATGTAAAAAAGGTTTTTCACATTAGTGATATTTCCCATTAATAAAAAACCTCAACAAATAAGCTTTATCGTATATAAATATCATAAGAACAAAATCGCAATCGGTAGCTAGTTATCTAGAAATATAGCTCTCGTAAAATTGGCGGGTAAATACTTACGTGCAGAAGTAATAAAGCATTGGAATTGAATGCCACAGAAATATTCGTGATATTCTTCTAATCTTTGATTTGTAAAGACTTTCGTAATTCAAATATTATCATTTAAGGATAATCTTGGCAAACTAATCAATATAATTTTTAAGCTGTAATAAAAAATAAATAATAGGTTGGAGGACTCAACGCCATAAAATTTTATCACCAAATTATTTATAATTAGTATCAGCTGTAAGCAGATTTATATTATTGTCTAATTCAGTTCTCGGGATTAGTTATGAATAGTCTATTAAGTACTAAAGTTCAATCAGAATTACATTATAAACTTCAAAATTGCATTGAAGAAAACTTGCATCACCTCAGCAAATATACGAATTGACAAGAAATAATACTACAAGTATAGATTATAATTCTGTAAGAGTTCCGCTTTTTCTGGAACAATCATGCCTGAATCAGTCTCCAGTCGTCGATAATACACTTCAAAGTATTCAAAGAGAACCGTAATTCTCGAAAAGCCGTCTTCGCCTAATTTGGATTGAAATTGGTTTAAGTGGCATCGCGTGCACAAATCGCCCGGTAGCTCTTAACTCATCATGTAATCTGCTTAGTGCAAGGGACTATTTATACCCAATTAAACATCTATTTATAGTATACCGATTACCGCTGCGCTTATTAATAAGCTGTATTATAAGCGTAGCAGTTGTATTTTAAAAGTAGTGGTATGTTTTAGGAAGCGTTAAAAATAATATCTAAGTGTCTAGGTATTTGAAATATGAATAATTCTGAAATCGATAAGGTACTAAAAATATCATGCTTATCAATATATTACACTACTTTTAAAAGCACCCCATCGAGCATCGACCAACACTTAGACATGTTTTGTAGCTTCTCATTTGACCCTGAAGACCACTTAAAAAGTCACCCTGTATACGCTAAATAAAACAAATTAGAAAATGCGGACACGGCTCAGTTGCCCCAGTTCATTGCGGTCACGACGGCCGCTTCAGAATACCTATATATATATACGGCAATAAAAAGTTCACAACACAAACGGAGGAAATTAAAAAAAAAAGTTTCGTTTAACTGATTTACACATTAAATTTACGCGCGTTATCCCAGCGAGATTACTTTCAAATTGACTTCATAAACCGAGGAATCTGCCTCATAAATCGTTGATAAATTGGCGAAATATGTAAATTAATCAATTGGTCTAAGCGAAAACAATTTCACGTACACGGCTTACATGGGATTGCCCTCCATCGCAGATATAATAACCGTAAATGTTGGAGTGCGTCGAGTTACGCGTTACGCTGCGTAGCCTTCGAATGTGGCGCTTGACCCCGATCCACCCTCGCTGAAATCTTTACAAATGCTACCTTATTTTCCACACTGTGAAGTCTGCTACCACTTAGTTACGAACCTTACACCCTTTGTATGCGTAGGCTAAAAATACCTGAATAGAGACTCGTTTAATTCTAGTGCGTATTGAGGTGAATCACATCCACTTTATGTAGAAATCTTTGCACTAGTAACAGCGATAAGCTATATTAAGCATTAATTAAACCCGATCACGCGAGTTAACAAGCTCAATATTATAGACAAACAATATATTGACATTTCATCTAGTCAGATCACACAATACATCCATTGATCCATCTTATATTGTATCAGTTTAGTTAACTAAAAGTTAGTGTGGTATTAATAAATCACAATAATTCTGAAAAATTGTACTAGTTTCAGGAATGTTTCAACGATCTACTAAAGATAGTAGTTACAGTCGAGTAAAAATATTAAACTTATGCAATTTAACATAGACACAGATATCACCTTCACGTTGCAATCAAAAGTTACCTCAGGAAGGGAACACGATCTCTTCCTGTTTATTATAATTCTCTTCAATGTGCCCCTCTGATCGTGACCGACTTTCAAAACGTGTTTGAGGTATATAGCTCACTGATTTGTTACGAAATGTTACTTCCATACAATAGACATGGATGTATTTTGAACTTTGGACATCTTTCTATTGTGAACTTTGAAATTATCTTTCTTACGCTGTGGAATTTAGCCTGATTATATTTTGAATAGAATTTGTCACTATAATGAAATTTAGAGAAAGATTTTTCTGTTACAAATAGCTCTTCAATTTGTTCAATTAGACATAACAAACATTTATGAAATTGCTTAACTAAACTGTTTGAATATTCAGCTAACATTGTTTAGGTGATAGAGGAGATAGGCGGTTTAGCAATTGTTGTTAATACTTGTTTTGTCATCAACTTGATGAGCAGAAATGCGCAGAGATAACTTCAGACACGTAATTTTTACAAGTGTGTCACGTCATAGTTATTTTCCCGCCTTCACCTGGGACGTCACTTTTTGAAAATATCCTTTCATCTTCTAATCTTATTCTAAATGAGAGTCTGTTGAAAATAGTTACTAATACTACTGCAATATAATTATTTGTCATAGTGCACATTCCTAATGTACAGTATTTACCGCATGAATGTTTGTGTTTACCTATACTCGTGTTACATCCCATCTTTGAGGAACTTCTCACTAACGAATAATTGAGTACAAAATTGTTACGTAATAAGATAATAATATGACATAATTAGGTATCTTATATTCACACTGTATCTCATGTTGACAAAATGAAAAAGAATATTGTCAAGGAATTTTATTAATACTGATATTATCGTTTCATGATTCACATACTTTGCAGGTTATCTCTGGAATTTTAATTACATCTTTTTATAAGACAAAATACTACGAATACGTTGAGAATATAGCTTCTTAATAAGAAAAACACCGAGAATAACTTGAGATCACATCTTATTTTTGTTTCTTTACAGCTAGCTGGAATATATTTCACAGTACCGTAATGATTAATCTATACCGAATAATAGTATCTAATAAATCTTCATGGATTATTTTTTATATTTTACGACGTTTAAATATTACTCGATTTCTGTTTTACTTAAACATTTTATTGGCAAGAATTAAAATCCTATTTAATTATTGTCAATATACTTAATAAAATATATACCAAACAATATTGATTAACTCATTCCATTTATCCAGGTCAAGAATACAATTTCAACAAATTAACAGAAGAAGAAGTGAACTCTCTCGGGCAGACGTACGACTACGATTCCATCATGCACTACGCAAGGAACACCTTCAGTAAGGGCACGTACTTGGACACAATACTGCCCCTGGAAGTGCATGGGAAGAAACGGCCAGAGATCGGGCAAAGAGTGCGCC
Organism: Colias eurytheme; assembly: GCF_061535395.1. Taxonomy (NCBI): domain Eukaryota; kingdom Metazoa; phylum Arthropoda; class Insecta; order Lepidoptera; family Pieridae; genus Colias; species Colias eurytheme. Next base: position 8,154,553 of record NC_142989.1, on the reverse strand, counting down.
TGAGCGCTAGTGATATTGCCCAAACGAATCTACTCTATAAGTGTGCAAGTAAGTTGAAAATGACCCCGTAGTTATGTTTAAATTACGGTATACAGAAATATGGTTAAAATATCGTTATTTCTTGTATATTCTAACACTATTTTATTCAAAATATAATAATTGTCTTACATTTGAATCTTACTTACAATGTAACAGGAACATAGGTACCTAGAGATACTTCTTCGCTTTCGATGATTTTGAACATTTAAATCATTCAACTTTTCAAAACACCGTGACAAATAAACATTTATCACGCAATAAAAATTCATACCTTTCAAATATGCACATACTTTTTAACAGAATGCGGCAAAACAATCCTCGGCAACTCAGGATGGTTCAACTCACCCGGGTGGGGAACAGAGACCCCACCAGCCACCGCTGAGACCTGCGAGTGGCGAATAGTTGCTACACACGGAGAGCGAGTCGTACTTAATATTACAGGTAAGAGTTAAGAGAGATGTTTTACAAACTATGTGATATAAGAACCACTCCCTAACCTTTTGGTATGGTCTATTACTTATCAATCGACGAGAATCAGGAACCTCTCTTATGTCTCTATAATATTATTATAAATGCTGAAAAAGGACGTCGTATAATTTTAATGTATAATGTAGTGCATAAAATTGGTATCCGAAATTTATTTCCTCCAGACTCCGACTTTTTCTTATTGTATGAAAAATGACGCTATCCGATATTTTATAAACAAAAATTCAAAGAATCCGGAATAGCTCAAGTGCAACACATTAATGGGCTTACTTTAAAGTTTGGTTAGCAAGTTGTAAAGAAATTCCTGAGCTACCTAACTTAATCTAAACATTCCTTCGTCTTTTGTTAGAGGAGAAAAGCGAGCTCATAATATTATACAATACGGTGGTAATAAATTGTTACATCCTTGCTAATGTTAGGTATTAATACTTAGGTACCATAGTTCTGTCCAGATACAAATTGGCATTATTTTAAATTTTAAATTTGATTTATTGGATCTGAAACATTACATACATAACATGTTTTTAATTAATCCTTAAAAATGTAAAATAGAAGGCATCGAATCTGGATTTATCAGATCGAAATATTGAAAATTTCCCATTTCGGGTAAAAATAATCTTGTATTTTAATGTTTTCCCCGTTGATTTGAAAATTATTCCTTAGATATAGCCTACCAATAATAATCAATAAGCGATATTCTGAACGCGAAATTTTGCAAATCCATAAACAGGATTAATTTAAACTACACTCAATACGACATTGTCTTAAAAGATAATGATTGTGTCCCGTATCTCTGGCAATTAAGGAATTTAATTGTATTGTAAGCGACTTACCCGAATTAATAACTTCTAATACTTTAACAAGTTAACAATGATTCAGACTCAAATATAACTTATTAACCTAGTCATTTAGGTTAATGTTACAAAGTTTTGCACCATCATCGCAGGATATGAACTCCTAATGACTGTATGAAAAAAAAATATATATTCATAGGTATAACTTACATTTTACAATATTGAAGGCTAAGGTCAATAATTATCCGCTAATTTTATTAGAAACTTTGAGTCTTAAAATAATTTTGTACCTATTACAAACTTCGATGATAATAAAAGGTCCTTTACTTGAAAATGAATTTCAATTGATTTAGTTAAACAAAGACATTTTCAAATCTTCAATTAAAAAAATAAATATATCTGCAATCTACGAGAATTCTTTAACAAAAAATCCAATAAAAAATAATCACAGTACCTTTCCAACGTAATCAGAGATTACCTGCAAGCAGGTGACAAAGAGTCCGTATCCATTTAAATCGGATCTATACTAAACTTTTATTAAACATTTTAACAGGGTCAGGGGAATGTGAAAGGCCATAAGCGTTACGGGGCTCGCCGGAGGCTGTAAGGGCCACCCTAATTTTGTGCAAAGTACCTCTTCAATGTTACTGAGCACCACTTTTATTCTGCTGATGCGTACCGATATAAAGTCCGTATTTAAAGATTAATAGATATCTCTTTATAACTTTATCTGGAGATAGATTGAAACGTTTCTTGAGCCGATGCTATTCGCAATTTGTTGAGTTGATGATATTCCTGCTAGTTGAGATGATTGATAATCCTTATTTGCGAAAAAAAATAACATTATATGTTATTTTTTTTCGCAAGAGTAGTTTAATATAAGAGCTACTTTTATTTTTTACTTCCTTTAACAAATTTAATTGCATCTTATAAACTGTTTACTTTATAACAAAAATATTATCGTAGTTCAATTCAGGTAAAGGCACCGCTTGTTTTGGATACATTTATTGGCTTCTCTTCCTTACATATCAGATATTATACGAATCCATATTTATACGAACACAATATCACATCTCCAAATTCCGACAACAATAATTTCAACCAATGGTTGTAAATAATTCTCTATAAAAAACGTATATTGTTCTAAATTCCTTTATCGAGAAGACGGTACGGTACGAAACCATTCCGGGCTTCGCAACATTTATTGTATGCGTAACACAATGAGACAGCTTTCATCGAGCTATGTAATGAAACCCCTTGAAAGAGAACTTGGATTTGAGTTACAAATTGAGGCAAAGAATGTGTCAGTTTGATAAGTATTGCAAATACCTAACGTTAATTTAATAAGCAGTGCTTTTTTATTAGAATAACTCAAAATAATCAATGGGTATTTAATTAAGCACGTAAAAAAGCTTTCTCTATTGAAACCAGGAAATAATTATTTACGTATTATCAGACATCTATTTAAAGCCAGGCCAGGTTAAATCGTAAATGTTAAAAAGACAGGCGATAAAAACAAATCATTTAATATGCAATAAAAATCTCCAAATGATTGCGGAGCTGTAATAACAGAGCTATCTATTAGAAGAACCTTTTTCCATTGAAAATTACCCTAATAAAATCGCTTTGAAATAATGAAATTTATACCCCACATTTAATACTAATGGAAATAATTTATACATTTATGTTTCCATATAACCCATATTAAAAGGGATAATGAAGGCTGGACCACAATAAATTGATGTTTAGAGCTGCGCTCCTAATTTCTTCGACAGACCTTTTACTGCTCGTGTAATTATATAAATTATCCAATGATTGCAAAGTTACTGTCACTGATATAATATTTGGATTCCAATCTTTTTATAATAGTCCTTTAATATATCATCGTTTTAAATAGATGTTCCTATTTATCGATTTATTATAGGTTCAACGTGTTTTTCTTCCTTTACACACAGTATAAGTGATTTCGATGGGTTCCGAGGCTGGGAAAATAAAAGGCACTCTATCTAATGCGAGTTTCCAACACACGGGATTTCATCTGCACGTGCTGGTTTAGGTTTATCTTAGAATTCATTTAGCTGAAGCTTTAGAAATACAATTTAAAGAACATTGTGGTCGTTTACGAAAACATTTGATCGTTTTATTCTTTGTACATTTTTGTGAAATTCTATTTGTACACATTTTTCTTTGAGAGAAATTATTCGTATATTATCTTGTATTGCGTGTCTTGTAAAAGAACACGAAATCACATAGATAATCTAAAAGTAGAGGTAAATGAGCGTTTGTTATCTAATTGCATTTTTCATAACTGGGCATCTCTATCTCACGATAGATTTCAATAGATATAAGACTCGATCAATGATCAGTGTTTTTTCAATATGTATTGCGACATGAGTTAGTATAACACATTGGAAGCGAAGATTTATCATATGGACCTACCTACAATAAGTCTAAATCTATTTCCAGAGATAGACATCCACAAGTCAGACGAATGCCGTTCCGAGTGGGTGGAAGTGTTGGACGGGTACATGCCCAATGCACCAGTACTTGGCAGGATTTGCGGCTCCGGCAAGGGGCCCATGATGAGGTCCACGGGATCCAGGCTGACCGTTGTATATCATCCCGGCTTGAGGCCCAAACCGCATCGCGGATTTAGGGCTTATTATGAAGGTGGGTTGGATAGTATGGAATTGATAGAGCATTTGTAGTTAAGATTTATTGTTTTAACCCGGCGTCTGTATGGTAGAAAATTGTTACACCGACTGTCAAGTGGGTCAAAATTACCCTGAAATGTAGAAGCCTTTATTTTGTTGAACTTTAAATATATAATTAATATATGAGTATATTTTAGTTAGAACACTAATTTTAAGGTTATGCAGCAGAAATAAAAGGCAATTTAACTAATCGTAGCATCTTTGTTTGAGTTATGAAAAAACATACAAAAATGATCAACAAAAATAGACATCCTCAGTCTCGTTACTATAAAATAACATAAATGTTCACTTATAATCTTACAATTATCGTTTTGGTGTAGTTGAAAACGAGATCTTTCAAAATAAAAATAAAACAGTCCTAAGTTAGTCTCATTCTTGCAACATATCACAGCACTCTTTGCAGTACGGAACAATATGTTCGGGACAAATAAACTTGTGACAGTTTGTGCATGTATGCGTCGTTTTGCGATCTTTTTTGGCTGGGCAAACTTGACACCTTTTCCGTACACCTTGTACTTTTGCAGGTGGCTCCTCAGATGGTTCTCCAAGAAAATCTCTGATTCTCTTTCGCGTTTCTCTCGGCAACTGCACGACGTCTTGGCGAGTAGGTATTCAAGTGGTTATTTACGAGAGCAAGGCCTAACTTTTTGAGGAATTGGCGCCGTTTTACAATTTGATTATTATTTTTATTCTTCAGCAATCTATTTCTGATAAAGCCGACTTGGCTTGTGGCTGTACTCCTGGAGGCACTGTAATAATATTTTCCATTCTTGTACGTCTATTTTGACGAAAAGGTTGCTTTTGCCACTTAGTTCCGTCTTTGCCAACATAATATTGTGATCTTTGTACCTGTAGTTCACTTAGAGGTGTATCATCTTCGTCACTGCTAGAAGGCGCCTGTTCTGTGTCAGTCTCTTGACTTTGAACACTGACACGATCCTGATCTTCCTCGCTTTCTGACGAAATTCCACTTTTCTCTGAATCAGATTGCTCTAAAATTGCTAAAATACGCTGCCGCTCACATTCATCACGATCCATTTTAAATTATAACCTACAAATAACAGAATACGGAAATTATAATCTTTTTACACTAACTACTAAAATGGCGCATAATTGTTACATTGACTGTATAGTTGGGTCATATTTACCTTTTTGACGTTTGCGCACGTGTAACTCCCGGTGCAGTCGCACGACAACTAAACTGTGGCATAAAACAAGAAAGGTGATGTCTTAACTCCAGCTACTGAGAAGTACGGCAACGTAGCGTTCGATTCTTAAAAGATACAAACAATTGAAAATTGCGCGGGTCATATTGACCCAACCATACAGACGCCGGGTTAAATGTATTCCATGCAAATCCTAATGAATTACGTGGTTAAAATATTTTAGCAAATTACAATTTTATTTAACACCTACAGGGCTTATACGACTTCAACTAAAATAAAGCTAGTTTACAATTACAGCAGTTCACGCAACTCAATATAAAAATATGTACTTATTATAATAAAATATATTTTTCTTACCTCATACACAATTTTTCACACTTTCAAATCGAATTATTTTCCAAGAAATCTCACCTTTCGGATGAACTTTATGCGCATTTTCCTCAAGCTTATAAATTATTTACATCTCTCAGCATACTTAGGTAATAAAAAATATACGTCCTACTTTCTATTATTGTTACGTGGAATAGACATTAATTTTTATTTATCCTTATAAAGAAGTACTTACTAGAAATAAATTATAGAATTTGATTCATGAATAAATGCTTGAGAGTCTATTTAAAAGGAAGTAGGGGAAGCTGAGGTAATACGATCCCTGGAGGTCAAATGATCCCCCGGTGTAAATCAGAGACAAGTAGTGCCATCTATTTAAATACGCATGAAACATATTCCCTGCACCCCTGCCAGTTGCCTATTTAAGTGTCATCGCGGTGTGAGCGCTTGGCGTGATTTTATTAAAAAATAATCAAAAAGTGTGGCTCTGATGTAAGGTAAGCCTGTTTTTGGACTTTCATTACTTTTTACATGTTCGTGTTTATTGAAATTTTGTTTTATTTGCGGGTATTAATAACAGTTAGCTAATATTTAAGCAATTTTCGATCACCACACGCGGTATTTGAAGGCTATGTTTTGATCGATATCTTGGAATTTGGTGTTTGGGGAAAAATGATCCCTTTCTGTGTGTATAAAATGATCCCTGGAATCATTTTACCACATTAGTATTTGTTGTTTTTACAGATCATGCCGAGAATTTATATGGGAAGGAAAAGGTGGTGGGAAAGGAAAAGGAGTCGGAAAAGGAAAAGGAGCCGGAAAGGGAAAAGGCAAAAAAAAGCAAAACAGATCAGATTCTTCTGAAGAGGAGAGTGATACCGAATGCCTCTTCTGTACTGAAAGCTACTCCAAAGACAATAAAGACGAAGGGTGTATTAAGTGCGTTAATGTGTGTCTTAAATGGGGACATGAGGCTTGTGCAGGAGTAGATAGTGACGATGAAGGGGACTTTACTTGCGATATTTGCCTTTCTAGTAATCAATTTGATAGTGTGAAAAAAAAATTAAGGCTATAGGTCTTTTTCTAAGTTCCTAAGCAAATTATTATTTTTTTAATGAAGAGTTGATTTTTCTATTGCATTTTACATTGATAAAAAAACCTTTGATAGGGATGAGTATTATTTGTTTTTTTTTTATTTAGAAGAAGAGTTTATTTGTTTACTTATTGCTTGACTAGTTGTTAATTTTCCAAACCTTTTAAAAGTTTGGTGCAAAGTTTAATGTTTAGTTTTGTTGACGTTGAAACTAGAAGACTGCAAAAGTTTTGTGTAACTTATGATAGTACTTAAATTGTTATGAACAATAGGTACATAATATGATTAAAATAAACAGCCGAGTGTTTTATTTCACTAATATTTATGAACTTATGGTATAAAATGATCCCTGGGATTATTTTACCCCAACCCCAGGGATCATTTTATACATAGGTGTGTATAAAATGATCCTTTACTAAACTTTAACAAAAGCCTCTAATACATAAAAACTATATTGATATAATAAAAAATAAGTATGCAGTTACAAAGTTAAGTAAATTCACTACTTCCGACGATAGAAATCTTGCGATTTTGCCTTGAACTTTAGCCACAGTTAAATTTTTTCCCTTAAGGGGATCATTATACCTCACCTTCCCCTATTTATAATAATCTCAATTTAAATCTTACTCGCATACCCTAACAGAATGTGTTTAAAATTTGTAGATTCATATTTTAAGACAGACAATTTATTTCGTAAGGTGAAGAACAATAGAATTCATTTAAATCAATTTATTTTATATAGCGGTGTGCGGCGGAAATATAGAAGTAGATAGCAGCGGTCATTTGGAGTCACCCAACTATCCCGACGATTATCAACCCAATAAGCTTTGTGTATGGAAATTAACTGTGCCACAGGTAAATAATTATCTTCCATTATTTTATTATCTATTCACCTGATATTAGCAAGAAGCTTATATCTAATACACTGGAGATTGCCAACCACACCAACTTGCCAAGTTAGGTGTAAAAGGGATAAAAAAACATGCCTACAGGCGTCATTCAACGTCATATTTTCTTGTTACAAGTTAATGTTCATACTGAAATTTCCAGTGTTAAGATATAAGCTTCTTGGATATTAGAAACAATTTTTTTTATTGAAGTAGGAGTAGACTAGCCCATTTATACCATTTGGTCGGATCCACACTCTATTGAATTATGTACATTTAATTGTAACATTCTTCCATTGAATTTTACAGATAGTAAATTGACATAAATTATTAAAAATAAACAATTCAATAAAAGAGAATATTCTATAGTTCAATTCAAGGTTCAATTCAACTACAACATTGATAAATAAATACCGATGTATTTTGATCTATTTTTGACTACAATTTTTAATAATATTTGTTTCTTATAATTAGGATTATCAAGTAGCATTGCGGTTCCATTCATTCGAGGTGGAAAACCACGACCTGTGCAACTACGATAAAGTCAAAGTGCGAGATGGAGACTCGATGGACAGCCCGCTCATCGGCATGTTCTGTGGACACAAGATCCCACCAGATATCAGGTATTTTATTAATTATTCTACAGATTTTAACATCAATATATTTTATAGTCTTTGTAGGAATGTTCGATTAGGATTATTAAAAACATTTTTAAATTTGTGTTTAATCGTTTTGAATTTACATAATATGCATGATATTAAATTCGTTCGTTAACTGTGTCTGTATTGCAATAATGGGAAAGTAAAGACTCATAACTAGTTACATAGATAAATTATTAATAATTAATTATTTGTAGTAAACAAAAATACTTATTAACTTCCGTTTTAAGTACTGATGTTTTTTTTTCATGATGATATTTTGATGCAATAAATAAATAAAAAACTATTGAATAATATATTAAGTATCTCGATTATTTTAGATCAACATCAAACAAGCTGCTCGTAATCTTCGAATCAGATAGTTCAGTGCAGAAAGCAGGTTTCTCTGCCACTTTCATGAAGGAGTTCGACGAGTGTGCGTCCATTGACCACGGTTGTAGCCACTCGTGCGTCAACACGCTAGGCGGCTACGAGTGCGCGTGCGATATCGGCTACGAACTGCACTCTGATGGGAAGAAATGCGAAAGTAAGATATTATGTATGTAGTGTTAACAGCTGGGCAGCTACGAGAGAACTAAAACATAGTTTAACCGTTTAGAAACTATTTAACTGCGATAAATTGCAAATGTGTATAGGCTATAGCTATGTAGAGTCAGTCGCTACACAAAACATACAAATTACAAACTAAGAAATAAAAAGGTAAATTAATTTAAATGTAAGATATCACAAAAAAGACATAATTAAATTTCGGAGAACTCGAGATATCTACTCAGGGAATGAAGTGTTAAGCTCACAATATTGCTTAGCGATCAAGCGAAATTTATGTTTTTCGTCGAACGTCCGATTACTATGATAAGCGCTGCAAATTGAAACTGAATATTTTTAGATCATTTCTACAAAAATTTACAAGTGACCTTTAAAGTTTAAAGAAATTATCAAACAACACAAGGAAGGACCATTATTAAAAAATATCAGCAATTAAAAATAAACAATGGTTATGATGGTAGAGTTTAATAATATTGTATCACATAAAAAAATTGGTGATATTTACGACGATTATCTTTATAAGTATGAATATAGCTTTATAATATGTACTACGATATCAAATTATTATCATTTTGATATAACGATTTATTCATTAGTATGTCCTAAATTCCTATGCAATTTTATTTCAGACGCATGCGGAGGTGTGCTCTACGCGCCAAATGGTACAATCACCTCTCCATCTTTCCCGGACCTGTACCCACCTTCTAAGAACTGTCTTTGGGAGATAGTTGCACCACCACAACACCGTATTACCCTTAACTTTACGCACTTCGATTTAGAAGGCAGCAATAATTTGTATCATCAGGTAAATATCTACTTATATAATATCGAATATATTATAATACATATAATAATCGAATCCTTAACTAAAAGTTTCATAATTAGGATAAAATTCACCAAACGAGCCGAATAAAGACTGAATAAACACATTAACGTTGTTTTTAGTAATGCGGTGAATAATTAGGGAAAATTTTATCTTCCTTCTGCTTTTAATGAATAGCTAGAGCAATGATGGTCCGGGAGCCAGCAGCAGATTTTATGACCAAGTTCCTCTCAAGCGGTAATTAGTAAAATGCATCAAAGTATAGTATTATGAAGCCTCGTGAACGTCAGCTGGAGCTCGGTTGGGGGGAAGAGCAGTTGTAGCCTCCCGTATCAGCTGACGGTTTTTCCACCAAGATACAGCCAGCTGACATATATATTTACATATAAGTTTATCCACAGTTACATATAAGCTATCATCAGGTAAATTTTTGTTTGAGAGGAAATAACGGAAAATGAATTTTTCTTTAAATTTAACTTTCATGTTCGAGACACCAGCTGACGTATAATACACCATGTTGTAACCAGCTGACTATTTTTTTTCGTTGAGATATTGGGTTAGCTACAATTTGACAAATTTTTAGCTGAGAGGAAATGAATGAATGAATGTATTTTTTTTCCTATGTGCGTGGGAGGCTACAACCGCTCACCCCCCCAACCGAGCGCCAGCTGACGTTCACGAGGCTTTATAATACTATACTCTCATGCGTCTGACGAATTATATTCTCTTGAGAGGAAATAGTTAACCAAATTTGCACCTGGCTCCCTAACCATGAGCAGTTGAGATATCATTTAGATATCATATCTAACTAGACTTAGACTTTTTATCAGGATAAATCCTATAAATCATCACTGTAGAATAAATGAAGCTATTATAAGTATACTATGAAGTATGCAGTTAGTCTGAGATCATAGCAATATAGATGTCGGAACATTTGCGAGGTGATTTAAGTACGCGTACTACGAATAATATCGAAACAAGGTCAGCTAAATTAGTAGGAAGACAGCAATTTTAATTTCATTTGTTGCGGACTTTAAACAGGTGATATCAGATCAATTGTTACAGTAATTTAATTAATCAATTATTGTTATATTTTTTTGTATGACTATTCTTAAGCCTATTATAAATTTAAAAGCACATTATTTATAAGGAACTATAGAAGGGACTTATGGTCTTACCACAAAATAATTTAAACACAGTCTAACTTTAAACCAGGGTTCTGTCACTTTAATAGTTTTCTATGTGAAATACGACAAAACCAGATTAAAGAGAACCCGTGCTTAAAGATTAGCCTGTCTAAAGTTTTTTGTGGTAAGACAGTTATATATTTTTAATACGGGAGAACCTAACACCTGTAGAAAGCAAAATGGCATTGCATCATGCATGGACTAATCTGCTCCTTAGGTATATAGCTACTTATATTTACTTCAATGAACAGGAATGTGAATACGACAGTGTGACAGTTCACTCGAGGCTCGGCGCTGATGTGTTACGGCGACACGGAGCTTTCTGCGGAAATGCTTTACCTCCACCTGTAACTTCAGATGGATCTGTGTTACGTGTACAGGTAAATTATCCTGTCCATTACTGTGGTGGTTTATGATTCGAGCTTTAGTTTGTCAACATGGTATTCCCTGGCTCTTGCATGAAGTGGTTCCTTTCTTTTTTTATTAAAACAACTTTTATCAAAGATATCAAGTTACATTTAAATGATAAGAATTCAAAGTAGAAATTTGTTAAGACGCGAGACGTTATAAGAAAAGCTTCAGGTTATACGTTAGACCGATGAAATAGTTGTAGCATTATAAATAAGGTAACATACGAAATAAGACACTTAATGATAAATAATATACAAATTCGTCCAGTTCACATCAGACACATCAGTCCACCACTCGGGCTTCGCAGCAGCATACTACATAGACGTAGATGAGTGTTCAGTGAACAATGGTGGTTGTCAGCACGAGTGCCATAACACCCTCGGTGGGTATGAGTGCGCGTGTCACAGCGGCTTCACGTTGCATCCCAACAAACATGACTGTAAGGAGGGTGGATGCAAGCATGATATTACCCATCCGCATGGAACTATATTTAGGTAAGAAATTCTTAACACATATTTTAATAAAGTAAATAATAATCTTTTATATGTTTGTTGTTAGGTGGTGCCTTAATTTGTGCATAAAATAAAGTCATTTGCCTCAGCCAGTATTGTATGTAGCATCTAGGGTTGTAACGGAACTCCGCCTCCGCCTCCGTTACTGCGGAACTTCCGCAAAGGATTTAACCTCCGCCTCCGCATCCGCCTCCGCAAAATTTATGCGGAGCCATATCGGAAGTTCATTTACGATCACAAACAACGCGCAAGGAGCGACGCTAGGTGACGCGGCCGCTCGGCTGCGTGTTTTCAAGTGAAATGGTCGAGTTTGCTTAAGCCACGGGAACACGGCCAAGCGGGTGGTGGGAGTGTGAGTGAATGAATAACAGGAATCAACTTGTCAAAGCGTTCGGTACCGCGATTGAGCCGTGATTGTTTTAACTTTTAAGTAATTTTGTGCGTAATTATTAGTTACTAGCTGCTCCGCGCGGTTTCACCAACGTGGCTCCACCCCTGTTGGCCGTAGCGTGATGTTATATAGCCTATAACCTTCCTCGATAAATGGGCTATCTAACACCGAAAGAATTTTTCAAATCGGACCAGTAGTTCCCGAGATTAGCGCGTTCAAACAAACAAACAAACAAACTCTTCAGCTTTATAATATTAGTATAGATGTTTTTTAAATAACGTGATGAAGCCGAAAACTAGTGAAATTTGGCAGTACTTTGTAGAAGTAGACGATAATTATAAATTTTCCGAACATATTACACCTCCGCCTCCGCCTCCGTTAACCTCCGCATCCGCGGAGGTGAACCTCTACACCTCCGCATCCGCCTCCGCCTCCGCTAAGTAGGCCTCCGTTACAACCCTAGTAGCATCTTCAACATCTTCAAATTTACACTGGGACTCTATTTATTTCCATAAATACGTAGTTAAACTGATTAGTTGTAAGCAAAACGGAAATATATTGTTTCAGTCCGAATTATCCCGACTCGTATCCATCGCGAAAAGATTGCGTGTGGCAGTTCTCGACCACGCCCGGACATAGAATTAAGCTTATTTTCAATGTCTTTGAACTTGAGCCGCACCAGGTAATGTGTAAACCTATTCTGTATGTTAACGAAATAATTCTTAAGAACCTTTAAAATAATAACTGATCTGCCAAACGTTGTTCTGTCAATTACCTACTTTACACTTAGGAGTATAAAAAATATGTTAGCCTATAAAATAAAAAATATAAATTCAAGATCGATCCAAATGTTGCAGCTCTTAAAATTATAAATTAACCTTTTATAGATTTTAAGTCACATATTTAACAAAATTTACTACTTCTAGGAATGTACATACGATCATGTTACAATATACGATGGTGCGTCAGCTGACGAGAAGACACTGGGCAGGTTCTGTGGAAGCAAGTTACCGCATCCCGTAGTAGCTTCGCAGAATCAAATGTATGTCGTGTTCAAGTCTGATGCATCCGTACAAAGGAAGGGCTTCCTTGCTACTTATTCTACTGGTAAGATAAGTTTCGCTCATTCTGTTGTTAATCAACGTGTTAATATGATAAGGGGTCAATTGGTTACATTTTTTTTAAACTGATCTTTAATTTTAACTTCTACAGCTTGCGGCGGCTACCTGACAGCAACGGAATCAGTAAAGCATCTCTACTCACACGCCCGCTACGGACACGATTCGTACGAGTCGAGAGCCAACTGTGACTGGAGTATTGTCGCTCCCGTCGGCCATTTTGTGAGACTCACCTTCCTTACCTTTGAGCTCGAACCGGAAACGAACTGTGGATATGACTTCGTACAAGTTTTTGGTGGATTGGAAGGTAGTGGGGGATGTTATGGAACGTATTGCGGTACAAAGGTATAGTTATATTAACTTTTATATTTTGTAGGTAATAAATATTAGAAGTAGTTTTTAACATATAGGTATTTATTAAATATTAACGTAGAAAATAGAACACTATTCAGAACAGATGCACTGAAGTTACTTTTAAGTATTATGAATTAGTCTTAATAGATGTTATCTTGCAGATGCCACCAGAGATCGTGTCAACAAGCGAAGCGCTTCTAGTCAAATTCCGTACCGACGACACCATTGTGTTCAAAGGATTCTCTGCGTCATACCAAGCAGTTAAACCAGACGTCTGGAGCAAGGAGGATAGTTCTGAGGGCGGGGAGGATGAGGATGAAGAAGAGGATGAAGAGATGCCCCCATTAGTGGTAGGGAGGAGAGGATTACGGGCTCCCACCTCCAGATTCGTAAGACGGCCCACGTGACGGTGGCCTATAAGGCATCCCAAGCACAGGCGCCCGCATCGCAACACCAAAACTCGCAAGTCTGTGTTTAACGGTCCATTTTAATGCGCCTTTTTGATCGATTTACCCTTCGAGTGGGCATTTAACAACAAATTAATATACGTAGGTATGCGTAAGCTGTCATTCGCAACTTTTGTTATGAGAACATGGAAGTTATGAGTACTGCAGGCTGACATGTTTGTTTATTGTATTTCTATGAACGTGTGTTTGAGACTCGCAGATAATAATTTAACCACAGTTTAAGTTATTTAAATGAACGCTGCCAAATCTCTTTACCTACTGACTGTTACCACCACTCCTCCTTAGGTATTTATTTTTAATTATGGAAGGCTTCGTTGCTGCCACAACAATATGCAGATGTTAGATAGGTACCTTCAATCCTATTTTAAGGCTGCAAAAGAATAAGAGTTCTAACAGACGAACGGCACGTTATGAACGACTGCCATCGACATGTGGCGACGGCTGAAGTAGCCTCTGCCGTTCACAACTTGCCGTTCGTCTGTTACAACTCTAATTGAACTGTAAAATCAAAGGCACTAAGTATGTATCATTACCATCATACAATTTTAATTATTAAATTTAAAGGGGGTAAAATTTTATTAAAATATGCTAGAAAGGAACGTGCCTGTAGCAACTAAAAGCGGAAGATGCTTTTTAACTTCATTAAAAATACTCACTTCACTCATAATTCGCATTTTACGCAAGTTCAATATTTTACTTAACTATTTATTAGGCAGGACACTCTATTGTACTATTAAATTTTTTTTGACTGAATTTAATTGTATATAAGTTAGTTTTAGATATACATAACTTAAGTAGTTTAGTAAAACACATCAGTTACCAAAATACTCATTTTAGAAGTTCAATTAGGAAAGACAATATTTTGAGTAGTTCTAATGTTTCTATAGATTTTTTGTAAGTTATTGTTCAAACCAAAGAATAACATAAGAACATTTTACATTATATTATATTATAATTTAGGTATTTTTTTTATTTGTACTTAGTCATTTCAAGAATCTCAGATGGATCAAAACATTTTTAAATAATTTATTTATGTAAGTTTTCTTTCTTTGGTAGAAATTACAATAATTAAGGTACGTACAATTCTTTTTAAATATAAGAATCTTGATATTTAAATAATTGTTCCTAGATGTTGTAATATTAAAGCAAAATCTAGTAACGATAATGAGACAATACATAATATTATTATTAGTAATTACATTATTAAACGTATTTAAGTATGAAGTTTAGATTGTAGTTTAATAATAATCTAAATTGAACATGGTCAAGAAAATTTCGTAATAATGATCATAGTGATAGTTAACTTTAAACTAATTTAATTTTTTAACATTACCTATTTGTAAAAAAAAATCAAACGCCAACGTTGTTACATACTACTTACATCTTGGCCATATATTTAAGGATTAAATATAATATTAAGATATATTATGTATGTACGAACATAATACAATATCATGTAGACGGTTACTATATTTTTACGAGAAAACGTAGTAAGTAGTGTTAAATGTTGTATGCAAGATGAATTTTTTTTTTATCATAAAATTGCCATGCCTAACGTTACTGTTCAGTGCCAAAAGTAACCTACTTATTAAGGGCCAGTAGGTATTTTACGGAAAAATACAATATGTGTATGTATAATGTTATATAGTTTGTATTAAACAATGCAAAAGGAGAGCGTTTTTCATTTTACCTACCCTTTCATTTTTCATAGGTTTTATAGTTACCTACCAGTAATTACTATTAACATCCATTGTCCAACATTAACCGTGTTGTAAAAACTGTGCTTATACAATTCAAATTTCACACACAACGAATCAACCATGCGTGATAGATACCTAGCATAATACAGAACTTACCGTCATATCCTCCAACATTGCCCGCTTTTCACAGTGTTTTGATCATATACAAGAAAAAACAAAATATGGACAGAATTGATGCTGTTATTTCAGTAGGGAATTGAATTTAGAATGAATATATATACTTGAAATAATCATATTCTTAATAGTTTCTCTAAAAATAAGGAAGAAAGAGGTGGGCGAAATAAGGTGGAAAAGTATACAACTTTGCCCACCTTTAATATTTCAGCCATTTTAAGACTTACGTAGCTGTTTTTAAGAGACAAAGTACAAGACAAGGCAGAGATGCCGAATCTCTTACAAAAAATGATCAAAAATAAGTAGATCTTCATTAAATTGTATGGGCAAAGTTAGGTGTAATTTTCTCACAATCTTCATACAAAAATTTTTAGGGCTTAGGGTTGTCACAAAAAAATCAACTAGGTAAAGGATGAAAAAATTAAGTTTAATAAAATATGTAGTTAGGTGGGTAACAAGTAATAGGTAGGTACACATGCAATAATATTGCGTTCGTACTGTTTCTAGGTATATCTTCAAAATGAAACTGAAATTATGAATATTTATGTACCTATACGTAACTTCTACTAAACATTTAAAAAGTACTTAGGTAGGCATACATACTTGTACAATCCTAGCTAGGTGCCTAAAAGGAAAAACATGCTGTGTACTTAATTTATACCTAAAAAAAAATTACCTTGCTACCTATATGAGAAGTCTGTTAAAAATGTGTCAGCCCTAGCACCTCAAAACGGTTGGGCAATGTTGGGATAGGTCACACTACATTTATTAACCTAACTCCTATAATACTACGTATTTTTGCTTGGAAATAACAAATAACCTCCTTTTTTATATTCTAGTTTAATAAATAATAAGAAATATTCACGTATTCTAATTGATTCCCAGTGATCAGAGACAAGTTTTTTTAGAAAAAATTGGCACCACCAAAACACCTCCTTCTTTGTCGACATGTAGCAGCAGACTGATTGACGTTATACATGTGCTATCTAATCAGTGTTGCGAGAAAAGACTTTAATTTTCTACCAAAAAACCAAACAAGTCTTAAATGTCATGCTACTCCAGCTCCACATAAACACTCAGGAAAGTTAAAATTTCAATTTGGGCAAAGATAGGCTGGAAAGGCAATGTTGGAGGATATGACGGTACTTGCTCTGTGCTTATAGAAAACCAATAATAGCTCAATGAGAAAACCTTTAGATAAGCTAGCTACCTATCCTTTATCCTCTCCTTTCTACGGTCTCAAACTATCTTTGTACCAAATTTCACTCAAATCGGTTCAGTTGTATTATGTATACCTAGGTGCGAAGAGGCAGACAGTGTTATTTTCATTTTTCATTTAAATAATGTTTATAACAGTAAAATATTAGTAGGGAATATGATTAGTTAGGATTGTTCTCAATATATACAATATTTTTAAAACAAAAATAAATATACAATGGATAACTTTAAAATGAATATGGATGAGAATTTATTTATTTTTAGCGATTGCGATTAATATGAAGCGTGATAATTATAGAACCAAGACAAACAGTGAAGTTGCATTTTTCTAAAACGCTTCTCATAAAAAAACCTATTTTCCAAAATCTAGGGCAATTCATTTGTTTCAATCATTTCAATTAAAATACGGGCAATATTATACCCGGCGCGGCGAATGATGATCCCTATGACAGTTCGTCTTAGTGATTGCTCGTATGATGGGTCGTGTCGATACTTTACTATTTTATAGGCAAAGGCGTGGTTTGCATTCATCCACGTCGGTAAACATGTTTTTATAAATATTATAAAATGAATTTTTAACGTCTTTTATGTTGTTGTTGTTGTATTAATTTAAGTTTTTTGTATAGATTAAGTAGGTTAAAGTAAAACGAAAGTTTTCCAAAACATAAAAATGCGCCTTATCATTTTCACGTAATTTTTAACCCGTTTAACACAGTGTATATTATTTTATCGTGAAAATGGAAGCCCCCATTTAATTTGTCTAAAAAACTTATATTATCATAGGTAAGTAAATTAACGCGAACGGTAATTAATTACTTAATTAATGAATTATGCTGCGAACTTCTGTTTCATTCAATAGTGAATGAACTGAAGCTTAAGCATGGAAAAATGTGATCTCGTTTCCATTATCGAAATTTGTTTATCGATACTCCGCACTAGTCGATAAATGCCAACGATGTAAATTTTGTAGGACGTAAACGTAAAGTCAGATTGATATAATTTCTCGTAAATGTTAAGAATTGTTATAATTCCAACAGAATATCATTGTTATGGCATAAAGCTACGTAAAAATTAATAAATGCCATTTTTAGACGCTTCCAATACGTTTCTAACTTAATGGTGACGCCATTACAAGTTTGTCTCTTGAGAATAATTATTGTCAGTGTCATAGGGATCATCATTCGCCGCGCCGGGTATAGTTTAGGCGCCAAGAGCACCGCGTGTGCGAGACTTCTTTCGTGGCGAATTTCACAAGTAATGTTACTATTAATAAAAATGGCAAATTTTCAACAATAAAAACTACAATATGTACAATTTATGAAATTATATCTCCAATAATTTTGTAGAATACTATTTATATATATAACTACCATTTGCTGATTTTTATATTCATCCACGATTTATGCAAGAACTTCTCATTTGAATGAAACCACATGAAACTTCGTAATTAAATTTCAAACTCAAGTGGCAAGTTTATGATGTTTTACCTTCCTGCCATAACAGAAAAAAGTTTATGATGACAGTTGTTGTCAACCTCTGACAAAAAAGTCAAATGTCTACGTAACGTTATGTTATTTATTTATTAAAATATTACTTTGCTAATAACTATTTAACAAACCCAAACACCACAATTAGTTTAATTAAACGTCGTTGTGCTAGTTGTCTATCAGAAATGGCATCGTTAGCTATTAAAGTAAAAAGTAAAAACGGCCAGCAGATATTAAAAGACTTGACCTCTGATAGTACCGTGGGTGAACTAAAAATGTTTCTATCTAGTCTTACAGATGTAAGCTGTGAGAATATAAGCGTTTTACTAGGCTATCCGCCGAAACCTCTGGACATTAGTAACAATGAAAAAAAATTGTGTGAAATAGGATTGAAAACTGGTGAAACATTAATTATAGAAGAGAAATCTGTGTCTGGAGAGAGTGTGCCTCAAGCTAGTAAAGATAAACCAATTGAGAACGGAATTGTGTCACATGAAGACCAGACTCCTTGTAGGCCTGGCATTTTAATGAAGAAAGTTGTTCCTTCAGATAATTCTTGCCTTTTTACTAGTATAGGTAATTTATAAACTTCTATTTAATACCAATAATGAGTTGTACGAGGGCCTAGTTTTCTGATACAATATTGTAAGCTTGTGTCATTCAGTTTTATTATATACAGTGCAAAATGT
Source organism: Colias eurytheme (assembly GCF_061535395.1). NCBI lineage: Eukaryota > Metazoa > Arthropoda > Insecta > Lepidoptera > Pieridae > Colias > Colias eurytheme. The sequence goes on along the minus strand of NC_142989.1, from coordinate 8,135,308 downwards.
ATTTGCTCTAACTTGCTATTAATTCCAAATATTTTCTTATTTCTATGTGAATTCAATTATCATTATTTTTATCACAGGGTTTGTGTTAAATGGCAATGTGGATACAACAGTTCACACTCTCATGCGACAAATCATTGCAATGGAAGTGGCTAGTGACCATGAGACTTACAATGAGGCAATGTTGGGGAAGCCCAATGCTGAGTATTGTGCTTGGATTCAGCAGCCAAGTTCTTGGGGAGGAGCTATTGAGGTATACTTTTTGTTTTAAAGTGAAAGTTTTATTACATTGTTTCAAACTTTTTGGTCTGTGTAGCGCATGTCGCGTGACGGTCGGCTGCCGAGTAGGTATAAAGCAGTGTTCGGAACCGTTCGGAAAGTTTCACTTTTACTGTGGTTTCATAAAACCACACAACATTTTTTATAGTCATGACCTACTAGATTTAGTGTATGAAAACTTGAAGGCCTCTGGTCCATTTACTGAAATAAATATTAAAATAATTAAGTAACCTCCAGGTTATATTATAACAACATTGAGAATGTAATAGACAGACAGGCAGATATACTTTCACTTATATAATATTAGCATAACCATAGATTTGTTTCTCCTGTTGGTTCATAATTTGCAAAGCACAAATATGGGCTTTTGCTTTCTACTGATATAAGATATTTTTATATATAAGAGATTTTTATACCAGGATTAAATATTTTGTATATTAAATTATGGTGTTATATTTCATACATTATTTTCTCTCTCATTCTAGGTAGCAATTTTATCTAGATTTTACGGCTTGGAAATGGCTGTGGTAGACACATTAAATGCAATTATCAATAGATTTGGAGAAGACAAGAATTATGGACAGAGAGTATTTTTATTGTTTGATGGGGTGCACTATGATCCCTTATATTTGGAGCAATCTGATGTGAGTAGAAGTATAAATATTAATTCCAAAATAAAATGGCTTATATGTTAAGAGAACATTAATATATTATAAAAGTGATTGCTAGAACATTTAAAACTATTTTTTTACAAAAAAACTACCAAAATATTTTTGTTTATAAGGAATGAAAAATAAATTTTACACTTCATTCAACTTTTATTTACAGGGTGGAATCCAAACAGTATTCCCAGCTGAAGATATGGATATTTACAAAGAAGCGGAACAGCTTGCTAAAGAAGCAAAATCTTCTAGACAATTCACGGACTTGAATAAATTCACTTTAAAATGTCAAATCTGTGACAAGCTCCTCACGGGTCAGGTTGAGGCGCAGAAACACGCTAAAGAAACAATGCACACAAGCTTTGGAGAAGTCTAGCATTCGCTAAAAGAACCAAAACGGAGTTTGTTATCATCACTCAACAAGATGCTACAGAAATTTCTTCAAGCTCATAACTAGATTGTTACAATAAAATATTTAAGCAAATGTGAATTAATTATTATCAAAGAGATTTAATAATATATACTACTACGTGACCAAGCCAACTAGACCCTTTTCAACTGTGACGTCACCCGCCCATGTCTCGGGTACAGATAGCAAAAAAAAAATATTAATAATATCACTGTTCGCTCTCCGCTATGAATAGTCTTATTTTTCCCCATTTCGAGGGCTGTCTATGAATAACAACACAGTAAAAACTTAAACAAATAACAACGAAAAACTTAACAGTCAACAACAAGCTTTAACGATTAATAATAAAAAGTACAGAAATAACTAGCGATGCGAAACGTACGAATGCGTCGATGCTGCGAACCGTACTAAGGCGAACGCGGTACCTGAGGCGGTAAGCGGGCGGGGAGGCCGCATTCCACCCGAGCGTCTAGTTGGCTTGGTCGAATAATATAGAGTGGCCATTAGGGAATTTTTATACAGATTTGATCTTATGAGCTAGTGACACCATCTAGTTTTAATTAGAAACACGAAAATATCATTTATTTTTACATGACTGTGCTTATCAGCATGTCTTTGTGAAGAATGTTACAATCTTATTAGAAAAGCTAGGATTTTCAAAACTATACATAAGATTTATGCTTGAGATAATGTGGTTCAATGTCCAGTCTATTGTTATATACCATTTAAATACCTTTGGTCATGTAACATAATATATTTCATTACATTAAAGATTATAAAATATAAGAAATATTGCAATAAATAATTATATATTTCATGTTAATAATTGTTTTAGCTACTTAGTAATATAACCTTGATTATTTTTTGAGACTGAAATAGATTTACATAAACAAATGTCTTATAGTTTTTGTAATAAGTTTTTGCTATGTTCTGGAGCTAGTATTAAATATAGAAAGAGTAAGATTGAAAATTTGTAAATTCACTAAGTGCTGATATAGTAAGTACCGAAATAACTGTTACAATTTGATAATTTTTTACGTAATATTTATATAAAGTATATTGGGACAATTATTGGATTTGATCGGTAGCATTGAGCAAGAGCTAGAAATGTAGCAATTTGTAATAATTAACATCATTGTTCATCACCAACACCAGATTATTTACTAATGACAATAAACATAAGTTTTGGTTCTTGTAGATATAATGTTCATAGCATGTGTGCATATTTTAACTTCATTTTTGCACTTATTAAATTCGTGTTCCTACGATTTTTATCAATGCATTATTTTTTTAATATTTAATTATTATTATCTTAAACCATACCATTTTTAACCAATATGATGTCATTGATATGTTTGAATTATTACATGAAATATTTAGTTCTAGCTGGGAAAGTTGACTTGGAAATGCAAATATACACCATCATTTTACTTAGTATTTTATTTTATTTCAAACCCTTTCTAATGTTTATTCATTTAAATAGATTTCGACACTCTTTTCAACTAGATTTCTTTTAGTAACGCTTTAGATTCGATTATAGTTAGTAACGCAGTTATAACGAAGTTAACTGATCACATATAAATATAGAATCAGTATAATAGTTTTTAAATTAGAATCATTTTTTACATTGCATTTGTAACTATTAGCATAGACAAATATCTATTAGTGTAGTAACGCCTATTACTCAAAATCCGATCTGATCAGTAAATAAAAAAAGAAAAGAAATTGATTGCCTAAAACGTTAGATACATACTTCTTAAAATTAAATAAGGCAAATTCACAGCCTCAGCAAAATGCTGCACAAAAACAACGCTGATAAAGGAGTATCATTGCGACACGTGCAAGGAAATGTTTAGACTGCTTACTGCGTATTAACTATTAATATTAATAAAGCCAGTACTTCTGACTGTGTTATTCTGGTACATATTGTACTACACAGAACACTGCCAAATCTTCTAAACCCCTTCAGTAGTTTTAAGAGTGACTGCGCAACAAACATCATAATCATACCTTGCATATTTTATAATATTGCAAGGCCGGTTAAGCTGTAGAAGCCCTCGCTTAGCAGAAATCCTACACAAAAAATATCACATTCACTTGGTATACTAGTATACATGTTTATTATAATTCATAGGGTTTAAGAAAATAAAACAAGATATCTTTTGACATGATTTATTTTTAACACAAAAATGTACAGTATCAATAAATATAGTATCTAGTCACGTCGGCTGCTATCACTTGTCGTTACTCCTATGTTTTTATACAATGTTGTTTAACAACATTAAGCTTATAAATTTATATTATATATAATAATGTAATATTGAAATTGTGCACTGCGGGCCATCCATAGTGAAGAATCGAGCTAAGTTTTAGTTTGTGAGTATTTCATACTCTACAAATGTATATAGTAATCATTTTGTTTACTGCTTTACCGCTTTTACAAAGGAACATTAAGTCCCTTTATTAAAAATACATTTAGATAGAAGCTTAGCTTATTTTTAGCTTATGATTTAGAACTAGAGAAAAGTATGTTTTTATTCTTATTGTGGACATTGTAAAAGTTTTATTAAGAATTGCGCTTTAAACATTATTTTAACCAACACGATGTAGGGCAACAATCTCTTATTTAATATTTTCCGATTCGTAATAGGCCTTTTAGAAGGTATTCAAATTAATTTATACAATAATAACAACCCATAATTGATTCACACAACAGAACATTAGCACAGGACTAGAAAACTGAAATTTTGAAAAGACAATGTAAAAATTGCTTTATAAATCTCTATTTGTATACAAAATTAAATCTAATATCATTTAATATTGCCGATGTGTATTGCTTAGCTCACAACGTTTATTTACAATTATTAAGAATCCAGTCAAATATTTACACACAAAATGGCTATTTTCAAACCGTGCTGGACTAGCTAGTGTGTATAGAAATAGTTAAAACACGAAGGGAATAAATTGCCAAAATATTGAATATAATATTGGTACTGAATTTACAATTTATTTAAAGATAGTCAGCAATTCGCGATTTATGTGTACTTAACATTAATTATGTGTATTAGTAATATTTAAATCAATTATTTATCTTAAACATTATAACATGACCAAATTGTTTAATATGGAATAATTTTGGCAATTTATTACAAGACATTAAAATATAGTGCGAGTGTGGAAATTCATTTAAAAACATTTTTTTACCCCTGATCCTTGTACTCTGATTGAATAAGACTATCTATGGATGCACCCAAGCTATTTAAATATATAACAGACAATATGCGAGATAATTAGTATTAAATAAGTCTAACTACCCAAGAATAATCTCGTTTTTATACTGTTTAAGGTAACCGTGTTCAATTTTGTACAATCACAATATAACCAAATTCGCTCATGATATTGTCTTGCATAGACACGATATAGGTCGCAATGAATCGACATATTTTTAAACCAAATAACTTGTAAATAACATATGAATAGCTTTATAAAGCAACTACTGAAAAAGTGTCCAAAAGCCTTTTATTGCGTATAATTGTCTATCTAAGCAGAAAATGTGACGGCATCGGTAAATACGAAAAAAAAATTGATTCGACGTTATCCTTAGCGCTAAAAATAATATAAAACTGCATAAGCAAAGATAATATGGCAAAATAATTGTATAAAAATATAAGATACACAATATAAATCAATCGTTTTGGAGTATAAAATGCTGCGAGGTGCATATGAGTTATCAAAATTAAATATATGGTTCGGTTGTAAAACACCAATTCTTCATTTTAATATTGCTTATGAAATTGCTTCATTTTGGAACAATTAAATGAAACTTCTACCGGTTTCAAATTAAAAATAAATGAATAAACACCTAACAATTAAATAATTGAAGTTAAATCGATACGCACGCACGCACAGGCAGTGAATAACTCCGATTTAAAAGAAATAAACTAATATTTAAAGATGGCAGCAATTTGATTCCGTTAAACTTTGATTGGCTATTCTGATACTTATTACCTTAATAATAAGTATGTATATTTAATCGCAATATTCATAGAGCAATTTTAGCAAAGAGGTTTTTAGGTAACCTTGAAAATGTTATTCGTATTTGGACTTGACGACCTTCAAATTCAAGTCGATGTACCTAATTATTGTCGATTTCGTTCAAATTAAATGCCATCTTTAAATGTTTTGCGAAAGGGGGTTTGTGTGCCCGAATGCGTAATTTACTTATTATTCAATTGAAATCTCAATAGTGATTATTAATGTCTTCACGTTAGAATATTGTTTATTGACTTGTGTTTATTGTAGGCACACGATATTTAGTAGATCTATAGTTTCCCCTTAGGGCTTAGGGCCTATAAATGTATGGAAGAGATGTATAGAAAATATTATTTTCTGGCTTTCTCCGTTTTGTTCGAATTTTCTTTATTATGTTCAAAACAATAACCAATTTAAATTTAATATTTTGATAGCTAGAAGTAGATGTATCTCACGAAACTCAGACTTAAGTGTGAATTAAAAATTCCTAGCTTTCAAGAATTAAGAATTATAAAAGTGGTTTTTCTTTTGATAATAAGTTATGTTAAGAGTTGGTTTTAAACAAGTCAAATAATTGGAACCAACATAGAATACAGTAAAAGAAATATAGTTATGTTATATGAATACCTTTCACACTATTCATCTGTTTCCTTTTTTTGTTTCTTTAGTAGAAAATCTTTTAAAAAGTGTACAAATTTCAGTATATTCTCCATTACCTTTGAATGTAGCGTGTCTGTGTATTCATATTATAACATCTGATGCGTGTGAATGAGATATAAGTCATATTTACGGAATATATCTCATGTGTATGAGCGAGACAGCGATATCACTTTTAAATGATAAAATTAGTCAAATCCTATTCACAATAGAACCTTACTTTGGTGACATTGCTTAAAATATTCTGTCACGATTTAAGAAAAGTTGGTTCCAATTATTTGACATACTCCAATTTTATCCCTTCGCAAGATATTTTTTGAAAATTTTTCCAAATTTTTTGACATTTTTTCAAATTTTTTCACTTCCTACACATCTCTCGCCCCATTTTACTGTGTCTTCGGATACGAGAACCTCGGTAAAGAGATTCCGAACTTGGTTTCTAGGCCTGTTAGTATCGGCATCGCTACTTGGTAGCCGCCGATGTGATGCGGCTTCTTCTTTGTTTCTTCTACTGGCATGGCCACTGTGAGCTCGGAGCCCGCTGGACGACTGAATGGAAATACATTATTTATTAATTCACTCGGTGAAAATGTAATGTTTCAATCGCAAAAGAATATTGCACTAAGTAGTACATTTTAATTAACATACAACAAAAAAAAGACGGGTTACACTCCGGGAGTGCCGGCAGAAGTGAAAACTTGATTATTAACGTTCAGCATGTTTGATATTTTGGAATGGTATCCGTCTTACGCTTTTTCGATCAGGCCACGTGTCCTGACGCGAGTCTAAGATTTTATACCCAACGCCGCTAAAGAAGTTTTCACTTCAAAAAAATTTTACACTTTTATAAGTAATGTTACTATCTTAATATTTCAGAAAGAAGAAATAAATAATTCACTGTGATAAGTTTAAACAATATCTTCGTTTGTTTCTTGAGAGAAAACAAAGCAGATGTTCAATGATAAGTAACAGCTTCATTGAACAAGAAAAAACTTAAAGGGGTTTGAAACTTTTTGTATGGACGCTGGCATATCGACCCGCCGCCATTTTGATTTTTTTTCAAAATCGCGGCGCACGATTAAAGTGGTATGTATGGATAGAGGACACATAGACGAACAAAAAATGTCCCATAACATAGTACCCTAAAGCGTCACATTACCGAGATATTTGGAGGTAAATATTCACTTATGAGTACAACGACAAACACTAAAAATAGACTTATTACGTGTCTATATGCATAATATTATCTCCAAATAATCACTCCTAGGTAGATTATTATTATTACAGGAAGAAAGTAGGTATTCATTACATTACTTACATTTTTATGTAATGTATGTATGTTTTTATGTAATGAATCTACCTACTTTCTTCCAATAAACTGTTAATAATAATAATCTACCTGGGAGTGATTATTTGGAGATAATATTATGCATATAGACACGTAATAAGTCTATTTTTAGTGTTTGTCGTACTCATAAGTGAATATTTACCTCCAAATATCTCGGTAATGTGACGCTTTAGGGTACTATGTTATTAGACATTTTTTGTTTGTCTATGTATCCTCTATCCATACATACCACTTAAATCGTGCGCCGCGATTTTGAAAAAAAATCAAAATGGCGGCGGGTTTGATATGCCAGAAAGTTTCAATGCCCTTTTAAAGGTAATAAAAAAGTCACTGTTCTTTTATAATATTAAGAAACCCCTTAACAACAAAATCATGTGATTCAATCATTATCTCTCACTATTATTTACTTTGTTTACACATTATTATCTAACCGTGACATCGACCTATTAGCCTTGAGTTATACTATAATGTATACAAAAAGTATATAAATAATTGTATTTAAATACTTACGATCCACCAAAGTCCACGTAGAATAGACGCTGTAATATTTCGTACGTGACAAGCGTCACGGCGAACTGCGGCGACGAACGGAACACACGAGCTAAGAAAAAAAAAGTAATTTTAAAGTACTTACTTTATACAAAGGAAAGACAACTTTTATGTTATGCATTATATTTGAAGTTAAACTTCTTTATCGGGGTTGGAAAAAAATTTAATGTAACATTTTTTCGTTACGCGCCATCTTGTTTTTATCCCTACCACGCGCGATTGACGTATTTCTGTAAAGTTGCATATAGTAAATTATTTTTTGAAAAATAAGGTCATAAAGAAGTTTCACTTCTTACGTGTGTACACGCACACATTTTTTTATTAATATTACATAGTCCTAATTATCTGTATGTTATGTATCGTTTTCGCGCCAAAGCAGGTAAAACAATTTTTGTCTTACAATGACGGATATAAATAATTTAGATTAGACTTCGGAGGTTAGGTAGGTATGTTACGAATACTGAAAATAGATGCATTTTGGAAGGAATATGGTAGCATAATGGAAATTTAAATTTTTGTAAATAAACGATTTGGGTTCAAAGCGATAACACATAGTTTTGACGTGACAACGTCTTATAATTCGATAGCCGGCTGCACGCACGAAAAAACATGACTCATGCGGCGTTACCTCGCTCTGAGGCGTTCCATGTAAGGCTTGAAGTGCAAGCGAGAGCGCGGAACGAGCGACAAAGAAGCACAATCGGACGTTGTCACGTTCAACTATCGTCAGTAAACCGACTTTACAGACATCCAATTTTTTTTTACATTTTGACAACATTGTGCTCCATTTAAGTCACCTTTAATATATTATATATAGTATGTTTGACACTTACCAATAGCACCCTTCCAGAATGCTCTAGCACCTTCTTCGGCGTATATTTTCCTAGTGGCGTCGATGACTCCGTTGTATGTAGTTTGACCGGACCTCGCTACCACCTGGCAAAATAATATTATTTTAGTTTCATTAAAAATATAATGCTCATAGAGTAAGTGAAGAATAAAGTGAAATTTTTAATTATGCTATTTCTTCCTTACTAATAGAATAAAAGCAATAGTACGTTTGTGGGTTTGTCGTATTCATACGACGCAACGGAGCGTTTGATGGTGTGTTTTTTTGTCCCGAGATAGTGCGTCTATCCTACTAGAAGAATTAGAATACCAGTATTCTAATTTCCTTAAAATATCAGACGAAGGCGATCGTTCGATAAATTCACCACGCGGACGAAGCCGTGGGAAATAGCTAGTCTATACTAATATTATAAAGAGTAAATATTTGATTGCTTGTTTGAATTGAATAGGATGTGAAATTACTAGATCCTACTTTATCCTTGATTAACATAGTTAGGTTACATTTTATGTTTTTATCCCGGGTCAACTAGGAACGAACGGCTAGTTTAAATAGTAAAAAAATTGGTTGTTTGTAAAGTAGGTTTACGATCGAGATGTTTACGTGATAACATAATGCAGTGGCAGCGCTCGAGATGAGACGGGAGATCGGTCCGTCTCTCTCTCTCGCTATACCTGCGATCGCGCTCGTGAGGTTTTGGTGTGACACAAGTTTCTGAACATGTCACCGTCGTCGTTTTAGTCGTAAAACGATTTTAAAAACGTTATCACGTTAAAACATACCTGTAATCTTGTTTTAATAACATCAGCGGGTGTAACAAGTGAAGCTGCGGGCACACCGGCGATGGCTCCCGCTGCTAACAGAGTTAGGGGATGGTTGTAACCGTTCTCGTCTGCGAATTTGGCCTGGAAATTAAATAAAATTATTTAGCTAAGTGTTATGAGGTAAAAATGTTTTTAGGGGGAGTTGAAATTAGGAAGCACATGTAACTATATTATAATTATGTATTATGTAAATATTTTGTCGTCATAATCGCCATATTTATACCCACTGCAAGGACAGTTCTTCTACGCGTTAAGTCCAAAATCTACACTAGCCATGTATGGTCAAGGATAATAATATGGCGTATTTCTGGGCTTAATAACATAGCGATAATAATCCCTACAGAATTGGGAAACCGAATGAATTCTCAAACCGATTAACCAATTGGGAAGTGGATAATGTGAAGTGTGTGTGGATTTTTTGCATGCTTCTCTATTTTAGTATTCTTTTTATTTTACTTATCCAAAACTGCTCTAAATTAAATAAAATAATACCTTAACATGCGCATACGCAGGGAAGTATATAGCGCTGAAGGGCACATCCCGCAGCAGACAGGCCTTCGCCCCCTTGTACAGCCCGAAGAGCCCCAAGTCCTTGACAACAGACCACGCCCGCACTTTAGTACCGCCAGCAATCTCACCCGCTACTTGTAAGCGGATTTTCACTATTTCTAACGGATTCGTGAATACTACTTGGGACGCGCCAGCCTGTAAAACAATAAAAAATAATTATGTTAACTCATAGACCTGAAGAAAAAAGTATGATAAATTGAATAACATAGATTATTCGAGTGTTATTTTATTTATCATCTGTTTAAAATCTGTACAATTTTGATAATAATGAAAAGAAATCAATAACTAAAAAAAGACGTGTGGCACTCGGGGACTGCCGCGGTAAAGCTATTGCATGCTATGATGCCTTCAAGCCACACCTCCGCGCCCGTCGGAGTGGGGAGCGTGAGGTTTTTTCGTTACGGAATTTCTGGATTCGGTCCCCGCGCTCAAGGCCCGCGATAGAAGCTATGCAATAGCTTAAAAACATTTGTTACTGACTTGGTTTCCATTAATATAAAAATATTTAATTATTTTCAAAATGATATTCTTTAAAAATCAAATACTTACACATGCACCAGCTATGACTTCAGCACCAAGAGTAAGGTTGCCATTCTTGTCCATTAGCTTGTCTCGGACTAAGTCGTTCATCTATAATATAAGTTGGTTTTCATTAGTATGATTTATTTTATCACATCTACAGACTATAAGGATTATAATTGAATACTAGATTATTTTTTAAATAATATCCCAGGATTATTGGAAATGATGAAATGTTTGAATAGTGATAGAAGTTTATTGATACAATTTGATGTTGTTAAATAAAAAAATCTTAGAACTTGTCTACGCCTGTTAAATTATAATAGCAATCGCGCACGCACCGACATGGATTGTCATTTTTATTAATTTATCATTTATTGGCCGGGTAGAATGTATTTTTTTTACTCATAAAGAAACCTTTGTACAAATGGGGCGTTGGTGTTGAAAATAAAATCTTTATACAAGTGATATTGAGTTTCCCTAAAGAAATTCCAGTTCCCATGCCTAAAGCGGGAACAATTCGGCGACCGTGACAGGACAAAAACGGATTTCACCGCAAAATACGAGTTTAATACAAAATATCTACACATCTACGCAACATTGTTTCTGGAATTGACGACTTCAATTTGGGACTGATTCCTGTCGAAAAGGATAACCTGCTCGTCTGAACAACGATACAGCTAAAGTGTCGTGCCGGAGTGCAGCTCATAGTACCAAGTTAAGTGCAAATCCTTAATACCACATTCCTATACCTAACCTTATAACATAAAATTTACGTTCATAATTATCCAAAAATTACCTATTATTTCGCTTCCATTTGTGTAAAACAATTTAAATTATAGTAATATTGGTTTATCAATACCTATTATCATATCTTCACGCCAGATTCCCTTGCGGGATTGGCATATAAATCGTAATTCATTTGTTCCAAATTAAATTCATTTTTTGTTAACAACAATCTCGAATATCTTAACCCTTCTCGCTTATAAACTCGACTTCGCCGAATAATTTCAGGAGCCGTCTTCTCAGGCGACTAAATATCGCTTGCACGATCTTCTGCGAAGCAGCTGCGTGTGAGCAGCAACCCGGCTACCAGCGGCAGGTTCCACCAGGCGAGGAGCGTGAGATAAGCATTTTATTTCTTCCATAATTTTATCAGGCTTGTTGACGTGCATTTAAATAATTTATTAATCGAAAAATAATTACATAATTTCAAAATAATTACATACAATTAAATTTTAATTTCATAACAATATTCAATTAAACTATTTTACAAAATGTCTACGGAACCTAATCCAAAGTTATTAAGAGATTTATATTCAAAAAGGTCTGCTATCAAGGGACAAATTACAAAATTTAAAAATTACTTGGACAGAATTAGTGAGTCCATTTCAATGAATGAACTATTAATGGCTGAATTTAAATTGAAACTTGGCAAATTTGAAGCATTGTCAACAAAGTTTGATGTGTTGCAGACTGAGATTGAGGTTCTTAATTCTGAAAATATAGATTCTGAGATTGATGAAAGAGACGACATTGAGAACGATTTCGTCCAAGGTATTGCTTCTGCTAAAATAATGATTAAACAATATGATAATTTATTTAATGACAACAAAAATCGTGGGAAATCGATGGGCAATGAAGACTCTTTCCATCAAGACTCAAATGTTAAATTACCACGAATCGAAATCTCAAAGTTTGATGGTTCATACTTCCGTTGGCTAGAGTTCCGCGATACATTTTCAAATTTAGTTCATAAAAACAAAAATATTACTGATATACATAAATTTCATTATTTACTTTCTTACCTTGAGGGTGATGCGGCACGGATTGTCTCTAATCTCGAAGTGTCAACAGCAAACTACCAGGCAGCCTGGACGCTACTTTGCGACAGATATAATAACAAAAGGCTTCTTGTTGATCATCACTTAGATTCTTTACTTAATATTCAATCTTTAACTCGTGAGTCAGACAAGTCACTACGTTTTTTAGTCGATCATGTTACAAAAAATCTGCGCGCCTTGTCTAGCCTGGGTCAGCCTACTGACCATTGGGATGTACTTATAATATTTATTTTGTCTTCTAAATTGGACAAATGTACTCTTGTTAAATGGGAAGAGTATCGAAATACTATTGATGACATTCCAACTTTGCAACAATTTCAAAGATTTTTAATCAACCGTGCAGATGTGTTAGAATCTTTAAATCGCAATAAGGTTGGCACTAATAATGAATCCCAAAATAATTCTAAATCACAATTCACGTCACGTCCCTCACGACTTAATTCACAAAAAAATAATAAATTTAATACAAATAAAAGTACTAATTCATTTTCTACATCTAATCAAAATAAATTAAACGTTTATCTTTGCATAATTTGTAACGAAAATCACAGAATTTATGACTGTCCTACATTTAAGTCTAAAAACATTCAAGATAGGCTGTCGTATGTAAATAAATATAAATTATGTCGAAATTGCCTCAGACAAGGGCATCCTGTCAGTGACTGTCGCATGGGTTCATGTCGACAATGCCAGCAAAAACACAACACTCTTCTCCATAATTCTAATGATGATGTCACTGCCAACTTCAGCACAGATGAACAAGTTGAATCAAACGAATCTGTAGCAGCCTTTTCTAGACAAATGTCCAAACATGTTCTTATATCTACAGCATTGATAGAAGTTTTTAACCCTATTAATAAGCAAGTAGAAAAGGTTCGTGCTCTCTTGGATTGTGGCAGCCAGTCTTCATTTGTCACTAAATCCCTGCAACGAAGAATGTCATTAAGAACTTGCCCATTGCAGGCAATGAATGTCATTGGCATTGGCAATAATTCTTCTAATACAGTGCACGAAAGCTGTCTCACTCAATTAAAATCTCTAAATAGCAACTATAGCGTTACTCTTTCATGTCTTGTTCTCAACGAATTGACGGGCCGCTTACCTAAGACCCCAGTTGACATTCAAGGTCTCAAAATACCTAATTCTTTAACTTTGGCGGACCCTGAGTTCTACAAGCCAGCTCCGATTGAAGTTTTAATTGGAGCAGATATCTTCTGGGACATTCTAGAAAGCGAACAGCTTTCTTTAGGTCCTAATAATCCTAAATTGCAAAATTCTAAATTCGGCTGGTTAATAGCTGGCCCAATTAATAATTCTCGTAGTAACGAAATTCATTGCAATCATGCCATAATTACAAACCCTACTTCTAACAAAATTCACAAAATGCTCACAAAATTCTGGGAGCTTGAAGAGCTCACCCAAAAAACTGTTCGAAGTCAAAATGACATAACATGCGAAAAACACTTTCTAAATACCACCACTCGCTTAGAAAGCGGCAGATTCTGTGTGAAGTTACCCCTAAAGGACTCACCTGACTGCCTCGGCGATTCATACTCTCAAGCTAAAAAACGATTCCTAAATCTTGAGAAAAGATTTAGACGAAATAATATCTAATCACCGGCTGTGATGATGAAGATCAACTTAAATACATTCAAAATTCAGTTTCAAACGCTCTAAATTCAGCTTGTTTTCCTCTACGAAAGTACAAAACTAATCCAAAAAACTTATTTCAAAATTTACACAAAAGTAATATTATTAACAATCATTCAACAATCAGTGAGTCGTCGAGCACTCTCGGACTTTGTTGGGATCCATCGAAGGATGCCTTCAATTTTCCAATCGAAATTCCACTTCATAGTGACAAAATCACAAAGAGACATATCCTCTCAAGTTCATTTCGAATCTTCGATCCTTTAGGTCTTTTGAGCCCGTGTATTATTCAACCAAAGATGTTGCTCCAAAAATTGTGGCTCGAGGGTGTTGAGTGGGATGAACCTGTGTCGCGGGATATCAAAAATGACTGGTTGGACATTGTTGATAATCTAAAATTTCTTTCAAACATCGATATTTCTCGTAGAGCTCTTTGCGATTCACCAAAAATCGTTTAGCGATGCATCTCAATGCGCTGATGGCCTCAACTTAACAAAAAATACGAAGAAGACTTACCTGAAGTCAAGGTCCATACAGCCGTCGAATCTGAAATTAATTTTGATTTTAAAAAATATTCTAAATTTACAAAACTTCAAAGAACTTTTAGTTATATTTTACGATTTTTACACAACTCTAAAAAACAAAATAAAAATAATAAACTTACCGGTATTCTATCAACTGACGAATTAAATAATTCTTTTAATTTTATTTGCACGCTGTCCCAAAAACAAAGTTTTAATTCTGAATTTGATAAGTTATCAAATGGTAAACCTTTAAGCCCAAAATCAAATATTTTATCGTTGTCTCCATTTTTTGATCATCAGGCGAATCTCATAAGAGTCGGTGGCAGGCTCGGTTCATCTGAATATAAATTTGAAAAGAAGCATCCCATTCTTCTAAATTCAACTCATCATGTGACGAAGCTTCTTTTTGAACGCGAACACGTTCGATCTATGCATGCAGGACCGCAACTTCTGTTGTCGATTATCCGCGAGTCTGTTTGGCCTGTAAATGGCAGAAAACTAGCTAGGCGCGTTGTCAAAAACTGCGTTACCTGCACTCGTCTTCGTGGTCAGACCTATAATCCAAAAATGGCTGACTTACCTTCAAATCGCGTCAACGTTGACTTTCCCTTCAAGTCTGTTGGAGTGGACTATGCGGGCCCTTTCTTCATTCTAAATCGTAAAGGACGCGGTGCTAGAGTAGTTAAGTGCTACTTATGTTTGTTTGTGTGTCTGCGTTTCAAATGCATTCACTTAGAGGTCGTGTCTGATTTGACAAAAGATGCTTATATTATGACACTTCGCAGATTTGTGGCACGCCGTGGAAAGCCAATCGAAATATTTTCCGACAACGGTAAAAATTTTGTAGCTGCCGCGAAAGAATTAAATAGTTTTCTAAAGGCTAATCAAGAACCTCTGTCTGAGTTTGCTGCTCAGGAGGGAATAAAATTTTCTTTTATCCCCGCTTGCGCTCCTCACTTTGGTGGAATATGGGAGGCCGGGGTTAAGTCCGCTAAATTTCATATAAAGCGAGTCATGGGCAATACTCATCTCACATTTGAGGAACTTTCGACATTGTTTGCTCAAGTGGAGGCCATTCTCAATAGCCGTCCTCTGTGTCCCATGTCATCTTCCCCCAATGACTTCCTTTCCTTGTCCCCAGGGCACTTCTTAATCGGAAGATCATTGAATGCACTGCCAGCTCCTTCGTTGGATAACGCTAAAGAGAGCTCCCTGGATAGATATGGCAGACTTGAACAAATTCGCCAACACTTCTGGAAGAGATGGCAGAAAGATTATATCTCAGAAATGCAACTACGAACCAAATGGAAGGTTGACAAATCAAAAATAAACGTCGGAGACCTCGTACTGCTTCAAGAGGATAATTCTCCACCACTTTGTTGGCGCATGGGGCGTATCGTTCGATTATTCCATGGAACAGACGGCGTTTGTCGAGTTGCGGACGTCGAAACTACAAGAGGCTGCGTTCGAAGACCTTTGGTTCGACTGTGTCCTCTGCCCACTTCTGAAGACCTTCAAGCTTGAAAATCTACGCTTTTCACCGGGGGGAGGATTATGTCTACGCCTGTTAAATTATAATAGCAATCGCGCACGCACCGACATGGATTGTCATTTTTATTAATTTATCATTTATTGGCCGGGTAGAATGTATTTTTTTTACTCATAAAGAAACCTTTGTACAAATGGGGCGTTGGTGTTGAAAATAAAATCTTTATACAAGTGATATTGAGTTTCCCTAAAGAAATTCCAGTTCCCATGCCTAAAGCGGGAACAGAACTTCTATAAAATTTAGATTAAAATAAACTTGTGTAGGTTAACACATACACGCACCTGTATAAAGAGGCAATATTACAATGAAATAATAAATTACAAACTAAACCCAACCACAAACTAAAAACGATTTTTTAAAGAAAATAAAAAGGTATTTTCGAAAAATATAAAAATGTGCTCACAGTCAATTTAATAGCTTTCTCCGGGGCGACTCCAATCAACTGAGGCACTAGACCTCTATATAGACCGAAGACACCCTCATGCCGGATGACCTTCTTGAAGCAATCCCACGAGTTCCTGTACGCCACTTCACCGATGAACGAGCCTGTACGCTGGTTCTGCATTCTGGTCTTCACCAAGTCTATTGGGTATACCGCTGAAGCTCCCACCGCTGCAAGACGAATTTAAATATTTTATAGAATAGAAAATCTATATATATAAAACTCAAAGGTGACTGATATAGTGATCTATCAACGCACACCCCAAACCACTGGACGTATCGGGCTGAAATTTGGCATGCAGGTAGATGTTGGGACGTAGGCATCCGCTCAGAAAGGATTTCCCGAAATTCTAGCGGGAACGGGGAAAAACATGGATGCACGTACAAAGTCGTGGGCGGAAGCTAGTATTAAATAAGTCTTAAAAATTGAAAATTTTGATTGAAAATTTTCATTTTGATTTTTGCAACTTTGATTGAAAGCATTTTGTTTTAATAAATTGCCTAAAAATTAATATCTTATGAATTGAAAATGTTGCGTTAAATTTTTAATTTACATTTTTACAACTTTAAGAGATTTTAGAAAGATGTTAAACATACAACTTTGCTGATAAATTCCTATCCTATCCTATTTCAATTTCAAGGTGTACCGAGGATTACCTACATATCTTTATTCATGACATATGTTATTTGCTCTCAAAGAGTCAGTTTTCCCATTTCTTATAAACTTTCCATAACTTTAGAAGCTAAAATATCAGGGGCCTTAGACAAAGTAACAATTAAAAAACGATAACGAAGTTAGAAAAGGAAAAAATGTATGGGATTGACATACGCCGCGTTAGATCACGTGGTCTATTTAATGTCAATCCCATACATTTTTCCTTTTCTAACTTCGTTATCGTTTTTTAATTGTTACTTTGTCTAAGGCCCCTGAATGTTAAAATACTTGCCACCAGCGATGGAACCCAGGGTAAACCTATATGTGCTCTCCAATATTTGAATTAAAACACTCCTCTCTTCAGGACTCTGAAACAAGCATACACATTATATTTATTTGAATCTTTTATACTCTTTAGTTCAATGAATCGCTTAATATGTTGTGCGTTGACACGGATATCAAAGCATATTTTGTTGGTATTTTATAATTTGGAAAAAACAATTTAGTTACAATTACAGCTGCTTCTAGCATTACTTTTGTTTATTTTACACTTTGTTATAATCAATAACATTACATTAGTTATTGATTATAACAAAGTTGCGGAATCTTACAAGTGTACCATTTTCAGGAATTGAGTATGTTTCTGGAAACTCAATGGTTTAAAGGTTTAAGCACAATTTGTCATATGCTTCCTTACGCAATATAATTTAAGAGGAAAAGAGACAAAATAAGAAACAACTTATAAAAAAAAAGACATGGCAAATGAAAACAGACAACCAAAAAAAAAAAAGTGTGTGCGTGTAACCTTTACGCGCGATTGAAGTAAAACTTCTTTGGCGTTGACGACATATATCACTGAAATGATTAAATATTAACTTAAATAAATAAATATTATATTATAATTTAATTATATTTATTATTCATGTGCTTTACAAAGATTATTTAAATGTTATATTAATATTATTCATTCGAAACAGGTAATTGAATGTCATCATAATTTCTTACGTACGAAATTATAGGTTTGTGGTAACTATAATGTGAAACATAAATTTTACTCTCTAAATTTACTACTTTTCTTGAAAATACAGCATCTATCGTTGTACCGAAACGCGTTGTTGAATGAAGTCGAGAAGTATTCATAGATAAATCAAATTTTTCTTCTAAAAAATCAATTAACGGCTGAGATTCCTGAGAGCGAAAATTAACATTAAAATCTCCAGTTAGAATCATCGGTAATTCATGATAATTACTATTTAAAAGTCGAGAACCTTCAATTGTGAAGTGAAGTAATTGCTGATGAATAAATTTTATGATATTTGTCAGGCTAGTATTTGTAGAAATATAAATAGCAACGATAATCACAGGTTGGTCATTCGTATTAACACATCGAACCAAGGCGATGTCACCAATTTGTGAAACCTCATCGGAAATTTGTGATAATATAGTTGGTGAAATATTTTGAATTGGTGTTACATTGTTCAGTGTATCTGTAGATGAATGATATACAGCTACTCCACCAGCAGTTGAGTTGGGTCGTTTGTATTGGGTAACGCAATAAAAATTTTCAATAAGAATTTGTTCGTCATTTTTCATCCAAGTTTCGGAAAATAACAGCAATGTGGACGTTTTTAATACTTTATCATTCAGATCAGAAACATGAGCACGTAAACTTTGGCAGTTGAAGGAAAATAGTGTAATGTTACTCTCATTTACAAGGTTATATAATTCTTCCTGTTGTGTTATTAGGCGAGAATTTGAAAGTCTTTCAAATTCACACTGTAAATCAACTATTCCCCCTGGACGCTTTCTTCCATGATAAAATTTGTTGTCATCGGTGTTTGAGACAATGAACAATCCATTTATATCAGTTTCTCGTGATAATGCTACATATAACAGCTGCTGACTGTGACTTTTATTGTATTCATAAACGATTTGATCAAAAGTACCACCTTGAGACTTATGTATTGTAAGCGCAAAAGCAGATACTAATGGAAAGTGATTTCTCTTTGAAAATATTGTCTTATTTCTATTCATTGGTACAGATGACGATCTTCGTAAAATTGGGACTGCTGTTCTACTAATGTTTAGAGTTTGAATATGATGGGCAGCTTTTTTCCTAATTTTCTCTCCTATCTTACCAGGAAACTCAAGCCATAAGTCATCACGTTCAATATACACTAACTTTCCAACACAACCGTTGGCTAAGCCATCAGATACATCAATATTGGTTGTAATAATGTAAAATTTGTTAAGAACTAATATGATTTCATAAGGCGATCCTCCTGTATCAATAACTGACATTTTATGAAATTGTTGGCGTACAAATGCTTCTTGTTCAACTGAATGACAACCTATATACATATCTGTTGCTATGGATACTACTTTGTCTTCAGCAATATTTAAAATAGATTGATTATAATCCGCAACATGTTTATTTTTATTTTTAATTTACTTATTTTAAAAGTAATAAATAAACAAGTATATTTAGAGATTTTCAAAAAATTTTGCAATTTAAAATAATGTTTTTTAAACTGTTGAATTTTTCATTCACTTTGCTATTCACAATTGATCCGTTTGAAAATTTGAAAATAAATAATCCACAGAAATAATCCTAATTGATTATGATATTTGCCACTAAAGTAGAGCCATTTTAATAGGCAACATTTGACAGTTCAACAAAATTCAACAACGTAACCTAGTAACGACGACATAGAATAACAAGATATTTCGTTTTGTTAGAACTGCACATTTGCTTAACTTTTTTTAATTACGACTACATATTTATAATAATAATGACGGATTAAAGTAATTTTAAGATTTCATTTTACTGATAAACCATTCTAAACATAATAAACAATTTCTGAATTGAAGAACTGACGTCACTACAATTTTGTGTCAATAAACCTTTTTTCTTTTTAAATACCAGAGACGTTACTGTAAAAATCGAAATCTGACATCTAGAATCGAATGCATTGATTACTTGTGAATAAAAATCATCATAAATTAATAAATTCGATTGACAAATGTTTCAAATCCGTATCGATTTATTCACTTTAATCGATGTTTTTAAGCAGGTTACCTCTCTTCGAAGATAAAATTGATAGACGTCAAATGTTGCCTATTAAATTGGCTCGACAATAGCTGGCGTATAAGTCAAGAAGCGTGTAGTATATGACATATACTTACAACCAATCAGAATTATTATTTTTAAATGGCGGAAACTACATAGACTATAGTAAGCGTTACTTCCGTCAGAAAAAAAATCTGAGTTACTCCCTAGTCGCGCCTAAAGAAGTTTTACTTCAATATTATAGTTTTGGAGTTGCATTACATAAGATGCCACTTAAAAGACGTTGGACAGAAGCAATATGTATAGCTTTTATAATTCACCACAAAGACATGAATTATTTAAACAATTACTAGTTTAATGAATAATAACACAATCGTGACAGTTATATTTAATTTCTATTGCCAATTGATATTGATATGGCCATCCGCGCCAACGCAAGTATTAGGTAAAATAAGCTAACGTGCATTATATTATGGTGTCTGCAAGCTCCTGATTGGTTTTAACGTGTATTCGAGGCTTTTGAATTAGCAATATACGTAAAAATGGGTCTGGGATCAGGTGGAAATACTTGAGTAATAATTTCTTAAATAGGAAGAATATACAAGCCCATCACATTTTGTTAAAAATAAGTTTCAAAGGAGAAAAATACCGTCAAGCATATAATATTATACCCTGTTATGGTATTTTTGACAATGGACTCTCGTTTTTATATTTGTGAAGTTTTGAATGTAATCAGCTTGTAGTTTCAGGTTTTAATTATAAATGGACGCAATATGGTGAATTTCAGTGTGTCTTTAGAACATAAATTAGCTTAACATTAAACTATAATTTTTTAATTTTTGTACATGCAAATGTACAAAAATTACAATTCTTGTATTAGCAGTATGAAAGGAAGAAAGTAAAATAGCAGTTCATTTATTATGCTTAACTATCACCTGTTTCCTAAAATAAATCTCAGTGAGAAGTGTTCAAATATCCAAAAAATAAAAGAAGGTAGATATAATAAACAAATATATACTTAAAGAAAAATTAGGCAGTGATTTCTAAATGTCGGAAATTTGAGGAGGGTCATGAGATTTCAGCATCTTTGGCAATATTTACCCACTACTCTTTGCCTTTAAAATTCTTACTTCATAACCAAAATCTCACAATCAGCAAGTAAAAGAAACATAGAAACATCATAACTTCAATGTCCTTTGTACTCACCAAAATGCTCCGAAACAAGTTTACTAATCGAAAAGGCCCTCTTAACATATTTACCTCCTCCTTTTAAGCATTGAAAGAAAGAGAAAAATACATAGCGGTGAGTTAGTGATGTTTCCGAAACGCATATTAACAACATAGTATACAAACAACTACAAACATACATTAGTCTTCCAGACTGCCCCTGTAAGGATTAGAAGCATTGTAAGATCATAAGCTAAATATAAAAGGTGAACTTACCGACACTGCTTTGATTTCGGCAACTCTTCTTGTCACTTGTTTGAAGTATTGTTCGGGTGTGATTGCGTTCAAGTCATTGTACACGATACGTCTGTGAAATAATCATACTACTTATGAAAAAAAGTTTAAGAATAGTATTTGCAGTTAATGCGAAAAAACGAATGAATTATTTCAGAAAAATTCCATTCATCATGGATTTGATAGACACCCCGCAGCGATCTCTGTGTTTTGATGTATGTGACACAAAAATAATATTAATATGCGTGGAAACTTATGAGTGGTTTGTAGTGCAATTCTAAGCTGTAACAAACTTTTTTCACACAGCAACCGAACCCAGATTGTCTCGTATTGTAAGCCAAGTCCGCGGGAGCCGCTGATGTAGCCGAATCAGGACTGGGTATAGAATAATATAATGTGTTACATAAAATAATATTATTAAATAATTTGTCGAATAACATCGCATGTGCATACTTTTTGTCTTTTTATCTGTGCCATGTAAGATTAAAACGACGTTCTTTTTTTAATTTTTGCATGTTGTGCTTTTATGAGTAATATTTTACTAAGCAAAGTTCGGTGTCCCCTTGTGTTGTTCTGGTACTTGATTGATCAATTTTCTTTACAGACAAGAAGATCTTTGCCTGCCTCCTGTTAGACCAAGACATTTTGTTATTCGTCCTGAGAATCGGAAACAGGAGCGGACAGTTTCTTTCCGGTTTTATGTTTACAAAGCAATTTACTTTAAATATTATAGCAATTGTTTTTTTTTATATAAATAGGTTACCATGTAACTTTTTTATAATTTAACTTAATAGAGCAATCCATTTTTATTTGGTACAAAAGGTTATCTATCAAATATACTAATGTTACATCAAAAACAAGTAAATTGCATTACACAGGGACAGCATAAAATTGTAATTGAGCGGATAACTCGATAATAATCGAAATATTGATGCAATATTGAACTAAATGTTGTTTTTATCATATTGTTAATAATTTGCAAATGATGTCCATATCAAATCTTTTTTATGACAATAATGACAATAAAACATGTATAGTGAGCCTCGGAAATAAAAACAAACGGGCAGACTGAAAATCAGCGCTGCTCAGGCGTTAAAGCCCGACAGCACGGCTGAGTCTGACCCGATTGCCATGTAACTACTTAGTGTATGTTTTTTTAGTAATATAAGTAGTTGTTAAGTGTGTAAATGTGGCAATAAATATTTTTTCTTTCTTTCTTTCTTTCTTAATAATTCAGCTAGCGTGATAAACATGTCATGGCGTTACCTTTACCTTTACCGATTACCGATAATCTAGGGATATCTTTTGTAGATAAGAAAGATTAAAGACGAAAGATATTCTTACGCGTAACGCGCAAGCGGTAATTTAGTGGAATTTTTTTATAATTCTACGTTTTTGCGTATTTTTATCAATCATAATCTTTATTACCGTTCTTTTGTATTAAAATAATTTCCTGATATAGATAGGATAGGTTAGGTTTGGCAATGATATTTGCAATTTCAAAGTCACTTGCAAGAACTTTGTTGATATTATTGACTTATTTATGGTTTTAGATAAATAAAGACCTTGTTTTAATTTCATAAGTGCGTTTAGAATATTCCACATCAAAACAATTTTCATGAATTGGTGGAATTTTTTTTTTCAATAAAACTATAATATTATACTAAGTCATTTTGGTATATCAATACAAGATCAATACTCATTGCGAAGTTACTCAGCATTAAGTGCATATGCCATTAATACTGTTTATTACATAGTACGTATGCTTTAACAGATAATCATGTGTATGTAATCAGATTACGCCTTATCAGATTATAACACACGTGTAACTAAAGGTTCGATCTCTTATGAACAAAACGCTTAAAGGTTATATTTTACTAGCTTTCCGCCCGCGGCTTCGCCCGCGTTTTCAAAGAAAAACCCGCAATTTTCCCGTTCCCGTGGGATTTCCGGGATAAAACCTATCCTTAAAATCCTTTCTTAGGGGACGCCTCCGTTATGACATCTACCTGCCCATGCCAAATTTCAGCCCGATACGTCCAGTGGTTTGGGCTGTGCGTTGATAGATCACTATATCAGTCACCTTTGTGTTTTATATATATAGATTGCATAGATCAGCTGTTTACCGTTTCTCTTTATCAATAAGGCCCGAGTTATTAGCAATGTAATTATTGGTTTACGCTAATATCACTCATTAATAGTACCGTTTTGTGTTTGATTCTAATAGGATTGTAAATAAACAATTAGCGGTAGGATGATTAGATTTGTGGATAATATAGATACTATGTACAAACATTGTAGTAATTACGTAATTAATATTTTGGAAATGCGAACTAAGACATCCATACTCTAAATTCTAAGTGTTGCAGTTTTTATAGGAATTAATCGACTGCATCTCTGATTATTTCGCTAATAACGATTCCAATGATTTAAATGAGAAATTATACATGTATTAATCGTATTTAACTTCGTAATTATTATTGATAAACAGATTTCAATGCTAGTTCTACAAATTCGAGAAAGAGAAATCGCAATTATAATGTATAATAGTAGAAGTTTAAAGATTAGCATTTGTTTGATCTACTTCAATGAAGCAATCATCCAATTGAAATAATTTATGGTACGAAGAATAGATTGTTATCCCAATAAGAAATCGACTTTAAGTCAGGTCATGTTGTTAATCTCAATATGTTTTGATATACTTTGATTTATCTGAATAATATACTGGAATCATTCCGAAAAATAGCTGCATCATACCATTAAGGAAAAATACATTTGGGCTTTTTTCATTTCATAAAAAAATCATAAGTTTTCCTGCTTCACGATAATCTTTAAATCTATTGAAAACACTTATTTTATTACTTACTTACATCACCCTAGTAGATAAATGTTTACTTTTTTTACAAAATATACTCATTACAAATACCTATCTAATATTTCAGGAAAAGACTAGAATGTAATCGAAAAAAACCTATAAAAAAAAAATTATGTTTTATAACTAAGTTATTCTCCTAACGGAAACATATTTTGTCCCACATAATCTGTGCTAATAAGTACTTTATATCTCTATAACTATTACCTATTACTTAGAAAATGTAATTCGCAACTCACCCATTAGTATGATGTATCATTTCGCACAAAGTGAACAATATATCCACTTCTAAGGGTGTAATTTGGCTCATCATTTGGGCAGAATGTAGGAATTCCTCTTTCGTAACTTCCTGTGTTCGGTGTCCGTTCGTTGCGTTCAAATATACACGTTTGATTAACTCCATGTTATTTAGGAGGGAATTAAAAGCCATGTAGTATGGGAAACTGATTTTTCTCTCGCCTTGCGGGAATCCGGACGCCTGGAAGATTTTGATATGGTATTTAGAAGAAGTTTTAAACTGTTTCCTAATCCTGCCCAAAGGTAAAACACATAGGGCACATAGTGTATACAATGTTTTACGTTTTGTAGACGTAAAACACTATATTTAGAGTCTTTTATTACCTGAAATTTGGTAAAATTTTGAAAATGTAACAACTAACTATAAAGATTATCTTTTATGTATGAAGTAGGTACTAAATTTAATATTCAAAGACTTATTCTTTACTATGTTAGCCTTTGATGCATATGCATTGCCTTGTAACAAATACTTTAGGATCTATTTGATAAACAATGTGGTTTTTCTTTGTTTTCTTTAAATACAAGGTAATGCCTAGTATGACCAATGTAGCACAGACATTTATGATTATTGTACTTTAGATAACAGTAAGTATAAAATATTTTCAATACTTATTCTTATTGCTATTAAGATTATTTTAAAGTCATAATAATATTTTATTAGAATCCTATTAAAATGAACGTAAATAGATTTTATGTAGAATAGTTAAATAGAACACATAACTAGTTAGTTTCTCCGATAAACGCCATAAAAACCCGCAAATAAGTGTGTCAAGTTCAAGCATTTTAATAAAGATAAAGGGGAGACAATGTATCATAAATAAGCTATCAATGTAATGTGTATTTAAATTACACTATATGAGAACATAGATTTTATACCGAACATATATTCGACACATTACATTTCATGATAAGTAACTATAGTTTTAACTTGATCCCAAAAATGATGGTTACTCAATCTAATTTGACGTGACAACGTCTTATAATTCGATAGAGCCGGCTGCACGCACGAAAAAACATGACTCATGCGCCGTTACCTCGCTCTGAGGCGTTCCATGTAAGGCTTGAAGTGCAAGTGAGAGCGCGGAACGAGCGATAAAGAAGCACAATCGGCCTTAAGACGTTGTCACGTTCAACTAACGTCAGTAAACCGACTTTACAGACAACCATTTTTTAAATTTAAATGAGATAAGATTTATTTATTTTTTCGTTTCGAATAAAACTACTCGACCTAATCGAACCGAAAATAATTAAATTTATTATAATTAGTATAATTTAAAATAATAATTGTGTGGTTAGACTTCTGTGGTCGTGGTGTGATCTTAACGGATAACCAAATGTAGATAATATTAGCACATAATTAAAAAGTAGTTAAGCAAGCATTTACCCACGATCTGATTGTTTGTGATTAAATGCAAGTTATTGTTACGAAGCAAAAACTTTATCATTTTGGTAATTTATTTATAATTATATCATTTTCGTGTCAGATTAAGCACGAGACAATAAATAGCATCATCATAATCATTATCTATAATAATAATAATTTATGCTCTGCTTTTTGTGTGTTTTTTTTAGAAGTTGTATGAAGGTCATATTGCAAGAAAAAGATGAGGCCTAATTAATATTATCACGGTTCAAGAGACAGACTGACGGATAGACGGATCAATCATCGACAGAGAGCGAAGTTTTATTAATAGGGCCATGTTTTACCTTTTCGGTACGGAACCCTAAAAACGACCTAAATCATTAGCAGTAAGATAAATTAAGTAAAAACAAAACTTAATAACTACAAAAAATATAAGATACTTATACAAAGACTAAAGAGCTGGGTTAAATTATTAAAATTCCATAATAATCTAACATTAACTTTTCATATTTATCAAAACTTTCACAATAATATTCAAGAAAATTTTCTTAACTAAAATTTACACTAAAACCTACATAAATAAAACTTGTACTCACTTCAATGACTTTCGTCTTCAGTTCCTTAGTAAGTAGGTGGTTTTTGACGGACAGCATGATATCCCTAAAGTCCCCAACACTGATGAACCCGCTACCATCATGGTCTCGTTTCTTGAAAGCCTCGACTCCATATTCCTCATGGAAATCGTGTAGGAACTGACTGAACTCTGGGTATGTTACGAGACGTTTCTTGTCCTGCGAAAAAAGTTTGCATAGAATAATTGTAGAAAGTAAACAAGTGATTAATTTATTCTTTACCTGATTGAGTCATAAAAACTTCATATATACTAATATAACAGTATCGCCTTTGATATTTGATTGATTAGCTCATGCCAAACAATATTACTTACTCTTTAATTATTCAAGTTACAGAAGCTAATTAGAACATGAAATTTTATTCACATAATTTGGAAGAATGCAGAGCCGAAATGTATACATTTTAGACGAAATACACAAACTTTACTGTAGTACAAACTTATTACGTTAACCCTATTCTTATAATGTAAACTATATTAATATCAAGAACAATCAAGCAAAATAATAATCAAATGTTACCTTTCCAAAGTACAGGCGAACAAACGTACTCTCCATGTTGAACGGCAATTTCTTGTACAAAGCCGTCTTTTTCATGACGTCCGCAAACTCCTCTGAAATTCAATCAATAATTAATTAATTCTTATAACTTTCTTACTCAAAATCTATATATTATATATTATATAAAACTCAAAGGTGACTGATATAGTGATCTATCAACGCACAGCCCAAACCACTGGACGTATCGGGCTGAAATTTGGCATGCAGGTAGATGTTAGGACGTAGGCATCCGCTAAGAAAGGATTTCCCGAAATTCTTGCGGGAACGGGGAAAAACGGGGATGCACGTACAAAGTCGTGGGCGGAAGCTAGTCATAAAATAAGAAGGTATTTTCTCATACCGAATGTGACCAGTCCATTCCCATTAGTATCAAAGAGCTGGAAGGCGGTTTTGTACAGTGCATCGGGGACACACAGGAGTCCCTCGAAGGCCTGGAACTCGGAGAATGAAATGAATCCATCCTTGTCCATGTCGACAATGCCAGCAATAAGCTGGACTGACTCCTTGTTGTAGTCATCTGTATATACAAGTTTTGTATTAGTTTCGCAATTTTTTTAGAAGTATTTAAGCTTGGGATAGCTTTAAACCTTGCTGATATAGTCTTTGATGGCTTTTGCTAGCTTATAGCACTTAAATACAATAATTTTGAGACATCATAACTTTAAAAGACGGATATATGAAACAGAACATATCAGCAAGCAATTAAACCTGCAATTATTGTTGTATTTAACTATCAATAACCTTAGTTAGAATTAGATAGATAAAACTAATGGAGTATGGTATTCATGCATTATAAAAAGCAATTATGCATAAAGGAAACAGTGATAACAATATTACCTTCATCAAAGAGTCCAAGGAATTGCCTGACAAAATTCTCACTAGTAATGTACTTTTCACCATTTTTCTCTACCGTGGCATACCTCAAGAATATCTCTCGAAGTTTATCTGGTTCGGCCCGTTTTAAATAACCAGCCCCCTGAAAAATACATTTGGCAGTTAGAAAAAACATTAGGAATTGACTTTCACTATCTACTGATATAGATAATTAGAATATTTGGTTAGTGAAGATACAAAGTTGTGTTTGTAAATGTTATTATACACTAATTAAGATATGAATTCATTGATTTCACAGATATAAGAGCATCTGATGTTATAAAATCTTAACATTTAGTTAATAAGCATCATCAGATGAACAAATAAACAAAAATAATATTTTTTTATTAGCCTATATTATTTTAATAGTGTTGGACTCGGAATACAAGTTTTATGTGAGTATTAATTTTTGTTATTAGTTTTTTATTCAATGTTTTTAATTTATTTTTAAGGGTATTTATTAAATTTATGTCCAATAACATCATAAATTTCAGTCTCCTCAAAATTTGTTTAACTTTAATAAAAACTAAGATTTAAAAACTTAAAATTTTATAAACAAATTTTTTGAATTAAATACCTGTAAGTGTGGTTACTTACTTTCATTATAACCAATAAATTAAAACTATTATTATTAAAAATACTTAAACAATTGACAATTCATGAACACATATAATATCTATACAACTTCTAGCACAAATGTGCTATATTTCTCTGTATAGATTATGCTAAATCATAATATAAGTGATAATGTTATAAATTGATTACATAATAACTTATGACGTTAATTATTGCCATAAGTGTCTCTATACTATGGTAAAAAAATTGTCAAGTTAAGTGCAGGGTCATGATAAGTTATCAATCACTAACCATTCACATGATCATATTTAAAATTTTGTTTAAATGTTTTGACCACTCCAAACACTGGCTAGTAGTGTAATGTATCTATCATCATACAAAACAAAAAATTATTTAAGAAAAAATCTCAAGTAAGGTTCATTTGGAATAATTATTTTTAATGATAAGTAGGTACAGATTTCTAGCTCATGTAGATATTTTTTACATTGTTAATCCACTAATTTTTACATTTTTAGGAATTGGTTTGTGTAATTCAAAATTATTTTTTAGAGCAGTTTTATATTGGTTAATATAGAACTTTATAAATCTTTTTATTTAATACACACTAGATTTTTCTATTTGTTTCACTAAAAATTAACTTCACAATTCACTATTATAACACACAGTCAAAGTTTCAATAAGATTGTAATAAAATAATATATTAGATAGGTTACCCGACGTGAAGTCATTTTGATGTAAAGCTTGGAGCAGGACTAAAATTAATAGATATTAAACAACTTGACGTAATAGATAAGAAAGTTGTTATCATATTGTGTACTCAAGAATTCTTATATCTTACATGTTCAGATTATTTTCATCATTCATGAAACCTGACATTTATTAAATTCATATATATTTTTACCCACAAAATGAAAAATGTAGCGAAAATTAAATCATCGTGTGTCAAAATCGGTAAGTTTCATATATTTTGCATTAAGTAATGCCAGATTTTTTTTATAAAATTCATTTGTTTCTATGTGATTTTCGACTAAGGTCAAAAAGGTTAGGAAGCTGGTTAACTGATTACCTATCTAATATGATTATCCTAAAACATGTTATGATAAATAAGTTAAAATTTTATAAATACCGAATATTCATGAAATCGTGTTTAGAAAACTATGGTGTTAGTTTGTAGAAGATTGGTCTTTCATTAAATTTCAAGGACAAGTTATTCAAGGGCGTTTGTGTTCAAAAGTACCGCATATTGATAGCCGATAACAGTTGGGAACTGATAACAGGTAAATTTTAACTATGTTTCCCGCAAGGCCGCAACTGTAAATAAACTTACCCACCTCTTGACAGCTGGCTTGAGTGATCAAGGAGTTGGACAAGAATTTAAACATTACAGTAATTTTCGTCACAACACACTATTTCTGTTTTGATGAAATTACTGTAATATTTAAGTCGGAACTTTAAAACGGAGTAAAGTTCGTTCGCCTTGATATTACGTCACAATAATAGAAAATAATATGAATCTATTTTAGTTGTTCACGCACTATTCTCATGATCAACTGCTGTCCGCCGGGTGTTGCCGGTTGTGGAGTCTGGAGAGCCGAGGCCCGAGAGGCGACAAGCGGATTGCGATTAGCAAAAGCGAATGCGAATTGCGATTTGCGAATCACTTTATTTTACCGATTCGCGGCACAGATTCGCGGTCTCGTAGTCGTACAGTTCACAGAGCAAGTGTACAGTTTGCAATTTTTTTATTAAACAAGTACTTCTCTAGGGTTACCATAATTATTGATGTTATTTAGTAAAGCATAGTAAATTATTTAATTAATAACTCGGTTGTTTTTATATAGGTAGAATGCAGAATATATTATTAAAAAATATTACAGATCACTATAAATTAGATTGAAGTAGGTACCTAATAATATAATATTATATTGTACGTATCAGTAGGTAAATAGGTACGCTTTATAATAAAATCTACGAGGAAAAAAACAGTGAATTATGTCTAGGGTTACCACTTACCATAATTATTGATGTTATTTAGTAAAGCATAAATTATTTAATTATTAACTCGGTTGTTTTTATATATAGGTATAGAATGCAGAATATATTAAAAAGAACTCCGAAATATTACAGATCACTATAAATTATAAGTGTGGTAGGTAGTAGGTACCTATTAATATATTATATTGTACGTATCAGTAGGTAAATAGGTACGCTTTATAATAAAACTAGCGACCCGCCCCGGCTTCGCACGGGTGCAATGCTGATACTAAATACACTACAGAAAAACTGTGAACGTTGTATATAAAAACATAGCGGCCCGCTCTGGCTTCGCACGGGTATAAAATATATTATATATATGTATACCCGGGCGGCCGGCCGGTACCGCCGCAAACGCTACGTCCCGCAATTTTTAAATCTGTAATATCTTCGAAAATATTCACTTAAATCATACGGTGTAAAGGGCCATATAGATCTATATTAAATGAACAATGTATTCAAGGTATTTAATTGGTTAAGGATTAATGCTGTATTGGTGAAAATCGCTTCGAAAATTAGCTATTATTTGTCGTAAAAAGTAAATGACAAAAAAAAGTTATTGTGGGTTATCCATAAGAGATAGACATATACCATCGCGGACTTTTCTGTAGACCTTTTCAATGTGTATAATACTTAGTACATTATTTTGATAAAAATCGTAGGGTTCAGCCTGCGTTTGCAATATAAGCGGAAAAAATGTCATTTTTTACGACATCACATTAGAAACCTCAAAAATAACAGTACTTCTCCACTATTTAATGGATATTATTATACATATAAACCTTCCTCTTGAATCACTCTATCTATTAAAAAAAACCGCATCAAAATCCGTTGCGTAGTTTCAAAGATTTAAGCGTACAAAGGGACATAGGGACATAGGGACATAGGGACAGGGAAAGCGACTTTGTTTTATACTATGTAGTGATCTACGAGGAAAAAAATGGAAAAAACAATAAATTATGTTTAAATGATAATATTTTCTGATAGGTATGGGAAAGATAAGACGTGTGAAATTTATCAGCTGAGCCATCTCTGTAGGTACTATGGACGTAACTTTCATAACCTTTGCCTGACACTCTATCAGGTAGAATGATATTAATATATCCGATTGGATGTAGATGGCGTGCTTACGACTACCGTAAAAATGCCTCCCTGCATACGCAAAAAAACAGAAGTGTTTTTAATATATTATATTTGTATAATACATAATATATTACGCAGGTAACTAATATGATTATGATAACAATAAATTTGAAACCAGTCCATTACCAATGCCAAAAAATACATTTTTTACAATCTACATATTATACTGAGTACTGACAAACTATTGTAATATTTTTCCCTAAAAATAGGGAAAAAGTATTAGGGTCAACTCATCTAATTCTGTGACAAAACAGAATATGAAAAAAAAAACAGGTTAAACTTTATAAATTTTATTTTTATTTTTAATAGGAACATTAATCAATCTTCTATTTATCAAATGGAGCAAGTGTAATCTTAACACATATGAATTAACTCAGCGTAAAATGAGCTTAATCAAACCGCGATGACTTGTCTAATTCTGTGACAATCACTATAATTCGGTGATAGTACTTCTCTAATTCTGTTATAACCGAATTAAGTGAGTATTTATTATTTTTTAACACAAAAGTAAAAAAAAATACAATTAATAAAAAATATAAACATATTGAAAGTAATAATTATGTATTTATTTATCAATGAGAAATTATCAGAAGAGGGGAACCATAAAAAATTAATATTGGACTTTATAATTGTTTGTGTGAACAGTGTAGTACAGACTCATTTTTGACTGCAGAATATTTTGAATTGCGGATGTCAGCGTTGTTACATTATATTTTCTATTTTTATTTTTGTCTTCCTCCATGCTGTCTAAAATAAAAAAAAATACTTAACTCACTTAATTATGTGATAAAAAAAATAACGGACTTTTTTAAAATTCTTGAAAGCGATCCTACTTTTAAACCTGAGTAAAAATAAATATACGACTAACGTATACGTACTAAAAACAATTATTTATATACGAATTGAAAATAATAAAAATTTGCTTGGTTAATTCGGTGACACTGTTTTGAGTTGCAATCTTGAAAATCGTTAACTTTTTGAACCCAGGAAATAAGGTATTATGCAAAAACAAATGAAAAATTACTAAAACCTTTATCGGTATCAACAAGAATATGTTTTTAACAATTAATTGTCAAAGTATCATGAACTTACACTCACCTTTTCTATTTAAAATTAATTAAATAATGACAGCACAATTGCACGCTACCGGTGAAACGTCAAACATGGCGGGCGCAGTGACAAATCCCGTGATTGTTACTATCTCACCCGCACGATTTTAACAAAAATTTGTACACGAAAAGAAGCTTTATTTCCATACCATAGGGTTAATTTTAATGTATTGGATTTTACTCCTATAACGCTGTAAAAGAGTCCAAACGTTGTATCTCCGAATTAAGTGAGTCACATAATTAGGTGAGTTTACCCTACAGATTAATAATTCTGAACTGATAAGAATATTTTTAATTGAACATAGCATGGAATTGGAAAAGTAGTTAATTATTGTGCTCGTACTTTTCGTATCGATTTATAATAAAATATTTTTCTAAATATTTTTATATCATAATCAAAGGTAATCAGTAGCCTATAGGCTGTATTTTCCTACTAGATCTATTTGAATTAGTTAGTTACTTGTTATTTTAACTGACTGAACCTCGAATACCTAGTTACCATTCGTCAATAAAATAAAATAATTAACCACGGTAAAATAATAATATGGATTCCTTATTCATCTTGTATATATTATATATTATATAATACATACTTATAGCTTTCCGCCCGCGGCTTCGCCCGCTTTGTCTAAAACATAATAAATTATATTATATTAAACCTTCCTCTTGAATCAGAAAAGAAAGAAAGAAAAGAAAAAACGTTTATTTAATGGCACATAGCCTCACACGTACATAATTCAAAGCAATTTATACAATACTTATTACTTACTACAATACTTAAAAATACACATTGAAGTGTGTAGTCTGTGAAGCATGATGCCATTAAAAGGGGAAATCACTCGGTGAACATCTGTGACGTAAACAAAAAAACGTCACAGCACCGATTTTCAGTGAGCCCCGAGAGCAATACTTCGTCATAATATATTTTAATTAAAGAAAAGAAAATAAATACAATATTAATAGTATAATGTAAAATATAGACATAATAATATACTATAATATATATACACACATACACGTATTATAATATATTACATATAAAAGAATTTAATGCATAATACATTAAGTAGAACCACTAAATTGGTAAATAAATATATAAATAAAACAAAGCAATGAAAGTTAAAAAGGATTCTGCTACAATAGGTATATAAACTGACAACCATGGACGTGAACCCAAGGAAAGCATGTTTCGACGAGTGAAGGGCACCATCCTAGCTTAAAAGTGATTAGTTGGTAGAAGAGGTTACAATGCAACTAATGCTGATCTAACTGCGTCTGAATAAGATAGTTTTTGTACTTTAATCTAAACGTTGATAACGATTGAATATTGCGAAACGGAGGCGGCAAGTTATTCCAGCATTTAGTTGCATTGTACTTAATTGCTCCCCCTGAACGCCTCAGTTCGAAACTTATGTGGATACAAGATATACGAAGATGCCCTTGTTTTATATCTTTTGTTTGTATCACGTCCCCACGATAATTTATCAACGATAATGAATCACTCTATCTATTAAAAAAAAACCGTATCAATATCCGTTGCGTACCTATAGTATTAAAGATTTAAGCATACATAAGGACATGGGACAGAGAAAGCGACTTTGTTTTATACTATGTAGTGATAAATACCTAGATAGGTACCTAATACTGTAGGTACTGTTTTTAGCTAGATTTTATTAGCTTCACCTTTATTTTTTATGTGTGTAGGTATATACTTAAAAAAACATACGTATATATGTTTTGACTCATTTATACTCGATTTTGAGCCACTTTAAACGAACAGATTTAATTCAACTTTGTATACCTAGATAGGTATCAATGATCATTACTTACAATAAAATAATTTCATGAGTTTATGCGAGTTTTTTTAAACTACATTATAATAACCTATAGGTACTTGACATACCTATATTCTAGTATCTTTTCAATTATGTAGCATTCAAAATAATAATAAATAATTTGTATACATTTCAAAATAGTTAGTTACAAGCATTGTATAAAGGTTTAGTGTTAAGAAAATGGGCACGTATTAAACAAGCAAGAATGTATGCTTTTATGATTACCACAATGATTATTTTTCTGAAAAAGTACCTACCTAAAAGAAAACAAAATTAGAGATTCAAATAAACATTTTGTTGTTGCAGATATTGGCTGCAGTAAATCAAGATGAATGTCAGTGTTATGGCGCCAAGTGGCATGGTGGTGACACCGCACCACTTAGCTACTCAAACTGCTATACTGATACTTCGTCAAGGTGGTACTGCCGTAGAAGCCATGGTTGCTGCGGCAGCTACAATAGCTGTCGTGTATCCGCATATGAATTCTATTGGCGGAGACGGGTTTTGGCTTATAGTTCCACCGTGCGGTGATCCTATCGCAATAGAAGCATGTGGAGGAGCTGGAAGCTTAGCAAATTTAGATCTTTATGCAGGGCTAAAGAAGATACCTACACGAGGTCCAAAATCGGCACTTACTATTGCTGGCACTGTTGGAGGTTGGGAAGAGGCATTAAAATATATTACTGAAAAAGGCTATAATCGATTACCATTGTCGAATCTTTTGGCAGATGCAATACGATATGCTGAACACGGATTCCCAATTTCATCTAGCCAAGCTCACACTAACCTTGAATTCGCTAAAAAACACACAAACTTTTCACAAGGATTTAAAGATGTATTTTATCCAGGTGGACGAGTTTTGGAAACTGGCGATATATTAAAGCAACAAGCGTTAGCCGAAACTCTTAAAGAGCTTGCTAGTAAAGGATTAGATAGTTTTTATCGTGGAACTATAGCTGATCATATAGCAGAAGATTTGGCATCTATCGGTATGCCCATAGCTAAATCAGATCTAACCAATTATTACGCAGAAAGACGACAGCCATTACGCTTACAACACTCTCATGGAGAACTCATGAACTTGCCTCCACCTTCACAGGGTATACTTTCATTGTCAATACTCGGTATACTAGACGAGTTACATGTTGATGGTAAAAATGAAGGTCATTTTATTCATTCTGCAGTAGAAGCAACAAAACAGGCTTTCAAAATGCGCGATGAATATATCACTGACCCGAAATATATGAAAGTGACTCCTGAGTCATTATTGTCGCATAAACACATCTTCGAAATGG
Organism: Colias eurytheme; assembly: GCF_061535395.1. NCBI lineage: Eukaryota > Metazoa > Arthropoda > Insecta > Lepidoptera > Pieridae > Colias > Colias eurytheme. The sequence goes on along the minus strand of NC_142989.1, from coordinate 8,098,834 downwards.
CAAGTCGCATTAATTTTGAGCGAGCATCAGCGGACGCTAAAGGCGACGGACCTGGTGATACCATTTGGATGGGTATTATGGATAGCTACGGATTTTCTGTTTCCTTTATACAGAGTATATTCCATGAATACGGTAGTGGTGTAGTATTACCTAAAACGGGTATATTGTGGCAGAATAGAGGGGTCTCTTTTAATTTACAGGAAGGATCTCTACGTTGTTTAGAACCGGGAAAGAAACCCTTCCATACATTAAATCCCGCAGCAGCTATACTTAAAGACGGCAGAGTCATGGTGTATGGGACACGTGGAGGAGACGGTCAACCTCAAACTCAAGCAGCAATATTTCACAGATACGTCGTGCAAGGAATTAACTTGCAACAGTCAATTTACTTACCAAGGTGGGCGTATGGTCCTTTGACTATGGATCCTACCAACATATTACGGCTCGAAAACAGATTTGATCCTATTACTGTAGATTATTTGAAAGCAAGAGGTCATAAGATTGAAATGATACCAGAATTTTCGGAAATGATGGGACAGGCCGGGGCTTTAGTCAAGCACCCTGATGGCATGTTTGAAGGAGGTTGGGATGTACGTAGCAATGGATTTGCTGCTGGATACTAGTCATTTTTATACTGTATTTGTATTTACATTTTTATGTGTATTATTTCTGTACAAGTTATTTTTATTGTAAAAAGATATCGTTTTGCTCCACTAAAATACTCTAATTTAAGTATAAAATAAATGTTTTAAGATGAAGTTTTGGTACCCACTTATTATCTATATAGTCATCCCGATTGTGATATATCATTAACGCGATATGGAACTGCTAGGCTTACCTTCTGTAGATGTAGCAAAAAAAATGGTTAAGTAACAAATATTATCTACATAATACTATACTATATATACAGGGTGTAATCGTTAAGTGTGCACAAGCGATTATTCCGTAACTATTGCAGATATCAAAAAACTTTAAACTGATATCGAAAGTACTTAACCTAATGAGTAAAATGGCCATAATAAATTTTTAAAAATAAAACGAGAAATAACCAAAAATGTTACATTAAACGCTCCCATACAATTTATTTCCCATACATTTTGTATTCATAGTAGATTTTCGAAGTGACGTCCTTATTGTGCAATACGATGAGGAGGTCTATTTACAGTTTCTAAATGAACTTCCCTCCAAATTTGCGAAGTAATTAAAGCATAAAACCAAAAAAACAAAAAAAAAGCTAAAATCTTTCATATTAAATGTATAGGTTGATCCAAAAGTAATGATAATTGGGTATTTCCTGTGCACATAAAAATATAATATAAATGTTTTATGCTTGCTCATGTAATCAATAAGTTATCACAAAAAAATTATATCTACAGGCCACGTTTCCAAGTATTAACATTAATTTTAATGTGAACAGTGCGAGCCAGAATGTTTCCCGACGAAAAGAAGAAACAACGATTCGACATTTAGAGGGTGAATTTCTAAATTTTTAATGAGATCAGGATAATTTTTTGTCACGATTTGTGACCATGGGCGTTACCTGGGTTCACCATGTTTATGCTGAAACCAAGAAACAATCAATGGCCTGGATGCGAGCTTCCAAAGTGACGGTGAAGATTTTCAAAGTGAAAATTAGTGGGATAGATTAAAGCCGTAGTTTTTTGGGACGCTGAAGAAATGTGGAATATTTTAAGAAGGTAGCCACTACTACACAGGGCTCTTACTACACAGACCAAATTAAAAGATTGCGGGTAGGTTAGTAAGAAAAAGAGACATGGCAAACTTCGGTCTTGAATGTTGGTTCACCAAGATAACGCACCAGATCACAAAGCGTCAGTTGCGATGGCTGCCAATCAAAAATCGGCATTGAAAATGCTTGAACACCCACCCTGTTTGTAAGATCTAGCTCCTAGTTAATTATAGAATTAATATTAGAATTAAAAGAGATAGCTCTTACCTTGGCACAAGAAACACCGTCGATACAAGAAATTTTAAGACGACAGCGAAGTGATGGCCGATTTTGAGGGGTTTTTGTAGATGAAGTCAAAGTTTTTTTTTTCTAAGTTAAGGAAAAAAATATCGAAGTATATTATCTAGTTAGAAGACTATCTAGAGAAATACATAATTATTTTAACTGTAATGTTAACCTTGTTTAATATTGATTATCATTACTTTTGGATCAACCCATGTACATGGGATATTCATATCTCATACTAAATGTATGGGAGGGTTTAAAGTTAATTTTTTAGATATTTCTCGTATTATTTTTTAAAATTTATTATGGCCATTTTACGTTACATTAGGTTAAGTACTTTCGATATCAGTTTAAAGTTTTTTGATATCTGTAATAGTTACGGAATAATCGCCTGTGCACACTTAACGATTACACCCTGTATATCTGCATAATAGTGTGCAGGATTTTTACGCTGTAGGTACCTAACAACCTTTTAACTTTGTTTTCAAATGTTTCTTGCTCTTTTTTGTGTATTTAACTAGAGAAAATTAAGTACTCACAGTTTTTACAATATCAATTCTTTTTAATAACAATTATTGCCTTCTAATTATAGCACGTAACTTCGTGTTTCCTTTTCGTATTAACAAAGACAGGTATCGAAGGTAATACTTATAGCATGTCGAACCGAAAACTGTCAAACAACCTGCTAGGAACTGTCACACGAATGACCCAAAACTTGGAAGTTCGCGGACGACTTAATATGTATCTAATAAGCCGTGAATCCTCAAATGAAGACGAATGCTTCCACTTCATTATTCTGAGAGTTTAATTTAGCGCTCTCTCAGACCATTCATCCGCATTAGCGCCAGTCGGTGACAAATTAAAGGATTTATAGTATTTTTATACAATGTTTTAGCTATTTGTTTCGCACTCTCTAATAATATATCAATAGATACATTTTAAATTAATAGAATAATTAACTGGGATAAATATTACAATAGGTAGGTACTTTCACAAGGCGCAAATTAAAGACCTAACCTAAAAGCAAGAGCGTTACAATTCCCATAATGTAGTGCTAACCAATCAGCTGATATTACAATCGTAGCATTTTCTATAAAAATATGTTAATAGCAGGTGTGTCCCGTGGGATGGAATTTAATAGGTACGTAGGTACTACAGAAATGATAAATGGCAAAAACATTTTAATGACATGCTTCGGTATTGTTCACGTTCATTTATTTATTGTAATTTACGTATCGCGATGTAGCGTCTTTCCAAACTATACAAGGCCAGTACGCAACGGTGTGAAACTAATCACGAATAGTTTGGAAATAACTTTTTCACAAAGTTCTTCCAATCTATACAACAGCAGTACGCAAGTACTCGCGTATACTTTGTAGTGAAGTAAGTAAGAATAGCGCTCCAAAATATACAGCGCCAGTACGCATGCGGACTAATCGTGTATGTTTCGGAGTAAGCGCGGCGTTTTTCCATTGCTCGCGCTTATATTATTGTATTGCTTTTTTGAAATCTATTATTAAAATGCATGTGTATTGTGTATGTAAATTGTAATGTTGCGTACTGATCGTATATTTTTTGTATCGAGGATGCTTGTGTCTTCGTTCCCGACTATACTGCACGACTTACCTACAATTGACAATAGTGCTAAAATTTAAGAATCTAATAAGTCCAGAAGAAGACGGTTGCGAGGCGACGGCTATTTTTGTGTAGTTAAAAAAAACACGAACCTAACCTAACCCATAGGTAACCCTTATATCTGTTACCTATTTATTTTTCTAAGCTAACCTAATAATATTTTTATTCCATACTAGCAGTCCGCCCCGGCTTCGCCCGTGGTACATATTTACGTTTTCTCTACATAAGAACCATCCTCGTACTTCAAGGAATATAATAAAAAAAGAATTATCGAAATCGGTTCAGCCGTTCTCGAGTTATGCGCTTACCAACACATTTTGCGATTCATTTTTATATATAAGATTTTACTGAATCAATCAAGAAGAATAAAAGTAGATAGATATAGCTGTACAAGTCTTTGATTGCCTACGCCTATTTATTATTTCGCTCAAGCGTAAGTGGTGTAGTAGGTATATGTAGTTATATTTTGCGTATTGATCGTGTATAGTTTGGAACGAAGAAGCATGCATCCGCGTTACAAAGTATACACGATCAGTACGCAAAATTCGTGTATATTTTGTAATAACAAACTTAAAAACAGCATTACAAAGTATACACGAGCAGTTTCCTATGGTTGCGTTCTGGCTATGTATAGTTTGTAAATACGCCGCGATGTAATAATCTATTTGATTGATAAAATTGAAAACTATCTGGTCATAAATAAAACCCGTAGACAAGTTTAATCGCGTGACAGAAAAATGGCAATAAATTAATTATCCGTTTCATTAAATAAACCACGAAATGATGTATTATGAACGGTTATGAACGCATGTATGGAATATAATTTTATAATAGCAAATGTTGATTTACATCTCAACCGTTCTTTGTTCGTACCTTATCGTTCCAATAAATGTGAATTATTGTCGACCACTGTTCAGGAAAGCAGGAGTATATTTCAAAAAGATTGTCTAATTTAAACTGTTCATTTAGAGACCGCCACTAAATTACTTTTCTATTTTCGCGATTCATCTAACAAAGGAGTTCGAAGATAATAAGGATTTTTATGAAAGGAACTCTTAAATGCTCTGAAACTTTTCACCTTTTTGACTATGCATTTGACAGGGCCTATAATTTTATCCTAGTAGGTATGCCGGTATTTTTAGAAGGTGGTGCATATCCCGATTTTGAGTTGTGTAAGGAATTTTTAAGAAATGTGCATTTGAAGTGATTCCTATGAGGTTATTGTAGATAGGTACTTATCCATTCTAGTAATTTTAACTTTTTAATCGACCATTATGTAATACCACAGACTAATAATAATATACTACGTGTAATACTAATGTGTAACTAATAATGTGTCATGCATTTTGCAAGTACCTACCTACTTACGTTAAAACTATAGCTTGCAAATAATTGGAAAAAACTCAAACTTATTTTTTGCACCTCATGCCTATATCAGCGTACCCTAATCTTATCTACATAATAAACATATACATCGAGCTAATGTTTTAATCAGAAATGAGAATATTACCTCTAAATGTTAGAAAATTAGAAGAAAGAGCCAAAATATTATTATTTAAGTACGGTACGAGCACGGTAGCCACGAGCGTCTCTTTGTACAAAACAAAAAATTGTAAAGGATCTCTTGGTATAAAACCTGAAATATTAATCCGTTATTTTTATATGAGCTTATACATAATAGTATCTAAGTGGAAGAATTTTTTAAATCATATTATCATAATTATATCAAAGCTATTCATTTATGTTGCTGCCATATACCTATATATCATTATCTTTTTAATTAAATTTAAAAGAGCTCCTGAACGCATTTAAACTATAAAGTATGCTGAAATATGACCTGAACTTATCTAAAGAACGCTTTGACTATTATAACATTATTTATTAAATAAAGCAGTGTTCACAAAATTGACCGCATTCTTCGTTGTGCCTTCAAAAGATGTATATATTATAGTACCTGGACAGATATTGTGAATAAGGTTGCATATTTCTGTATTAAAAATGCTTGGCATATTTATGTATTTTATCAGAGTTCACATATATGTATATCTCAATGACTACATTGGCAACATTATGAATTCTTCTTCTTCTAATTCTAAAGTGGCAACTCCCGATCACAAATTAGGAGTTCAAAAAAGGGGAGGGTAGTTGAGATATTATTAAAAAAATCGAGGGAATTTAGCAGGAGGGACAGTTAATTCGGGTGGTGAATAATTATAGAAGGACAGATTTATGTGTGTGATTTATAGTCGCAATGGTATGTTGTACTAAGAATAAGAAAGTGTTACAGTGATTATTTATCTGTCGTAGATCGTAATGGGTGTCACTTCCAGTCTAATTGTGTGAAAACAGGGGTCTGGAAAATATAATCACAGACTAATAATAATATACTACGATATAATTATACGTGATCTTACTGACTACCAAAATTCATACAGGTATTTAATTATTTCTTACTAATTCTTTTGGGTAGAAGAAATAATAGATTGAAGAAGAGAAAAAGTTATTAGCATGCTTTAGAATTATTTGCATATTCTTATCATTAAAATAGATTTTCCAAACATAATGTTTTAAAATTATAACAACAGCTGTAAACAAAAGGCGACGGGAAAACTTCGTCATAAATACGTCACATTGCTACAATGGGGTGGTAATTCGAAAAAAGAAACGCTTCGCCGGGATTAAAATAACTCAACGTCTCATCAAGACGAAGTACAATTTGTCGTGAAAAATAAGATCTCAGTTCCAACAGTAATACAATTACGTCAAGCTACAGGCAAACGAAGAGTGATTATTATTTGTTAATGCTGGATAATTTTATACCGTAAATGTGGTTTTTTTATAAAAAAATTAATTAATAGATGTGTTTCCAAATATAAATATGTTAATGTTTCGAAATTTTTGTTTGTATGTGTGTTTGTATGTGTTTGTATGTGTGAACCACCCACTTAACACCGTTGACATCAATTGATCGCCGATCGGATTGATAAAACAGCGCCTAATAAAAGTTTCGTGGTTGATTTCCAAGCGTGCGTTAATGCTTTGATTTGTTGCTTAGAAATATTCAAGTGTGAGTTCATCGATTCTTCAAATAGAGATAGTAAATGTCACATGTTAATACTTACTGTTTAATCTGTTTTAAACTGTAAAGGTACTACATGTGTATCTAATTTGTAGTTAATACGTACCACATACCACAACATAATATCGGCCAGCAAATACTTTTACCGTACAAAGTTTCTACATTCGTGAGTAATGGTAAATTAACACTAGAAAGATGTAGTTCTCTACTTTACTTTCTATATAACTGGATCTATATTTAAAACCAATTTTGTTTACCTAATAAATATAAATTAATTATTGGTTTAAATATCGGTTGCTGTTTATTAATTATATAATAAAATATTTAATTGCGTCAGGCGCCTATAATATGCTACTATGAAAAAATAAAATACAACCTTAATCAAAGACTTTAATGAGAAGGTATTTTTTATGAATCACGTTTATAACTTGACCCAAAAATGTTTTAATAAATGAAACCTTTACTGGTTTTAATAATCCGCAGCAGGCTTTGCCGGGACGTCGAAATAAGTTTATATAATGAAAGAATGATGCTCTAATTATTTTTTTATTAAACACGTTGTTCGGTTCAATGGTCCAAGTATGCAGTTACTACGTCGTAGTATTAGTGGTTAATTATAGTTGGTGTATAATAAAGTTTAACGGTTTCATGTCAACATTACAAAGTTAGGGATCAATAATAATTATGAGTCTTCTATGTTTAATGATTGGTACGTTTTAAAAAGTACTAGGAAAATTCTGTTATTATTCCATCTAGTACAATACGCATAAATGTTGTTACTACAAAATTTGGTTTAACGGTATTTTGTTGCAACTTTTACATGTCGAACAATCATTAGAGCGCTCGTTAGGACTAATCATAACAACGTCACTTGTCAGTATGGAATGGAATTCAGCCATCATTACCCATCACTCGCCATGCAACCGACGTCAATTACGGCACGTATAAATAAGTAGTTAGTGGTCTGCAGTTGTGGCCCTTAATATAGCTACATAGATATGGAGGTCACACAAAAATTATAAGGTCAAATGTTAAGGCGGCCCATATAATATTAATGGGTAGAGCGAATTAAAAATTTGCGTGATATTTTTGAGAGTAGGTAGGGTTGAATTGGGTATTTTAATTTAACGATTTAGGGTAAAAGCATATGCCTATGTAGATACTTATCTATCATATAATTGTACCTATAGTAGTAACTAGTATCAGCTAATAGGTATGTGCCTATAGATACTTTTATCCTAAAGAAATGTAATGTTCCAATGGGATGTTAACAAACTTTTTATAGGATACCTCTTTGGGGAACGGCTATTGTTTGAGAAAATATCTAACGTGTACAACTTTTACATTATTATCAATGTAATATGTATATTCATTATAGAGCAGGCTCCAAGGAGATGTTCGTTTGCAAAAATAGCGGACCTAAATCTGACTTCTGATATATATTGTATAGGTCCCAGACATCCTATAGACAGATGTTGCCAACCAGTTTTGTGGTCCCCCTGCCCGCACCCCGGTAATTAAATATGGCATACAAAGAAAAAAATAAAAATTTCCAAAACATGCCGTGTGGGGTATCACATGAAAGAGCTTATTGAGTAGATCACGAATATATAGCATACTATATACATTTCTTACACTTTCTCTAAGATTTTTTAGAAAATTTACGAAAAAGGTCCATTTTTGAGTTAACTTTAAACCACTATAGATTGAAAACTCATGAATATATTTTTTAAATTATTATTTTAAATAATTAACAATAGTCCATTGTTTATGATTCAATAGTTCGTAATATAATATAAGTGAGCTATGTGGTGGATTTGATGAAAATAACTATATACTATATGAACTTGAAAATATACTCGCCATCTTTGAATGCTCCCCCCACTCCCCCATGCAACTATTTCACTGTAAGAAATATTGAATCGTAAACAATGGACTATTGTTAATTATTTAAAATAATAATTTAAAAAATATATTCATGAGTTTTCAATCTATAGTGGTTTAAAGTTAACTCAAAAATGGACCATTTTCGTAAATTTTCTAAAAAATCTTAGAGAAAGTGTAAGAAATGTATATAGTATGCTATATATTCGTGATCTACTCAATAAGTTCTTTCATTTGATACCTCACACGGCATGTTTTGGAAATTTTTATTTTTTTCTTTGTATGCCATATTTAATTACCGGGGTGCGGGCAGGGGGACCACAAAACTGGTTGGCAACATCTGTCTATAGGATGTCTGGGATCTATACAATATATATCAGAAGTCAGATTTAGGTCCGCGATTTTTGCAAACGAAACTCCACTGAGAGTCCGGTCTATTACTGTTTCAGTTTATTTTGGCGATATAAATTTATTTATATAAAAAAAATACCAACTGGTTATTGATTACTAACTTATTTGATGTCTCCGGAATCAAATTTTGCATATTTTGTCTGGATTTAACGATTTTTGCTTTTTATCGGACAAAATATAATTATTATACCTACCTAATCGATAGAATAGTTTCTGAAAATATATTTTCTTAATATTAATATATACTATACATAATATGATTTTATAAAGAAGAAATTTTATTATTTATATAGTTTGGATTCCAAGATTTTATCCTTCATCTATACGATCAGTGAGATTATTAAAAGCAAAGGTTGTACAAATAAAAAGACGCGAGCAATGTGTTTGCTTTCATAATAATTACTTATTCTTGGAATAAAAAATATTTTATATCTAAGATAGATAAAAATAAACTTAATAAACATCGCTTCAACATGGTTTCAACACAACGCGATTATATAATAATTCGCATATTCATAATCCATAGCCGTGTTGTTTTGTTTTATTGTGTAAATAATAAGGCAATAATATTTATCTACACTGACAAAATAATTTAGAAAACAATTAATTTAAATTGAAAACACCTATATATTTTTCGCCAACAAAAGTAGAATATGATGTACTTCCATTTATTATTCATATGTGTGCAAAAAAACTGTGTAAAATTTTCAACATTTTCATTAAAAGTGACGCCCCAAAATTTCAGGCTTTGACCGTGCCTAATCCTATACATACTATCATCTATATTCTATATGATATTATTCACATAATATACCTACATGTATACGTCTCTTATTATTTTAACAACATAATATAAATATTTACACACATTCATACCTTATTACCTTAACAATTTGATAATACTTCCCTATGATGTATCGTCGCGGGCGACTCCTCGATTACCTTCAGGCTTCACATGTCTGTCACAAAAACTGATCCGTCACTGAAACGAAAATTCAAACAACAAAAGGCAATTGAGAACATTTCTGCGAGTGTACAGCTCCTACGCTCGATATAATATGTAAGGATATCAGCTGAAACAAGGATATTACGAGTTATACTGTGTTATTATATTTGATGTTTTTTTTATTCTGTTGAAGACCCAGAAGAAGTTATAAATTCTACGTAGGTACGTCCCTCAGCAATGCGTCAATTGCTTGCCCTATTAGAATCTATGCTTTTTCGTTGATGCTGCTCAGATCTATACCTACTTCCAATCTATTATAATTGTTTATGATAATATGAATATCCCACTGTCACCTCGTAGAATGTTCTTTGCGAATTTGCTAACATATACGAAGAATCAAGGAAAAGGTAATAAACCTTCCATGTCATTTCTAATTTACTCCCCAGTTCAATTCGGCTGAATGTTATTTGAATGTGCGTTCCATTCAGCCGTTTTGTGAGCGACAATGGAAAAAAATGGCTGAAATGGTGAAAATGCAACAGCGCTGGAGCGCGAGCTGCGTCCGATCGGTAGCTGGGTTACGCCGATTGCCTTTGTAAAATCGATTTTAATATTCGTACGGGAGAAAGCTCGTGTTTTTACAAGTCAAACTATATTCGATTATACTCACAATAGTAGTTTTTATTTGAGGCAACGCAGATAACGGATTATCGATTTTTCTGTGACGTTGATTTCGCACAATGGGATTTTACGTATGTGGATTTTCGTCTAAAGCTAAGTAAAAATGATGTGTAATGAAATTATAAATCTATCATGAATTAAACCTTATTTACGAGTTTGTTTAGTGATACAAACTCGTAAATAAGGTTTAATTCAAGAAATTGCTACGCAAAACATAAATGGAATATATATAAAAAATCCGATATTACTTTATAGGAAGTGAATTCACAGTTAGATTGTGTGTGCATTGTTGATTACATTTCCAATCCAATTTATATATGACCCGGTGTTTGATCCAGATTTCAATCGCGCAATATTTACCAATATAAAACCTTGTAAATTAGCTCTCACTTACAAATGTTCAGCGGAATATCGTTGGAAGCGAGAAATCCCTTCATAATCCGATTATATTAAATTGCACGAGGGACACTTTCAATTTTGTTTAAAGGTTGGCATCCTTGATGTAATACCTTCCTGTAATTGAATTTGTTAAATTGTAACGTAGTATTATATGAGAATTACATTTATTAGGCTGTGGAATATTTAATAATACCTCCATCATTACTAATCCGGGCATAGGTACCTTTTATGAGGTTGATATTTACAATTGTGGATTTTATTTTAAAGTTTTATTTTTCAGTGAAAATCTCCACTCGATTTTGGAATTCAAATCAAGATGAAGCTTTCCTGTCGATGAAGCCGAGTCGACTGTGACTCTCAATACAAATGTCAGCAATTAATCAGTGAGGTCACAGTGTAGTAGCGTCTGCAAAAAAGGGACGTTTTAAATGGACAAAAATAAGTAATCAAGGAATATGTAGTCATTAATTGCTAAATGAACAGGCTTTGTGGATATTTTTGCTTTAGTTAAGGCATCTACCAAATTTTCATGTAGTGAATAGGTGATTAAACCATAAAAGTGGATTGACAGTGAAAAACGCACAAATGTTTTATACACATCTATAATAATTAATCACGCCACTAAATTGGTTTAAAATTTTTACATAAAATTGTAAATAATAAAATCTAAAGTCTATATCCCGGTCAGTTCAGTAGCAAAATGGTAGAGTATCCTTTAGAATTCATGAAAAGGTCAAATTTAAAGTCAGGTAAGAAGCCTTTTTTGCTGACCCTACCAATAATCACACACTAGGAAACGCCATCCTGTGTAATCTTTATATTGGCTTTGTCAGTATGCACATACCAATCTTGGCCAATTAATTAGCAGATCCACCAGCATTATTTATTCTGTGAGGACTTCAATTTGGCACGTATCTGAAAAGAAAGGGTTACACAAGTTGATACGTTAAAGACAACTTTTTGTGATTGTAGGTTGTTGAAATAAACGTATATCACAAAAACATACTATAAAACATAGTCGCTTTTACTCTATCTATGTCCCTTTGTATTAAATCTTTAAAACTACGCAACGGATTTTGATGCGAATTTTTTAACAGATATCACAGTGATTCAAGAGGAATACCTATATTATTTAAAAAGCAAAATTTTAAATAAGTTTAAGATAACGTTAGTAACTTTTATTTTGTTTTTCAATATATTATATTAAATGTAAAATTAATAACATTTTAATAAATGAGAATTCGCTTTGCAACATTTCTGAAATACGTTTCATAGAACCTCGCAACTGCGAAGAGAACCAATTTCATTTTGAATTCTTTAAATATGTTTCTATTAAATTAATTGAATCTTTTTACTATATTAATCTTTGAAAATAAATGTCTCTAAACCTAAACCTATTAGACTAGTCGCTTGATTCGTCTTCGCTTGTCATAAACTTGTGTGATAGTAACCAATGTCCTTCAGGAGGATGTTTCTTTAAATCATTTATGTTTCGGTTATCACTAGCTCGCTTCTATAATAGATCTCAGTAGATAGACTGTATAGAGTGTTATTATTTACACTAAAATGTACCAACTTATTCAAACGATTAAAAAATGTCAAAAGTGTAGGCTCTTTGATTATTGTTGTTCAAACTTATCGTTTTGTCATAACAATGGCATAATTCCCAACTGTTTAAAATTTGCAGTAATCAAAAACATACCAATCTGGCATCAGATATTCCATCTTAGTTTGAGAAATGGAACCCGAATGAGAAAAGTTTTTTCTCGAACCGCTCTGCACTTTGACTACAGTTATCCGCTGTTGTTTACTTTGTTTTAAATTATTCCTTGGAATCTCTAGGTCTTATATTCTTATAGTTATGTGCAATAATTATAATCATTTGTGTTCGAGAAAAGAATTCAATTATGCCATTTAAAATGTTTGTATTTGGATTAAAAATCATTGCGACGCGTGCGTACATTAGCTTATAATCGATTGGATAGTTATTGAACACATTCTTTTTAATTTTCGTTTCACATACCGTTTCAATGTCTGATATTTTGAGTTCAGCTTATAGCTCAAAGGTTGAACAAAACGTAAACTTATATCTATTCTTACCACGGTATTCTGAAAATATGTTCCATCGTAACTTTTTACTATCAGAGAATCGGACAAATTCCTGTTAGGTTTGCCTAAATTCCAAGACATAGGTATGCAATATTGCATGAGTCAATATTGCAAAAGTCAATTATGGTAAGATTTAAATCTCGCATTACGAATATTATAGATGTTTATTACAAAATAAATAAGCTCAATCAGATTGACGTATTTGTCTGGATGCTGGCGTTCTAAAATAAATATCTCCGTTGCTAATCCTCCAAATTCCACATGAAAGACAGCACTGTTTTACTATTCTCAAGCCACATAAAGTTAAACGCTAATAAAGTTTTTAAACTATAATAGAAACGGGATCGCTCACGAGCAGGGCTTAGACGAGAAAAGTTGTTCGGGTCGGCCATCGTGTATGAGGAAACAACAACTTTTTAATTATTACTACTTAAACTGGCTTATATTTTGTACAATGTCTAGTTAACTAGTTATGGTGCATTTCTAGTTTAATTATATATGATAAGTTTGTTTACGTCTCTTATGTTGCAAAGGGCTATTGATTGATATTTTTTTTCGGATGAACTTAATAATATATAATCTATTAAGAGGAGGCTCCCTTTCTCATTTCTGGCACTGAGAGACCGGTTACGGTACTAGACGCTAATACAGCCGTAATAAAGTTGAATATCGCGTGCGCTCTTTGATCGCGTACGAGCTCGAAAAGTAAGTCTCAATTCTTATTTCGTTTATAACTAAAGTAATAATTGATCTAGAGAAAAAATATCTTGGGATTCGATAGTAAACTCTATTTTCTTACTGTTAACATTTATTTTAGACATAAAGTCCAAGTGAATCTTTAAAAAAATGTAATAATCCTTAAAAAAGGCATCATTTTGGAATAAAAATTGAATCGAGCGAAAATGTTACAATTACGTAAATCGAAAGAAAAAGACCCAATAAATCATATACTAAAGTTCCATTTTGATTGTATGTGTGCCTGTTTCAGAATATTAATGCAAAAACACATAAAATTTAGGGAGCTTCCCCTTAATGTCATTTGTAAACCAGACACCTGGGTGATGTCGGAGATAGCAGTTCAAAAAGTTATGTGATTAACATAATATAGTCTCGCATATAAAAGTTTGGAAAATAATTTGCACTTTATTAAAACAGAAAAACATCTAACGTTGAACGTGAATTTTAGTAAAATAAAGTGTTCATGCTCCCGGCTACTAATAAGGTGTATATAAATAATAATTAATTACCTTCGAGATATTACGGTACTCTTTTCACTAGCCTTGGACCTTATATTAAAATTTTCTTGAAAAATGCGCGAGTGATTTCTTTATTGTTTTTAATAAGGTTGTTAAAGGCAAAACATAATAATACGAAGGTCAGCATTAAGGTTGGGTACGTTCAGTTTCAAGGCGAGCACGATTATCGTCACGCACTAAAACGCGAACATTTAATAAAGTGTGCTATTGAGCTGTAAAAGAGTTTACGGTGGCAACAAGTCAGCAAAGCCAATTAGAAGCTGAAATTTATGACGGCTTCCTGCCCATAAATTGCTACATTTTAATTTAATCCCACAAAGTCCAGCTCGGTGCCGACTGTAACTTTAAAACTTCGTCTTGCCCTGATTTCGTTGAAGGGATCCGAAACGTTTCTTCTACAACAAATTATAAGTGTTCCCATAAATAAAACTGTTACAGCGGAATTGGAAAAAGTGACATAAGTATCTTTGGATTTCTTAACTTTAGAGTTTCCTCTGAAGGGACACAGTTCGTCGAATGTATTGTTATTTCTTGTCGGAACTTTTAAGTAACCGAAATGTTTTAATGCTGATTTAGTATTTCAATTAAAAAGTATAATTTTTTGAAATGAAATGAAATGAAAGAATAATTTTTGGTACGTTAAATATTTTCCTAATCTATTTGTATTTTTTATGTATATTTGCAAAAAAAGTTCGATATTTTTATAAAAATAATTATGTATAATGGTTATGTTTAAAAAGGACAAAAATTTATATTTAATCCAATTCTTCACAACTAGTTTTCTCTTATTTAACTTAAACTATTGAAAGAGACAAAACAGGAATAAAGTAATTTTCTGTATGGCCCATAGTCTAATCATTTATACACGGAGTCTGATGTTTACGTAGCAAGCGTAGCATTAACTCGTAGAGCTGCTACGCTGTTATTCCAAAAACATTATCTGCTGAAAATTTTGATGTTTTTGATGTTCTTGATGTTCTGTCTAAGAATAGAATACATAATTATAGAATACATTTAAAGATTTTGCTGCATTAGGGAGTTATTTTATTGAAGGCTAAGTGTTGATGTAATTTTATTAGGGACAGTTAAATTCCTATACAATCATAAAGAATAAAAATTACGGACAAGCGCATACTTTTAATTATTTCTGTCATACCCCAATCCAATTCTCAGGTACTATACAAGTACAAACGGAAGACGATTATTTTAACATTCAATTTACACTAAAATAAACATTAATCTTCTTATTTATCAATACATTTCGAACCCATCACTCGATCTTATTTACGGGAACGCGGTTTGTAAATATGTCAGTGTTCTCGAATGTATGGAATACGAACAATAAAACTTAAGCTCGGCTTATTACACAACAGAATGTTCGTTATTATTCTGATGAAAGCACATTAATTAAAATAACCCCTATTGAGGAATAATGCGGTTTAAAGTATGCATTTGTATTGTGCCTTTTGTTTACGTTCGGATTACGTTTGATTGTACGATAAAATACGATTCTGTTTTTGTAATTCGTAGCTTATTGGATACATTAATTGTTACAGTTGATATTTTAAATGGCCTATATTATAATGCATAGTAATTTCTTGTGTTCTGTAATTCTTGCTTTTAGATAATTATTTTCTTTAATTACTGTTTGGTTTTTAGGTTCATATACGAATACGGCATGAAATTGTGTCACAATAAATATTTCAATAAGAGTATGTACTAAAGCAAAACACAAATAGACTCAACAAAAGACAGTTTTTCAGTACAAAAAATCATTTTGCCTTCATAGAAGAAGAAGATAAGAAAACGCCGAAGATCTAATTAAAGACTGTTGAACTACGACGCTCTGTAAATTCATTCAAATTCGATTGCTTAAATTAACAAGCCTCAAGACTGAAATCCCGAACTGATCAAAACTTTGATCAAATTACCTTAGGGCCAACTATACGGAGTCCTGGCAGTTTCGCAATATTAAACCACGTTAAACTCAACGGCCATAAGAATTACAGATGTTGTAACAGCTTCGTTTCACAGATAATAGAAGACCTTTGGACGTTTGGTGTTTATGCCGGGTTATTAGGAGATACGGTCAACAAATTAAGAGGATACCTTAGACGAGGTCTTGCGAAAGATTCGGGTGGATACGCTTGAACAATGTTTCTCGTTTTGTATAGATTGTATAGTAATTATTTTATATATACTGAGTTTGAAATATCTGGCATAATTATTTGTCATGGTAATGTGCTATAAAATCTATAACTAAAAACACTATTTTGTACCCTTATTTTGTATATCAATCCAAATAGTGAGTATTTTCATTGAATATAATATGGTAATGTAATAATATTATGTTGTATTAAGCTAACAATATGAAATGTATAGAGTAAGTTGTATGTTGAATTTAAAACACAGAACGATTTCTTAGAATCCGATAGAAAGGCGTCTTAACATTATCCTCTCGTAAACGTCAAAAGTAAACGAGTTTTAGTCGTAAAAGTTCTGACAGACTCGATAAAGAATTTAAAGCGATTTTAAATTAGATTTCATAATTATCTTGAAAATAAAACGGATTAAAAATACGAAACCAACTCGATAATACATAATGCAGATTCGCCTCAAAATTATAATGTATTTTTAATAAAATACGACACCCTCATCAATTATAACTTACTAGCTTTCCACCCGCAGCTGCACCCGCTTCGTCTAAAACCTTATAAATTATAATATAGTAAAACTTTCTCTTGTATCAACAACAGACAAATTAATTAATTAATTATCTATTTAAGAAAAACCGAATCAAAATCCCTTAGGTTAGTTAGTTAGGTAGTTTTAAATATTAAAGCATATATAGGGACATACCTACAGCCAGAGAAAGCGACGTTGTTTTATACTATATATCTACTGATTATAAATATAAATAAAATAAATACAAAAATAATGAGTAAAGGTTCTATCCATACATTTTAATCGTAAATAACAAAACAGCCGGGTGTCGAGTTTACCACTCTATCCAGTTATTGTTCTAGTATTTCGCGCCGACGTTTTGGATTAATTTATACGGACACTAGGAGATTATATTAATATCCACTTGCCTTTCTATTACTTCACCTTTATTTATTTCTCTAGCTAATGGAAATGGTGACACTGGAATCGTTTTCTTGATAGCTTATTAGGGAGGGAGAGCTAGGGAAAGGAATGGAGTTGCTCTGTTTTAATTGCAAGTACATCTGGCCCTGGCTGGATATAATTTATTATTGCATGCACAAAGTGGATATATTTTTAGAATCTTGTGGGTGTCTTGTGGTTGAACTCACTGTCTCCATGTACCCTATCTAAACAATCCATTACATAAGTTAAATGACTAACTTACGTAAACCTTATATATAAAAATGAATCGCAAAATGTGTTCGTAAGCGCATACATCGAGAACGGCTGAACCGATTTCGATAATTCTTTTTTTATTATATTCCTTGAAGTACGAGGATGGTTCTTATGTAGAGAAACCGTAAACATGTACCACGGGCGAAGCCGGGGCGGACCGCTAGTAAATAATACAAGTAACAAGGAATTATGAGAATAGCAAGTTTAATATTTCTCTGATTTCTTTTGGTATATTATTCAATTCGATATCATCATTCATTGTTTATAAATACTACGCAAACAGAATTAAATTATTTGAATCGCATACAATATTATACATAAAATAACAAACAATAATTAGCAGAGGCTTAATACCTACTTACAAATTCTATGTTTATATAATATGTAAGTAGGTAAGTAGATATACAGCTGATTTAAATTCAACGCATCATGTACATGCATTGTCGTAAATTTTTCCAACAGTAAATAAATCAACTACTTAAAAACAGTTCGCATTCAAAAAGGTCAAAGCCGCTACTGACAACATACTGTCTTTTTCATAGGGAATCCATTTGCTTAAAACCTTCGTCCATTACCGTGATTTATTCAATTATTCAGTAACAAATGAATTACCACGCTTTTGTAAAAAGCTACATGGTAAAGGTAAAATGAAAATTTTGTGATGTGTCACTTCTTTTTAACTTGGAGCTTCGTATTATTTTCGTTAATGATAAATCTTTTCCACGAAATATGCGATTACGTCGGCTAATCCGAGGATTTTTAAAGAAAATCATGAATAACGCAAACGAAGAAAATTACCTAATATAAGATGAAGTCTAATACGGTATGATTGACTCGGAACATCAAGAGATCTTCAAATATTAAGATAAGTACCTAATTTTATGTATTTCTGCAAAACGGAAAAAGAAGCCGTATGTCTAATTAAGATAGAAGAACAATGGTATCGATACTAAAAACGTATATTTATACATTTATCTTCCTTATTCACTTCAATATGTACATTTTACAAACTCTATTTTCTGTGCTATTTACAGTATAAATTACGCATTCCCAGTTCATACCGCAACCTAGACTTCAATACAACTTTTATAAAACCAGAATAAAACAAAAAACCGATACGTCAATTATGAACGTATTTATTTTCGCGATGTCGCAACGCCAAGCAACAAATGTATTTCATTCTATTTCTATTAAATTGACTGTATGGATGAGTCGGAAAGATTGATGTTTTCGCGTTTTTCCCAGCGAACGCAACGGAAAATAGACGTTGTCTCGTAGGGAATAGAGTCGAAAAGAAGTTTTTAATTTTATGTAGTAATATGAAACTCTTCATTGCAGTGCTCGTGACGTAAACATGAATTTGGTGGGGTCGGCCATTGTGGCTCGTATGAATGTTACGCATTCATAGTTGAATGTGTAGTGAATAATGGGAACTTTTTTAGATTAAAAGGAAATGGTGGTTCATATAATTTATATTAATGCACGTTTATATTATTTCTAAGAAATTAATAAAAATAATTGTATTTGTAACCGTATTATGAATGTAATATTTTGTGTAACTTTCGAACTACATACTTAACTAACGAATATTAGGTATATGCATAAATAAAACCTTAATATAATTGCAGCAATTATTGAAGTGAAATACATAGAAGCAAGAAAACATGAAAGTATTAATTCGTGGGATGAGTGCGAGAGTCGGAGGCCCACATCTATTTCCTCACATTTTTAGTCCATTCTTTCATTCCCATAACCATACAGTATATTTATCCTTTAAAGACATAGGCTCTAAATCTCTGCAAATAATCATGACCGGCGGTGGTCACTTACCGTCTCGGGACCAACCAGCTACGACAAACAAAAAATTTAAACGTGCAATTTATTATGAAACAATGAATATTATTTACAAATAATAATTTAACATTCATCGAATTATCCGAATTATTGTAGATGTAATTAATTAAATTCGTCTTAATTTAATAAATTATGAAATGTATTAATAAATACTTTAGGACAATATATTCCAGGATTAAATTAAGCTGTAAAATTAAATGTTTCACAAATGAAAAGCTTATTGGTAACGCTTCGCAATTAATATTATATTATATGAAATGGCTATAGTATTTGCGGTTCATACAGAATTTATAATTTACAGTAATTTAGCGTACTCATTAATACGACTAATATTTTATTTATCTTTTACTTAATTCGTAAAACCACATATTCTTCAAAATAATTATATTCTATAATTCTCAAATTTCCATAAAAACAGTCATTTTAAAAATGGTCTAGATCTTATCAATACTGGCATGGCAACGCAAATTTGGTTACCCTAAAAAGAAATGGATAATATCTAAACATCGCGAAAGTAATAATAATATCGCTCTTCTTTATTGAAATAGGCTAAAAAGGATGAAAGGACAAAAGTATGGTAATGATATTTGTGTTTGCGACTACGGTACAATAAGAATTGGGAGATCTAAATTTTCATTCGACCGTAAGTTAAGTATTTATACACATAATATTACCTCACGGTTTGTGAATATGAAAAAAATGAAGATATTACAATATTAAGGGCGTAATAAAATATTGTCAATTTGTGTGTGGGTACTGGGTATATTCAAAGCTTTTCTGTTCATACATCACCGAGTGAGCGAATGGCATTTATTTTAATATTAAAATAATTAACTAGCATGAAACGCAGTATATTACATATTAACTAATTTTTATTTAACTTTCATATTCAATTTCGTTTAAATCTTATAGACAGGAATAAATAAAATAGCTAAAGAATAGTGATGTCAGTTTCACCTGTGTTATGCAGTAGTTAAGTAGATATTATTGAACATCTGGGAACCATCTTACAATTGAAATAATTTTTCAATCAGGATTAGTTCAACTGGGTATCCCATCTTTTTACAAGTCTTTCAAACGTGTTTTCATGTAGCTTTTTTTTGTATTCAAGCTAAATACTTATTTTAACATGAAAATCATTATTGAGTCTCAAGGAATGATTAAAAAAATATTGATATTTTTTAATGTTCAAAAGTTTGTTCTATTGCAAACCGTGTTTATATTGGAATAACTTTCGATAAACGCCTTCTAAATAAACAAACAAAAGACACACGTCTAAAAAATTAAAAGGCAAATAGAATGTAAAACGAAGAAAACCTATAATAATACGCCAATTAATGATGTATTGAATGTTACAAGTAATTTGATAAAGGCCTGGCAATTACTACTAGGAATAGTAAATTACAGTGTTCTAGAAACGCGGCTATGTAATTACCCGGAGCTTTGTTTTTGCTAAAGAAAACTCTTACCTAACACTAATTAAAAACTTCAGTGAACTTAATTTACCAATAGAAAGAAACAAAAATAATGGACTTCTTTTAAATGTTACTTTGAATAATTTCAGCATAATATGCCCTTTATTATGTACTCTTTAAACCTGTCAACGTTTCCAAACCTATATTTGATAGTTGTAATAATATTAACTGCTTTGAGTTTCAATTTATAACCATATTCTTATCTATTTTAATTTCTCTACAGAAATTGTAACATACTCATTAGAAATTATAACATTATTTCTCTCTTAGACTCAAAGCCGCAATCCCTCCAAGACTGCTTTTGAGGAGATTAATTCAAAAGTAGCTTAATTAAGGCATATTCTAGGAACAACTTGTGTGATATTTATAGAGTCAAAGAAAGCGCGAAATACAACATCTATTCTTGAATAATCCTATGAATAAACTACAAAGCTATGTTTAAAGTCGTTTGGTTAACCAGAGGTGATAGAGATGATATTTTATAATAGTCTTAGAATGACATAACATTTTCGTATTCTGTCTTCGTAAAGGTAAACTATGAAACCGTTAAAATGAAAAACAGGCAGGTTGCACTTATTGCTAAAATTTAATATTTTTACATCTTTATCGTAGAACAAGTGAAGGATAATTTGGGTCATCTAATGTTAAACAACCACGGACACCCGAAACAATAGTGGTGTTTCCAATGCATTGGCTTTTCACAAGAATGAACTGTACTCACTTCTGAGCGCTGTAAAACCTGCTATTGACGTAATGAAAAAATGTTGTATATAAAAGTTGTTCCTCGAAAAACAATCTAAAAAATAGTCTTATATCATTTCTTCGTAAAATGATAAAAAAAAGTTTTATTGAAAAATATAAATAGCTCTAATTTCTGAACATTTTCGCTTATAACTTTTTTATTTATAGTTCTACGACAAAAAGTTACTGAATCAAAGTTGTAGAGAATTTAATTTTCATTGTTTTATTATCAGATAAATAGTTTAAGAGATATATCGTTAAAACCATTTCAACCGCTATTTTCGAGATGGCGGCCATGGGACAAGGGTGGCGACCCCACAAACTTGGTTTTAGCTTCACACTGACCCCCCCTACACATCAAAAAAATAAAATTGCGTCCTCTAAAAAACTCAAGGTCAGGCCTAAAAAATGTAACATTTCAATGGATCAGTCATAATTATTCAGTAACTTACATATTCAAAGTTTTGGTAAGAGTCCCGTCCGTTCTCGAAAACGTTCACTTATCAAGGTGTGGTAATTTCCCCGAATTTGACCCTGTTTGACTCTGACCCTAATGCCCGATTCCTGTTATGGAACTAGCCAACTAATTTATAGAGTATTGATGACATGGTAGCCCTATAACTTTAAAAATCAATATTCATATGGCAGAATTTATATCAGATTATAAGGAGTTATAATATTAGTGTTGCAACGATTATTGTGAGCTGAAATTCCAAAGCTTTTTATCATTATGGAGATGTTTTGTGTAAGACTTCTCAACCTTTTTTGCACATCGATTAGTCACGTTGCGCCTGCATTTTAAATTAATCCTCCTTTCTCTTAATTAGTCCAACTGAACTCTTTGTCTTGTTGTTTGAAGGTTAAATGAATAGAGGACACAGATTGCTTAGTCTGACCTTATATTGAAGCATAAGCATGAAACGCGCAATATAATTGCGTAGGAAATTCATTTTCATTCATTTTGGTTTAAAAGTTCGTCCCATTTTTGTTTGCGTAAAGCCATTGCGATTTCTCAAAGTTTTCTTTTACTTGCATAATTATTAAACAACATGATTATTTTGAAATAACAGGCATCCCATATAACTTGCTTCTAATTTTTCATTTCATTTATCCAAAACTGAAACGCATGTCAAACTTGATGACTATTACAAAAAATATCTAAAAATGTCGCAACACTGAATACGCATGTTTAATCCCCGTGGCTATAAAACTTTATTTGTGCACAGTATTCGTCACAACTGGGCCACAATATAAAAGGCTCCAGATCTGATACTGCAGGTACATCAATGTATTGTAAATGAATAGATTGCGGTATTCATAATTAATAAGATAGGCCGTTCTATTCAAACCTGCGTGGGCTGATTGACATGTGAAGGCATATGAAAGTTTAATTCGAATGCTCGCGCGTGATTGGAGGATATGATGTTGAATTATTAAAAACACCACCACCCTTTATGTTTCATAGAACTCTACTTTTATCTTTTGTTAACACAATAATGGCGCGATGTTTTGGGTGTGGTAATGTTGTATTTTCAATCAATGATTTCACAGTATCGCATTTTAATAAATGTTGTTTGTAGCTTAAAAGAAGGATTCAGGGTTTACATTTGAGACAGATAACAAAATAAAATAAGGTCAAATAATTTTTGTTGTAAAAAATAACTTATTAATTAATTTCATTAACATGATCTCATTAGTGATGGGCTTCGAGGTTTCTTAGAAAAAATCTGAATATTAAAATATTCATGATAGGAGAGAAATAATGAGAATATTGTTCATATTATTGCCGAGTCCAATAAGCCATTTATGAAATTTCTTCCTGCAATATTTACTTCAGGGTAATTATGCCCGACGCAATAATTACAATATAATGTAGTACTTACTTTATACTGCGGTTCATTTTATACGACGATATCATAAAATGTTACGAGTATATTCTCTTCCTAACTTAATACTTATTAATTACATTGTTTGTGTTGTTGTTTATTAGAAGGGAATATTCTGGGTATCACTACATAGTAAAACAACAAAAAACAAAGTCACTTCCAGACGTCTAGCCCTATGTATACTTAGATAAAAGTGGCAAACTGATGTTGATGCAGCTTTTTTAATAGATAGTGGTAAAGGCGAAGGTTTTAGTATTTGTTAAGTTTTAAACATCGGGTGAAAAGCTAGTTCTTCTATAAGCACGAAATTATATATTTACCTTTTTGACAAACAAAAACGGGCTACATACTATGTACATATTATGTATGTCATACACCAACCACGTCGCACTAATACATCATTGTCGACAAAGCATATTTTTGTAACTATTTCGGGAAATTACTAATACGGTTGTATTTTGGGAAATGAGAACTGAAATAGGGCGTCATGGATGATTGTATTCTGACATCAAATCTGATTAAAACGTTATGCCTTAAAATATACATTCCGCAGGTAACGTTCTGGATAATTATTAAAATTTGTATATAAGTAAAATAATTAACATTAATCACTTCTTAAAACCATTTTTTACATTTACGTATCCTGTAATCAACAAACACAATACGATATCATATTTCAGCCTTAGACATCATACAGTGAACAGCTTGCCTTGTAAATAAAGTTCTTCTTCTTTTTTTCTAGTGGCAACTCCCGATCCCAGTGAGGACGGATTCTGTCAATGTCAAGTTTTGAGCAGATGATCAATTTAAGTTACCTAATGCTCATGTTAATCGAACTGTAAATAAAGTTGTAACCATTCATTATTCAGCGTGTAAATTACCACGTATCCTGTATTAAAAGTTTGATACAAAACACGCTAAAGATCGCAAACACAATCTAAGCCAAATTGACAGGATAATAGTTAAACAACGTTGGTGAGCCGAGTGACGTCGCGTGTCGGCTCTGATTAAATTCTACTCAGCTTGCTTTCTACTTAAGTTTGCTTACTTCATTACGGCGCCGTCATTTAGTGAACTGTTTAACATTCCTCTAATTACTGTGTAACTTTGATAGATTAAAGAATTTGCGCTTGCCTCTTTTAGTAATTAAGCGAATGCAAGCGTTTGATTATATCTTAGTTTTACATATTTTATTACAAAACTAGCGGTCCGCCCCGGCTTCGCCCGTGGTACATGTTTACGTTGTCTCTACATAAGAACCATCCTCGTACTTCAAGGAATATAATAAAAAAAGAATTATCGATCGGTTCAGCCGTTCTCGAGTTATGCGCTTACCAACACATTTTGCGATTCATTTCATTTGCATTTTTATATACAGGGTGTCCCACTGTTGGTATACTAAGCCCAAAGGAGGTTATAGATTTGCATAACGCTAAGTACGTAAAAAATACTTAAAAAATTCCAGACGCATTTTTTTTTCAAGTTTATGAATTCTTAAAACTCTATGTGTACACCCATAACAAGCAACCCGCCCAACTTTGTCACCAGCACATGAGCTATCGTTTAATATTATGTTTTCATAGACAAAATGCTCACATTAGAGAAGCGGTATATGCCGGCTGCGCGAAGCTAGAGAAGAAAAAATTTTTCCTAAAAAATCCATGATTTTCAGGAAAAATTTAGCAAAAATTTTTTGACGTAATTTTGTTGTTTAAGTATTTTTTACGTGATCAGTGTATGCAAAACTACAAGTCTTTTCGCGCTTAGTATACCAATAGTGGGACACCCTGTATAAGAAGATTAGCAAATGATTGACCTAAAATTTAACTACAGAGAAGCCACCATTTTCAATGCGCTACGCAGAAACTGCTACGGTTTACTAGAGCATGCGTTTTTGCTGAAAATTTTGATATTAATATTTATTACTCTAGCTGTGCCCTGCAGTTTTACCGGCAGTGCTCCACTCCTGTCGGTCTTAGCGTGATGATAGATAGCATTCCTTGATATATTCTATAGGACCAACAAACAAACAAAAAAACCCTTCAGCTTTATAAAATTAGTATAGATATTCCCCACACACTTTATAAAACTATGTAGGTTTAAATCGTTCTAACAGATAAACGCTTAATCAAAAGTGGCGTGCTATACCATGTTGTAAAATATTCTCAAACGGCTTGGAAAAATTCAATTACAATTTCGTTTGTCGCCTGCATTCTAATAGAGAATACTGAAAAAACAACCTCGTATGCACCAGAGTCGGTCTATTGCACGTCAATTTTTAAAACTGTGTCCAACGAAGGACTGTAATTGAATACTTAGTAACAAAACAAAATTCATTCGACAAAATATTATATGAATACTGCTGTGCCTCAGGATTTTACCCGCAGTGGTCCGCTCCTGTTGGTCTTAGCGTGATTATTTATAGCTTATAGCCTTCCTCGATAAATGGGCTTTCTACACCGAGAGAATTTTTCAAATCAGACGTCCAGTAGTTCCTGAGATTAGCGCGTTCAAACAAACAAACTATTCAGTTTTATAATATTAGTATAGATTGGTCCAAATAATGACGCGTTAATTTCTTAAGTCGGAACAGGTGTGTCGTAATGGATTTATAAATGCTTGTGTAGGGAGAGTCGTTAAAAATAGTATTTTAATTACTATTTTCACACAGAATATTCGGCTCCTAACGCAGTGAATAATATTGTGATTAATTATTATCTTATCATAATATGAATTGTAGTACAAGAACTAAATTATTTTGATTGCCATGTTTTACTAATATAATAATTAGTCTTATTGTTTGAATATGGTAAGAGCATAAGCGTTTAATATTTTTGTGGAATAAGTATTTATAAGTATTATGTATTTTGTGGAATAAGAGAGTCAATAAATATAAATTAATAAAGTTATTACTACAATTCGGATGCGTTTTAGAGTAGATAGCTTAGAAAATATTTTGTATTATTTAGGATAGTCATTACCTTAGGTTATTACCAAATAAGGCTACCTTGAATTATATCCCTACTCGAGAGCAGCCTATTTACCATTTAAGGTAGTAGTTAATTATACTTCGATGTTCATAAGTAAACCATAAATAAATACCACATTGTCATATACAAAAGATGTTCTTATTGAATTTTTATGAAGAGAAAATCACTGCTGAATTTACTCTTATTTTGTTCAGTGCTCATACATCAAATTACAGGTGAAACAAATTGCAGACGTCGGCAATAAACGGGGACGTGTCTTTATTTATATAGCGAGATGTTCGTGACACGCATCCACTATATTTATAAGGAAACAACTACTTTTTATGATAATACCTTCATACTTTTATTCTCCGGAAAAATAGTGCTTTTGAATCTATTCTTCCGACTACGTGTCGCATTCATTGAATTTATAATGTTTTACAAATATAGAACTGTGTCGACTGAGCTCGTGTGGTATTGAATATGGAGATGGAAAATAATATTTTTATCTTGAACATGGAATAAATCCGCTGAAAGGACATCTGTTTTATCTGTGTGTTTCAAAGGGATAGAGAAAATAATGCATAATCTCAAGGCGAACACAAAATCTGAAGCAATGACCTAGAAAATTCAATTCTGGCAGACGCGATTCACGCATTTTAATGTACCGTGGTGCGGCGTGTAACAAAATCTAATCAAAGTTTATGGTTAGCCCTTCGTGGTTTTTGCTGCTTTACCTGTGGGTAAGGATTGGCTTTGGTCATAAGATGGGCGGAATTTAAAGCCAGTTTCTAGTTATATACATATACTATAACTGTTCCAAAATTACAGAATTTAAGGCGAAAGACAAATATTGTTTAGTAAAGTTTATTTTGTAAAGACCTAAAATAAAGTTAATATTTTAATTATTTATATAAAAAGCCATCGAACTATGAGTTTATAACGTTAGGTTATTAAGACAACATAGCCTGTACATTAATACATGTAAATTGTGTTTATATGAACTTCATAATGCACATTTCCTACATCCTAAAGTTTATTACTATCAACTTCTCTATCTACTACAATGTTAAAAAACATAACTTCCAGTACAAACTTTTCTCTGACCTAAAAGTTCTATTAATATACAAGAACCACTAAGCCGCTTGTAAAATATTAAATGAAACGCGTTTCCCGTGCGCTAATACTCAACCTTTTACTTTATGCTATATCACCCAGCCCAATATACCACGGAATTACATTCTATTGTCCAACTTAAAATGTTCTACGTGTTTTATTCCGCGGTGTGGCTGATGTTTGATTAAATTAACACGAATATATCTTAGATAAAAACCCTTGTAAGTGTTGCTGGCGTTTATAGCGTTGGATGGATTAAACTGTAAACGTTTTTTGTTGTTTCAGGCCTAAATAATTATTCAGTACATACCAGTTTTATACATATATATATTTATTCATTCGTTTAATATTATAAATCTTATGAGAGATTCTTAATAAAGGAAAGTAGTTTCCAAATATTTTTTACATAAACTTATCACAGTAAAACTTATTACAGTAAAAGTTATTCGACTTCCACAATTAATTTTTACTTGAAAGTATATAAAATATATTTATCCGAATAAACAGGTATTTAAAATTAAAGTAAAAGTCGTTAATAAAAGCCTTCGCTATAAATATAATTATGAACCATTTTTGATTAAATCTAGGTTTATTTAATAAAGTATGGTTGACCGAGCTTTCGTGGAAACGAAATTTCTCCGCTTGACCTTTTTAGATCGAGTTATCACCACCAAAAATCTCTTAAGTATATTGAAAATTTGATCACCCAATAAATATAATATTTATTACGTACTATGTACTTTAATATATTTTATAGGTCGTCCATTTTAATTTTGAACAAGCGTTAATATGCACCACATTTTTATACGAAAACTACATCATTACCAAAATAAATGCTAGTTGTGAATATCTTTTGTGTACTAGCGTTCCGGTAAAAGGCCGTTTTTGTATTATAAAGCAGAGCTATTAACAAAGAGGAGTGAGATGGTGTTGTTTTAAAAGCACCTTTACTCATTAAAAATTTAAGCTATATACTTTGAAAAGAAATTCGCTAAATTCCAGTGGTACGCTGTAGGTGGACTGGCGTCAAGCCAAGATATATAAAACATGTAGGGAATCTTTTACATGCCATTCAATGGGATGTATACAGCAGAAATTTACCGACAACTGCCCCGAGGTGTTTATTTTGTGGGCTTTTGTCTGTATTTGAAAATGACACTTCAATATACGCCTTTTATTTACACATGTTTTTTCATTGTTCCAGTTTTATTTGCTCACGCTATTTAGAATATAATACGGAAACGTAATCTTGGATTTAATATTAAATCACGGATTGTCGTTGAACGTAAATGTGGAACGGATTTTTAAAAGGTTTTCAGAATCGAATTCTGAAAGGTATATGTAAAAAGAGCGGCGCCAAATTGACAAAGATAAAAATCTTTATTAAACTAGTGCTTTTGCTTATTATAAGATAAAACGATAAAAGAGAAAACGTGATTCTTGTTTAGATATCAAAGAAGGTAATTGTTGCTATGTAAACTCAATCCTCTGAACATTTGATAAGAAACTTTTTGTATTTTTAACGTCATTACATATAAATAAATAAATAATACAAATGATGTTATCATTCAATTTATTTTATTCGTATTTTTAAGGAAAATACTTTTAAAACTTCAATAATTTAAAGAAAAAGTACAAAAAAGATTTTAATCAAAATATAGACGTTATGAAGTTATATGTGACTGAAATGAGACATATTATACAGAAAATTGTTTTGTAATATAAACTGTTATTTGTAACTTTATGAGATAAAATGATATATATATACCTATTCTATTACAGAATACAGTTCATGACTATAAAAAGAATCTCATTCTCGTATGTAATAATCGAAAGTGTTTTAGTGTTTGTTCTTTTGTGACATAGCTAAAGAGTATTGGATTGAAGTGACTTTGTGCAAATATGTTATAATATAATATTAGTATAGCTATATCATTACTTAAACAAAATATACGTCTCTTACAGAGAGTATGACGTGCTTTTTAGAAGATTATCCGTGGACCCCGGCTTCGGCTGTAGGTACACTTTCAAAGTTTGGTCTTAACAACTCGGAAACCTTCGTGAGCTCATGCGCAATATTTTACTGAACATCATCGTAGTATGATAAAATGACGAGTATAGGATTCTATATGGGACTACAGACATACGGGTAAACAGTTCTATCTATACAGATTTTTTTTTTATAAAATCACGCAGTCTACTGCCTAGTCAAATCATCTAATGCTACAATATTAAGCTTAACTACAATTTTTTTCCAACAGAATTTCCGGTCACATTAATT
Organism: Colias eurytheme; assembly: GCF_061535395.1. Lineage (NCBI taxonomy): Eukaryota > Metazoa > Arthropoda > Insecta > Lepidoptera > Pieridae > Colias > Colias eurytheme. Next base: position 8,068,756 of record NC_142989.1, on the reverse strand, counting down.
AATATCTACTTATCGAAAGACACGAAAGAAAATATATCTTACGTTCTTAATGAAATGTCAAATAACGTTTAATCTTACATCAACATTTCAAATATGTATTCAAATAAATCCTATATTTAACGATTTACAACGGCGTTGTCATGGATTTGATTAAGACTTATTATAAAAAATGTTATAAAAATTATTAATAGTTTAGTATTATAAATTTAATACAGAAGTAAGAACATAGATGTAAATAAAATACTTTATTTATCTCTTTCTTATAGACTCTCTAATTAATAAAAGTAAACTTCAACTATTATTTTATCTGTGTTCTATTTTCATCCTTTCAGATGTATAATATGTATTAGATAAGCCATATTTTTGCGTTCCTACGTACAGTATTAATAGGGTAAACCTTTTCAGCCGGATTGTAATAGCCAATTTAGAAAACTACAGCTGCCAGTATTCATCATTACAATAAAGCTGAAGTTTTATAATGGCTTGACGGCGGGGACATTACGCGTGTTTTAACACAGGCCCTATCTAGTTGGCCATGCAGCCTTTTGCCTTTTCTCACCTGGCTTCAAGTAAAATAAAAGCAGGGCGACGCAGTCCGTGGCCTGCTCACTCCTCGCTCGTCTCTCGACTAGAGCGGTCGTGTGTGAACAGAAGAACTGTGAAATCGCGAGTGTGAACGTGTTGTTGTTAATTTCGTGATTTATGTACAGACTTTTGGAGAACATTCAAATCGGTACGCCGATGGAATACAAAGCGTGAGGACAATATCCCTTTATGTTAATATCTACTTTTTGTTTCGTTGTTTGACTTTGATTTGTGATTTTGAACTTTTTGCTTTTCTTACGACTTTTTTACTTATTTATTTGAAGCGAAGTTTAAATTTATCGCAATATATTAGTATTAATTATTGTTGAATATTATTATTTAATCGTATTGATAAAGATTTTACGGTTGTGTTTAAAATAAAATTTCAAATTTGGAATTAACTCATTTTTCTATTTATTAAAACATTTGGTATTAAAAATCTATTTTCTAAACATGGATTTGCAATTTAACTTATACGAATTATGTGTAAATCTCTACATAATAAAGATTTTTCGTAGAGACCGCTACGTTTTAGCAAGTGCTACGCTGCGCTGGTGGCCTATAGCATATTGTAGTACATTAATTTTAACACATTATTCAATAGAATATGTACCTAAATAATTTGTTCTTGTCATTGTACCTAAATAATTTGTTCTTGTCATTGTGAAGAATCGTATTATTTATTTACACATCTGTGTAAATAAATAATACGATTCATCGATATCGATCATATTGTATAATATTTTGAGATAAGAAATCTATTAAAAATAAACTTTTAAAATAAACCTCTACTCTTTATAATATCTTCTCTCAAAATAAGACATTTCACTATTGAATATTTGAATAAATATACAGTCTAAATAATTAAATTAGTAACTATACAATTAATAACAGTGAAAACACTAAAATAAATAACTTCTTTAAATGATAACAACTAAATTCAATAAACACCTCAACATCAAGTCTAATAATAAATCAACGAAATGATAAATATTAAATTAATATTTCTAAAACAATATGGACAAACGCAAGTTCGAAAATTCAATATTGAAGTTTGTTTTCAAGCAAAATTATGCCGACGATAGGGTGAAAGTTTTGACACTAACTTTTATATTAGCCACTTGATAATAAGGTTAAATCGGATTCCATAATTATTTTAGGAAAGGCCTTTGTAGATATTGCTTTCATATACATACCTACATATTATATAATTTTTGGGTTCACTTCAATTAATCTTTTCTAAATAACAGATTATGATTATAACGACATGTACCTACGTGATATTTAAGACGTAAATTATACATTTATTAGCTTTAATTTTATAACAATAATTGTCACGTTGATATTTACCTCTATAGCTGATTGTTAAACATATTCAAACATTTATGTATTTTTTAAGGATTTTGTATGCTAAGCTTTAATTAACGCTAGGAAACAGTCGTGTTATGAAATCATCAAAATCCTACAAGCAATTTCATATTCAATAAGTTAATTTTCGAGATTAGATCCAGAGATATTTTAGGAGAATAGCTTAAAAACAATTAACCTTTATTATTGAAATTTCGTACGATCCCTGAATAATTACGGGCTGAAAGAGAACTTTATAAATATACAGACAAGTTTAACAATATAATCTAGTACTTTGTTGGACCCTTAAACAAAACAATTTTACACGTGTAAACGTTTAAGGGTAAAGGACTTTATTTTGATTTCTGAGGAGTCTTTTTCATCGATATTTTATTGACGAATGCCTCATCATGTAATTGCGAAAAATCTACTCTCTGTTATTATATATATCATGTTAAAATAGACAACAAGATTTTAGAGAAAACGTGATGATGAAAATAAACATTTAATGCAAATTTGATTTAAGTATATACTAACTAATTTATTTCGTATAGTTATTATTCAGAAGAATTAACTTGTTTACTTTCATTAGAGACTTAATAAACACTTCATGCGCTTATATTGTTGCGCTAAATTCCGATGAGAGACTATTATGATATTAAGCATGTTTATTGCTAAGGAATTATAATTTTACCTTTTATAAACATCTTTATATCTTTATAATATGAATAATTAGATATTTATGGCTTTGAGTATACTCAACAATTGACCATGTGGCCACATACACTAAGGATTTTAATATTTGATTTGTCATAAGTCAGTTAATCATATAATTACTAGCTGTTGATATGACAAAGTTTTACTAAACAGAAGAAACATTGATAGTTTGAATATTAATCAATAATTAATCTTGAAGAAGGGCTTTAAATTTTGAATAGAAAATGAACTTCTAATAATAACACAGTACAATAAACACATCTAATAATAATAAATTAATTAGGTTATTATATTTAGAATAGCTACAATAATCCCGTAAATACTGAACACGTTTCTTTGTTCTTTACGGAAAATTTAAGATAGAGCATTCAGTCTGTCTATTAGCAGACCGTTACCGTCCACTATTGTGAACTTGATGCATGTAAACGAGTAAAAGCTTTTTAAAGTATGCAAATGGATATAAATATTTTTGACACCTGTTTGAAGAAAAAATATACGTTAAAAATGAATACACATTTTAAACATAAATCATCAGACTTGAAAAGATTCAAAATCGAACGCATATAACTTTTAAAATAGATGAAAGCCGATATTACAATATTATCAACAAAAAGTGGAAGCAATTTAACTAAATTGGCTTTATTCTAAATACTAAAATGCAAATAAGAATTTTCATATAAGGCTCCTAACAAACATGGTCGTTACAACAAAATTTATTGCGTCTTTTAAGATTGAAATCTAAAACACCAACGTGAAAGGAACATTATCGAAAATTGGGCTTAATTTATTTGCTTGATAAGTTGATATTTCTATGCGCGTTTTTGAGTGTGAAACACGCAATATTGCATTTTGCACTGAACACGTTATTGTGCATGTTGCTGGCAAGTAAGTACCCAATACTGAAGAATAAGTACTTATATTTTAAACACGTATGGCGCTCTGAATTACATTTATGGTAAATAGGTATGAATGAATTTTATTGCTTCGTAACTTTAATCTGTTTTTAAATAGCACTCTATTTATGAGTAGTAGATTCCTATTAAACTGTTGATTATCAAAAACTTTAATAATTCACGTAATTACGTTCAAGTAATTGATTGAAAGCTTTATAAAAGCTCTCAATTTGTTTATGAATTATTGTGGTAGGCATCTATACTGTGTTATGACTTTTGTCATAAATAATAAAAAGGGAATCAAGGGTACAAAGGAAAAGGAAAGTTCCCGAATCGAACAACGAACCGCAGAATATCCCAAAAGTTAAGAATACACGAAAAATCTCATGGGAAGGAAAATGATGTCGTTACAAAGATTCATAGAACGGAAGAGAAATGGGAATGTCACAACGATATCATTTATTATTATTTCGGTATAAATCCCCGTCATTCTAGCGTTATTGTGATTTTTCATTGAACGTAGCTTCGATTCGATCAAACTATTTTATAAACGTTAGTCGAAGCGTTTTATGGGGAATATAGAATTGCACGAAAGGATGTGGAGTTAGGGATTTGTACAAGTATCAACACACAATGGGTGAAATCTCTGATCCAATGCATTTATTGTGTTTGCACGAATCGACCTAGAAATGTACTTTCGGCTATAATGTGTTGCATTAATTTATTAAATTTCATGTTCTAAGCATTCTGTACTTTTTCGTTGTTAGGTATAACAATATTAGTCACTATTAGTCACATGGAATATTAATTAGGATAATATGAACCTGTAAGACGATCTTAATCAGAAAAAAAAATTTAATTTTAGCTTTAATTACATTATACTATTTAACTTTTTATGACAGTTCAAGATTTAAAAAAGTTGAATGTTCGAGTCGATGAGTTCGATTTTCTTTTGGAATTTAATAACTAGATCCATTTGTAACCTTTCATAAACGATATTATATCTATGTAAAATATTACGAAAACACTTTTCATTTATTTAAGATTTTATTCAACATTTTATTCTACCCGTAACGCTGAATAAAACGCACTCAGAAAATTCTCTATTCTGATTCCATGAAAACTAATACTATTACTGAATATATCGTAACACATATTTGATGAGTATTTACAGCTGGAATATCAATGGTAAAATACATTTATTTAACACCTTTCTCTCTACAAAATCGATTTGCAAATCCCTCCGTGATCCGTACTGGCTAGAAAAACTGTTAGCTCAATCAAATCGTACCTACTCTTAGTTTGTTAGATACGCCGTGGTTAAGCGGATTTCATTGCAATTTTACATGCATATAGCGAACTCGATCTAACAAATGTGAAACTGTTTCTCCCGGAGAGCTTGTGACACCCGTACAAGTTTGTTCTTTGACGCATTGTTGTTTGCTATTCGGAAAAACATTTGTCAGATGTCGTTTTGTTTAGAATGTACTGCACAATATGTCTGATAGAGGAGAATTAAATTTACAGATGCTGAAAGAAAAACATCTATATTCATATCTGTAATATCAATCTGTATCGGGTTAAAATGTTGTTAGTTAGTAATCACATCGCTCAAGTAACGGGAATATTTATGAAAATGTAATTTTGTTTTACCGATATTAAGAGGATACATTTATTTGATTACGAGTACGATCGTACAATTTTTCATTTCTTTTTTATCCGTCATTCCTATATCTTTGTCATATACAGCTAACTAGGTTGGGGGGCAATCAACGTTCTCAAAATTCGCACAAATAGAAATCAGAGCTGTGTCATTCACAACGTACTGGTTTCTATTTTCTGTTTTGTTAGCGACTTTCAAATTGCCTGCACTCGAAGGATATTACCGTGGAAACAATTTCGTGTCGCTTGCTCATTCACACGGCTTTTTATTACAAAGAGTTCTTTGGTTCTCAATCGAGAAAATGAAATACTATTTGGGAGTGTGGTGTACGTAACAAGCGACGGTATTGGAGTATCGCTGACTCGTAGTTATGTAGACTGTAACAATCTGATCTAAACTTCATCTCAAATTAGATTTAATACACGAAGAAATATGAATTCATTGAAGGTCTATGCTTATAGTTGGATACGAGAACTTCTATTAAGAAATCAAGATGATGACAATGATTTTTTTACTATCTAATAATGTTCTTTGAGTGAAATATTCGTGTTTCGAGTCGATCATACACTTGCAAGTTCACAAAATATACGTTACATAAAAAGTTAATCTGCATTGTAAACTTCCGATTTAAATTGTGAAATAGTTATCAAAAAACCAATTCCACCAGCTCATATAGGGATAAACATTTAAAAGCGTGTGTTTTTGTATTTGCACGTGAGGCTTATAACTTAGGATCTATCGTTAAGTCAACATTCCATCTGCATCGATCCCGCTGTTCCACTTTTATGCCGCTATTACATTAGATCAAACGGAAATTTTTATAGACATTATATGAATTACATTCTTATAATACGGCAACTCGTGTGTATATAATGTTATTATGAACTCATTCTTTAAATGGGCTCCGCTCTTCCATATATTATAATACGATTTAAAGCTTTTATGATTTATGGCCGTTAGTATAATAAAATGGACTTGCTATCTGTGACGTTTTTGTTATTACGTTTAACCTTTTCATTTAGTTTGTGTAGAACTCTCTCAGTTCGCTTTCTCTATAAATTAACAATTTATTGAATTTCAATGGTAAAACTTTTTCAACTTTAATATAATATTATTTCTATTAATAATATCATTATTCAAAAAACTGTAACAGAAATAGCAATACTTATCATGGAATAAAATATCAAACATTGGTACGGTAAACGAAACTCAGAATAGAACATCTAACTGACAAATTCATCTAGACAGATAGCTCAGTCTGGATCTGTTGCAACTTTACACAGTTCATCTAACTTGGTACTTGAACAAATAATAAGAGACTAACTCGTACTCAGAGGAAACTTATCTATGTTGGAAATGATATCGACCATATTTAGAGTTGATACTTGATACCTCTGCTGAAAACTAACTGGCATATATATTAATGTCGATTAATGATTGTTAAAGAGGTATAATTTTTCATTTTTGGGATAAATTAATAATGTATATAATAGAAAATATATTGACTTTTCTTTTGTTTTTTTTTTGTGGTGCTTCGTCCGTGGTACATGTTTACGTTTTCTCTACATAAGAACCATTCTCGTACTTCAAGGAATATAATAAAAAAAAGAATTATCGAAATCGGTCACAATTATCACCCGTTCATGCGTAATGCAGTGACCAAGGAAAACGGGTTTCATCTTATATATAAAATTCTCGTGTCACAATGTTAGTCTGCATACTCCTCCGAAACGAGTGGACCGATTCTCATGAAATTTTCTGTGCATATCGGGTAAGTCTGAGAATCGGCCAACATCTATTTTTCATATGTACCACGGGCAAGCCGGGGCGGACCGCTAGTTTTTATATATATTTCACTTCTTACGTGTGTAAACGTTTACACGCACACATTTTTTTAACTATGTATTTATTTATTATAATACAAACTACTTACATAAACTTTTGGATAAAATTACCCTAACAACTTATAGTATACATTCGACACTGCATATGAAAGTGAAATGATTTGGTATCAAATTGGCTGAATGATATAAATTATATAGATCAGAATCAGGCAGAATGTCTGAAATAAATTATAGCTCTTTATGTATTTATATCATTTTTTACTTAACGATCAACCATTACGTTTTATCAACTTCTACATATTATGACGTCACGTACCCCAAATGAAGGGTAACAGTGCACTTAACTATTAAATCAATACTTAATAATATACAGCTGAAGATTGTTTGTTTTTTTGGACGCGGTAATCTCAGGAACTACTGGTCTGATTTGAAAAAATATTTCGGTGTTATATAGCCAATTTTTCGAGAAAGGCTGTAAGCTATATAATATCATCACGCTAAGACCAACAGGAGCGAAGCACCAATGAAGAATGTTTCAAAATCGGGGGTTTTTCTATACGTGGTCTCCTTTTTTACGCGGGCGAAACCGCGGGCTGAAAGCTAGTCTAATATACATACATACACATTGAAATTGCTACATTACATTATTGTATACATAATGTATACATATATTGAGTAATTTAACCGGCGCAGTGTAACATTATGTCATAGTGATATAGGTTATGGTATAGCAACATAATTGGTTATGATTTACTGGGTCATGTATGAAACATAGCGCGTTATCACATAATATTATTACAATGTGGAGTTATGTAAGACGGTTGTATATAACGTACAAGTATACAGGGTGTACCAAAAAGTAGTGATGAACGGAAGCTGAGAGGTAGAGGACCTAGAGGGCTATCCGAATCACCCCCATGTATGTTATGCGATTTTTCGTATTTTCGGAGTTATGACGTTTTTTTCAATTTTTCACCTATCGCCGAGTACGATGATATTTTCACTCATGCTGACGTCAATGATTGCGAAAGATGCTTGATTTTTTTTTGTGTGCTAAGCTGAAAGATAGGCCAATTCAGTATGGTAACATTTACTATCGTTAGATCTTTGAATGGAATAAAAAAAAGAATTAAATGGCAAGAAAGATAAAATTACCCAGTATGTTCACCACTTCAAGGGCCCGTAAAAAAATAAAATCACATAAAAAAAGTTTTCCGTTTGACTTTTAAAAACTTGCTCTATCTATCAGATAGCTACCCTGAAAATTTCATTTTATTATTCAGAAGGCTTCAATCGAAAAATTTAAATCTAAATGTGGTAAGTGCAAAAATTGAATTAACATTATGATCATTAAAACCAATAAATAGGTGTTTAATTACCAGAAATTTTTAAAATAACCTCGCTGTTGCTCAATGCAAGTGCGACATCACCGTAAAAAGTTGTCTTTTAAATGTCTGAATGCCCTTTTATCATTTTTAATGGTTTCTTCTGCTACTATGAATTTCCGGGTTATTTCGTCCAAATTGTGGCAGTCTCTCGCCTTGTAGTATACCCACGGAAAAAAATCAATAGGGTTTATGTCCGGAGACCGTGCAGGCCAGGCTAAAGGGCAAAGATACCCTGAAAGATGGATTGATCGTTGCAGCCTGCGCATGCGCCGGTGACGCCTGCCTTAAAGCCTGGCCTCTACGGTCCCTCGACCTAAACCCCATTGATTTGTTTCAATGGGAATACTAAAAAGACCTCGGCTACTTGAGAGAATGCCACAATTTGGACGAAATAACCCGGAAATTCATAGTAGCAGAAGAAACCATTAAAAATGATAAAAGGGCATTCAGACATTTAAAAGACAACTTTTTACGGTGATGTCGCACTTGCATTGAGCAACAGCGGGGTTATTTTAAAAATTTCTGGTAATTAAACACCTATTTATTGGTTTTAATGATCATAATGTTAATTCAATTTTTGCACTTACCACATTTAGATTTAAATTTTTCGATTGAAGCCTTCTGAATAATAAAATGAAATTTTCAGGGTAGCTATCTGATAGATAGAGCAAGTTTTTAAAAATCAAACGGAAAACTTTTTTTATGTGATTTTATTTTTTTACGGGCCCTTGAAGTGGTGAACATACTGGGTAATTTTATCTTTCTTGCCATTTAATTCTTTTTTTTATTCCATTCAAAGATCTAACGATAGTAAATGTTACCATACTGAATTGGCCTATCTTTCAGCTTAGCACACAAAAAAAATCAAGCATCTTGCGCAATCATTGACGTCAGCATGAGTGAAAATATCATCGTACTCGGCGATAGGTGAAAAATTGAAAAAAACGTCATAACTCCGAAAATACGAAAAATCGCATAACATACATGGGGGTGATTCGGATAGCCCTCTAGGTCCTCTACCTCTCAGCTTCCGTTCATCACTACTTTTTGGTACACCCTGTATTTGTTTGATTTATATACCTATTACCTATGATTCAATGTAATTTATTTTAGTGCTATAGTAGTAAATTGTTTAAAAAAATTTCAGTTTAAATCCTTGTATTTTGCATGTATAATATCTGTATATTTTATTTGCCGTTATTCAATCAAATATCGTACAAAAGGAAATATTAAATGTTCTTCTATAATGAAACTGTTAACGTTTTACCGTTTCTTTAGTAAAATTCCTTTACTTAACTTTAAATGATAAGAAAAGTGGAATTTCTCGAACTATTCAAATGCGCAATTTTATCGACATTTCAGTATTAAAATTCCTGCCCGTTCATTGAGCAAAGTGAAAATATTAAACTCAATTCCTTTTACATTTACATGATAACATTTTTAAAAGTGGTATAAATGTTTCTGTATTTTAAATATCGATAATTTAGTAAATTTTTAAACGATCTGAATAAATGAACATAGGACAAGGTTTTTAAAGGAAATAAAAGACCTTCAATGGAAGTACGCGAAATCCTTTAAGCTTAAAGCGAATTTGTTTTCTTGTTACAGAGAAACTACTTTACTCTTTATTAGTATAAAATCCAATATATTTCTTTATTTTATTATGCTATTGCATAGCTTCTATCGCGGGCCTTGAGCGCGGGGACCGAATTCAGAAATTCCGTAACGAAAAAACCTCACGCTCCCCACTCCGACAGGCATGGAGGTGTGGCTTGAAGGCATAGCATGCAATAGCTTTACCGCGGCAGTCCCCGAGTGAATGAGTCTTTTTTATTTTTAAATGTAGGGACGATCCGTATTTCTGTCAAATTCAAATTTGAGGTTAGGATTTTTCTTCCTTCCCCAAACAAAGAATTGGTAGCAATAAAATGCTACTGCTACACGAATTGTCTTGTCCCAGCAGTGCAATCGTAGTACAGAGTAGCTCGACTGTCAGTATCTACAGCTGAAACCTAAATGACTCACATTATACAACATTTTTATGCTGACTGTACCGTGTACATGCACAAAATATACACTACAACAATCGCATAAAATTTTATAGCTTTATTATCCTTTATGCGACTAGAATACAAAATGCCAAGCCCGGAAACGAACATGCCGGATTGCTTCTATTTCATATTTACTTATATCGGAGATTTATCTTTTTCTGTTGACGGTACAATATCGCTGCTATTTATTTTAATTCGTTTACGTGATATGATTACCTTTTTAGTAATATTCCGTTGAGTACGCCCTTGGGATGTTGTGTTACATTTATAATATACCTACTATGAATATAAATTGTAATTTTTACGTTCAAATCTGCAATATAATATATTTATGTATTTAACATTAATGGTTTTCTTTATGAAGGTATATTTCCATTTATTTAACACATTTATATGTATCACTGACTTATTTTATTCATTAAGTTAATGAAAAACGATTTAAAACTTTGCATATAATTTACGATTGGATTATACTTCCACGGTCCACTTTAATAGGCACACTCGGCAACAAACAACAAAATTCATTAAAAATTTACTGATAGCAACAGTTTTTAACCGTCTTGTGTATTTGCATACCAAGGGTATTACAGAGTTGCCAAGTACACTCAAACAGTGCGGACTCGAGAACTATTTTCGTTTTAATCTCAATTCCAAAGTTTATACAAAATAATTAACTATTTTCTCGTATTTTCTAATTAATACGTAAATACGCTGTTGGTCTCTCCTTGTACAAATTTGTTGTTTTTTTTTAATCTGTGTACATCAAATGAAACCTACGTTATCTAGTGAGTAAGAGAGTGAAGAATGTAATTACTTTTGTGACTGTATGAATTGTATTGATTGATGTATCGGTTCATTCGTTCTTGCTCATTAAAGTGACTTGCCTCTTGTTCGCAATCTGATATACACGTTGTTTTATTTTATTAATAGGTTATGGGCCCAGATCCATATAATTAGTTATCAAAAGTTGTAAAGTTATAGTTTTTTAGTTAGCATCAGTGATTAGAGAGTGATTGCGTCATATATCACGGTAAAAAAAAAATTTTTCATCCCTGTTGCACGTGGCGCGGCCGCGGCGTTGTGGTGTGATCAACAGATATGGCTTCAAGTACAAATTCCTTTATTGCAAATGTGCCGAAACTAAAAGGCCGAGAAAATTATAGCGAGTGGGCGTTTGCCGCTGAAAACCTATTAGTACTTGAAGGAAAATCAAAATTTGTCAAGCTTGAGGGAACCGGCGACGCCATTACGGAAGACGCTATGACGAAAGCCAAGTTGATTCTAACCATAGATCCTTCGTTATATGTACACATTAAAGATGCTAAGACTACTAAACAACTATGGCAGAAATTACAGCAGATGTTTGATGACGCGGGCTTTTCGAGAAGAATCATGTTATTGAGAAATTTAATTTCAATACGTCTCGAAACATCGGATTCAATGACAAGTTATATTACTCAAATAATAGAAACCGGGCAGAAATTATCTAGAACGGGTTTTGTGGTGAATGATGAATGGATTGGTTGTTTAATGTTGGCAGGATTGCCTGAAAAATATTTTCCAATGCTCATGGCCATTGAACATTCAGGGATCGCCATTACGGCGGATGTTGTAAAATCCAAGTTATTAGATTTGTCCGGGAATGATGATTCGGCGGAAACTACAGCGTTGTACACTAGAGGGCGTCGACACATCGATCAAAGATCAAAATCATTCAGTAAGATTGGAAACACGTTCAACAAAGATGGCGATACGTCAAATGTTAACAATAGCAAAAAGAAAGTCATCAAGTGTTATCGTTGTAAACAGATTGGGCACTATAAAAATCAGTGTACACAAGTGAAAGGTGCGATGACAAACAACTTAAATTGTTTTTCTGCATTATTTTTACGGGAAAACTTCAAGAAAGATGATTGGTACTTAGATTCAGGAGCAAGTGTGCATATAACCTCGAACGTGAACAATATTCGGAATCCATCAGAAAACACGAGTATAAAGGAAATTACAGCGGCTAACAATGGAGTGATGGCTGTATTATGCTCGGGTGATGTTGATATTGTTACGATTACGTCGAAAAGCAGATATAATATCACAGTGAAAGACGTGTTATGCGTGCCAAGTATTGCAACGAATTTATTATCTGTTAGTAAATTAATTCAAAATGGAAACAGAGTGGACTTCAATAAAAATCATTGCTATATCTACAACAGTAAAAATCAGATGATAGGAGAGGCAAGGTTAGTCGATGGTGTCTATAAACTTATTGTAGAAAATAAACACAGCTGTTGGCTCTCAACGACTGTCAGTGGAAAAAGTGAGTTGTGGCATCGAAGGATGGGCCACTTGAACAGTAAAGACCTCACCAAAATGAAAGATGGTGCAGTTGTGGGCATTGACTTTACTGACAAAGCTGTTGTTGATAAAAGTTCGTGTGTTGTGTGTTGCCAAGGGAAGCAGTCACGATTACCGTTTAACCATGTTGGTACCAGAAGTAGTGAAGTACTTAACATCATTCATGCAGATGTGTGTGGACCTATGGAGGTGAATTCAATTGGAGGCTGCAGGTATTTTTTAATTTTTGTTGATGATTACACACGCATGACTTTTGTCTATTTCTTGAAAGCTAAGAACGAAGCATTTAAATATTTTAAAGATTTTAAAGCTTTAGTTGAAAATCAACAGAATAAGCGGATTAAAATATTTAGAACTGATAACGGTCTGGAATTTTGTAATACATTGTTTGATAGTTACTTGGCAGAAGCTGGTATACTTCATCAGAAAACTAATATCTATACTCCAGAACAGAATGCTATCAGTGAACGTATGAACAGAACTCTAGTAGAAAGGGCTCGTTGCATGTTGTTTGATGCCAAACTAGACAAAAAGTTCTGGGCTGAAGCGGTAAACACAGCCGTGTACCTTAGAAATAGGTCACCAGCTTCGGGCTTACAAGACTTGACACCAATTGAACTTTGGACTAATAAGAAACCTAATCTTAGTCACATTCGTATTTTCGGGAGCCAGGCCATGGTGCACATTCCAAAGGAAAAACGATTAAAGTGGGATATTAAATCTAAACCACATATACTGGTTGGTTACTCTGAAAATGTGAAAGGGTATAGGATTTATGACCCAGTTAAGAAATGTGTGATAGTAAGCAGGGATGTCATAATTCAAGAAAACTTAAAAAGTAACATGAATGAAACCATATCAGTTTCAGTGGGGGAAATCTCAGAAATAAAGGAAGAAAAGAAAGACATGGATGAATTTACTGATGAAGAAGCTAAACAGGATATTAACCAGATTAATAATAATAATCCTGTATTGCAGGATGTGTCTGAGATTCCACCACCAGATGAACCAAAGAGGATGAGGAGACCACCACAGCGTTATGGTTATTCAAACCTGTGCATGCAGTCGAATGCTGAGAATCAAAGTGATCCAGTCAGTATCCACCACGCTCTACAAAGTCCCGATAAAGATAAGTGGATTTCTGCAATGGAAGAGGAACTTCAAGCATTCAAAGAGAATGATGCATGGACAATAGTGAGTGAAGTGCCTCAAGGTAAAACATTAGTGCAGTGTAAATGGGTCTTTAAAAGAAAGTTTGATAGTGATAACAGTGTTAGATATCGTGCTCGTCTGGTAGCGAAGGGCTTCACCCAAAAACCAGGTATTGACTATGATGAGACATTTTCACCTGTTGTGCGTCACTGTACTTTACGATTGTTATTTGCACTTTCTGTACAATTAGATTTAAAAGTTACTCATTTGGATGTTAAAACTGCTTTTTTGAATGGTATTTTAAAAGAAGATATTTATATGGCTCATCCACAAGTTAATTTAGATAGTAATAATGAGAAAATAATTGTAAAATTAAATAAAGCTATCTATGGCTTAAAGCAGTCGTCAAGGTCATGGTATGATAAAGTTGATCAATGTTTGACAGAATTAGGCTTTAAGAGAAGTCATATAGAACCATGTGTATTTACTAAATTTCATGACAATGTAAAAGTTATTGTTGCTCTTTATGTGGATGATTTTTTTGTATACTCAAACAGTAAAGTAGAGACAAATAGTTTAATTTCAGTTTTGAATACTAAATTTAAAATTAAAGATCTTGGAAATGTAAAACAATGCTTGGGAATGAGAGTAAATATTGATTATAAAAATAATGTATGTACTTTAGACCAAGAACAATATATTGAAGAATTATTAGTTAAATTTAACATGTTAAATTGTAAAGAGGCTAGTACACCTATGGAATTAAAACTAAATATAGATAAAAATAACAATGTTAATGATACTAATATTCCATATCAGCAATTGATTGGTAGTCTCATGTATTTGTCTGTATTAACGAGGCCTGACATAACTTTTAGTGTTAGTTTCTTAAGTCAATTTAATTCTTGTCATAATAGCACTCATTGGAATTATGCTAAACGCATTCTTAGGTATTTAAAAAGGACTAAAAATTATTGTATAAGGTATGTAAAAGGTAGCTCTGAATTGTTAGGTTTTGCTGATGCTGATTGGGCCAATAATTGTGTTGACCGAAAGTCATATACAGGGTACTGTTTTATGATGTCAGGGGGTGTCATATCATGGGAAAGTAAAAAACAAAAAACGGTAGCTTTATCTAGTATGGAAGCTGAGTATATGTCTATGTCAGAAGCTTGTAAAGAGTCTATGTATTTAAGAGTATTGTTGTCGGAAGTCACTAATCAACCAGCATATACTATTACCTTATATAATGATAGCCAGAGCGCCCAAAAACTTGTTATTAATCATGTCTTACACAGAAAAAGCAAACACATTGATATAAAATATCATTTTTTGAGGGAGTCTGTTGAAAACAAGATTATAAGTATTAAATACATGTGTACTAGCGATATGCCAGCTGATATTTTTACAAAATCACTTTGTGCAAGCAAGCATTACAAATGTATTAAAGCTCTGGGAATTATTGATTGTTTATAATATTGTATTTTGGTTTCATGTGATGTAGTGGGGGTGTTGTTTTTTTTTAATCTGTGTACATCAAATGAAACCTACGTTATCTAGTGAGTAAGAGAGTGAAGAATGTAATTACTTTTGTGACTGTATGAATTGTATTGATTGATGTATCGGTTCATTCGTTCTTGCTCATTAAAGTGACTTGCCTCTTGTTCGCAATCTGATATACACGTTGTTTTATTTTATTAATAAAATTGCGGACAAACGACTCCCTCAGCTAACTTCGGAATTGAAATTACATTACGATATAAAAAGTCGTTTCCGTCTTTCAACAAGCTTTTCACTCATTACGCATTTTAATATGGGCTTAAATGGAAAAATTCTATTCAAATGTACAATTTATAGACATAATATTATAATTATATAGAAATATGTTAAGGGCTTGGTCTAGTAGTGCAAACAAATGCATCCTGTCATCCTATATGTAAATAATACAAATGTACTAAGGGAAAGTTGCTCCACTTAATTTTTAAAAATTAAATCATTCGTATAATTTAATATTCGTAATAAGTACCAAAAATGACAATTTGAAACAATTTTCGTGAAAATTACACCGGGTGATTTTTTTTTATCAGTACACAAAATTTGCGAATACTTTCTATTGATATCTTCAACTTCATGTTTATATAACTGATCAACTTTTACAAAGAAATTTGGACGAAATATAAAAAAAAATAAGCTTTCCATACAAAATGCATAACTCTATACATTTTTTTCGACCTAAGTTTCTTAGTGAAAGTTGTTCAGTTTAACTAGGTAATAAAACGGATAAACAAATTTTGTATATAATAAAAAAATGTAATGTTTGTGTTAAAAAATTATAAAATAGAAAAATACGCAAATGAAAACAAAAGATATTTATTTCTGACTAGCTTCCGCCCGCGACTCCGTCCGCGCGGATGTCAGTCTTCGCGTCTTCTACAGATTTATTATATTATGTATATTATATAGATTTATATTGATAAACCTAATAAATCTTTTGCTAGCATTCTGATGCTTTATCGGTTGCACTGGATTTATCTCTTTTTTTTCAATCGCTTGAATGATGATAGGATGGGTCCTTGATGGGCATCGAATGCTGAAGTCTCGAATCAATCAATTCTGACAGTAGGCAATTTATGTAAAATCTTGATAATGGCCCATCATTTTATTTTGCCTAAACGTTACATACTTTTTTATATATTCTATTTTTAACGAATGATTCACTCCAGTCCAAACAGCAAATAAGCAGACTTCTGCTTCTGCAACGTTTAGTTGTCCCTGAATTTGGAAAAAATAGTCATGATTCTTATCTATGACAAAAGTGTTATTTTTTGCATTGTATTTCAAATATTAAATTTTTTTTAACCGCATCTTCCGCATTCATGTCTTTTGCCGGAATTAGACATTTAACTTCTACTAGTCCCATTTTCCCTTTTTGATATGGGAGTGTATAAAGTAAATTTTTTAGATATTTCTCGTAATACTTTTAAAAAGTTATTATTGTCATTTTGCTCATTAGGTAAAGTAATTTCGATATCAGTTTTAAGTTTTTTGATACCTGCAATAATAACGTCATAATCGCCTGCACATACTTATCGATTACACCCTGTATACAATCCACCATCCACATTCATAATGTTTTCCTGTCCTCCTCTCCTTTACGCTGTTCACCGATACATTTTAAATGAGTAAATCTGCTACCACTGAAGGATGTTTCATTGTGATCAGCAAATTTTCACCACTGTTGTCGATTATTTGTTTTTCATTTTTAATCAGCAATTGGGAATCATCAGTTTTGTTTTTTGCAGATTGGTGATGTACCCTAACAATACGTCGAAAATGGAAAGCATCAACGAATTATCGTTTTCGTCCTCTTTTTTTATTCTTCGCGTCTCTGTTACTTCTGTTTATTTAGTTCTCAACACCCACTGAATTTTCTATGTTATTGTGATCTTCCATTACATCTGAGTTTTGATGATGTGATGATAATCCATTCGTTTTAATATTGGTACTTAGAGTTGGTAGACTAAACTAGAAATGGCGGACTAAATTTGTCAGCGCGTCTGTAAGATCAGAATATAAAACCAACATCCTGTATTTAAGTTACAAAATTAATAATCAAACAAAATGCCGCTACGTTGAAAATGACTAGAAGAAAAAATTAAAACACCTCGGATCAATTTTGGAGTAAACAAATCATTTTCCCCGTATGGGGATTTCCCCGGATGAACTTGGGAAATTCAAGTTCTCAATACAAGTTTATATTATATTTCGTATTTCTCAAACGAAAAATAAACATTTTTGGAACTTCAAAAAAATTATATTATAAGAAAATTTATGAGCTTACTTTAGTTTTAAAGAAATACCGTATACATCCCTTTACTGACACCCTGTAAAATAAAGAAATTGTTGCCAATCACCTTTGCAATCTATTTGGTTTCATTAACTTTATGTTCGAAGATAATTTTTTTTCTAGTAAGTACATAGTTACACGCGTATTTTTTTCGTTTATTTTCCATATCGAAATCAAATGTTTAAAAATACGAATATTTGCACAAAACTAAGATAAAAATAATCAATTAACAAAAATATTAAATTTAATGAAGTAGAGCAACTTTCACTTCGGTATGAAGGAAAATCGAGCGTAGAGCACACGTCAGAACGCTCCGGCCCAAGGAGCGCGACTAAAGAAATTCGCTAGGATTTTTCCTAATTATTTTAAATATTTTTTTAATATTCAAAGAATTATCAAAATTCAAAAAAAATTTTTTTCAAGGATTAATACTCATTGGTCTTCAACCAACTCGAATAAATTAATGGAAAAAATAACTTTTAGCAGTATTTATCAATAGATTTTGTAAGGCAAAAAATGGGAAATTTAATGAATTTATAACGTTCTAATTAAGAAAATCATAAGTTTTTCGGCAATTGTATTCAGCAGTTTTTAATAACGACTATATAAGGATAATAATGCGCTGATCAGATTGTGTAAATTGTAATCGGTTGCAACGTAGTGAGTGCACAAACTTAGCTCGAAATGTCTTTGGGGGAAAGAGACTTATCTTGAAGGCCTGATTAAGGTAACATAAAGTAACTTTACAAATGTGAAAAGATTCACGCGCATTGCGTATATAACACTAATTGATAAACCAGAAAAAAAAATTCAGTTTATCATTTCATTAGCCGGGAAAAAATTGTCAAATAACTTGTTGAAAACGCAATTTTGCTAGACTGCAGCCTTAAAGACAAATCAATAAGATATATTCTATGGGACTAACTAATAGTTTATGAAGGCAATTGAAGTAGTGTATCAATTTATAATCGCGTAATTAAATCGATATAATTTTCAGTAAATATGTGTAGAATGTCGCGATCATGTTAGAAATTCCTTCCAACGACACAGTTGTGTGTGTACGATACAGATGTACAGATAAATTCATTTATTATTAATGTATTCAACTGCACAAAATCTTATATAACAACTAACAATTTTAAAATCAACATTGTAACAGAATCCATAAAAAATGTTTTATCTTAACTTCTAACTATTTGCTACGACAGCCATGAGCCATTAAAGCATAACAATACGCCGACAATGCTAAGAAATGTAGTGAGAACTCTCATCTTTTTACCTCGCATAATATTCGAAACAAAAAGTCCACTTTTCTTGTGGAAAAGATGTCGGGAAGGGTTAAAATGGTCAATGACTATCATAAACATCACTCTGGCCTCCCTCGGGAGCGTAAAACAGCTTCTCGTTAGAGAGGTAACTTTGAAGGATAACATTAATTCTTGTCCCTTATCACAATTCCATGTCGTGAATTTTGACAGTATGAATATTTTAATAAGGGTAAAGGAAACTTAATAATCGCGTTGCCAACTATGCTTAGTCTTCAATTACGCGCGCTAATTATACCTATGGGATGTTTCAGGTTTTGTAAGTAAGTACGCGAATATCCCATTAAAGTTGTATTGTAATGTTTCGCACATTCGAGCGAGCAGACGTTATTTTTAATGATGGCTTAATATATCTTCATGACGTGCATATTTATTTCACGATGTTGAGAATTTAATGTTAAATATGGGTCAGCGTGGATTTTTAGCTTCTAAATATCATGGAATATAATTACTTGCTTTTGGTAAAAATTTAATGGTAGATATTAATATAAATAATGTCCTGTGCAAAAATTTTGGATCATTTGAATATGAATATACCTCTATATAGACTGTAATGTTGTCAAAGATTCATGGGATATAATTAATATAAAATATTTTAATAAAAATATATTAATAAACATGTTATAAGTATAGGATTGGTCTATAGAATATTGTTTAATTAAGCAATATATTATCATGTCAGCTGCCAGGAGAATGCAACCAGAATATAAGAACCGTTAACCCTCAAAGGATCGGTTGTTAAGTTTAATTAAGTAACTGTGAAAGCCATAATTACCTTATGCTCAAGGCGAGTAATGTTAAGGGGCTGAAGTTTTATAATACTATAAAATTATATATGATTAAGAGTAGGTGTAGAACTGTGGTAAAGGGCAATTTAAATAAATAGGTTTTGGAGGAAAAATAATTATTTTTTAATTATCTGCATATTCATCACATCTCTTTCTGATAGGAGATTGTATTATTTATTTTTTGAATAATATGTGTTTGGTATTGATACCATTGACCTTTTATCCATTTCATACACTATATTAATTATAATATACATTTTCACATATACAATCACACTTGTTCAGTGTTCCTTTCCTTAGTATTTATCATTATCAATATTTTTCTTTAAACCAAGAATCACGGTTTTGTTTTCGAATTGGTATTTCCCGTTTCGCAATATTGATTTTTCTTGAGTAAATTAATTATGATTCCGTTGCAAATCTAATTAAATAGACGAATTTACCCACATTACCTCACGGGTCTTATTCAATTATGTTAGTTACCCACGGTATGTAACCTGCCTTTCAAAGTGGGTACCTACCACAAGGTACATTATATAATCCATACTAATATTATAAATGCGAAAGTAACTCTGTCTGTCTGTCTGTTACTCAATCACGCCTGAACTACTGAACCAATTTGCATGAAATTTGGTATAGATATATTTTGATACCCGAGAAAGGACATAAGATAGGTTTTATCCCGGAAATCCTACGGGAACGGGTTTTTTTCTGAAAACGTGGGCGAAGACGCGGGCGGAAAGCTAGTTATAGATAAACTAGCTGTTGCCCGTAGCTTCGCCCAAATGGACGTAATACTAATTTTACAAAATGGGAGTATACCCATTTCGTGAAATTTCTCAAAATCCTTTCTTAGCGAATGCCTATAATATAATAGTGGCTACGTGCATGCCAAATTTCAGCCCGGCGGTTATGGCTGTGTCTGGATAGATCGGACATTTGCTATTTATATAAGATGGTGTAGCCTTTCTCGATAAATATAAAACAAAAATGAAAATAATTCTTGTCGAATATTTAATCAAATTCTCGAATATTTAAAACTCCGAGCTACAATTATTCCAAATAGTTTGTACATAATATTCGTCCAGAGCCACTAAAATTTGCGAAACAAGAGGCGTCAAAGCATAATGACAAAGTTTTCCGGCGAACACCAAAGAATCTTTATTTTTCACAGTGAAAAAGGTTTATTGTCCTAGTTTTTATATAGGGAAATAACGTTGAGGAACTTTGTTTTGTTAAAGGACAAAGCGGGATGTTAATTTTGATGTTCTGCGAGAATATTATAGATATTTTCAAAATAACCTTTACTGTCTCTACAAACACCATAAACCGATTTACTTTTGATTTGTCAGTAGGTATAATATTATGTTATTTTAAAAGTAACTATTGTGCACATACATGTACATGTTATTCTGTTAGGTAAATTTTTGCATTATATTGCCTACGCCTATGTTACTCGGTGAAGATGTTCCCTTCTATTGTTAAAAGAGTTTAAAAATCGGTAGAGCAAGTGGAGTTCATTCGTAAAATAATCTTTCCTATTTATATTAATTATTGACTAGATCAGGGGTTCGAAACCAGGCTACTGTGCAGGAAATAAATAGATTTTTCAATCTGCGCATATTATAACATCACCACTGCTCGAACGGTGAAGGAAAACATCGTGGGAACGTATATGGGCTGATGATGCGGATTAACTAGATGAAGCCCAATTTTGTATGAAAGCTTTCCTCGCTGATACAATATCATGTCTATTACGTCAAATAAAAACATTCTTGGCAGGCATGGTTTATTGATTAACACTTAAAAGAATTGAAGAAGGGTACAGTTGTATGATCATTATAATCTATGGCGGAATGCTTGCAAAATATAATATTTGATACGGAATTATGCTTTGTGGAACTCCAGTCTTCCATGAATCGTAAAAAGAAAGGCGGTTTTATTATTCAGAATTTTAAGACGAATGTTTGAGGAAATAATAAACATTTTATATCTTATAACTAAATTGTTATGGTACATCGTTAATTTGTATAACAAATATTAATTTAAAGTCCACATTATGGAGTTCACTTTGGTGTGTAGTTTATCACAACCTAAGTACAAATTAAGCTAGCAAAACGCTAAAATTTTATGAACATGTTTTGGCCGGGTCGGATTAAGTAGATGATGTAAACGAACATTATGCTGTAGCACCGGTACCTATAGTAGATTATAACGACAGTTTTCAATCTCGACGAAGTAAGAAAATTATTATATACATAGTATGTTGTTGATAATTTTAATATACATAGTAATAATGTTTTGAAATTGATGCAACACTTTTTTTAATTCTCTTTTTTTCCTATTTGTGCGTTTATACCTGAAATACAGCTATATTAATAAATGTGTACATAATATAATTATTACATATTCCTCGATCAAAAATCGAAATTGTCAAGATAGCATAGTACATAGTAGCATAGTTTGAAAAATATTTTAATGTGTATTTTAGTTTTAATTTAAATAATAAAGGAAGTTTAAATATCCTTATTTTGTGTCTTATTCAAACGTTAAAATTCGTTAATAAGTCTTTAATATCTAAATACAGCATAGTTTTATAATTTATTTTTCGATATCGGCTGATCTAATTTGAAACTCGACTGTCACTGTAACAAAAATATTCGTTAATTACAGGCTGTTGCCTGCCTCGTTATCTAATTTTAATCTTCTCTGCGCCATTTTTCCTACAAAAAATACTCAATGGTATATAATATTTTTAATTAGAAAGCTATTTTTCCTTTATAAATAGTACTTATAGTGCTTTTTATTACCTTTTATCTTTTTATAAAAACATTTCACTTTTCTATTGATCATGATTAACCGCACTGCATTATATTAGGTAAGTACGGGATTAAATAGTAATGCAGGAATTGTTTCTAATGAATATGTTTCAGTTATTTAAATGTAATTGTTTTAATGGCTGCATTTTCTATAATTAAAACCATATTTTTAAGTTCCGTAGTGCATAATATATACCTACCTAATGATAATGTGATATTTAAATAACATATCAGTGCATAGTTTAAGATTTTTATCATGGTATTTAAATATATCTTGTGTGACAATCATATCAAATTCACAACCATTTCATTCTGTATATTATACTATATTATTTTTATCACGACATCGCATTTAATCTATCGATATCGTGGAATATCATAATTTAATTCAGATGCTATTAACCCAATATTTTCAAAAGCAGATTAAACGTCAACACCTTTTAAAATCAAAATTTATATTCGTTTATAATATTAACGTAGGCTTTATTTTTTATATCAAAAAGTTAAAACGTATTGTATACGAAAGTAATAAATTTATAGTCAATATCGATTAATGTTTCTGCAATATACCTAAAGTGAAAATAATAATAAATAAATAATATTTATTTATTTTCCTCAAAAAAAAAAAATTAATAATATTATCTGTTATCATTATATTTGTGTTACAATTCCTACAAAGTTACCTTATGTGAATAAGTATATTGACACTTATTTAAAACGCTGCATACATTAATGAGTAGGTGGCACGTATATAAAGCAAATGTACAATCTTTTTCCGGGTTAAATAAATATTACACCTTAGAGTTTTTTCCCTCCCCCACCGTGTCATTAAGGCGAGAGGACAGAGGCTCCAGTAATTACTCTCAGAACCTCGTAAAGCTCAATTTTACGTAAATACTGAAATACGAGCATCCTCGAGAAAGGTTAATTTATAGAGAACTCTTTGATTACACCAGTTAACGAACACTTTTATTTTGATATTTGATGAAATGGTTCGTTGATTCAGAACATAATTAATTTTAGAAGCCATTTATGGATGAATTCACTCTTCTGAAACATAATTAAAAATATATTAAACTTGATTGTATTTGAATATTTTCAAAAGAGAATTTCAGCAAACAGCATAAAGGAAATCTTCAACGCTTTCCGGGTGACAAAAATGAATGTGATGATTCCATTTTATTCCATTCCCGAAATATATGGGCTTATAATGAGATTTTGGAAACGCCGGGCGGGCTTTCTCTTTCTGATTAAATCATAATGTCCCTTGTCCACCCTTCTTAGGGCGCGGTCACGTAGACAGAACTGACGTGCGACCTTTCCGCGACACATTTTAGGCTAAATCACGATTTGTGCAAATGATTTCATTCGAAAATTATTTTCCTCGTTAAGGCTTTATATGCGGGCCTTTGATTATTGAGTCGAGTTTAAAATAATTGAATGAAAATATTATCTCAGTGTACGTGATAATGCGTTTTAATATTATGATATCGAGATGATAATATTGACTTCTCTTTATTAATTAGTGTTTAAATATTAAGTTATAAAATATGGATAACAATTTTATACACACCATGTGAGAATAATTTTCTAGGCACGGCTCTAACTGACTCTTTAAACAAACACAGATTTTATCCGAATAAAAATTAGTTTCAGTTAAAATAGATTTCAAAATAAATAAAAATTCCAATTTTCTTTTTCCCGTAAATATTAGTATACTATCAAAATGAAAATATATACTATCAAAATGAAATTATCTATGAATGCAAACACACCAGATTATAAAATATATTTCAACGAAGATAAACTGAATATTCTAAATTGGATATGCAATAAATAGATTTTGCAATAGCGCAAACATTTAAAGAGTATCAATATTATGATTTAATATTATTGGAAAAACAATTAATTTGTGTTGGAATTCTATAATACGATATGAAATAAACTGAAATTTTATAGGAATATTATTATTGAAAATTAATTTAATAAACAGTTCATTTTATATTGTTTTTTCTTTGACTGGACTTTGGTACGGATTGGCCCTTAGTAGCATATACAAAGTGATTAAGAAGTTGGCTATACCCTTAAATTATGTCTCTTTCATTATAATCTCTGGTACTTGACGGGCCGTTGGATGGACCCGCACATTCAGCGTGATAAGGACATCATAAGACCCTTCCTGTTGTCTGTGTGACTGATTGTATGATTTTTGAGAGTGATTTTCATTGATGGGCATGTATTTCAATATTATTTCATAATTTATACTTGTGACTTTGTATTTTACCTATTGTTTTATACGTACCTTACCGACGCACACATTTTCTAATAAGTTTATTTTGTAGTTCATTCACGAAAATATAGAAAATAAAACTCTATGATAAGACAAGTAATTGAATGATCTAATAAGCTAAGGTAATATATTGAGTCAAGGCTTTCCCATATTATATTATAATGCGGGAAAGCCTTGAGTTAAAAAATCCGATATTGTCTCTTGTCATTCCCATACGGTAAGGAATATTATAGACCTTTTAGCGCAAATAAAAACGTCGTTTGTTGTCTATCATAAGTGGGCCCCGCACTTTACTGCTTGAACCCATTACGGGGACATTATGTAAATACTTTCAACTTTATATAGCCACACAATACATAGTGCCTGTGCATAACTCAACCTTTTTCAGCGGGCTTTTATGAGCCTTAACGCTGAGGTATTTTATAATGCATGACAAAAGTTTAGAAATGAAAAGATAACACGTTTATTCTTTTGACGAAAAGCCAATGAATATTATAGTGTATGGAAAATTTTTGACGGATTTATGTAGGCTTTTATGCAGCGTTTCCTTTTGTTTAATTAAATTTGTTAGAATGTTTTTATAAAATAATTTGGAAAATCCAAAAGTGCACGCCTCATAATTTTTTTTTAATAAATATTTATTAATTATTATTTTCTGTTTATTTAATAACAATTAAACCACATCGAATCAGACCCTGAAAAATGAAAGGGTTCTATTCCTGAGCATACTCAAGCGTAAGAGAGAAAAAAAAGACTCGATTAGTAAAGTATTTCGGTCGCTATCGTGTTAACAAGAAAAAGGATCCGCACATACAGACACACGGACGTCCAAGACAGAACTTTTTTAAACTGTTTTTTAACTAGTTTAAATAACAAAAATGACATCAAAAATATCATGAACGTTAAAAATAGTGTTTTTTCTTAATATGTGTGTGTATGTATTATCTTACAAGTGCAATGTATGATACATAAAGACATTTTAAGTTTGAAAAATCAGATGTTTTGCGCGAAGTGACAGTAGTACCCACCTCAACGCTTCGCTTATGAGGCGTGCAATAAAAAGAAATGTAAGTAATTGATATAATTAATAAAACATAGGGAATTTAATATTTATTTATCCAACTTACAAACGTTATGCATCCTTTTTAAATACGAGACAAAGGCCAGTTTTGACTATTGCGTAAACTAAATTCCACTTTGCATGAAAATTTCATTTAAAATATCTTTTTAATGTATGATTTATAGGAAAAATATAGAATTCATTTTAAGTATTTTTTATTAATGTCATCTGTGCGCTGCAATATAACACAGAATGTCTGCGACCGTCAGTTAAAATTGTACCACAAAAGCGTATAAATGTAAAATATTAAGGACCTTAAATTTAAATGCAGTCT
The DNA here is from genome assembly GCF_061535395.1 of Colias eurytheme. Classification (NCBI taxonomy): domain Eukaryota; kingdom Metazoa; phylum Arthropoda; class Insecta; order Lepidoptera; family Pieridae; genus Colias; species Colias eurytheme. The sequence continues at coordinate 8,042,301 of NC_142989.1, read as the reverse complement.
GGTTTTGAGGCGGACAGCCACTGAGCATAATATTGTTGGAGCAGTTGATTTATATCGATATTAATCTCAGAATGAGCATTTACTCGATTTGAAGAAGAGTTTAATGAGTATGAGGGTATTATTTATTAGCTAATAATAGACTTAAAAAGTGTAAGGTGGACGATGAGGATTTATAGATAAACGAAATGGAAGGGTGGAAATTAATGCTTTCCAGAAAAAGTTTGCCAAAATTTCAGCTTGTTATTACATACTCTATGTAATGCTTTTTTGGTTAATATAAATTGAGATATACTAACAAGCAAATCTCCTTCAGTGAAAGCATAATTGTTCCAAATATGTAACTAATTTATATAATAAAAAAGAATCGCTTAATGTGTTGGTAAACGCAAATCTCGAGAACGGCTGAACCGATTTCGTAAATTCTTTTTTTATAATATTCCTTATAGCAAGCAAGGTTCTTAGGGATAGAAAACGTAAACATGTACCAAGGGCGAAGCCGGGGCGGACCGCTGGAGTTAAGAGTTTATTATTTACTCCTTTACTCCAGAATATTAAATCCGTGTCTAATTATTGTACCCTAGTCCGTATGTTCTTTTCAAATTTTATCAAAATAACGGTATCCATTCTTTCAAAATATTACCAAAAAAACAGAAAAAAACATGAATAAAATAGAAAATTCTAACATTCCTTTCAGTCGCTCGCCATTCACCCGCGTATAGAATTAACGTACTCGTTCACGGTTGCGTATGAGAAATGGAATATACCTATTGTATGTTAAAAATACGGGTCCAGTATTGGTTTTACTGAATTAAGGGACACGAATGTACGGCTAAAACGGGACGTATAAAAATAGAATACAGAGTCCAGTGGGAAACATAATCGTGCTATTGAAAAGCAAATAAGACTCGATCCGAATCTTAGCAAAGGATTCGTTGGAGATAAAAGCTAATGAGAAGATTTGTTTTTGTAAACCTCTTGAGGTTATGTTATTAGTATGTATATATTTCTTGACTATGTTTTGTAACGTAAACTTCTTGATGGTTTTTACTTTAGCTTGGAAGATTTCCTTACATTCGTCTCAATTATAAGAGTAATTTCAAAAGGACTAAAAAAAGGCTCTTTCGATATTTTTTTTTTGCGTGAATGAATTCAGAATAACAGGTATTAATTGGCTATCTACGTTAAATTATTATGGTTATAAATGTTGCAATGAATTATTTGTGGCATAGAGGAAATAACATTTTAAATACAAAATTTATTATTAATGAATTATGTTTGAAATAAATTCTGTTTTATAATATTATGAATTGATACTTATTTTAAAAATAAGAATTACATTTTACTTAATAGGTATGTGTGCTCGATGATTTAATAATTAATATAATTTGTGTCATAAACTATAAAGATACTCGAATATAAACAAAAGTTTACTAAACACGCAATCGATATACCCCAATATACATTATCGTAATACTTGTATAATTGTATCATTTACTTGCCAATTCGCTTGTTAATAGCAATTTGATTGCCAGTTTTAGTTATTCGAAACAATATCGATAATGGTCTTAACTACCTTTTTCGATAAGAGCTGCATTGTTAACAAGTGGCTTTATTTGGTATGCGCAAACAAACGCGACTGTTGGTCTAAAGCTGATTTGAGTAATTATTGTTCAATTTACTAGGATTGTTCAGGTCTAATAAACCTTATTATAAAATGGAATCAATTCAAGCGATAGTATATTAATGGTATGATGAATTGACACATATTACCTATTAAGTATATTAAGACGTTGAAAAAACTTTAATGATCTAAGTTTTTTTTAATATTACTTGATCCATGTAGTTATTGGTTTACTGTGCAAATTACAATGTATAATTTTAATTCAATAAAAAACAAGCTCCACTTACGTCGAACATATCAAAATTAAAATGGAAAATTAAAAAATTTAGTTTTCTATAGGTAACTACTTCATCAAACTTCAAAACTTCATCATAAAGCTAGTCCAACTTTCAGCAAAAAATGTATATCATAACGCATTAGTTAGAAGTTTAGGTATCTCACCTATCAAAACTATATTTCCAAAGCAGATACCGCCCATTGTAACTGAGCAGATAAAGTTCCACGCTTGATATCGAGCTCACAGGACAAACGAAGCGTATTATGTGAACTGAACGAGAAAAACTTGTATTATTAAAGTCTCACCAAGTGGAGTCGAGTGGTTTTCGTAATGGTTAACTCATACCGTTTTAGGACATAGCTGAACTCTTGAAACGATCTAACAATATCAAGCTGTAAGAATAGCCTTTATTTCTATTTTCAAAAGTCATTCAACAACCGTATTCACTTTTGTTACGTTTTTATTCAAACATAGCTACGGAATGTTTCCAATTTAATGTATATTTTTAGTCACGTTCATTTTAGCTATTTGGATTTTATGCGAATATTGTAATCGTTAGTCGGAATTCGTATCTTTTCAAATATGCAGTTTTATTGATACTGGCCATTTTGAAATTTTTCATTCATTTTAGTTTGCTATATATATTCATTAGCTGTATTAAATTGTACAATTTAACGTAAGCTTTTAAAAAATGCAAAACATATAATGCATAGCAAACCTCGTAAGAAAATATGTCAACTCTAATATTTTCAACTCGACAACAACAAATTAAAGAGACGGCTGCAATTTCAGCTTAATGGAGATAATTTTAACGATTTCATCGATGTCCATCAGTATAATCCCAAACATTCAACAACAAAAAATAAACATAATTTTATCTTTACATTATGATATGGAACTTGTTCACATCCATTCATCAGGACGGGAACAATATACATCTATTGATGTCTGAAATAGCATATACTAAGTCCTTCATGATTAAGTATTACATGATTGAATTTACGAGTATTTATAAGATTCTAGGGTATTGGATAAATGATATACTATACATACTTAAAAGGAACTAGGTATATTTACTCAATAATTAAACGTAGAACACTAAAGAATCGTTTATTTTTATAAATAATCGAGGCGAGTTAAAAAGCGAATTAAAAAGAAAAGTTTCTCAAGTTCTCTGATCACAGCTGAGACTGGATAGGCAACCTGATATCTTATTTAATTAGTGCTGTTTGTAAGCACTAGGAACTTTTATGGTATAGTCGACATGACCTAGTTGTTATTTAAAATGAAATATTAAATCGACGGTTATCTAGATCTTTTTGTTCTGATAAATGAGCCGTTCTAGAAAAAAATAAAGATAAACATTTTACCCAGTGGTCTTCAACTAAATCCTAGTTTGAATGTGAAGCATTACCTATAATATCTACGCATTCATGATATATAGAGCATCATTATTTCTACAAACGATATTATTGAGAAACAAATAAATCATGGATCAAATTAGTTAAATATTGAACGAACGCGATGATAAATTGGTTTTGTATATTTTTAACCCGCATAAACTTTGTAACAATCGGAGATAAGTATAAAGTTTTTGTGATACAATGGAATATTGATTATATACAATCAATGAATTGGCAGATTTTAGTACATTTCCTGATCGGATTTAGTAGGTATACGAATGTATAACAATAGGGCTTGTTGTCGACAGATTTGTTCATATGAAAAATGGCATGTAAGGTTCTTCTGTACAGTACCTAAATCACATAATTTTTGTTTGATTTTTCAAACAAAAATTATGTGATTTAGGTACTGTTTAATAATAGTGATGGTTGTTTATATTTTACTAAAGAAACCACATAGGTACTTACTAAAATAATTTTTTGTCATTCTCTGCAGCAGTTGTTCTAAGAACCAGTGTAGCTAATTGTTCTCGATTTAAAAACGCTTATAAAAGAAGTCCAGTAAAATGGCAAATTATTAAATTCAAATTAAAAGAGCTACAATTATAAATCATATTTCACTGTGATAAAAAGAAAGGGTTAAAGAAACGAGCATTTTCGCTGTGGATATTTATAAAGTCTTTAACGTAAATTAAAATTTAATTACGATGTTCCAACTTCAAAGTTATCACGTTCTTTTTATTTTTACCAAGAGACCCGTAAAAAGTACAGACAGGAAATAAATGTCTTAATTATTAATTTCTTCCTGTTAAAATAAATAACCATCACTTTTTGTACGGTTTAAAATTAAACTGATAAATAAATTTTGGAGTAATAAACATAGATCACTGAAACGTTCATATTATAATTTATGCTGTTTAAAAAAGTTTTTAAAACGTTGCAATCTGCAGAGAAATCAAACTTTATGCAACAAATTAAAACATAACCATGCAGTCTAATTGCAAACTGCGCGCATAAAGCTAATTTGCCGTCGCAATTACAAAAATAAAGATAGAAAAATACTTAATACCCTTGGACAATTTCCAACTTTTCCTAAAGGAGAAGGGAACGTTGTCGGTGCGTCACTTTAACTTAACCACTTAACCAGATGGGCGGACTTAAATTATAAATCAGGAAACCGAGCCACCTGCGCACTGGACTTACCGTTTTTGCTCCTATAGTTTATATACGATGTGTAGCTTGTGTGGGCGAAACATTACATGTAAACAAGGGTAATAAAACATCTTTAAGCGTTTATAAAGTGAGGAAGGATTCTTTAAAGAATGCTCGAGTTTGAAGCTCGAGGTGGATGGTGAACTTTATGTTAGTTAACTTTTTTATCCTTATTATTAATCATCGTCAGTACGTTGCTACTGGTGTCGTAAAATGATGTTTTATTACATAGAATGTTATATGTTACATGTTATATGTTATGTTACAGTTATATGTTACAGAATTATTAAACGTTAATATGCTAACCAATTTTAATAAGATAACATAATTAGGTATTCCAATTTGGATATAAAGAGCATCTGAACAATTTATCAAACTCGTCAGTTTTACTTTCGGTAAGCGTAAGTTGGAATTTTCCTGAATATTCTAGATCGCCATCAACATCGCCTCGTGGCTTGATGAAACCGTAAAACTCGGAACTTTACTAAAATACTGTAAATCGTTCCGTTAAAGCGCTGAATTATTTATATAAAAGGGGAGGAGATTTAAATAAATAATACCCGCATAGATACATAGTGTCTTACTTTTGGCAAGCAAGTATCGGTTTTTGGTTAACGAAATAGCAGCATTTGCATGCAAACTACTGGAATCTATGCAAATCCGCTTTTCCAGGTCAACTTCAGTCTTCTGGGAGCTTACGAAGTCTAACATAGGACGCGCATTAAGAAGTCTTTACCTTATTAACGGACCTGATACGTCTTCCTGTTTTTTGTTATAAATTAAGGTATACGCACTAGTAGCTCTGATTAATATTGACATCCAGAGGTGCGGGGATATCTGATGCTGTTGTTCATTTAGATGTATTTTTAATCCATTATAAATTTACGTATTAGAACTATAAATCGATTAAACACAAATGAAAATAAAACTAAGCAATGAATGCTTACCTAATTTTTTTTATGTTTTAATTTCTAATAAAACTCAAATGAAACACAACTCTACAATTCAGTAACTTTTAGACATTTATTTTATCTATGAGTTAGTTCTTTTAAGCTAATTGTAATCTGATAATAGTTAATAGCTTTCACATTAAATTCCATTTAATTTCAATTGATCCCAAGCAATGAAACTCCATAAAATTTTCATTTTCCTAACTCACTTATTGGTCTGTTATTAAGTACTCGGCAATTCAAGTAAATCCGATCACGGACAAAACAATTACGATTTTTAAGATTAAAATACAATTTGAAGAATCTTCCCTTTGTTAGGACATCAAAGAAGCGATGCTTACTAACTTCACTCCCATATTTCGTGAAATAACTTGACAATAAAGAGAGGAAGTAACAAAGACCATTGAAAATTGTTATACGACCTATTGTCCCAATACAAGGGCCTTGATCGAGCCAAGTTAAGGTTTTAATAAGCTGTATATAGTATGGGGACGATGGAGACTTTAGCACATTTATTTTAGAGTATAGATACATATATTTTTTGTAAAGTTATATTATGTTCATTTATTTTGTTTCATAATATACTTAATTAGTTATGGTGTTAATATGCTACAAAATGGACGCATAATTAATTTTAAGGAATGGTTTTAAATAATCCGTTTTTTCCGTTTTTAAGATAACATTTCGCAATAAAGATGTAGGCATTATAGCCGTATTTACCCTAAATGAACCCGCAAAATTATGTTGATATTCTTAATTCCATTTAACAACTTACCCCGAAGTTTTGATACATTGTTTTGGCATTTACATTGTTAGTCGCTGAATTAATGAAGTGTTAAATACAATAAGATTAACGCAATGTGATTTGCAGGAAAATAACAGGAATTACGAACACAATTTCCTGTCTCCACATTATTTATATCGATCCATTTAATCATTAGTCTATTATTGAGAACGATGTTTGCGTGATAGGTCGTGTGATGTCTGACTTGTTTTGTACAGAATTGTTAAGGACTTTTCGCTTTTCGTTTATTAACAAGGCTCGAGTATAATGGGAATTGGGTAGTTCAGCAATTATAGCATACCTAACTAAGATAGATGGATGAGTCACAAATATAAATAGACTTGCTGTGTGCTTTAAAAAGTTAAAAGGTTTATCTGTTCAATTGTCATTAGTCACAGAGACAGCTTCCAAATATTAGGTTTATTCTAAACCTTTTTGTTTATTTATGTGAAATGTGTTTTTTAAAAAGCAACCCTTATTATATTATTTTTCTTACCTTAGTTTCTACAATATAAATTTGAACCAATTTATAATAAAGAATATTATGTTTATCAAATCTATTATACTGAAGCATCCATCTTGTATAATTTCTCGGCAAGCAGATGCAGTAGGTAGATAGCTATTATTCGAAATTATTATAATGCCCTTAGGCATCTGTAGAACATAGAGCATGCTTCCGTGGCTATAGTTGAATACATTTGTAAGCGATCTATGCTATCTATTAATGGTTTGTATATATTTAAGATCTTTTAAATCATGTCATAATTTATAAATAAATATAATTAATATTTCAGGACAATTTTCACACACGGCACGATCTGATCCCATACTTAGCTTTCGCTTGTGTTATGGAAACCAGATTGCTGATAAACATACATACATAACTTTAAATAAGCACTTATATAGATAACTAGCTGTTGCCCGCAGCTTCGCTCGTGTGGAAAATATAAATTTTCATGGTAAAAGTTTTCATCCCCTATTTTAGGTACGCTACTTTCTTAGGGGACGCTTACGTTATGACATCTACCTGCATGCCAAATTTCAGCCCGATACGTCCAGTGGTTTGGGCTGTGCGTTGATAGATCACTATATCAGTCACCTTTGAGTTTTATATATATAGATTAACATCCAGACACAGAGTGAACATCTATGTTCATCAATTTGAGGATACAATTTTTATTACACAGATGTGTAAACATATCAAAAGCCTTCGTGCGTTGTAATTAACATTTTGCACGTGTAAAAAGAAAGAATACTTATATGTAATAGAATTAAAGCTGGTATCATGTGTGTTCGATCTCATAAAATATTTTATGTTATAATATTAAGGAGCAAGAAACTCAATAAAAACATAAGCACGTGTTTCCGAAAACTGAAGCGTATCGCACGCTTGTTTATAATAATAACAAAGTATCTACTTGAGATAAAATAAAAGTTCGCGCTAGGATGCTCTAAGAAATTTGTGTAATAACATAATAAATGCCAAAAATTATGTTATTGATACGTTATTATGCCTATTTCTTGAGATAAACGGGAATAACATAATAAATGAAGTTCGAAAATTATGTTTCGATACATTTAAGACGATTATCATTCGAAAAATAATTTCTCTCTTTACAAAGAAAGTAATATTCTCAATTAAATACCTACAAATTAAAAAAATGTTTTGACGAATTAAAAACTATTGAAGTTATTCGTTTTTAAGACGAAATAGTTCATATAGTACATAAAACTTTTGTAAAGTGTACAAGAATAATTAGTATAAATATCGGGTTACTAACTAAAATTCTATACTGTGAATAAAATGCACTAAAAAAGCTTTCCCTAGTTACGTCATGTAAAAAACGGGTATAAATAATTTGGAGCGGTTTTATGGATGACAGATTGATGTAGTCAGGTTTTATATGGGAAAATTCGTTTATACATAAAATAGTGGAACACAGCTCGATCACTAGCTATTGAACCTTCTAACCCGAATGTGATAGTGGCTTATATAATTGACAAAACAACAACTATCCTTAGACGTTATTTATTGGAATAAAGGTTTTATAAGGGTGTATGGATGAAAACATAAGTGTTATTGTTGTTAGTTGTTACAGTGCAACAAAAAAATCAATCCTATTAACATTTCGATTTCTAAATGTAACATCTTTTTCATGTGTATAGTGTGAAAAAAGTCACTATGCTATTTAGCAATAAGCCCTACCTAACAATAATCATTTATAGGTCAATTAAATCTCAATCAATCCATATTACATTGAAACCACAAGTTTGTTTTAATTGCGAAGCCTCATTACAAATCTACCATTAATAACATTAAACAGGCTTTAGTCATAAATTATATTTTGATTTCAATTACCAAATACGTAATGCCAAGTTATTTCAATAATTCAAACGTAAGTGTAAAATATAAGAAATACTTAGTAGGAATGTAAAAAATATCATTATTAGCAAAGTCATTGCATTTAATAAACGGACGGGATTCAATAGATTGATATTTTTTTGAAAGAGAGTGTGGATATAATATAAATATTAAATAACTATAATTATAATTGATACCTCACGAAGAGATTTATAAATAATTAAAACCAAATAATGTCTCCAATAAAAGTATTTCCGATATTATCAGACCACATACGCAAGCTCTATTATTATAAACTATAAATATTACAAATTAAAATATCTTCTATAGCGAATACCAGTAAGAAAGTACAATTTATTATAAACATACAAAATATATAAAATCTCTTCCTTAACTAACCGTAGCAAGAACAATACACGCTTTTAATTAACAGTACCTAAAGTAGGATCAATATTTGTCCACCCCTAAATTAAACATAAACAACTCGACTAGACCGCTTAATATCTTGTAGTTGCACTTGGACCGCAAACTTTGTAGTGGGTCTAACTCATGTCAAGTACCCATTTGTCCGTCACCCTGAGAGCTTGCCCGAAGCTTGACCAATGATAGCGAAATTCATGTCTTGATTTCGCTGTTTGGTCTTCTATATTATGTGTTTATTGCTTGTCTTGTTGTATTTAGAGACTGGTTTAATAGTTTTAATAGCAGATGATTTCATATGCTATCTTTATGCTACTGCTACGATCGGATAATACAAGAAAACTATTATTTTTTTTAAATCATTTTTTATTGCTAACTAAGTACCTATTTGCAAATTGATCAGAAGCATTTGCGCGAATAAAATAAAATCAATTCATAAAATTACTGACACAATACAGCTAAATTTTTGTTAATAGTTATTTATGATATCTGAATACAATTTTCTCCAGCATATTATAGCAATACGTTTATTCAACGCCTACATAATTTATCAGAAAATAACTTTATAGTGTTATTTCGTTATGAATTATGATATAAAATATTAATTCCTTTGTTAGTATTGTATAGTGTACCTACACACATACACTATGCTATTCAGAAATCAGTGTTAACCGGAACCATAATAGATGAATAATTAAATGGATTGCTTCGTACATTGAGAATGAATACCGGTAGTATTAAGGCTAGTAGAACTATATCGAATAATATTTTGTGTTGTAATATTGATCGTATTATCTTTCTTGCCACGACTTTATTTGGATCTGGTGATAACTCTTGTAAAAGTATTCCGTATATTGAAAAACATTGAGATAAAAGTTTAAATATAATCAGATCAAAGAAAAATGCCGTATAATAGATTTTCTTAAAAGACCAACCCAAATGTCAAAAGGCGAGTCTACATAGGCCATAGACCGAGCTTTGCGTAGTATTTGCCTCGCGAGGCTGCACGCTCTGTTAGGATCCGCCTTTTAAATAAAACCATTAGTATTATTAACACAGATAACGATATAAAGTTAAACATTATTTATATCCAAGCAAACAGCATAGCGCAACATCGTAAAGGAAAACTATTTTCAATTGCATCGTTATTGCATCATAATTTCTACGTTCCAGGCAAAAATGTTCCGTTTGTACAAAGACCGATTATATAATATTATATAAAAGAAAGCGGATATAACGTCTTCTTCGGGAAGGCTCTGACTTTACTTTTGAAATATGCCGATCTTCGACCAGGAAGATCCGGCTTATTCATGCCGTCAAATTAAAGCACAGTTTATTTCTTTTATCTATCCAAACGTTGCCGTACCTATACGAGCTGGATTTTTATAAGGGAATCGGTTTCTTTTTCCTTTTATAAATCCATGTAAGACAGAAATTGCGTTCTGCTAGAATTTAAATTGTAGATTTTAGCCTTATATGTGTGCAAAATAAAATAAAGGTGTTCTTTCAAATAAAGGTGTGTTTTACACCTTTAAATGGCACAAATAGACGAAATAATTAAAATATTATAAAAGAATTTTATTTCTACGTAAAATAAAAAAAACAATATGTTTGAAATTTTCTGCAGGACGCCAAAAACCCAAATAAACAAATGTTTTAAATGTAGGTAACCTAGATTCGTATTTATATTTAATTTTTTTTTTCTTTTTGTTCACAGGTGATCACTACAACTATGGTTGAACAATCGTTGATCGACTTCGCCCATCCAAAATGTAATATATTAACATGAACCCTATCACCTTCGCCATATACATTACTAGCCTTTTTTGGCTAAACCTGAGCGACGCTAAAATAGGTAAGAATATTGCAATATAGCTTATTCCAATTCTGTTTTAAAAGGGTACGCCCGAAAAAGTAATACCACTTTGTCCGATACAAATATGCTAATAAATTCAGCAAATGTAACGTCCACATATACACGTATTTTTGTTCGCATTCCAGCATCAAGGCTTTGTGAATAACCGTTATTTGGGTAATCCTTTATCAATACATTCGTAATTTGAATATTCAAATGCAGTTGGCTGATCTCAAGTGGTGCTATCTCAAGTAGTATAAGTATCTACTACAGTATTGTATACATTTACAAGATGTTCAGGAATATACTTGCAAATTGTAAAGGAAATTATACCTTGAATTTTGCTTACAAATAGACCTTATCTATACTATATTAAAATTTTCCTTGCAGGATACTTTTGGCACATCACAGATCTTCATTATGACCCGTTCCACAATTCCCCGGAGTTCCATAGAGGTACGCTCGTTATGAAGGAAAATTTTTGTTTTAATTTTTAAAGTGTATCGCGGAAAGCGGCGTAATTGTCCTTTGTTTGCAACAAAGTTCGTATACGTGGATTATAAATCTTTTCAATGCGACTACTAATATGAAAGATATGAATTGTTTTTGTTTTCAAATTGAATTAATGGTTGTTAGTTTTTGTTACTGTTTGTGAATCGTTATTCTCTATCCTTGGAATACTATGTTTTGTTTTCGAATACGCAATTTTATAAAACGTAAAATAGTTATCAGAGAAAACTAATATTCTTTTAAAAAAATGCGAGTTAGATGCTGTCAAATGGAATATTATGAGAAAGTGTAAAATTATCGATTATAAATAATTATGAATAAACTTATATTTGTACCTACAAGTAAAACTAATTGCAATACTTAATCAAAACTTGTTTATTTATTCTATACTATTAATAAGTAACAGAAGAAAAAATACTTCATTTTGCTTTAATTTTTTTATACTCTCTTAATTAGCACAACTATGTTCTAATAGTTAGTATTCTTTGGTATAAAGACAAGAAGTGCGGAATAAATAATGTCATAATTGCTTCTTGTTCAAGTTTAATTGTGAAGCTCATTAGACTAACAGCAGTGTAATCTTTTTTAAATAAGCGCTTTTACAGTACTAAGTTAATTATTATTTGAGGAAAATTATACAATACATTTTCCTACAATAGATTTTAGAGACAGGACTGGACAACAATGTTATAGGGTACAGACCTTTACTTTATCTTAGGGTGCATAGAGATTGTGATGTTTTTCATTATAATTAGTCTCGTCATTATTTGAAAGAAGCAACTGATGCACCAAAATTTAATAAATCCATTTTCTTTCGAAATTCTCCATAGAAAGTCCAAAAGCTGCAATTTGTTTACTGTTGAATTTGCGTCGGCATCCTCTTATAGTATTCGTGATACCTCAGGAGTTTGGTTCTTTCTAGCAAAAGCAGTTATTTAACGAGAAATACCGTTTAGTTGAATTTTGCACGAGGAGGCATTAATGATCACTTCAAAAGACGTATCTTTTTACTATTCCGGGAAAATTTTACGTTTCTTTCTTTTATAACATGGAATAGAATAAAGGTTTTCTGAATGCTCCGCTAAAGAGGATATTTGTATTATTAAACTAAAAATAGTAAAATCTTTGAGCTGAGTACATTTTTTTATAATTTTAGTATGATAATAATCAGTTTAAGTGTAGAGCAATGTTGAACAATTAAATAATATGTAATTGATTCCTAGACATTTTCTTTGTATGATTAATTTCCTAACAATGAGGCTCATACACTTATTGTGAAATTCTGATATGATATCACACCTCCATACCTATATAATAATATCTATGTTTTAGCTTGGAAAAAATAATCGATACAAATAAATTTAAAAGAAGATAAACAATATTTCTGTATTTCTTGGCTTTGTAAACGTCGTGAGAGCTGTGATTGGCTTACTTAAAGAAAACTCGCTCGTAGCAGATTTAACGAATCACGTACCCCCTCCGTACCTAGTGTTGCTACTTAAAAATACTTACACAACAGCTTTTAGTTGTTGCTGTACGTTTTATTTTTATTAATATTTTCTTTAAAACTGTTTCGAACATTTGTTGCTAACAACCTTCTTTAACAATGTACGAAGTAATCTGTAATACTCATGTCTTTGCTTTATACGTTTTTGAAACTTTTAATGTTTTTAATTAAATGTGTTTTGTTTGATTTAAGAACCTACAAAGTATACGTACAATAATTTATTCGCTGAGCTTGATTTAATTTTAGCAATATGTAGTATGATAACGAAAAGATAATAGTTGAGGAAAGAATAAATTGGTCGCAAATAAAACAGAGACAAAAAGATAACATAAGTTGTAATTTGTTGGTGTTTCCCTGTCCTCGTCGCGGCATTTAAACGGAGATTTGTAGGGTCACTGCATCTCCAGGGATGTTTTGTAGCAACAAACCAATCCAACTAAAATATATATTGTGGTATTATGGTACTCTACGGACTGTAACTTATTTTACGGTAAAAATAAGATTTTTAAAATTTAATAACATAGGTAACTTATGAATTAGTTTTGTGACGGTTTATCATTAGAATTAATAACTTAATGATTGAACGATGAAATTTATGTATCTAAGGTTATATTTATTAATGAATTACTGTTAAACGTATAAAAACAGGAAAGCTTCTAAAGTATTTAGAGAGACATTGCGTAAAATCCATCAAAGAATCCACATTCCAATATACAGCAAGTCAACAACAGCAGTCTTATTTTGCTGCCCTATTACTCCCAATTTAGTCAAGTCTACCACGTGCACATTAATTTTGACATTCTACTATCCCCAGTTTATTGTATCTCACATATATATATTGAATAATTCGTAAAGGTTGCAAGCACAATCGCAACAACGACCACAACCATAGGAACGGGCGGCACCGCGACCACACCTGCGACAGCTCGTGGTTGCTTATACAAAGCGCAGTGGCGTTTATGGCAGAACGCCACCCGGAAACATTGGAATTCGTGCTGTGGACTGGGTACGTGTTGAGTGTTTCTCGTATTTGGTTCAAGATTAGAAGTAGGCTATTTATGTATTTATTTAACCATTTATTGTACCACACCATTTAACATTACAATGTAAAGTTTATATTATATTTGTATGTACAAAATTTCAGAACTGTTGGCTTATATATTGTGTAAAAGAATTTAATTGTATATCCTTCTTAATACTATTATAAAGGCGAAAGTTTGTATGTATGGATGTTTGTTACGCTTTCACGCAAATACTACTGAACCGATTACAATGAAATTAAGCACACATATAGAGGGTAACTTGGATTAGCACATAGGATAGGTTTTATCCCGGAAATCCCACGGGAACGGGTTTTTCTTTGAAAACGCGGGCGAAGCCGCGGGCGGAAAGCTAGTATTACATGAAGATAAGTAGCTGGATTAAATGCACTTACTTAACACAGGACTCACTTATTTTATCAAAGTTTATAATAATCATCACTTTCAAGTATTTTTGTCAAGTAAAAATGTATTATTTTAAGTAGTGGGAAGGGCGTTAGTGATTCCATCCCAGCTCCTAAAACAATATTATGTGACGAAAATTGGATTTGAATGGTTCATGTAAATATGGTATAGGTAATATTATGTATTTTAAAGGGAAAATAAGTTTAATATTTTTATCATTTTTATATTGTCTATCAAGCAGTGTACTTAGTTTAGCTAGAGCTTTAATAGAGTTGTATTAAATGTCCAGAAAATACTTATCAGATGTATTTTGAATTTCACGTGAGCTCGCGAACATATAACAGCGTTATTCACAAGCTACTTCACATAAATATAATTCGCATTATTCCTTAGTCCTTTGAGTTAAATTATTTAATAAACCTTCACGTTACGTGTTCTTAGAATTTTTTCCACTCCGCTGACTTCATATATTAATAACATGATCGTAATTGCCAGTCATTTTCTCGCAAGTAAAGTTAATTACACGTTCAGGTATTTAATGTGTTTATTTTTAGTTGAATTTTGTTATTAGGGATATTCTCTCATCATCTATGGAACACTTGAGCGACGAGATCAAATTGGAAGCGGTTAGAAATGTAACAGACTTGCTGGGTCGGACGTTCAGCAGTCAATTCGTTTTCCCGGCGCTGGGACATAACGACCCTCCGCCTTCAAAGAAGTTGATTGAGATGTGGATGCAGTGGCTGCCATCGGATGCTTTGCAGACATTTGAAATAGGTAACTATCAATGTACTATATCGCTGCTGTATTTTTTTATGTAAACAGATGTAACTCTTTCTTTACACAATATTAAAACTTTCAAAATATTGTATTGATAATATTTTGAGATATGAGCGCGTAGATGGATTATCGGAAAATTTTGAATGAATTTAATTGTTAAAAAGGCTAAAAAGGCGGGTTATAGCTAGTAATAATATATTGATTAATGCTTCTTTAAAATGTATTTATTGTACCTTTTCCATTGGTTCTTTTCTTCGAAAACTCTACATAACATTTCTCAGGAGGACAACATTTCACAGAATTCATTTTATTACATTTTACGAAGCACGTAATTAAATAAAAAAAAATATTCTTCTAATATATTTTAATAAGTTTAATGCATTATTATTACATTCTCAGGTGGTTATTACACAATAGAACATTCCTATAGTAAACTACGAATTGTAGTATTGAATAGTGTGCTATGGGCGGGCGGCGCGGTCAAGACGGAGGGCCCTCATAAGGGAAGGGCTCAGTGGGAATGGCTGGAACAGGTCCTAAGCAAGGCTAGGCGAAAAAATGAAATGGTAAATCATTAAGCTTTTAATGTTATAATAATATTATTATCACCTTCTCTCTGAAAGTTAAGAGTACATTTTTTTGATCAAATTGTGAACTTTAACAATTTTTGAATCCACAAGAATCCTCAATGATGAATTAAATTATTATACAAAAACCTGTGATTGAATTTTTTACACAATAAATTTATCTCTAGGTAAATGTTGATCAAAACGTGCTCATTGCCCATTGCGAATGTTCGTTCGTGCGAAATTATGGTATGGTTTAAAAAACATTTTTTTTTAAATTTCTTAAATATGAGACATAATAACCATTTTTCATCTAGGTATACCTAGTGGCCCATGCTGGCCCTGGCGTGGAGGAACGGCACAACGCCGGTAGCTCCTCCGCGGCGGGTGGGGGAGAGCTCACCCCCACCGCCAACTCAAATCTAGTGAGAATCATTAAGGCTTTCAGTGACGTCATCGTTGGACAGTTCTATGGTCATCGGCATACGGATACCTTCCGGCTGATGTATAGCGATGGTGAGATTCATTCTTGATTTATGAATATTTTTATTAGTACATTATACCACTCGTCTTTACATTTAACGTTTACAAATTTATTATAATATTACTTATTACCTATACAAAATATATGGAACCTATATTTACTAAAACGAATAATAGTATGGTCTGGATAATAATTAAAGTATTTGGAGCAATCTGTTATAATTGTTTGAAATTTAAGCACTACTTAAATAGTAGTAAAAACTTAAAGCCAAACCGACTTATATAATATCATTAAATACAATTCGTGGTTAACGACAAACATGTAAAAAGTCAATAAAACTTAATTGCGTAATAAAGTCTTGGCATAATAATGAAGTTATAAACTTGGAAACAAAGTAAACCCAAAGCTTTACGCGATTAAAAGCTACAACTTCGTGATTAATTTAATTTTAGATTTTTAAAATTGTTTCAACGTTTCTTTTTAATAATTTTTCAAAGGTCAACCTGTGTCTTGGGCGTTGCTAGCGCCGTCTATAACTCCAAGAGGAGCTGGTAGCATATCTAATCCAGGATTGAGGCTGTATAAATTCGATACAAATAATGGAAAAGTGAGTATGGCTTGTCTTAATAATGACGATGATAATGTCTTAATATATATGTATTCAGTTCTCATGTTAAGGACAGCGTAGGTATAAATATTATGCATGTACTTTGATGATAGTTGTAATTGAAGCTGTTTAGAAGGTAAAACTAATAACCACGTTTTTTGAGAATCTGTTCATAACGTCTAACTATTAAATACTTATGAAATATTCATTAACACTAACAAAAAGTACTTTTTTATATTGAAGATTAGTTTGAAGCTCTTCTAATAACTATTACTAATTGATTCGTAATTTCTTGGTCTGCAATTTCTTCGAAGCCTCGAAGGCATTGATAGATTTCTTTGAAATATGAATTATTATATTTTAAACTAATTTATCTATTCTATTTAGTTAAATTAATCGTATCAATGAAACCAAAGGGCTCAACATGTCACATATTGTGACATTCATTGTCAATGATAAATACCCCGATCCTGGCATTATGAGGCCTAAGCCGCATTTGGCGTGATTTCTGTCACACGTGTTTGGGTTATTAATTTAGTGTTTTGGCTATTTTAACAATAATATATTCACTTTGAGCTGTTTTGTGTTCGTCTTTAAGTGTTTAGTCTGTGGTTATAGTGGTAAGTGTACTAACAATTCACTAATATGGGCCCTGATCCACCCGATCCTAAACCCCCGGACGTCCAGGAAAGAAGCATGGAATTGGACATCTCTCAGAATAAGAGGCAAAGGTGTCCGTCGGTTACCTATCTTAATCTCGAATTTTAATATTCCGAATATCATAATCCAGAAAACGTTTGGATATTTTTTCATAACCCCGAATTTTAAAATTTCGAAGTTTTGTTTCCCATATAATCGCAACTCCGAATTTCATTTGCCCATTTCTTTATTTGTACGACGTTTTACAATCCAGACGAATGAGTTCCAGACATACGAAATCTAAATGCACAAAATCCAGATGACCGTAATCCATATGCACGAAAGCCAGATTTTTAAAACACAAATTTTTGAAATACAGTTAATTGATATCCAGACAAACAATGTCCAGATTTTTGGAATTCAAATAAACGATATCCAGCAAAACGTAATCCTTCCAGGGGGACGCAGCACGAACCTAACCTAACCTTCTGAATAGATTTTAACACTTTAACCTTTCTGTAATGGGCAAGTAAAACAATAGCGAGTCGGTTCTGGCACTCGCCGGCCGCTGCCGCGGCACGCTCGCTTCGCTCGCTCGGCTCGTGCGTAGGGGGTCACAGTTCAAACCTAACCTAACCTACTGAGTCGAATTTGACACTTAAACCTTTCTGTAATGGGCAAGTAAAACAATAGCGAGTCGGTTCTGGCACTCGCCGGCCGCTGCCGCGGCACGCTCACTTCGCTCGCTCGGCTCGTGCATGGGGGGTCACAGTTCAAACCTAACCTAACCTACTGAGTCGAATTTGATACTTAAACCTTTCTGTAATAGGCAAGTAAAACAATAGCGAGTCAGTTCTAGCGTGGGGGTCGTAGTTCAAACCTAACCTACTGAGTCGACTTTGACACTAAAACCGGTCTGTAATAATGGACAAGTAAAACAATAAATTTACTTACTGACAATGTTTATTTTCAGTCGATAGTAAAGGTATAATCACGATTGTATGGAAATAAATAAAAAGATTATGAAAATCTGGCAATAGTTTATCTGTTATACGATTATATGGGAACCAAATAAAAAGATTATGAAAATTTGGCAATAGTTTATTTGGAAAATGGTACGATGGGAAACAAAAAAAAGTATTCTGAGAATCTGGTATAATAAGATCTGTATTATGAGAATACGGGAAACAAAAAAATACTTTTTAAAAATCTGGTTTTGGTGCATCTGGAAATTGATTCATCTGGGAAATTAAAAAAGGAATTTTAAAAATTTGTCATTCATTACATCTGTCTTTTAAAAGTTCTAACAACCGTTTTCGGGGTTTTAAGATTCGGGTAATAGAAATTCGAGTTTTTAATAGGTTACCGTGTCCGTCACCTGAGTCTACAGATGAATCTCCAACCAAACGCTTTGTTCCATCTGATCCCATTTCACTTGTTAATCCGTCTATATTTGTTGATCCTATTTTAAATAATCCTATAAGATATAGTGGTGATGAAGTTGGACCATACATTGTCCACGTATCTCGCATAGAAAACGATCCTTCTGCCGGCCTGTCCATCCGTCCGATCAAATTTGGATCTTTCTTATATAGCCAAAAAGTACCTAATATTTTAAGAGACGGAGTAAAATCTGTTGGCCGCAACAGGATATCGGTTGAGTTTGCATCAGCTGAGGATGCTAATAATTTTTTATCTTTACCTGCTTTGGCTGAAGCTAAATTTAAGGCATTCATTCCTACCTATCATATCACCCGCATGGGTATTGTAAAAGGAATACCGATAGAATGGACCATGGATGATTTGGTGGAGTGTGCAGAATTCCCTAACAGGCACGGTCGCATACTTAAAGCACGTAGACTTAACAAAAAAGCTAGC
Source organism: Colias eurytheme (assembly GCF_061535395.1). NCBI lineage: Eukaryota > Metazoa > Arthropoda > Insecta > Lepidoptera > Pieridae > Colias > Colias eurytheme. The sequence continues at coordinate 8,023,001 of NC_142989.1, read as the reverse complement.
CTTGATGGAATTACAACTTGGGTTCCATCCCAAACGGTGGTTCTAACTTTCTTAGGTCAAGCAATGCCATCAAAAATCTATTGTAGATACACTTCACTTCCTGTAGAAATTTACCATTACCCTACCATCCAGTGCCACAAGTGCTGTCGCTTTGGGCATATCCGCGACCAGTGCCGCTCAAAAGAGAGGTGCTACAAATGTACACAAAACCACTCGGGTGACTCCTGTCCCATTCTTGAATCTCAAGCACTATGTGTCCATTGCAATGGCACTCACTTTGCCATTGACAAAAATTGCCCGGAACACAGCCGGCAAAAGTCAATTAAACTTTTGATGGCCACAGAAGGTATCTCATTCGAGGAAGCCTCTAAGCTTACCCCTTCAGTGTACAGACCCTTTTCGGAAACAGCCAGTTTCGTTTTTGCGCCTAGATCACAACAATCACCTGTTTTCCCCACCCCTTCTATGAAACAATCCAATAGTGTTCGTCAAACTCGTCCTCTTAATAAAACTTCATACAAAAAGACCTATTCGATACCCCCTCGCACTCATGCACCACTAGGTAAAACATATGATGTAGCTGCACACCGCCAAATAACTCAGGAATTACCCTCTACTCAACCGAATGGTTGCGCTTTATCCCAAAACCCAGACCCCCCGGTGGTACTTAGCTCTAATGTTGAGCTTTATGTTTCAGCCTTAGAAACTTTTCTTAAAAAAACAGATTCAATACCGACCAACGTTGCCCATAGACTTATAAATCTCATCTCCCTATTTAACAGTAATGGCCCTCACAATCCTCCAGTGGAACGCTCAAAGCATTCGTCCGAAATGTCATGAAGTACTTGACCTTATTTCAACCCACAACCCTATAGCTTTTGCCATCTCGGAGACATGGCTAGTTCCCGGAAGTCACTTTCGGATTCCTGGCTTTTTCTGTCTGCGAGATGACAGAGCCGATGGGTATGCTGGAACAGCACTTTTACTTAAACATTGTTTAAATTTCTCTCGTATTCTATTGCCTATGCATGATCAGCGTATTAACGCTGTGGCTGCAAGATGCAATAATGTCTCTATTATTTCTGTCTACATTTCTCATCCTCATCCTTCTATTATACCTGATCTTTCACTTATATTTTCCTCCGTACCGTCTCCTCTTTTAGTATTGGGCGATTTTAATGCTCAGCACACTTCTTGGGGATCTTCTGTTTGCAATACATTTGGGCACCTGCTAATGGATCTGCTTGATGACCTTGACCTCTGTGTAATTAACGATGGATCTCCCACTAGGAGAGTCCTTCCTAATCAGAGTCTCTCCTCTGTAGTTGATCTATGTATTTGTTCTTCCTCCTTGGCTCCATCCCTCACCAATTTAACTCTTTCTAGTACTCATGGTAGCGACCACTTTCCTCTTCTCTCTTCCCTTTCCCAGTCTGTTATCCCATTGACTTCCCCTTTCCCACCCCTACTCATGTATAGACTGTGTAAAGCAAACTGGCAGGATTATGCTACTGGTCTTGACAATCTGGTTGAGTCCCTTCCTTCCGTTTCTCTTCATAACAATTTATGTACTTATTCTGACTTTGTGGATTGTATTAAAAACGCAGCAGCGAATAACATCCCTCTTAAATCCGTTTCCAACTCTGGTTCTCGCAAAGTCTCTCCGCCATGGTGGGACGATGAATGCTCAACTTCTGTCAACTCAAGGAGAGAGGCCGAAATTCAGTACAATGCTTCCATGTCCGTTGAAAATTTTATACATTATAAAAGAATAGCCGCGCGTACCAAGCTTTTTCTTAAAAATAAAAAGAAAGCAGGCTGGCTATCATTTTGCGAGAGTCTGTCGCCTAGAACACCTGCATCAGTTATTTGGAAGAACATACGTAAATTTCGTGGCTCTCTTTCTTGTAACGACATAGATTCCAATGACTCCTCAGTGTGGCTTGAAGAGTTTGCTGATAAGTTCTCCCCTCCCTTTGTTCCTTCTTTAGATTCTTTTCCTATGGCCACTGGTCCGCTCGTCTCATCTCATGACAACAATATGGAAGCCATATTCTCCCTGGAAGAGCTAAATGTATCCCTTAGCGGCCTTTTAGACTCTTCTCCCGGATTAGATGGCATTCCTTATTCTTTCATACGCCAATCCGGTCCCATAGCCAAGCAGTACTTTTTAAACTTAGTAAACTCCTTTTATGAATTCGGTTACATCCCTGACTCTTGGAAATCACATCTCATAATTCCTTTACTAAAACCAGGTAAACAAGCCTGTTGTGCCGACTCATATCGACCAATCGCTCTTTCTTCGTGTCTGTCTAAGATAGCTGAACATATGGTTAAAAATAGACTCGAGTGGCTTGTAGAAAATAGGAGACTGTTATCCGGGTCTCAATTTGGATTTAGAAAGGGTATGAGCGTACTGGATTGTTTAGGCATTTTATCCACTGACATTCGATCGGCCTTTGAAAGAAAGCAGTATTTGGTAGGCGTTTTTTTAGATATAGCGTCAGCCTACGACAGTGTACTTCTTCCGGTACTCAGAAACAAACTGTTACAGCTGAGTATCCCAGTGAGGATGATACGATTTATCTGCAATCTTTTAATGTCAAGATCCATTCAAGTGCGTCATAACTCTCATATTTCTTCCACTAGGCTTACCTGGAAGGGGCTCCCTCAAGGATCGGTATTAAGTCCTCTCCTATATGCTATCTACACTTTCAACTTGGACACGACGGTCACATCATTCTGTGACATACTTCAATATGCAGACGACATAACCTTATTTGCTCAGTCCCATGACATGGATGAAATCACCTCGCGCCTTAATTCAGCTTTGTCGTATCTTCGTGATTGGCTGTCGGATCATGGTATGACTGTATCTGTACCAAAATGTTGTGTTGTAGTTTTCACTAAAAAGCGCCACATTCCCGCACCAACCTTAATACTGGGCGATGAACCAATTCCAGTCACTAATAAAGTTAAGTATCTAGGCGTTATATTGGATTCAAGGTTATCTGGTTCCCCACATGTTAACTACATTAGTCAGAAATGCGAAAAAGGGATTAATATATTACGATCTCTGGCAGGAGTATGGTGGGGGGCCCACCCATACTGTCAGAAACTTATTTATAATGCTGTGGTGCGTAGTCACTTAGACTATGCTTCTTTCATACTCGATCCATGCAATAAGACGGCACTGAATAAACTAGACAAAGTGCAATCTCGTTGTCTACGCTTGATTACCGGTGCAATGAAATCTACCCCGGTTAACGCCCTGCAGGTTGAGTGTGTTGACCCTCCCCTAGCTCTCCGCAGACAGTATCTGTGTGATAAATATTTTTTTAAATCCATCTATAACTCTTCCCATATCCTTTGGCCCAAACTCCATAATCTCCTTCAAATCTCCACTAATCAAAATCTCCGACCCTCTGCTAATTTTTCTTGTTTACTAAAAAGCTTCATAAGATTCACCCGTCTGCCTGATCCTACTGTTCAGTTTGAACTTTATCCTCTCTTCTCCGTTAACTTCCAGTCACTTACGTACAATCCACCCATACTTTTAAATTGTGGCATAACTAAAGATACAATTAACGCTAATGCTACATTTAATGAAATTGTAGCCAATAAATGGCCCAATTGGCACCTCTTTTTTACCGATGCCTCAAAAATGTCCGATATGTCATGTGTGGGAGTCGCTGTTTGGTACCCTCAATCCAGCATTATTCTCCAGTTTAAGTGCCCCCCTTTATCCACTGTTTACACTGGTGAAGCTACAGGCATTCTCGAAGCCCTCAATTTCATTAACTCTCACAACCTTGATAAAGCGGTTATATTTTCCGACTCATTAAGCTGCCTCCAAGCCCTTCTATCTAACTCTTTTCGATCTAAATCCTGTCACCCCTTGATTTTAAGAATACGTGTGGTGCTTCTAAATTGCCTCAATAAGGGTCTCCACATTCAAATCACTTACATACCAGGTCATACTGGTATAGGCGGTAATGAGATGGCTGACTCTTTGGCTAAGTCTGCTACGCAAGTGGGTTGCAATACTCACTTCAGTAATTATAGTCAAGACCTTGTTCCACTATCAAAATTGCGTTTGGATGGGAAGTGGTTGAATCTTTGGCAAGAGTCCAGCCGCACTAAAGGTAAATTCTATTGGGATATTCAGCCTACTATTCCACACAAACCGTGGTTTTTCCGTTTTCGCAAATTTGACAAACTAGTAACATCCACTATCTGTCGACTCCGCTTCGGCCATGCGTGTACTCCTGTCCACCTGGCGAAAATTAGAGTACGTGATCACTCTATTTGTGAGTGTGGTTTGGATGAAGGTACTACTGACCACCTATTCTTTGAATGTACCAAGCTTCGTTCTTCATTACTGGATGTCCTCCCTCCTGAAATCCCTCGTCCCACAAATTTTAAATGTTTGTTGACATTAGTGCCTTCCAAATTTGTTGAAATTCTATCTAAATTTATTTCCTTTAACAAACTAAAGTATTAACCCCTTATTATATTTATAAACTATATTAGTGTATCCTGTAGTCTGTAATATATATAACCTGTATTGTCTTATGTGTTTGTTCTAGCCGCTCCAAGTTGATCAAAATTTCTGCATTTTCCCACTCAGTTCCAAATGTTAAATGTCACAACCGAACAAGTCTAACTGGCTGAAATTTGAGTCCTGTCTCTCCCATATATACTGGACATTGGCGAAGTCCCTTTTTATTGGGTGGAGCCATTAATTAAGAGAAGAAGAAGAAGAGGCCTAAGCCCCACTATGAACAAAGCTTCTAGTTATGATTTAATTCCCACGTATTAGAGATGTTTGTGATAAATTCAAACTAATATATTTCTCGTGGTTTTCTAATGCCTGTAATGAATTTCCATTTCGTGCTCACAGTACATGACACCACTTAATTTAAGCCCGTTCCTCCCCCACCGTGTTAGGAATTTGTTTGATCGTATTGCTTTCTCTTACTAAACACGATCCTTCTAAATACGCAATGAAAGCCTTAATAGCTAATTGCTACGAAACAAGATACAGTAGTGTATTTTATGTTACATCTCTTGATGAAATATTTATTTAGTTCCAAGTAAAGCATGATGAAATAATAATATGTACCTATTGTTAACTTAAATAAAGTATCGAAAGATCAATCAAATGAGTGCTCTATATTTAAGCTCTTTATAAGAAATTGATGATATTTGCATGCAAAATTATTATTGTAGTATCTATGGTTAAAATAATTGATTTTTACAGGTATTGGATTATACACAATTTTATCTTGATGTTACAAATAAGAGAGGTGAATTGAATTGGGCAGTGGAATATAATCTGACACAATACTATAATCTTAGAGAAATAAATGCCGTATCATTAGACGCTTTATCTAAAAAAATAAGGAACTACAATGATCGAACCTATTTGAACAAGTGAGTATTTTTGAAAAAGGAAACAGGACTTTAGTCATTTTTCGTCATTAAATTATTGTGAAGTAATTTGTTTAAAATTCGAAAAACCGTTATGAATGCTGCAGTACAACAACTTTGCATATATTTTGCGGATAAGATTTTTAATTCATGTAGATTTTAGACTCTATCTTATCTTTTTGGTAGAGTTCTTCATGTCAAATGTCGATTCTTTATTTTCTGCCATTTGCATTTAATTTTTTATTCACAGGTATCTGACAGCTCTTCATGTTCGCCATTCAACGGACGTGCTAGACTGCGACGCTACCTGCGTGCACGTTCATTACTGCGCGATAGTCCACGCTGAATTTCACGAGTTTCGCGCGTGCGTCCGCAACCCCGCGTCGGCGCTAGCGTCACGCGCACCAAACCTATCCGCCGCCATTTTGCTTTACGCCATCTTGTTTTTAATTTCTTCTAAACGATATTGAACCAATGTTTTAATATTGCCAGTGAATAAATAGACGAATCTAGTCATTTTTTTTACTAGTCCCCTTTGCGACTAAGCCCCATCATGTACTTTAACCGACATAATGTGTATTGTAATTAAAATTCTAGATTATAATAATTAGAATCTGACTAGTATTTGTCATATCAAAATAAAGATAAAGTAAAAATTATTAAAAAAAATCAGATAGGCATTTGTAAATAATAGAATTAAGTAAATTTAAATACAAACAGATGAACTAGATTCCAATTTACTCTCAAGAATAGATACCAAGTTAAGAGAATTTTTATATTTTTATTATAATTTTATTAAGACTACAAAATCTCCCTCAACATTTCTATTAAGAAGAAATTAAGTAAACGGAAAACAAAAAATTTAATTAAAACTGTTGTTATCTGATAATTTATATTATCATATAAACGCTATTAAGAAAATACTACATACTGCATGTTTTATTTTATAAAAGCTTCTTAAATTGTTATTACCGCCAAGGTTAATCACATTTTACAGATTCGTCCAACGATGTTTGTACAAGGTGTTTTATGAAATTTGAATATTTATAATTTATGAAACTATTTCTAGAAATGCATAGGATGTTTATAGTACTAACAAGTACTGTGTTTAGTTCGAATCTGAAAAATTACTTGGCGAAGTTTTGTTTTAGCAAAGTTTTGTTTTACTTCAGCAACCAATATATTGTCTTTAGATGTATATTTTTATTTTTTGAAAAGCTGATAATCAATGTATATTCTATTGTAAATCTAGTTATTTATAATTTCAATGTGATAGTATCTATATTATATCTGTATAAAATTAGGGAGCGTAAGAAAATGTAACTAATTGTAATAACTGAAACATTAAAGGCATCGAAAAGTGGCATTGTTTATTATTTTTGATCCCTGATATATACTAAATATTATCAAATATTGGGCCACCAAATATGCATTTGATAAAAATATCCAAGATCATTTGACTGTATATTTTGCCTATGGAGCTCACATTTTAACTGTTTTTCATAGATTAAACTACTGATTTCCATTGCCAAAATATGAATATAATTTCAGCTGAAGAATAAATTAAACCCAGTCTCCTGATAACGTTGATGTGGAAACAAAACACTAAAGGTTTTCATTTTACAAAAATAGAGTCTTAAAAATAACACAAATTATGCTACTGTCTTTGGCATTTCATACTGATTCGATTACCCCTTTCCCTCATATAAACATATCAAGCATCAATCTATCATAATTCATAACTAATAACTTACAAGTTCGAATACCGTGACTATGATATAGGTCACGATGACCTTTTACAGTACCTACCGTCTTAGCCTCGAATTAACAAACCTTGATAATCAAAAATATGACGTTATATAAAAGGATTTTTATCAACGATGTAAAACACGTTACCAATATAATAACGACTCATAAAGTATTTTATTCAATGTTTCGTTGCTATTTCTATCCTTCATCATTGCTATTCTATGTACATTGTACAACCAATATGTTTCCGAAATTCAATTTGATCATAACTGTTTCCTCCAGATATATTATGATTATATAAAATGCTACTTGTTCATGTACATGAGCAAGCAGTCGACGAAATGCAATAAGCATATTTCCTATATGAATTTATTTCAATTTATGTAAAATATAGTTCAAACTTGGAGATTCTTTGTGAGCGCTTAGTATTCAAAAGAAGGCTCGTGTATAAGCAATATTGCTGACACTAGACGACATTATTATGGAAAACTTTTTAAGCGGCTTATATCAAAAAGGGTCCACAAAGAAAATTTGTTTCTAATCTTCAGAAAGATATGGAAATGTAAAGAGTTTTACTAAAACACATATTATAAACCTATATGTCTCAAACATTCGTCTGGGTTGTAGGTAAAATGATTGTACGCTTTATTAATTTTACTTTATGTACTTTGGTACTGACTAAAATACATAAAGGTTACGAGTGCTTTTTAGTAAAACCCAAGTAATAAAATGAAAATTTTTCATAAGTAGTTCTTACAAGTTTGGAAAATTTTTCTCACGTAGACTATTGGTAGTTTAATAATAAAGAAGTAGCTAGGTAGGCACATGTATATTGTATACCATATTTTGATCTATTCTTACTAACGTATTAAACAGTATTAGACAAAAGCTTTTATGCAAATAGGATGTCCAAAAATAGTACTGCGTGTTGTTTGCACATAATTCGCATAAATTATTAAATATTTGGACATAAGATAAAAAGCGAACATACCCGGGAAGGGCCTAAATAAAGGAATTATTTTGCCTTTGTTGACACTAATAGGCTTGCGAGTCACATCAACAGGAATAAAACCTTTGTGTTTGTCCTTTGGTATGTACATCTAATTAGAGTACAATGTATCTGTGTGGCTCTTCGTTGATTATATTACGCGTTTAGCTCTCTGACCCTTGTTGCTAATTAAATTTTCTGCAAAATTAATGGCGTACGACCCACCAGCTACTTACTCCATGTCGGCCATGACCAAATTATGTTAACGTGCCATGATTTTATGTTCCCACTTGGGGGTAGTTAATAAATATATTTTTTTCTAAAAAAGGGGCAACGTTATTAAAAATCTTAATTAAAATTGAGCTATGAATTAGTCATTCGGTTTTAGAGGTTTTAGAATAGTCTTAAACCACACATTATAAAATCACTTAGTTATACATTCATCGCTCTATCTCAATTACGATTTCTCACGATTATATTATATCTTACAAACGTTCATCTCTATTTAATGATACATTAAACACATCTAGCGCTAAAACAACATTATATTCAAACCGCATACTTCAAATGAAATCTAAATATTAAACGCCACAGAATCTACGTCGGAGCTTAAGCTATTATTTTAAAACGGAATTGTATATTTTTTCATTTCGAACGCAAACACGCCTCAGGTATTTTTGTTTACATAGCATCAGACATATCTTTTAAAAATCGGAATACGGAGTGGAATCCGCGGCTAAATCGCTGCAAAGCACGCATATTTTATTTACTTTTCCAGTCACGGGAGGACCGCAGTGGCCGGACATAAAATCAAATTAGTGGACTAATAAAGCAAAGGCAATCCGCTTTTACAGAGCAATTTAATATGCCCACTGAATACTGCTAGACGTGCCGTACGCGACCGCTAATTGTTAATGAAAGTACGTAATGTAGTTTGTGGCTTGGGATTTTTTCAATGGCACGAATGGCAAATGCAGACAAGAGCATGGTTGGTCGTAATTAGTGAGTTATTGAAAATGTCTAATAGATGGTTTGTAGTTTGTACATTAGGTCATACCTATTTTTATAAGTTAGGTTATGTTGGCATATATTATGAATCTTTCAATTATTTTAACTTATTAAACTAAGTTGTTAATTGAAAAAGAGGAACCATGTGCCGTTTAGTGCAAAAAATATAGGCAACGCAGACTTAGATTTTGTGACGTATTCGTTCTTTGTTAGAAAGTTTTAATTAAGTCACTCAAACTCAAACATTGATGAATCTAGATTTATTTGAGTAACACTATAGAATCGTTATACAACATAGAAATAATTTGGCACCGCTTCGGCAAGTAGTGCCAAGTAGTGCCTACAGAAGAGAAGAACTCTTTAGGTGTTGTTTTCGCACCTCGTATGATCGAAATATCCTGAAATAAATAAGAGGACAGATATATTAATTTGTATGAATCTATTGTAAATTTTCCAATATAGCTAGATGAAAATACCTGGGTACAATATTAACCGGAAACAAAGCGAGCAAATTCATGTTATTCCGGAACCCGGTCCCGTGGCGCGTTTGTCACTTACTTTTAGTTTATTTTTAGATATTTTTTCCTTTTACACTGTATATTCGGCGGTCGAAATTTAACAACGCGTCGACTTTGAAATATGTGCGTTGTTAGTGTTTCAAGTGTAACTTTATAAGCTCCATGGAATTTTCCTTTTTCAACGAAACATTTCGACCGTTTTTTAACCGAATAATGTCGTGTTTCTGAAAGGTTTTAATTAAAATCTATTTAATTTAGATACACAAATGTTTAGAGTTGTTTAAAAACTTCACTACAGGTATTGTGTATTTCAGTATTATTGTACACATGGTCAGCTTAAAGCTTAGAAGGTCTGGCCCAGTAGACAAAGTAACAATTACAAAACGATAACGAAGTTAGAAATCGCAAAAATGTATGGGATTGACATACGCCGCGTTAGATCACGTGGTCTATCTAATGTCAATCCCATACATTTTTGCGATTTCTAACTTCGTTATCGTTTTGTAATTGTTACTTTGTCTAAGGCCCCAGGACTAAGGCGACTTGCGCAAATCGTATTTGAGACCCGACTATTTATGTTTTCGTATTTCTTACTAGCTGCTCCGCGCGGTTTCACCCCTGTAGCTCCACTGCTGTTGACCGTAGCGTGATGTTATATAGCCTATAACCTTCCTCGATAAATGGGCTATCTAACACCGAAAGAATTTTTCAAATCGGACCAGTACTTCCCGAGATTAGCGCGTTCAAACAAACAAACTCTTCAGCTTTATAATAGTAGTATAGATAAAGATAGTTAAAAAAAATTAAATAGGTATGAATAAGAAACTAGTGTTTTTATTTGTGATACATAATTAGCTTTATTAACATATAATTACCACTCTCTTTGTTGTTGTTGCTGTTGTTTCAGGCGTGGGACGTCCACTGCTGGAAGAAGGCCTATCCTTGTAATTATCAAAAATTATATGAAAAAAATTTAACTTATTTAAATCACAGACAAAAATTTTTTATAGCTCCTAAAAATAAGAAATGTTTGCAATCCAATAACAGAACAATTAACAAAAACTATCTATAATTAATGTACAAAACATTGACCGAGGAAATAAATTTCAAGTCTGAGGAGTAATCAAATTATAGTCTTTCCCGGAACTGACTCGATGGGCACTAAGCTGCTATAATATTATCGATTATCTGGAAAGCGAATTCTTTTTATCTACAATATAAAATTAACGAGATTTTTTATCGCGTTGAACGCTGTTTGTTTTTGCACAAAGCGTTTATATTAGTAGGTATTTAACTATGAGAAAAGGAAAAGAAAATTAACGTAAGATATTCCGTGGGCCAATTTTTTATCCGTTTATAATAGACTTGTCGTTTACCGTGACTATTAATAAAAGGTTAATGACCCTGTCTATTGAATGTAGTATTTTCCGTGATTACTTGTTAATTTAGGTTAGTTTATCGACTTTTTTAATATAAGTATAGTAATGTCATTAGTTAAAAACAACACCAATAATTTTAAATAAACAATAAATAAGCAACAATCTCCTACATAGAAGGTTAAACGTTTCTCCTCTTATATATCAATACAATCATTACAATAGCATGTGTGATTGCTGATATAAATTTTAAATAGACACATTTAATTAATGAAAATATTAAACACCCATCATTACGTAAATTCAGACAGTCATAAAGCGTTATAAATTTGCGGTCTATGGTATTACAGTATGTAGCAAACAACGCGAATCGCTCTAATTACCATATTAACTCGTTTCATTATTCACGTATTTAATTTCCACTCTGTTGCGGGTTATTTTTTAAGCTTATTGACGCTTTTATATTTTTTAATACGCGCTCTACTTACTCTGCGTAAGTAGGGTGTATAAAAATCGTACGTTATTATTCCGTTCGTTCTATTTTTGGTACTCAACTTCTCCGAAAGGCAATTGATTAATCAGTAATAAATACCATGAAAATTATTATCTCAGATATTATGCGAAACGCCCGCGTAGTTCTTGTATTGGATACCCTCGGGTGTATTTGCTGAGAACCAATTGGGATGTTCGACTTTTCACCCAATAATATAGGCTACTAACTCAAGTCTTCTCACCTCCAATAATGTTTAAATTAATATGATCAATGTAGATATAATTGACAATCATCATAAAATATTTTTAAGATTCTATAACATAAAATGGCATATAAAAAGAACATAATACGTACGATGATGGGTTGTCAACCGTTCGTAAGGACAGAATTACGCTTGTAAACGCGGGTAAATCGTATGAGTCTCCAGTTTCCTCGCTGATTATAATATACAACGCGATGACAATCATAAATGTTTGTATTATAACATCATATTACCTTACATAATTTAACAAAATTAAGTACTTGAAGCGTTTGAAGCAAAAAGGGTTTTTTTACTTGCAAATTATGATGTTTAAATTATTACATTTAGTCACAATTCAATGTTACCTACAAGCAAAATAGCGTGATGAATATTGGAATTAAAATAAAAATCATTCACAAAGTGCATATAGCATGAAGCAAAACTAGACGAAATCAAATGGGATCAAACGAGAAGCTTTAAAAAAATAATCGATAGTCGATTCACACAGTAAAAGTTCTCAGGTAGGAAACTCAAAAACAAGAAATGCAATCAAATTGAGAATATCCCATTTATTTGAAATGGGCTGAAAAAGAGCTACATTACTCTATAATTGAGCGTAAAAGTAAACATTAATTTGAATTATATTTGTAGCAAGTCCAGCTTGAAAGCCCACGTGTTTACACGAAACATTTCCATGCCTCGTGCATCAAAATACTTAAAAGTTAAAAAAGCAATAAAAATAAACACTGCTTGCATCGCTTATGCAGTTTTAGGATTCTTTTTCCTTGTTTCCGTGGAAAAGAATAAAGAAATCCTGACATGATGTAACATAAAACTGAATCTTTTGTTATTATTAAAACTTTTAGTAAAATATGAAATGTCAAGTAAGTAAGAATTAGTTGTATTTTTAGGTTTATATTTAGGTATGTGGTATCGGATTAAAATATGATTATTTTATTTCAGTATAACTCATACCTAATTTCAGCTAAATCGGTTAAGTACTTAATTGATTTTGTGTCAAAGAGTTTCAAATGTTTATGGGAATGAGTTAATACTGATAAATAATTTCCCTATTTACCTATTAAAAAAATGTATAACACATTTTTCGTAAAGATAGTGTTCTACCAACTGAAAGCACTGTTACATTTTCAGGTTTATCCGTACGTCCTATGATTAATATTTTACACGATAAAAGTGCTCTTAGCTCTTCAATGTCTTTCAGCATATTTCGTTAAAACCGCATGCACTAAAAGTTTTGATATTAAAGGTAAATTACTCGAAATTACCAATCCCCATCCAGATATTAGGTATACATATTTTACGATATAAATGATATTTTTTTTGTCTTTTGTAAACTTCTAATAAGTCGATAGATATTGTGTTATATTAAGAAACAAATAATTATAAATTCAATTCCTCCTAATTGTAGAGCATGTTTTATCTCGCCTGACGAATCGCCTCAGGGAGCCGGCCATATTACAGAATCAACATAATCACCACAAAACAATCTTTCCCCGAGGTTAAATAGGATAACCATCACTCAACATTCTTCATAATAAATATTTCCATTAAAGAGCTGAAGCATGATTACGATAATGGCAAATATCATTTTTCAATACGCCCACCGACGTTCAGTCCTTTTCATCGAGTTTTACAAGCCATGAATCCGATACGCTATCTCATTGGCAAATTTAGCGTAAACCATCAACACGGTTCGTTTTATCGGTGTGCGGACAATTCATTCGGTGTAGATATGAATTTTGTATGGAAAAAGTAAACTAAATTTCCGCGTTTGACAAAGGGGGAATATAAAATGCGACGCCAAAACCACGCGGCAAGCTTAATAGTGTGCATTTGTGTGGTGCTTTTTGTAACGGGAATTTAAATAAGAAAACACTAGCCGTCGCTGTTTGTTTGGTTAGGCAAAGCATGTAAATTATCGTGCAGATCTCCTAACGTTATTCGACCACATTGACCACACATTCCTGTAATTTGCTAAATGACAGCATAACTATGTATGACACAGTTATCCTGTCAGTTGGGAATTATGAGATCAAGCTGATTAATTGGTATGGTTTTATACTTACGATGTGATTTATCATTTCATTAAAATTATTATAATATTTAAACATCACTACGTGTCTATAACTATATGTTTTAGTTTCAGGGGTAAAAGTAAGGAAAGAATTTAAGGCTTGGATAATTTCAGGAATTATTGGTTATCGTCGTAACGGGATAACAAAATCGGGCTTTTCCTTTCTAAATAAAAAGATTATGCTATTTTGGATGACGATTTACGATGATTGTAAGTAAATAACAAAGACTTAGTTATGGCAATGGCTTAGTCATCAAAACTAGATAATATGCGTTACGATCACATTGTTAATTACAATCTTAGTAGTCTGTATGTGTCATTTTATTAATATAATTTATGTATATACAATTTAAAATCCAATTTAAATAATTAAAAAAAATAAGTAAGTTAAAAGTTGAATATATTTAACACGGAGGAATTAAGACAAATAGCAAACACAGTTTTAATTAATTGTAATATTAATATTTTGCAGCGTCAAATACCATACACTTAAAGAAAGTACTTATTTCGCAAGCTAATGACCCTCGTATTAGAGCTGTATAAGAAATAATCCACAAGCAGAAAATGAGCTTTTCTGTACAATATATCGATGTTTTTTGTACCTTGATAATATTTTTCCTTCTTGTGAATATTAAAGTGTTGTCAATTGAAAACAAGACGTCCCACAAGTCCTGTGAGAGTTGCAAATCATTTTGCAAATATAAGAACGTTACTACGAGTGTCTTTATGTCACAAAGTTTTTGTTACCTATGTCAACAATATGTATGTACATATGTAGAAAGAAATGTAAACAATATCCTTAAATCAAATAAGTTAGTTACACTATTGATTGTGAACATGGAATTTTTATTTAAACTTAAAAGCAGGGATATATTTTTAATGACTCTACTTCCACTATATGTATACTTCAATTACAAGCGTAGGTATATAGCAAACAATTAACTTTCTAGAATGAGATAAATATTTTTTATACAAATAAAAATTTAGTACTATGTATTTATTATTCCGCATTAACTAATAAACAGAAAGAGAAATCAATAGTATGGATATCATAATAATATATTAATGGATAGTTTCATTAAAAAAATAACTATTTAACCATATTTTATGTATAAAACGATTCTTTCAAAATATATTTAACAGGATCAAATTAATTTCAAACTGAACGCTTGATTAGATTTCCAAAGCCTTACTTAATCGTATTGAAGTTCTTTGAATAAATTATTTTTCTAAATTAAAAAAAGGAAAGAAGTTCTATAAGGTATTAAATTACTGTTAATGGGAAGAGAGTTCACTTCTAATTTTGTTAAATTTGAAACATTTTTGGATTTGATAATTTGAAAATGATTTTAATTTGTTAAGGGTTTAATCGTTTTTGCATTTTTACATTCTTTTGAAAAAACTTCGGTTTTAACTGTTTGTAATGAGATAATAATATGAGATACTCGTAACCGGTAATCATTGATTAACTTTGTATTACAGGCATGTAGTTAATCAGTCTTAATTTGGTCTACTGGGCATTGGAAATAATTATGTATCATTATTCGGAAGATAAACAGAACGGACAACAGTAAATATAGTATGAATTTAACTCAATTAATATTATTTAGACATAAAACAACTATTCATAAATGAAAAAGTGTCATCCCTAAACTTTGAGAAACATTCAAACAGTCAAATTTGAGAGTTTATTTCGTTGAGCCTCAATTTATTTCTAGAACAATACTCATTAAATAAAACCAAGAAATAATTAATATAGTAATTCATATTAAAAATAATAAAGCCTTCCAAAAGTTCGAGGGAACATTCTCTAAGCAAGAAATTGAACGAATGCACATAGTTGTTGAAATCGTAATGAGCAAAACGTATTCAAGCTGGGCTAGCCCTGGTTAATGTTTGGCCTTATTAAGCTCCAAAAGGCACGAGCCCGTAGTTGACAATGCGTCTTGTTTGTACAATACAGCTACATACATACAAACACACATCCACTATGCTAGGTCAATATGCTCTACGCTTGAGAGCGACGTAAATCTCAAAGTCGGGCCAGTGAAATGTCTCCTAGCGTTTAATCTTACGTAGCTATATTACGTAGGTTCTAAATGAAATTTTATGTATTTGCTCTTTGTAAGCTTTTGGAATAGGATATTGATTATTGTTAAAGCCATTACGGAAATAGGCTGAGAGGGTAAAAATAAAATAGATTTTATAGCTACGTTTCCACGTCGTTAAAAATTACAATTTATAAATGGTATTAATAACTTTACTCATATACAAATATTGAACGAGCTAAAAATAAAGTATCCCATTGAAATCACGTGTGTGTGTTCTTTGTGGCGTTTGGGGAGATGTATTTCACATTTAATTATAACCTAATTGGATTTTGAATCCATTCACGACAAAATACTTTGTTTATTACTTAATATTTTTGTGTTGAAAGGATAGTAGTAACTTCGACTGTCTCCACCTCCAATTAAGGTATGAATCTATATATAATTTACGTGCTCGGGACTCATAAGAGATCTCTGAATACTGGTATCCTTACTGTACCATCACAGTATATATTATTATTTAATAATATTTTGCATGTGCACAAAAACGCTGACTTACACATAAGAGTAGGAGATAGACACTGTTATGGCACTAGGAACAGAAATAAAATTAAAATGCCATTTTTCCGTTTAGCTAAAGTTAAAAACTCATTTATGTGTCAAGTATACGCTTTTACAACAGAATACCTCATAATATTACAGAGTTTAATAGTTCTAAATTTAAAACTCAAAACTCAAACATTTATTTATTCAATTAGGCTTCTTCTAGAAGCACTTTTGAATCGTCTCAACATAGTTATACGATTTACCACCGCTTCAGAGCAGTATCTATGGTGAAGAACCAGCATTGAATTCCATAGTTGCTCTCTCATTATAATATAGGTACTAGCTTTTCGCCCGCGGCTTCGTCCGCGTTTTCAAAGAAAAACCCGCATAGTTCTTGCTCCCGTGGGATTTCCCGAAATAAAACCTATCCTATGTATTTATGTAAGTTACCCTCTATATGTGTGCTTAATTTCATTGTAATCGGTTCAGTAGTATATCCGTTAAATAAAAAAAACAAAACAACAACAACACACACATATCCATCCTCACAAACTTTCGTGATAGTGATGATGATGATTATGTCCTCAGGACATTGTCCTGCTAATATTATAAATTAGTAAATAGGACATCACTTGACCCTTTCATGGCCCGATTCTTGAGCTCGACAATAAATATCCAACCAATCGTAGCACATTGCCACGTGCCGCGGCAACATAATGGTCTATTAACAAGATGCGAGAGACCTAAATGCTATGGTGTAACTCCATATTGACAGCTGCCAAATATTGGGATGAATAATTTGTGTACTACGTTATAATGCGCAGATGTCGATAGTGTGGATGTTTTGATTTCAGGAATGACTATACTTCTTGGAATAGGTAATTGGTATAAGAATTTTGCGTAAGTAGCTACGGGGAGCTAGCCAAGGGAAAAAATGTAAGATTCTTCTTATAAAATACCAGCTGCGCTCCACGGTTTCACCCGCGTGGCTCCGCTCCTGTTAGTCTTAGCATGATGATATATAGCCTTCCTCGATGAATGAGCTATCTAACACCGAAATAATTTTTCAAATCAGACCAGTAGTTCCTGAGATTAGCGCGTTCAAACAAACAAACAAACTCTTTAGCTTTTTAATATTATTTTAATATTAGTATAGCTATGTGAATTTAACATTTTCATTGTTAGATAGGTACACCTCTTGAAATACATCCGTACTTGTATTATTAAAAAATATTGTATTCATCCATATTATATAAATGAAAACAATTTTAATATTATTATAGGTATAAGTATTACCAACTTCCTACAATAAGACGAATAATAACAAGATCTATAAAAACAGACTCAAGCGCAAACCTACACAGCAATAAGTAGTATTAAGTAGTAAATACAAAGCTTTGTTTCATTGAAAAGCACGTAACGAAAATCTTAGTTCTATCAAAATCCAGTCATAAATCATTTTAGTTTCAGAAAAATAACGCCAAATCTCGGTCTTGTAATCGATCTATCAATATTTCCACTACAGTGGCTCGAGCCTTAGAAAGTTTCACTTCTCTTTGTCTGATACCCAACTGGGATACTTACTCTTAAAGTTAAGTGTGCTTTAATGGTCTCACTCATTTGAATAAATGTGTAGCATAATATAGTTTACATTATATTGTTTTATTTAGATTGTTACAATGTGGACAAAATGTTCGTTTGTTACTTTTTGTATAGGATACATTCTTCAATACCGAACAGGATGTATAATACTATCTTTTGAATAAATAGGTACAAAGAGAGTTGCCGAAATGCCGAGCTGACAAAGCTTATTATATAGGTTGGCTACCTATATAAGTGTGAAAGTATATCTTAATGCTACTAATAAATAGGTCGTCGTCGTCGTAGTCGTCGTCGTTTCAGCCGTGGGACTACTGGACAAAGGCCTTCCTCAAGGATTTCCAGTATGACCAGTCACCGGCGGCCTGCATCCAGCGGCTCCCTGCCACTTAAACCAGGTCAGGTTAATAATTACTAATTAATTTGAAACACCTTGGATTTAACTTAGAAACTATATGTACTCAGCAATGAGCATCTTATATTCTTTAAAAACACGAAAAAAGTCGCGAGCCATAACTAGTAACAATACCACAAACGCAAAAATAATGAAACAGGAAAATAATTTGGAAAATCCAAAAGTGCACGCCTCATAATTTTTTTTTAATAAATATTTATTAATTATTATTTTTGTTTATTTAATAACAATTAAACCACATCGAATCAGACCCTGAAAAATGAAAGGGTTCTATTCCTGAGCATACTCAAGAGTAAGAGAAAAAAAAAGACTCGATTAGTAAAGTATTTCGGTCGCTATCGTGTTAACAAGAAAAAGGATCCGCACATACAGACACACGGACGTCCAAGACAGAACTTTTTTAAACTGTTTTTTAAATAGTTTAAATAACAAAAATGACATCAAAAATATCATGAACGTTAAAAATAGTGTTTTTTCTTAATGTGTGTGTGTATGTATTATCTTACAAGTGCAATGTATGATACATAAAGACATTTTAAGTTTGAAAAATCAGATGTTTTGCGCGAAGTGACAGTAGTACCCACCTCAACGCTTCGCTTATGAGGCGTGCAATATATTTTAACAAATATTTAACCGCGTATCCCATTAAACATATAAAATAGGTTTGTTTTTACATAAATTAAATGTACATTCTGTGTTTACATTTCAAAAAGTACACTTAAATTGCAAGTGTAGGTTTATCCTGTTCAGATGTCATGGTGGAGTGTTTATAAAAATAGAAGTATATTCGTTAGCTCTTTGATAGAGGTTTTATACACAAAATCTTGTTTTAAAATAGAATTTTATATATATTATTACGCCGTAAATTCCAAACCTCAGAATAATTTTAGGATATGGTAAAGTTTGAAATAGTTTTAGTTTATCCATGGTACAAATAATGTAAATTTTAATGTTAAGATTTTATTAATTATGAATTTTTAAGTGAAATAAAATATGAATAATCATAATATTATAATGTTAATAATTAATATGTATACAAGTTGGCATTTTCACCAAACGCTTTACCTATACTCTCATTCTAAGGGGAAACTTTAGAACGATTTACCACCTGCGGTGTTCCTTAACAACTACGATATTGAGGCTATATAGAAGAGCCTGTATGATGAGACAAAGCACCTGTAACACTTCCATTGTTATCAGTATTCATAAGCCATAGGTGGTAGTTATGTTTTAATATAAAATTATTAGCTTGTTCTTAAAAAACTAAGAAGTAAAGTTTATACTTAGAATATAAGGCTTTTAATATTACATCGCCTTGATTTGATAGTTAATTAAAGAAAATATAAGGCTCCAATCGTGTCTTTTGACTCATGATGTCTTGTAATAAGAGAAATTTTCATTAAAGTTAGGCATAATTTGAATTTAAATTGATACCTGAAAATATTTGTAGTTATTAAATACTAGCTTTCCGCCTGCGGCTTCGCCCGCGTTTTCAAAGAAAAACCCGCATAGTTCCCGTTCCCGTGGGATTTCCGGGATAAAACCTAGCCTATGTTACTCGTGGATAATGTAGCTTTCGAATGGTGAAAGAATTTTTAAAATCGGTCCAGTAGTTTATGAGCCTATTCATTACAATCAAACAAACAAACAAACAAAGTTTTCCTCTTTATAATATTAGTGTAGAAGTGTAGACTACACTACACCATTTTGTAATACCAAATTGAGTAGTGTTTTCAACCAAATTCGTGTTCTAAATTAACAATATATTATCTAAATCTATTGTAGTTTTCAATTTTACAAAGATAAATACAATCTATAATATTAATTTGTTCAATGTTCATGTATAAAGCAATATTTATTTTAGCCCACGCTTTGTCACTCTAATTTATTAATTATTATCATGGCACAGGAGCCTGGCTTAGCTTATTTAGTTTCAAGTTTGCTAACAAAACATGCTTATGCAAATGTCGGAATGTACAATGTTATTTTAGGTCTGTGCTTTAGTTGAGCCGTTTTCATTTATCATGACTGCATTTTCCAGTTGTCCTTTCTCGAAGATATAATCCTTTTTTTAGCTTCGGTCAAGCGCGTGTCGTGTCATGTATTTCTTACCCGGGACGAAGGTAAAAATATTTCACGCGTGTATGCATATTCCTGGAATGGAAAATATATTAGTTTTGTTTTGTGGGTTACGCCAATGTAAAAACTAAAAATGCAGTATTCTGATATTGATAATATAAATTGTTGGTTCTTGATTAAATATTTGCACTGATTAAATTGAAACTATAATTTTAAGTATGCCAGACAAAATAAAATGTTATTTCAACATTTAAATAAAATGTTTTTATGTAATGTTAAATAAATTAATTTAATATTAAATATTAGTATAGTTAATTAAGTGTCAATATCGAATTAATTATATTTTTAATTATTTCATGCAATGAATTTCATTCCGCTCACATGAACAATTCAATACAATAAAAATACTACTAAGATAGTTTACGTGTTCACTATTCTATATTTTTATTTGTATTATGTTCAGGTTTGATTGTTTATGTCCGTAATCTAAAAACTCTATAACCACTTAGCCAATTTTTCACATTACTCCAAAATTTTCATCTTGGTTTAACCCGATTAGAGTCAGAACGGATTAAATAAAAACCAAAAATGAGCAAATGAAATGAAAACAAATTGTAAATTATTTATAACACCTACCTGCTAGTAGGTAGGTACCTAACTGCTAGAAATAAATGAGTTTATTCAACAAATATGCATAATCATAGTGCATAGTATTCTCGGTAACACAAATCCCTCAAGCAACTACAGGCGACGACCTAAATCTCTAGTTATTAATGAGATAAGTTTTAATTGTGTACGGGTGTAGTGTTGTTACTTCGTACTTACATAAGGTAAGTACTAATAATATTGGAAATTTTGCAAATTCTCAAAATTAGTTCGTTATGAATTAATTAGACGTTCAGTGATAAAATGGTTTTTGTGGCATATGCAACCTCTTTGGTAAGAATATTGAAACTCGAATGCTGGCTGAAAATTGTACTATGTTTTTTTTTCTTATTAATTAAGTGCCATTTCTGATGTTTGATTTAACGCGAGTGTTCGAAACGTCGGGAAAATAATAGAATGAATAAATCGCGTTTAAAATCCGTTAAAAAGTCTTTAATTTCTAAGTTTAATTACAGTACTTAATTTATAGTTTACTATATTGCTATCAATGAACAATAAAATTATAAGCCAAAATATTGTATTTAAATTCCTCGATCAAACTCCCAATATAAGATCAGATGTAAATTGAACAAAAGCATAAGTTCAAAAGCATTCGAAATGTATAACGAATTCAACACAAATTAGTTTGTAAGGAAAAAGTAAAAGACGACAAGGGATACATTGAAGATATTCCACGAAAAAAGTAAGTTACGATGTCAAACAAACACATAATTTTATATAAAGACGCAATCATTTCAACGGGATCACGACGAATAACGCAGAATTACGCACATTATGTTCCACTGTGACACACTGGACTTTCATGTAGCCAACAATAATAATAACTAACAGTTTAACAAAAACTAACGCTTTACTCATGAAACTATTGTATTGTGAACGATTCTTGATAATTGTACAAAGTTAAAAAATAAAATCGAGTCTAACGGAGTTGGTTGTCTTGTAAGACACAAATATACAGGGGAACCTAATAAAAGCATGTTAACCCTACAGTAGTCGCGTATATAAAAATGACATGTGAGGTCACGCGGACTACAAAGGTATACCATTTTTACAACAAGAAAAAGTACACAAATAAATTAAAAAGTCTGTTTATTTATTTATAATATTCTATTGAAAATATTCAACAAAACATACAACCATATCTTTTATGATTAAAAAACAACTACTACAAAAATACCTCTTTTTCAGTCGTAATATCACATTATTTGAGATAAAGAAAAATATGTACATATATACAAAAAAAACCTAGACAGTCTAATCAGTATTTTGCATAACACTTACATGGCACTTGCATGGCACTTGCAGGGCATTTGCATGGCATTTGCATGAAATTTACATGGGATTTGCATGGCATTTGCATGGTATTTGCATGGCATTTGCATGGCATTTGCATGGCAAATAAATACATTATAAAATTAATAATTTATAAGTCTGCAACATTATTTTTAAAATCACAATATAATATTTGTAAAAAATAAATTAAACAGTCACAACAAAAAACTTAAGTACGTAGTTGGTCGCGCGGCGTACGTACGCACACCGCGAATTTTGCGTACTCCGCGCTGCACTGAGTGCATGCGGTCATTATTCAACTTAGAGTAAACGAAGGATAAAATAACTGGAGCTATTATATTTTTTAGAAATTTGCAATTTTGTATCACTGGATTACACTTGTAGACCACGCGACTACTGTAGGGTTAAAAAGAAGTTAAACGTATCAACTATGACGAGGAAAAAAAACATATACTTAGACGAAGTTTTGGAGGTCGGTAAAAACATCAGCAGCATACCTAAAGAATTAAAACTTGGAAAAACTTATGCTTAGAATTATAAAGCTTTAAGCGATTGGCTTTTAGTATTTTTGGTTCATCTATTTTGGGATGCTAAATCGATCTGAAATAATTTGAATGGAAGTTTGACCTTTGAAAAAACATACATCCAAATTACAAAACTTTGTATGTTTGAATTGGTAAACAATTAATTAATTTGCTCAATATAGCTCGTTAAATATAAAAATAGATACATATGTAGGTATTGTTTTTCATCCATACTAATATTATAAATGCGAAAGTAACTCTGTCTGTCGGTCTGTTACTCAATCACGCCTGAACTACTGAACCAATTTACATGAAATTTGATATGGGGATATTTTGATACCCGAGAAAGGACATAGGCTACTTTTTAATCCGGGAAAATGACGGGAACGGGATCTATGCGGGTTTGTCTTTGACAGCGCGGGTGGAAACCTAGTTTAAAATAAAGAAAATTAAATACCATTACGTAATAATCAAATGTCATCAGTTACTAATTATGCCATTTTTTCTAATCGACATTCAAAAAACATAGTTCAACAATTTTAAAAATCTATTTTGGTGTAATCGCTTGGAGAAAACATAATATCTAGAAGTAATATTGCTTCGTGCCTGCTTTAGGTATTATCATGCAATAAATTTTATGATTTACTCAAAATCTATATTATACGGATAGATTATTATATTATAAGAAATTACACGCGAGGGTTAAATATTAGATTGAATGTAATAATAAGAATGTACTGCGATTCTACACAGCTACCTAATTGATGTAGGTAGTTGATAACAAATCGCAGTAAGTCAACGACTATTAGCAAAGTGAGGGTAGTTGGGTCGAACGTCGTATAAACCACATCCGAGCCCCTAGGCATGATGAGAACGAATTGCAATTTATAGTTTTCGACAGCTAAGCATGTTTGACTGCAAATAGTGACAATTATTCATCCACAAAAATATTAAATAAAAAGTTACGTGTAACAATATCTATTAAAAAAAAAGAAGTTCAACAATTTACAAATCCGTATGTTAGTACAATCGTCACAAAATTCCTTTGTCAGTGGATCTTAATGCTCGCTATTTGACACCAGACGTTGACAAATACTTTTCTTTCTCATCCGCGCTAGACCAGTTAACTCCAAGAGGTCTCGACTCTCATATCAGATTCAGATGATACGTATCTAATGTGATAAATTAGATACATGCAGTTGATATACGTTTACTGGGGTATGAGTAAACAGAAGGGCAACATATTATTATTGAAATTGATTAAATCAATCTAAAATGGTTATTTGTTTTTGTGTTATTTCGTCTATAGCATATAGCAGCATCGTACAACTTTTTATATACATACCTCCGCATTAATGCTAAACTATAGGTACATAAAGCTTACGAGTATCAAAACTCAGCAGTGAATTTATAATTATAATTTTTGGTTTATATTCAAATATCGCTAATTTAAAACAAACGTTTATTATAGAATTAATAAAGGTAAGGGAAAGTTTTGACAGAAAATAAAGTTTTGTAATTATTTCAAAAGGTTGAATTTGACGCTCGCCCGCGTAGACATTCCACTTATATTTTTGTCATGGAAAATTATTTATAAAGCCATTCATTATGGCGAATAAAAGATATATCTATTCTCAAATCATTTATTTTGGAATGATAATTCATTTTATATTTTTATAGAAAATATTTAAAACATCTACATTGTGCATCGTAAAGTAAATGCATCGTAAAATTAATATCTATACTAACACAATTAAAAATAATTTTGTCTGTGATTTGTCGAAAGACATTTGTTAAGGGTACATAATATGGGTTGCTATATTAAAATTGTATTAACAAATCAAACAGTAGGCACATGCTTAGTCGAACAGATTTTCCGTTTGAGTGCTCGTCTTTAATCTATGTAGAGAGGATCAGAGGCTCCGAAGGATTCATCTTAACGTCCACATTTATTCTGCTTCGTTATTTCCTTATGTCTGGTCCAAATGTGGGAACTTTCGGGATAGTGTCATGTGTGTTTCATTACGGTTTGTGGTCGGTCACTTAATGTGACCCAGGAAACTTTTTGGCTATTCTTTATTTTTATTTCAGGGTTCAGCTATCAACGTTACGGGTGTTTGACTTTATCATGGACAGACATGGAGCCTATGTTGAGAATGGGTCCAATTAGTTTGAAGTGCTTTATTGAGTTTAGTATACGAATGAATAATTCTAAATAGCGCTGGATACAAAGCGGACCTCAAAGTTAATATCGAAATATTGAAAGTAGGTAGGCCGTATAGGTGAGGTATTAGTTTGTTAGTTTGTTACAACTAAAGTCTAAACAACATAATAATAGATAATATATATTATATTGAGCGTATTCTGAGATATAAATAGAGCTTTCGTCCATGTGGTTGGACTGTCTTTTATATATTTAACTTTTTATTAAATATCAGTCAAAAGCACATGTGTCTAGATGGTATGAATTATCTGTGAAAGCGCAGTTAGCATGAGTGGAACGAAATAAAACATTGACATCAAATGGTGTGGTTACATACCGCAATAACCGCATATTTGTAGCTTTCGCTAGTAATAGTCGTTTATTCTGACAAATGCACGACTCATTATTGTTTTATCGAAATATATGTTTCATATTTTAAAACATTGTAATTATTTATGCGTAATTCATTTCCATTAGATCAACTAAGCATAGTTGTTAAGTGTGCAATGAAATGTGTGTATTGACGGAAATTATATAATATTACTATAGTAGAGCCATTTTAATAGGCAACATTTGACAGTTCAACAAAATTCAACAACGTAACCTAGTAACGACGACATAGAATAACATGATATTTCGTTTTGTTGTAACTGCACATTTGCTTAACTTTTTTCAATTTACGATTACATATTTATAATAATAATGACCGATGCAACTAATTTTAGGATTTGATTTTACTGATAAACCATTCTAAACATAATAAACATTTTCTTATTTAAAGAACTGACGTCGCTACAATTTTGTGTCATTAAACCTTTTTTCTTTTTAAATACCAGAGACGTTACTCTAAAAATCGAAATCTGACATCTAGAATCGAATGCATTGATTACTTGGGAATAAAAATCATCATAAATTATTGACATGTGTTTCAAGTTCGATTGACAAATGTTTCAAGTCCGTATCGATTAATTCGCTTTAATCGATGTTTTTAAGCAGGTTACCACCCTATGAAGATAAAATTGATAGACGTCAAATGTTGCCTATTAAATTGGCTCAACTATATTTACATTTTATTGTAAAATTTTTGATTTTTAAATAAGATATTATTTGCATTTCTATTTGTCATAATATGTGTCAGCATTATTAACACCACTGATAGTTTTCGTTTAAAATTGTGTATTGTCCATAAAAAGGGTGGTATGGTTTTTTTTAATATGGTCCGTTTTTTATTAAAAAAGGTATTTTCTTTATAACTTATCTATAATGAATAATACCTTATACCTAGGTAATACGCATTTTAATGGAATACAATTTTAAACAAAAGATGTGAACTCAATTTATAAATTTTAAACACTACAATAATTAAAATTAACATTGATATAGAATTATTTTTAAATGTAGTTGACATTATTCAAATTTAATAATTAGGTACGGATTATTCCAGTTATTTAAAAACCTGTAGCTCGACTTCAAAATTAATTGGCTTTAGTCGAGTTGAATTAATATAGAATAAATTAAAATAAGTGTTGATTAATGTATCGAATAAAATGTGTTAATAGTTGACACATTTTCAGAATGTATTATACTATCAATTAGTTTCTACTTAACGTTAATAGGTACTCGAATTGTATTCAGTGTTATTTATTTGTTAAAATACACATACAAGTATGATACATCAATAATAACAATGATTCAAATAATCATTTAATATTGATAATATTTATGCAGTATTGTGAAGCAATTACTTAATAACACTCAAATAAATGAACCATTTTATTTTACCGAACAGAGTACGCGCCCTAGAATAAATACTGACATGTATGTTGATAGCCATGAAAGTATGAACAGTTTTGAAAGAGTTGGCCAGAAGAAAAGCGCATGTAGATAATAAAACGAGAATAAGCTTATTGCTTAGCTTTTTATAAATACAATACTTAGATATATTATTTACGTGTTTTATATTTGTAAATACGAATTTAGTTTAATTTGAACCACTTTTTACGAAAACATTATGTCTTCACAATATCCTGGTGTACACACGTATGTAGCACAGTGGGATTTAGAACATTTAAAGTGTTTCAAGGGATAAGATTTGTCGAGTGTAAGTTTCGCCGCGATACGTGCATCGGAATGTTGTGAGCTTTCTTAGAATACAAAAGTCAAACTAAAACCATTGAGCGATTGTGCTTTATGTAAAGAAAATAACGGGAGAATAAAATAACAAGATCGGTTAAATAATTTGTATTTTTAACACATATTTGTAGCAGCTTGAGCGTGATACTTCATTCGTTCTTATAAACTTAATAGAACAATTTGAAACTAAAGGATGCCCTCCATGAGCTTGTAAGCGTCTGAGCTTAATTTATCAAAACCATTTTTCTTCAAAAGCATTGTTCCCTTTAAGCAAGCAACATGTAAAGCTGTCGAGAGCAGTATAATTGAAACGAGTAACAAATGCTTTGCTAAATTAAATAAGGAAGCTCGGTACTGCCAATATGCCTTGCCTCACGTACTGGATGATAAATTTCAGAAATTGTCGCCTTAATTTAAATAAGTCTTCCCACGTGGCCTTCGGGTGGCGTTCACAATATCATAATGAAATTCAGCCATTAACAAAATAAATAGTTGTTTGCGATTCGTTTGCCAAATATTTGGTCCTTTATTTGGTCGATGCGTCTCGTAAATAGCCGAATAGTCCAGTCTGTGGGGAAATGTAAAAGCCTCTGCTCTACAAAAGGTGGCGTAGAAAATTTTTTGAAACAATATTGTTTAGGTATGAAAGGTTAATAAAAATCCAAGTTTTCGACCTTGACGGACCCAGGCGCTAGCCGCCATCTTGAATTAAAGGTGCTAAAATTAGGTATATTTTAAATAACTTCTCAATTGTTTACTAAATCACAAAAGTGTCTATGAGGGGTTCAAAGAAGACAAAATTACCTACATTTTTTTCATATATGATTATTCTGTAAGTCTTAAAGGTAAAAAGTTACAAGCGACGGAAATAATAATATTTACAGAAATCATATAATTTTAATTTTGTTTAAAAATTGTGCAGCAATCTTTTTTTATACTTTTTGATGGCCCGTGCTGGTTAATGGTGGCTTCTTCATTATCGTCGCTGAAATTTTCTGTTCCATTGTCTGTATTTTTAGTTTCCAACCATGAAATTTCGTCGATAAAATTTACTTTTTATTGATAACTTTATGAATCGTTCATATCGGATATCTTCTAAGGATTCCTTATCCATGTCCCCTCCGTAAAAAGTTACTAGAAAGCGTGCTCCAGCGTCTTCGATTTCTTCTGGTCATGATGACGAAATTTCATGGTTGGAAACTAAAAATACAGACAATGAAACAGAAAATTTCAGCGACGATAATGAAGAAGCCACCATTAACCAGCCCGGGCCATCAAAAAGTATAAAAAAAGATTGCTGCACAATTTTTAAACAAAATTAAAATTATATGATTTCTGTAAATATTATTATTTCCGTCGCTTGTAACTTTTTACCTTTAAGACTTACAGAATAATCATATATGAAAAAAATGTAGGTAATTTTGTCTTCTTTGAACCCCTCATAGACACTTTTGTGATTTAGTAAACAATTGAGAAGTTATTTAAAATATACCTAATTTTAGCACCTTTAATTCAAGATGGCGGCTAGCGCCTGGGTCTGTCAAGGTCGAAAACTTGGATTTTTATTAACCTTTCATACCTAAAAAATATCGTTTCAAAACATTTTCTACGCCACCTTTTGTAGAGCATAAATACCTACAGACTGGATTAGAAGTCACGTTGGGGCTTTGATGTCAAATCCTTCAATTAATATCGGATAGTTGTTGCGTGTTTGTTTCTAATAATGTTCTACTATTTATGATTAAATGTTTTCATGCCGATACGCATTTAATATTTCGATCGATCTAGCTATAAAAACATAATATGAAGTACTCCTTATATAATTTATTGAAAAATATCTTTATAAGAAAGATTTCACATCAAGCATATTGTCGAAGTATATTTTAGAAGATTTTCTTTAAAATGAAACAGTTTTGTTTTTATAAATGCATATAGGTCAATATATAGTACCTATACGTTATTAAATCGGGAATTTTAATCCACAAATGATTTTCAATCAACGAACATACACACGTGTCATAAGTGAAACTTCTTTGGTAATATTCATATGATTCAAAGTTACCAAAATCGTCGCCTTACTCCATGACGGGATGGTATTGCCATAACGCGACCTTAAAATTTTACTCTCAACGCGCTTTAAGAATTTTCACTTTAAAAAGTATGTAGGTAGTAAATGTATGATCTAACGTTAATTAAAATACAGGTAACAGTCAATGCAAAAATCCTAAATAAGCTGCTAAAATAAATCCGAAATCAAAATGTCTATTCAGCATAGTTCGACACAAAACAAATAGCGCAAGTGGTACTAAAACCCTTAATTCACGACAGCATTTGCAATTACAGAACCACTGCGTACTTTACAAATTAGCTTCCATCATAAATTTCGAGTCCCCATTCCGCTGACCGATATTGGGCCCGTTTCGATGAATTGCCAGCTTAAACGAACCGTATCCACAAGCTCAAAGGTTGGTGAATAAGTGTCCCATATGCACGTCGCCTAAACAAACAATAATAAACCGGCGCTGTTAATCTTGCTTCGACTGTGACCACTTTATTAGACACCGAGACGCCCGTGTATAGAGAAATATACGCCTTCGGGGAAAAGTTTCGTTTCAGATATAGAATTGCAGGAAATGAAAACGATATTGCGATTGCAAGTCAAAATTGCTGGTTGCTTGTACGGTGTATCGATCGGGTGGAATTTGAAAATGTATAACGTAATAGGGGAAAATAAATTTGGCTTGTTGAATTTCAATGTGCTGGTTGTTATTTCATTTTCTGTGTAGTTTGAAACAATTGTAGGATATGGAATAAGTTAACTACATTGTATTTTGATTATTGAAGACATATTGTATTGGGTTTAAATTGAAATAATATATTATATTATTCTAAATGCAATGATTTTTGCTAAGCTAAAAAAAAGTAACCATTTTAAATTGTTTAGTGATATAATTAAACTCTATCAAAGCGGTAGCGTGATTAATAATTCTCCTGATACTTTTACCTCATACATTTGCTCTTTATTATTTTCTACAACAGGAATTATCTCTATATTATGTACCTTCAAGTAAGTAATACCAACTTTACCATCCAAAATAACGTCGATAAATATGAATTTCAAACAGCTCATCAATTAATTACCTCGCACCGTTCCTGTATATTTAAATCCACGATCCCGCTTAAACTTACAAGGGAGAAATTTATGGAAGGCACTTTAGTTCGTGCATAGGTGGAGTCAGTTCGGAATGCTAGAACAGAACTTGACTTTTGTGCACATGGCCTCTTGCAATGCTTTAACGAGTCTTAAATTATTTGGCTTATGTGTATGCAGAGAAAACTTTATATTTATAATGCTAAAAATGAAAGTAAAATTTTCTAAAACCTATTGGAGGTAAACTGACAATAATACAAGATTTTTGGCAGTATCCGTGCTCACTGGGATCGGGAGTTGCCATTTAAGGGCGCGTATAAAGTCAAATCACCAATCAACTTTTAGTTGATACGTGTAATATTCAAGACCAAATATAAAAAATAAAATATATGTAAAACTTGATGATATTTTCGATTATATTGTCAGATCAAAAACATAAAATATTGAAATTGACTCGATAGAAAAAATTCACGAAGTTACCTCTAAATTTCACACTTTTACGTTTTTTACTGGACATGGTAATACTTATTATGATTTTTTTTTCATAAACAATTATATTAAAACATTTGCAAGATATTTGTCAGAACATTTTGTGTAATTACTTTTAGTTTTGGTTTAATCACGATAAAACACTTTTGGCGCTTACTATATTTTTAATTACGCAAGAAATCATCTTCCATCGCACGTTCCGGGAGCTAAAAACATAATTCTATTTCATACATCAGACGCTATCGCTCCGTTGAGACGATGGTCCGGGAGCCAGCAGCAGATTTTATGACCAAGTTCCTCTCAAGCGGTAATTAGTAAAATGCATCAAAGTATAGTATTATGAAGCCTCGTGAACGTCAGCTGGAGCTCGGTTGGGGGGAAGAGCGGTTGTAGCCTCCCGTATCAGCTGACGGTTTTTCCACCAAGATACAGCCAGCTGACATATATATTTATCCACAGTTACATATAAGCTATCATCAGGTAAATTTTTGTTTGAGAGGAAATAACGGAAAATAAATTTTTCTTTAAATTTAACTTTCATGTTCGAGACACCAGCTGACGTATAATACACCATGTTGTAACCAGCTGACTATTTTTTTTCGTTGAGATATTGGGTTAGCTACAATTTGACAAATTTTTAGCTGAGAGGAAATGAATGAATGAATGTATTTTTTTTCCTATGTGCGTGGGAGGCTACAACCGCTCACCCCCCCAACCGAGCGCCAGCTGACGTTCACGAGGCTTTATAATACTATACTCTCATGCGTCTGACGAATTATCTCTTGAGAGGAAATAGTTAACCAAATTTGCACCTGGCTCCCTAACCACGAGTAGACCACGCTAAAATTGCTGCGCCGTGTTTTATAATTACGCCGAATATTGATTTGTTAAAAATGGTAAACAACAAAATGAAAAGACATAAGAAACGAGAACTAAAGAAGATTCAAATTGAAAAGATAACTAAATGTCGAAGGTAATAATGTATATAATGTATAATATAATAGTATTGTTATAATATTAATAAATAATAATTATAATATAAAAAGATAAGTCTTGATTTACCTATTTGAGAAAGTTTAGTTTCTGTAAAATAATTTCCGCGGGCTGAGTATTGACGCGATAGCAGCAGCAACTATAGATAGGTAAATAAAATTCATAGTGGTACCTAATTCTTACAGTCGCGGTGCAATCAATCAAGTCAAGAAAGATTTATATTATTATTATTACTATAGGCCGATCCTATGTTCGCTCCAGTAAATAATAATATCAATAATATGTAAACCGGTTGTGAATAGTACATATATATTATATTTACAATCTGTATTAGATAATCATACATAACATCTATACATAGGTAAGTATAACAAATTCGTACGAAAGTCAAAATTGTACTTACATTGAATAGGTATTTTTTTATAATATACATATATGTATATGTATATATATAATATATTCATAATCTGTATTACATAGTAATATGTAGTACATATCTATACATAAATATAGTTTTTAGAATTTTTGTATGTGTGTCTGTATGTAGGTATGTCTGGGCTCTAATTTTGGTGCAGATATAGCTTGAGACCTGAGAAAGGTCATAGGATGAGTTTTATCCCGTAAATAAAAAAAACTGTCTGTGTTTGTCTGTTTGTTTGTACACGCTAATCTCCGGAACTACTGGACGGATTTGAATGAAAGTTATTTTGTTGTGTAGGTACTATTATATTATCCGGGAAATATAAAATAATAATTTATTTTGAAAACTGAAACACCTGATGCAGAACCGCAACAGACCACCTAAACTATAGATTCATTTGAGAAAGTTTATCCAGGCGAGTTTGGATATTATTATTTGTGTAAATTCTGTAAATTCGTTTCCGCGAGTTGAGTATTCATGCGACGATATTTATAGATACCTACATTCATAGTGGGTACCTACAATTTACAAAGACACTTTTTATACTTAGTTATGTAGGTACCTAATTCCTACGGTCGCCTTGCAAATGCAATCAATCAAATTGACCCTGTTTGAAAGTAATTTACTAATTTCACAGAACAATTTTAAATTTGGAAAATGTGGACCCTCACTCTCAACCTGTGTCTACTGACTATTGCCACGCAGAAAAAAATACTCCAGAAAGGTACCTGCTAAAGTTACCAGCTCTCGATAAAATAATACGTAAATTTCGAAGAACTTTGTAATATTTTATAAAGGATAATTTTTATTTTTATTTTTAGAATAATTGCTGAGTCGAAAAATGTCGTACAATCTAATAGTCCATTGAATAAAAAGTTCTAGAGTGCGTGAGTTAGTAACGTAAGGCGCGGGACATATACAAGCGGCGCGGCGCGCATCGGGCGCACCGCGGGCGCACTGCCGGCGCGCCGCGGGCGCGCTGCCGGCGCGCCTCGGGCGCGCTGTTGGCGTCCGAAAATGATATTTATATAGAGTGGTTACTTAAATGCATTTTCTTCATGCATAATTTAGTAAAATTATGTTTTTTGTGCTAAAAGAGATTAACATTAATTTGAAAGTAACGATTTTGTTTTGATAATTCCTTGTAAGTAAATAGCGAGGATAACCCCACGATTGCAAATATATCTTTGTTGGAAATGTTGGAATTTACTTGGAAAATTTTATAGTACTTTTAAAGTAATTGATGTAATGATGGAAGAAAAGAAGGTTAAAATAACACAAAATTTATATTGTATTAGCGGTCCGCCCCGGCTTCGCCCGTGGTACATATTTCGCAATAAAAGGTAGCCTATGTTCTTTCTCAGGGTCTAAAGATTATCTGTGCCAAATTTAATCAAAATCGGTCCAGTACCTAGTTTATGCGTGAAAACCATACATACATACATACATACATACAAACCTTTCCTCTTTATAATATTAGTATAGATAAAATATGGTTTTCAAACACAGGTTTACATTTAAACCATATAAATCTTATCATTAAAATCTCAGTTCAAAAGTATTTACAGTTAGTCCATTGGGCATTGAATGAGTCCCTCCAAGGGGGGTCTAGAGTGCGTGAGTTAGTAACGTAAGATGTTTCTTCGGAAACATGTCAAGAGTCCCTAGGTAATAAACATACTAAAACCCCGGGCCACTAGGAGGAGCCCGGAGTGGGGGGAGGGGGGAAATGGGTCCATTTTTTCATTTTTCGCTTAAATCTCAAAAACGGTACATGTTAGAGAAAAACTTTCAAGGAAAAGTTGAAAGGCCATAAAATTATCTACAAGTTGTACCTGAATCATTTTTTCTATATCCTACCGTTTCTGAGTTATACCATATTATGGTAGTTTGAGTTACTGAACTTGATCTATTTATTTTTTTCTTCCAAAAAACTCATAAGTGCAACTTGTGACCGGTACAGATAGATTGCTCATAATTGGGTCTATCATTGATAAAAATACCAGATTCCACCATGGAGGCCTTTAGGAGGTATTGAATTTTATTAGGATAGTTACGATACATGAACTTTTTAACTAACTACCCTAATAAAATTCAATTCCCCATAAACGCCTCCATGGTGGAATCTGGTATTTTTATCAATGATAGACCTAATTATGAGCAATCTATCTGTACCGGTCACAAGTTGCACTTTTGAGCTTTTTGGAAGAAAAAAAATAAAAAGTTCATGTATCGTAACTACCCTGATAAAATTCAATTCCCCGTAAACGCCTCCGTGGTGGAATCTGGTATTTTTAGCAATGATAGACCTAATTATGAGCAATCTATCTGTACCGGTCACAAGTTGCACTTTTAAGTTTTTTGGAAGAAAAAAATAAAAAGATCAAGTTCAGTAACTCAAACTGCCCTAATATAATATTTTGACAATCGATTCCTCCTAAAGGCTTCCATGGAGGAATGTGTTTATTTTACCAATTATAGACCTAATTAAGAACAATCTATCAGTACTGGTCACAAGTTGCACATTTGAGTTTTTTGGAAGAAAGAAATATTTTTTGATCGATTGATGTTGAAATTGTTTGAGCCAAAATCATGTTTTACTGCGTATAACTCAGAAACGGTAGGATATAGGAAAAAATGATTCAGGTACAACTTGTAGATAATTTTATGGCCTTTCAACTTTTCCTTGAAAATTTTTCTCTAACATGTACCGTTTTTGAGATTTAAGCGAAAAATGAAAAAAATGGACCCATTTCCCCCCTCCCCCCACTCCGGGGCTCCTCCTAGTGGCCCGGGGTTTTAGTATGTTTATTACCTAGGGACTCTTGACATGTTTCCGAAGAAACATCTTACGTTACTAACTCACGCACTCTAGACCCCCCTTGGAGGGACTCATTCAATGGACTATAACCAAATTAATCAAAATAAAGTTCTGGAGGAATGTGTGTCGTCGACTGCGTATGTTTATTTAAAAATAGTATCTATACTCGCTATTTCGACAGACTTTTTTTACGGATTCGTGCTCTATACTGTTTCCCTAATATTGTTTTTTTTTATATATTACATACAGACAGTTTTTACTTTTTTTATTGTTTTATAATATGTATAGATTATCATTAATGTCATTATCATTAATTATCATTAATAAACAAATAATAATAAAAAGACATATTACATAATTTGTGATGATTTCAACTTCACTGTTTTATACAATTATTTTAGACAACATACCTACTAACTACCGAAAATACGCGTTGAACGAGCGAAGAATATTGTGTATAATTTAGCGTGCGATGAACTTTACGTACGTTGGATGAGCCGGGTGTATGAGGGTATTGTGAGGGCGCGCGGCATGGCGCGTAATGTGCGGGGCTTAATCGTAGAATTATCTGGCTTTATACGCCCTCTTAAGAAAAAAGAGAGTAAGAATAATATCTATTTTCTTACTTTAAACATATTTAGAGCATAATGTATTGCTATACAAAAAGGTGGAAAACATTAATTTAATTTCGTGGGTGATATATCTCTGAATGTGATGTATGGTGAGTGGATGTGTGACATCGGATGAATGATACCTCGAGTTTGTCACTTTCCAAAATGACTTATTTCATGCTAAAAGACAATGTTTTATTTTCGATATCAGAATAAGGCAATGTAACCTAAAATCGTATACACGTATACAGTAGAGTTGCGTAACTAAGGAATCTGCTGAAACGTGGTTGTCAGCAAATTCCGCAGTAATGCAACTTGCAGAAACTTGAATTCAATATTCCACCATCAATAAAGTTTTTTAAACTAGATAAAATATGTATGTATAAAAATAGGCTTTATAGAAAAAGTAGGTAATGTTTGAAATTTCCTTCAAACAAAATTATTAATATTATCTTTCAATGTTTTATATGAAAGCAACATAATATTATGTCCTCATGTATTTTAATTTGTATACTGATTCCGGTGACCTCATTCTTTGCAATAAAATCACGGTTAACATCTTTATATTTATTGCCTGTATTCGTGAATCTATCATGAATACTGACACTTATTTCAGAGTTAAGTACGTGAATATTTCATATGAAATAAAGCTTCCCAAGACCACTGTGGTTTTATTCGTAATATTGAAATAATATTATGTAGAAGCTGAAAGAATAACCTTGTACCAAATTGTTCTAGCAAGTGTGAATTAAATTTCTCGGAGTTATGGCAACTATTTTAAATTATGAGCATCTTCATTACTTTAAGGGAATAAAAAGAAATTCTTCAGCGTAAAGTGTAATTTTATGTTATAAATATAACTTGGCAAATAGATTAAATTTTTTGCGTTTTCTTGTGAATTTTATAATAAGATATAAAATCTGAACAATTATGTTATGAGCACACAAGTTCTTTATTATTTGTATATTATGACTAATAAAATAGAAAATGGAATTATTCTGTGAAATCTATGTGTTTTGAAAGTTATAGATTGTATAAGTAGCATCGATTGTTAAATGCATTAAAGAGGAAATATTTATAGATAGGAAATAATATAAGAGTATTACGTCTGAAATCTATTTCTACACGACTTCACAGGTCTTTTGTTGCTATAAATAAAATAACACGTTTTATTATCTGTAACTTTCTAGGAATTTATAAAATACTCCTAAGTTGTCTACGTGGAATCAGGAAACAATCTTATTGTAAATATCTTCCAAGATCTATTATTAAATTATATTCTATTATATTCGATGAGTTTGATTTTACCAAGAGTAAAATTTCAATCATCCCATTATTCATTTCGTTTAAGTTATTATCCTTTTTATATTACAGGTATATTATGCAAAAAAAACATACGAAAAGCGGCTTCAACAGTTAGCTGTTAGACTCAAAACTGCCAGGAAACAGATTTATCCTAAAATAAAGTCAAAGCATAACATTTGACTTACCTACTCCAATCTAAAATGGGAGACTGGAGCGAGGATAGATAGCAATATGAGCTTGTAGTTCCCTTGTTAAATATTATTATTAATACGAGTTAATATCAATAAATTAATAATATGTGTACATAGGCGACATAAGACTTTTTTTTCGGCTCGCGAAATGACATAGGTATCAAAACCCAGACGATACATAATTGATAATTGCTACTAAGAATGTGCAAAAAAAGTATTGGTATTAAGAAAAACACATCACCCATTTTATATTCCTATATATTTTAATTAAGTTTGAGCAAGCGCTTGTATGTCACGGGCCACGGCACGTTTTAATTACCAGACAGTCTCTAAGTTATGACTTATACCCTAACAACATTAGTAAAGCACTTATATTTCACGTGACAAGACGGTACTTTAGGGGACTAGGTATGTAGGCCGAGTGTTGTGAACCCGTATTCTGCAAAAATATTCTTTTGTTAAAAGGTTCACAGAGTTATAATTTTGGGTTTTCGTATATTGTTTTAATAATTTTTGGCACATATTCAAGTATGGTTACATAGATTTACAACGCTATGGTCCAGTTACCAATTAGTTAAAGCCATTCTGTTATTAACCAAAGAAGTTTTCTGGGAATTTATTTAAAAAATTGCAGCCCTAATTTAGAAAGTTGTTTTACAAAGTGAATCAGAAAATATAAAAAAAATCACATCAAAACCTGTGCTTTTAAAGAAGAAATTTTACCTGGTTTGCGCATACATTTGTGTATTTAATAATATTATCTCCATTGTAGGTTTCCATTCTTCGTTGAGATTGACAGGATATACTTCGGTGGAAATTCGCCAATATAAACTGAAATGTATTAAGGTTTTGCAGTATATTTACTGTTACACAATACTTAATCAGCATTACCGAAATAATTTAGAAAGTATTCAAGCACAGACATTCATGAGTAAAATATTTAAGAGCACAATACGATTTTGTAAATCAAATTACCATTTAAGAACTTTTACCAAATATTGAAAATTTAGCGAAGTTTGTTGCAAAACTCGAGTGTTCTGATTATTCAATTCGTTGTAATCTCATTCAAAACATTCCAACTTAGTTAATACGTAGATATTGAAGGAAAATTATTTTTCTATTCAGGTCTGAATAACATTATCGTTGCTGTAAAGTCATTTCGCAATCATATTCGTATTGAAATGTATGAAACATATTAAGGTCACAAGATATTCAAAATAAAAGTAAACGAATAAGCGTCTGGCAGGTAAGTCTTTTAAATACGGGGAAATTTTATTCGAAATGATACAAGTACGCGGTTTAAATAAATGTGTATGTTTATTTCGCGTTATACGAAAAACGTATTGATCGACATCGTCTTTCATGTATCTTATAATGGAATTTTGGAATACTTATTTTATTTTTACTAAGCGATAATTATTATATTGTAGGCTTCACACTCAGCTTTTGAAAAAAGGAAATTATATTTCAAGATTTCAATGTGATTTCGAAGCTGTACAACAAATTTGAAAAGAAAATAACCATTAATGATGAACACTGATTAAATTTCCAGAGTTTAACGTGAAAAGGAGAATCAATTAAAACTTTGTTTGGCACAATCATACAAGTGTTTTTCTCTGTAAAATTAATAATTAAAAAGCTTTGAATGCGGGGCTTATTACATTTAAATTTTATATCTTCCATATAACTTTCTGAACTGAATAGAAAGTTCCCTACCGAAGTCCTCATAATACCCGTGGCTTCAGTATCACTCTGTGGCTGTATTATATTTTTTACTAGAATTAACATTACGGAATAATTATCTATATTTACATAATTACGGGTTTTTTATTCCAATATCTACAAACATATATTTTTACTAGTGGTCCGCCCCGGCTTCGCCCGTGGTACATATGAAAAATAGATGTTGGCCGATTCTCAGACTTACCCGATATGCACAGAAAATTTCATGAGAATCGGTCCACCCGTTTCGGAGGAGTATGCAGACTAACATTGTGACACGAGAATTTTATATATAAGATTAAGATTTATCGATGACTATTGAAATAAAAGTCGAAAATTTGGTTAAATATTATTAATTTAAGGCTTAGATTAATTACAATTGATCATAGTCTTTTATTTGACCCAAAACATATACCTACAAATGAAAACGAAAACTTTATTTATATTTGAATATTTAATATAACTTTATTAATTAAACCGATCAATATTTAATATGTTGATAATTAATTTAGATCTATAATTGTATCCAAGATTCTGAAACAATATATTATACATTTATAATGATTGACAGATTAAAGGGATCTTAGGCAATCTAAATTCTTAACTGTCTACATATAGGTATAATGAACTTAATATGTACTCGGATATCTATAATAATTTCATATAATATCTACAAATAATTTCAGATTGAAATAAACGTCAACACGTACGCTAAGCTGTCTGGTGTGTTTATTTATTTATTTATTTATACTTTATTGTACATATATACCAGACAGAGAATAACAAAATAGGTACAATAATTAAAAAAAGAAGAAACAATCACGAAGGCACATATGTACGAAAAGGCGGCCTTATTGCTTTAAAGCAATCTCTTCCAGGCAACCCTGTTGGCACGGAATGTTGAACGTGAACGCGAAGGCACAAAATAAATAACGAGAATAGAAATAAGTAATACATAGGTACTTAATTATATACTAGTGCTATAAAAAGGGTATTATAGATAATACATATTTTAAAAATACACATATTACATATAATATATATATTACATATTATACACAATAATATACATAAACTACATACACTACATACAAAAGTATAAGTATACATAAACTACATACACTACATACAAATATGTTTTTCATTGTAGGAAAAATCTTTTTTATTAATCAAAGACACGGATAATATTCTTTGTGATAGGCGTTCATCACCAAAAAGTTGTGTAAATGATAGGTTTTTGAAATAAATAAAGATCGCAAAACCAAATGTATCTGAATTCAGCCAATTTGTATCTGAATTCAGTGACACTTTTTGTAGTAGACAAACGAGTTAGCTTGTCAAACCATGGTAGCACATAAAGCTTCTCATAAGCATTCAGTTATGGCAGATGTGTCCAACTAAATTGGATTCAATATCGAGAAAGCCAGATAGGAATAGATGGGTCGACCCACGCGTTTTTAAGACGAGTTTCCTCAAAGGACTACTTAACATCGTGATGAATTTTTAATGAAGCTTTTGTATTCAATATTACGCAAGTTACTCGTGTATATACATCTGTAAATGTGTATGGAGTGTAAATATTACATTACATCAAATAATGTGTTGCGGTATATTGTGTCCACACAATTTGTGCATATTCCATGACGGCATAGCTTTTAGTTCGGATACCCATTTAAATTGACCGTGACGTGTTCGTGAGATAGTTGATGGCTCTAACGGAGTTAATATATTGTCAGGGTTGGGATCGCAATGATAGTATTGTACCCTATTACGGTAGGATGGAATGAGATGTTTGCATTATGTTCTTTTCTATTTGAATTTCCATTTCTGTCAGTATGAAATGTGAAAAAGGCTACCTTTGTTTTCTTGGGGGACCGAGCGAATTTATCAAATGAATTCCTAAAAATATGCACTGAAAATTTATGTTTTTATGTATGCTACATATTCGAAGGAAATATAAAAAATTTACGTTTTTTAGACATCAAACTCTGTTTTAAAGTCATTAAAGTCACAATTCTGCAGCATTATACAATGGGTTATTTATATTCTCATCGATGGGCAACCTTCTCCAGAAAATATTTCGCTCCCCAAGCGTATAATAACTAGCAATAAACAATATAGTTAAAGAAAATAATGATTTACGAGCGCTAATCTCCCTTGTGCATAAAAAGCAGAATTTAGACGAAGGTTTGGGAAGGCGGGGGACAAAGTAATGGAGTTCCCTTGTACGGGTTGCCCTAAAGTGTGGAGTTTTGGGAAAATTCAACCCCTTGACGCGCCACATAAAACATTTAGACCGAGAGACGACTCGAGTATGGATTAAGATTGTGGTTGATGTGTTTCAACCATGTTTCAACGTACTATTTGACACTTTGACGTTTTTCCCGCAACTTTGAAGCTTCAAAATTGCATCAAATACTCATAAGAGGTAAAAATAATCCATTCAACGTTATTTTATTCTGAGTGTGTTATGTATCCTTTTAAATGGAAAAGAAAACTGTTTTATATTTAATCTGTGGCTTGAGGACGAATTTTTGATTTTTTTTATAAATAATAACTATAAGTATAGAACATGTAGTTCATAGTATAGTCTATTAAGTAGTGGAATATTCCGAAATATTCCGAAAAGCCTGCTTGGGGTGTCTCTAAAAATGGAGTTACAAGAAATTGTCAGAAAAATGTCCATCAACTGCTGACCTATATTCCACTAAAACTCCGCAACTAAACCACCACTTCAGGTAAAAAGAGGCAAAAAGTTCCCAAGTGGCATACCTCTATAGCCTTTCATCGTGACTAAACACTCGAACATGCGTTTTTAGGATACGTCACGCGTTTACGCCTTTTTTACTGTGTTACTTTATGTGATTAGGTTTATAGTTTAGATTTTCGTATACTGTGTAATATGAGACATTGTGTAATAGATAATGAAAACTCAGTTAAAGGAGAACGAACATTAATGTGTTTTTCCCGACTATGATATTGTTTTAATTAGATATAACATGAGTATGAATGTGTTATAAATATTGTTTCTTTAATATATTTGGATTCATTTTCTATAAAGGATTCAAGGATTCAGTTCCTATAAATCCAGACTTTTACTGCTAATTAATAAAATGCACAACGATGTTATTGACGCTGTATACAAAAATATGCAAGCACATAAACTTGCAATGTCCAAACTATGCAGGTACATTAAAGCGAGACGACACTTAACAAAGCTGAACCAACAATAGGTGCAGTGGAAGACCGTCTCGACGCTAACAATGGTTGAGAATGTTAATTGCTGTCGTTTGCCGA
Organism: Colias eurytheme; assembly: GCF_061535395.1. Taxonomy (NCBI): domain Eukaryota; kingdom Metazoa; phylum Arthropoda; class Insecta; order Lepidoptera; family Pieridae; genus Colias; species Colias eurytheme. The sequence continues at coordinate 7,980,593 of NC_142989.1, read as the reverse complement.
GACATTGATAAATGTTGACGCTTGTCAGAAGGATTTGAGTCGTACCCACTGAACGGATCGACGCGACGTCTGTGTTCAATAGGCCATGCATCACTCAGAGTTCTTGCGGATTTGTGCTTGATAAGTAGCTTCGGTGTTCAATGGGTTGTGTTGGATTATAATTGTGATGGGTTTTTAAAGAAATAAAATTATGTTGGAGTTTGGCGTAGCAACTGCTACGGACTTCTACGACGTAGCACTTGCTACGCCATGTTAAAAATAGTCCAAACTTATTTTATTCATATTTTAATTGAAATTTAATTATAAGTGTTTAATTTCTTTGCATTAGATAGATAATCTTATCGTTATAACATGATAGAGATGTAATTTTTTATACAAGAGGTCGTATAAAATATTATATTTTGTATTTAAAATATATGCCAATATGCTATAAACATATAGTTGCTCTCACCAGCTTATTTCAATCATGAATTTTAAAGAGATGTTTCCGGGCTTAACTTTAAAAAATATTAACAACAAAATAATTCATCAATCAACGTTTGCAATACAAAGGAAATTGTTAAACGGTCGAAGCCTATATTAACACGCAGGCAATGGAGGTATTATACTGTCGAATATGTTAATTTATGCATATAAGGTTAAATATGATGTGTTATTGTTTTTAAATGAAAAAACGTAAATTATAGTTAAAGATTTTATTGCTTTAAACTTTAAAGTTTTATGCAGTCGTTTAATTACGAGCTTTTTGAGTACTAAAACTATGAGCTTTAATTCAACTATTTTGTTAATAAAACGTACTTGAGTAAATATAGTCGTTTCTCTTTTTCATTAAAAATATCGTAGTAATAGAAAGAGATAGATATAAACACAAATTAATAACACTATGGAAAGAGATTAGATCACAAAGCGCCACGTTTATCTGCACAGTGAGCAATAAGATTCCTGGTATCCTGTCTTGAATTTAATCTCTGGAATATGGTGAGATTCGCCGCAAATATTTCACTTGCACCGACCTCAATAATTTGACATCAAAATTAAAATGTCCTTCGACCATATTTTAATCAAGATTGATTAAATTAATTCGGTTTCAGTAAACCGTATATATCTAATAAATACATGCCATTCTTTGTCTCAGTTTACTTTTTTCGCAATTTTTATTTAAGGGATTATTGTTATATACCTAATCTAAAAAGAAATAAAAAACTAAGTAAATCATCATCACATATTAAACTACTAAAACTTGAATAAATTGGTACTTTACGTATATGTTAAATGATGTTGTAGAATAAATGTTTAAATATAAATAGGTATATAGATTATAGGTGTCGTTTTAAATACACCGATGAGAGAATATGGATAAAATTTCTTACGTATACATGAAATCTCCTTACAGAAAGCTTCTCATTAAAAACGTATTCATTATAAGATCGATTCGTTACTCAGATAAACTTCTCGGTCTTTAGATATATATTTGTTCACAAACTTGGGGCAAACTACCAGTACTTTAGCATAAGTACTATGCTAGGTAGCTGTTAGGTTTTGCAGGCATCAATATGAAGGGATCCATATCTGAGATAGAATTTGAATATCTCCATTGTAATTCCAATAACAGAAGCAGTTGCAATTACGAAAATATATATGAAACTATTGGTATACTGAAATTGATTCAATTTGAATTTGCTTTTTTGGTTCTTCTCCTTAATAATTATGTTTGAATTAAAATTTTAATTTAGAACTAGATTTTAACCTGTACTAGGTACTAATATTATTATAGTCCTAACCAATGATATCCTCCCTTAGTTTGAAAGGCAACACCACACAATTTACTTTTAAACCTTCCCAAATACATTGTAACATGTAGGTGCAGTACACTACAAATTAAAACCCTCTCTATTAAAAAGTCAGTACACATTTTGTTTACGCGACTTTTGTTTAAGCTGGTAATTGCTAACATCAAATTCCTATGAATGAAGCGGTAAACATTTCTTTTTCTTACAACACAGTAAGTTCTGTTGCCCAAACAATTCAATTAAAACTTCATAATTGCTATGGCCCGGCCTGTAAAAACCTTGTTTGTGTGGAATGAAACAAAGTGCATACGAGTTAGCAAATTGCTTCGGGCTACCCTTACATAGACTGAAACTGCCAGCTATTGTCCAGCAAAAAGAGTTATAGTGTAATTAGTATAGAATAACATTTTTTGCTTTGCGGCTGACTTACCGACCCCATTTCCATAAAACTTTGTAGATTTATAACAACATTGTAAGAATATACCGGGAAAAGCAACTCAATTTAAGAATAGTTATTTTAACGAACTTTTTATATTTTGCGCTGTAAATATACAGAACTTTATTTATCTAAATTACTCAGTTTTATAACATCAAATAATCACGTATACAGTGCTATTTAATTGTATCTATAAGTAAGTATGTTTTTATTAAGTGGAATATATATAATAAGCTTTCGTTTTAAGACGAATAAAATATTAATTTACATACTTCAATGTGGATTTAAATAGTGTGGGAATTTTACAAGAGCACCCTTACAAATGTCTTACTTAAAAAAATACTATTATAATGGTATACGCAATTTTATATCAAACACAAATTGTGTTTAGTAGTACAAATAAACTTAACACTACCGTTCCACATTGTTATCTAAACCCGTAAACGCTTATACGAAAAGCCTCTAGAATACGACACATTAATTGAAATATGTTCTTCAAACAATAAGCTTTTAATGTAACACTGGAGGTAGCTCAGCTAAATACTTCCCGCTTTTATAAAGGGGTTTTTACACGGGTAACTGAAGCCGCACGATTTCCATCGCACGGCTAAAATCGACTGTCTATGACAATTCGACTAGGTCGCGAGTAAAAAGCCACAAGCCCCAAAGTTGGATAGCACCCGACTTTGGCCGCATGCGGCTGGTGACTAAAGTTGTAGGTGATCGATCGCTGCATGCTTGAAACCATGAATAATACTTATACAATATCATTTTTACAACACCTATTCTTCTCAACATTTTCGTAGGAAATCATAAATAGGATAGCGATGCGGCTTTTGTGAAGCGACTATCCGCACGATGAAAATCGACCCGTGTAAAACCCGCTTATATAAACGCCGCTGAAAGGCGATTTACTGGCGATTAAGTGTAATCCTTCCTTATTGATTTTAGTTTCAACGATGTATTCTTGATAAACCTGTAGTGTACCAGCAAATTGCCTTTGTAAAGATTTTACAATCGCTCTTCTGAAATCAGATACTGCTTTTGTTCTCTTTGATTATAAGAAAATGATGCAACGTTTTTTGTTCTTTTAATAAAGTTTTTTATATTGTGTATTGAGCTTGAGCTACAGCTATTTTCTTAAAATTGATTTCATGCTATGAAATGCTTTAAATTTCGGTCACCTTGGAAAATAAAAATAAAAAATGTATCTTGGTAACTTAACAAAGCAAATTCCGGTTTGTGAAATAAATCTAAATATTAATATGATGAGATTAATTTATATTTGAATAACTATACTTCCAATTTCAGATGTCATTTTCATCAAGCCACTTTTTTCCTCTGTATAACGGATGGGATCAATGACCCCTCAGTAACAATGTGACGGATCTTCCAAATAGAAATTCCTTATTCCACATATACGTTTTTAAAATTACCACTGTCCATAGGGAGTCACGTCCCCCCATTTAATCATCACACATGTAGCATTGGCGCCATCTAAAGTGAACTAGAAGAGTGGAATTGCCGCTCTTACTCTCGAGTTTATTCTCTACCCCTACTATTTGTTTACGATATTGATGCATAATATGTAAATTTCTATGTTTAAATCGAGAAAATCACAGAATCTTAGTCAGGTAAACACGTATAAGGCACTTGGTGCAATCCACGTTGGAGACAGTAAAAGTAGAGATAGGTACTCGTTGGAGTAATCGTGGAAATCATTAGAAAGTGTATAACTAGGAAAGGATACTACAAAGGTTGTATGGAAGACTCAAATCTAAAGTTAAAAGATGAGTATGTGTGAAGTTTTCTGTGACTCCAGATTATATCCTCCTTTAGAATTAATATTAAAATTCCAGTCAACAATAAATCTATATTCAAATCACAAGACAAAAGACTCACTCGTGTGTCAAAGGACAATGGTAGTCGCCAAGTACAGCTAGAATTGCGAGAATTTTAAACTCACCGTAAATGCTCTGGGTGGCAATGATCGTAAAGCATTCCACGGTATTGCTCCCGGGATCCGATCCAAATCGAACTAAATCGTTCGACTCTATGAGCTACACTCATAGACTCACACTACACTGGATTAAACATCGCTTTTATTGTGGTTCACTCGAACGTTATGAACGTTTAAAATTAAAAAGCATTGTTAAAGGTGAGCGTCTTTTGTCCGTATTGTATTTGGCAATGGGATATTGAATTTGCCGGGTGCTAATTTTAATTTTCGACGCCGGAATTCGTACAATTGTTTGATTCGTGTTCTTATTCTATAAATACTTGTTATAATATTATATCGACGATTTCAATTTGGTTTTTAAATCGAGAGTTTTATGAGGCATTATTTCGGATTAACTTATTCTGTTTGTATGAAACAACATTTTATAGAATAAATTTAACATCAAAAGACGTGAATTTAAATACGTTATGTTTCGTCAAGATGGGAAAATGGAAATCACAGAAAGCTTTCAATATCTCCTATTATTTTGTGATAATAGCTTAATACTACATAATTCAAGAATCCTGCTTATTGGTGACTTTATAAGTTTGTTAAGCATTTTGAAATTGAGAACAAAAAAACCTTTTATGGTTTATATATTTTATAGACACAAAATAATAGCATTAAAAAAAGCATTTCATCCAATTCTCCAGTTATTGCATGTTTATGTAGAAATCATAAAACATATTTAACGTGCACATATTTTTATGTCCATTCGTATGAAAAATAATAAATGCGAGCATTTTTGATAATATTGCTAACAATTAAGAATTTTGAATAGCAATAGACCAAAACTGCATTGCATCCGCTCAGCCCCTTAAATGGACGAATGCGTTTCGTTTAAAAATATGCTTTCATTAAAAAACCATACAATTCAGAACAAAAATACTACTATTATGAAAACGTTTAAATGGAAAATATCTCACAAATATCCAACGTTTTATGTTATACTACAAGGGGCGTTTTCTATTGAAAATTCTAGTCTAGATATTTAAATTTAAAGAAATTGTTTTCAACGTTTAATGTTACGTAGTCAATCAATAGAGTCACAAAGGTAAAACAATACTTATTTTTTTATTAGAAATCTAAAGTCTTGAAAAAGTTGTAAAATAATAACAGTTCTTTATTATACTAGCTAGGCCATAGAATTGTAGGCACAATATCTCTTAAGACGACGTCATGAATAGAGTGAAGTGGAAGAAAAATATAAGCAAAGCTCATGGCAACATTACGGTCAAAAGGTCGAGGGAAAATATAGTTGAAAACTGTACGACCACAACTATTTACGTTATGAGTCGACTGATCTCAGTTACATGTTGGCTTTTTGCTTCTAGAATTCCATTTATTTTCCTTACATTACTTTCATATCTCTGTCACATTTTGAATGTGATAAATATAACATGACTCACGAAAGGTGCCTTACAAAAGCATTTTAAAGATAAATCTTATCGCCGAGAGTAATCATAATTCCAGTCATATTTCTTCAGTAAATACATATTTCCCTAATACAATTGACGAGGAGACAGCTTAAAACAACAATGAAAAAATTCATTTTCACCTATATTTTATCTTCTTTATTCAAATATTAAATTTTTGCAATTTACATTAATTTCTATGGGAATCGGTATTTTTTATAAAAACAATCAACACTCAGAAGGTACTTTTTGATCGAAGGAAGGTAATGGATTCATTCGGTAGGATGAATAATATAATAATTATTACCTAAAGAAGTACGTTTGAAGCTTACATTTGATATAAATACCTGAAATCAATAATTCTTTAATGTCATCTACCTATAATTAAATACAACTATTCTCTGTAAAAATATACCGATTTCATATAAAACTTATTAATTGTAGTTGATTTTATTGACGTAAGCCTACGTAGCGGTTGACACAAAACAAATCGTCGGGAACACTGAAAATTAACCTGAATTACTCGTGGCAATTAAACAACGTGATACCGATGTAAGCGGGGACAATCTAAATTATTCTCATTTGCTTCACGCTAATATTCCCATCTATTTGTGATTATTTGAATGTCCGAATTAACTAACTTCTACACTGTAACCGCGAAAGCCCCGGATATATGTAATATGTCGCGGCTAAACCTAACTACTGAAATTTTAGATTAGTTTGTTTTGAGTGCATTAGCCATTATTTGATCAGGCTTATATTCAGGTAATTGCTGTTAAGGGCGGTTAGTTCAGACAATTTAGGCATTTTAGGCCCTGAGACGGCTCGCGCCCGCTTTGCGCAGGAGCCGGCGCGACATGAACTCCGGTGACCTATGAAGGCGGGCGATTACGCCACAGTATAAATAAATCAGTAGGTAGTTCGATTTTATTTGCTATCGTAGGAATGTTTTTGATAAATAATTAATTTACTACTAATCCTATACCATTAAACGAGCAATATTTGCATATTTGTATATTTGTTTGTATACAGTGTGGAAATTTTCGATGTGCCCTGAAAGGAAAGTACCTACTTGAAATACTAGGGATAGCAAATTTTTCTGAAAGGAAACATTCCTTTTTCAAATTTTATTTTATTATTCAAATCGATAGAAACAATATAAAAGATAATTTATTGTTAATTTCTCGTAAAAATATTTGCTCTTAGAAATAAAAATATCATGGAATCGAACATTTTTATTGTAGCATCAACATCATCTAAACATAAAAAACGCTTCTGGTTTATTGGTCTATTTTATAAATACATTTAAAGTTTAAAATGAAACTATCGTTCTGGATACATCAATAATTTATTTTCTTCTGAAAATATTGGTAATAATAATTAAAAGTAAAACAAATAAAAAAGGCAAAATAATAATTGAATTTTGTAAATTGAAGTCTTGCACCGCAAACATGTTTAAGGACGCTGTCACATACATATCTGCGTTACTCAAATTTAGGTATCTAATAACGTCGCAACGTGGTGCGCGGGAACATCACGCTTACGTAAACATAGCACATTCCGTTTTATAGACCAACTTCATACTTGATATTATTTTATTTTTATTGAAATTGATTCTAGAAGATTACTGGGAACTTTAAAAATTCATTTTGTCTTTTTAATTAGTAGGTACGATCCTGATAAGTATGTTAGTGTATTCAACCAACTTAAAAAAGTATTTTACAACAATTTGAATAATAATCAATTAATGAATTGTATTATTGTATAATGTATACAATATCGAAGCTTATTAAGAAATGTATAAAATACTTTTTTATGAATTATTAATTATTATCATACATCACAATATTATATTACCGGCAATATATTAAACCCTTCATAATAAATGTATGTTATTCCGAGAAACGGTCGGAATGAAATTATAATCGTCACATTACCTATGATATCTTTAAATCTGAACTTTTCCTAAGTAGCAAATGTGGGTGGTTTTTGGGGTAGCGATTAACCAATATGAGGTCAAAACTAAAATCTAAGATGGCGCCGACGAAAATTTGAAATGTTTTCGTCATGGGTGTCATTTTCAAAGAGTTGGAGTAGCTATTAATCAATATGAGGTCTAATCTAAAATCCAAAATGGCGCCGACGAAAAATTACATCTTTTCGTCATGGATGTCATTTCCATGGTTTTTGGGGTAGCTAATAACCAATATGAGGTCAAAACTAAAATCCAAGATGGCGCCGACGAAAAATTTGACTTATTTTCGTGATGGGTGTCATTTTCATGGTTTTTGGGGTAGCTATTAATCAATATGAGGTCAAATCTAAAATCCAAAATGGCGCCGACGAAAATTTTACATCTTTTCGTCATGGATGTCATTTTCATGGTTTTTGGGGTAGCTAATAACCAATATGAGGTCAAAACTAAAATCCAAGATGGCGCCGACAAAAAATTTGACTTATTTTCGTGATGAGTGTCATTTTCATGGTTTTTGGGGTAGCTATTAACGAATATGAGGTCAAAACTAAAATCCAAGATGGTGTCGACGAAAATTTTACATCTTTACGGCATGAGTGTCATTTTCAAGGTTTTTGTGACAGCTATTTACAAATCCCCAATGTTATCGTCGATAATTTGGTATATAGCCGATATAAAATATTCGTCGGCGCCATCTTGGATTATAGTTTTGACCTCATATTCGCTAATAGCTACCCCAAAAACCATGAAAATGACACCCATGACGAAAAGATAAAATTTTCGTCGGCGCCATCTTGGATTATAGTTTTGACCTGATATTCATTAATAGCTACCCCAAAAACCATGAAAATGACATCCGTGACGAAAAGATGTAAAATTTTCGTCCGCGCCATCTTGGATTTTAGTTTTGACCTCATATTGGTTAATAGGTACCCCAATAACCATGAAAATGACACCCATGACGAAAATATGTAAAATTTTCGTCGGCGCCATCTTAGATTTTAGTTTTGACCTCATATTCGTTAATAGCTACCCCAAAAACCATGAAAATGACACCCATCACGAAAATAAGTCAAATTTTTCGTCGGCGCCATCTTGGATTTTAGTTTTGACCTCATGTTGGTTATTAGCTACCCCAAAAACCATGAAAATGACATCCATGACGAAAAGATGTAATTTTTCGTCGGCGCCATTTTGTATTTTAGATTTGACCTCATATTAGCTAATAGCTACCCCAAAAACCATGAAAATGACACCCATGACGAAAAGATGTAAAATTTTCGTCGGCGCTATCTTGGATTATAGTTTTGACCTCATATTCGTTAATAGCTACCCCAAAAACCATGAAAATGACACCCATCATGAAAAAAAGTCAAATTTTCGTCGGCGCCATCTTGGATTGTTGTTTCATAAAAATAATATTTGTCATACTCATACAGATCAACCAACATCATAATAGTCTTCCTACTAGTACTTCAAAACTTTGCCGCTATTCCTATTCAACAACCCATAAAAAAAAGGATCTCAGGCAAGGTAATTTTTAAAACATAATTTTAAATTACAAATAATTGTAATAATATGAAACTTGTGTTGATTTGAAGAATAAAATAGAAAATTATATTTTTTTACATTTTTAGTTCTTTCGATTCCCGGTCGAAGAAAATGAATTTTTGAAAATCTTTGAATGCAGTTCTATTTCTTTATAAAAATAAAGGAATGTTTCCTTTCAGCAAAATTTGCTATCTCCAGTATTTCTAGTAAGTACTTTCACCCAGGGCCCATCGAAAATTTCCACACTGTATTTACAAACAAATATATAATAAAAATATAGAATAAGAAGTTAATTTATTTACACCAACAATCCTAGGATAGGTAATAAAATCAAACTACTGATTTATTTATATTGTGGCGTGCTCGCCGTTGTACTTGCCGCTCGGTTCTAATTATACGAGCGGCGACTACAACGTGGTCGGGAGCAAAACTAGCACAGGTCCTCCCTCGATGGCGTCCGGTTGGACTTTGGCGGCACTGGCGTGGTGCGCGCGAGTCGCATATTACGTATTATATTTTATATAAAAAAAAATAAGGGCTAAATTATAAATCTATCCAAAAATTCCACTGTAAAACCTGATTAGTAAATGAAATGTAAAATTTTCATAAAAATAGCGTTTCCCTAATTCGCATAAAACTGAATCTGCTTTCAAAATCGATGCAACTTCTGATTTTTTTTTTATCGAGTTAAATGTTTAATATTGTGTTTCTATCCAAAAATTCTACTAGATCAAACGTTTATCTGTACTATATATTTTTTTAGGATTTTAAATATGATGATTTCTCTGAAAAAAACATGATTTAGAAACATGAATGTCGGACCAAGGCGCCTTAAGCTTCGCACATTTTGCGGTCACAATTCCATATGCAATGAGTATCCTAGTAGGATGTATTGCATGTTTATAGCACCTATGTCACGTTGTGTAAATGTTGATCATTAACACAATTTTTGTTAGCTAATAATATGGTTTTGTGCCGTCAATAAGCTGACTGCTGAAGTACCATAATCGCCTTAAGATTAGGGGCATGTCAGCATTGTGCGTTATTTAGGTATTTTTACTTAATATAAATGTATCCAAGACTGCACTTATTTGTATACTTATGACTGTAATTATTGTTTTCTTAGCACGTTTAAAGGGTGATAAAATAGATATAAAAAGCGATAAATGGCAAGTTTAAACGTGACAAACTTTTAAACGCATCAACCATATAAGCGACGTAAGATGTAAGGGTCTGGGCGAAGTAAGCTGGTACTGAAATTTTCATTACTTTCAGCTTTACAGTGTCGTTAAGTCATAAAGTTGGATACTCATACATTGTTGATTGAGTGTGTTTGTTTGCGTTTGTTCAGAGAATTGAACAAATTTTGGCCTAATTTCATGAAACTGTTAAGTTATTAAATGTGATTAATAAACACTTGTTATTTTTAATATAAACTCAATGTTTTCATGTTAACAATGAACGGTAATTTGCGGCCTACACTGAATGGCAGCACATGTCCATTAATTGATTGTATTATCGCGGTTTTCCTTGAATAGAAAGTAACATAATATGTTATGAAATGTGTAGGTAATATCAAACTATACAGAAAATTTCCTGAATAATATAACATCAATAATTAATTTAGGTACTAGAAAAAAAAAACAAAATACATTGCAATATTATACCTAACTGAATGTAAAGTATACAATTTTACCTTATTGCAAAAGTTGCACCGTTCGTACATCCAAATCCTGAAAAAAAGAATTGTAATACATTTTTCAAGGACTTTCGAAACTCGATTGAATTGAATTTTTGCGCAACTTTGGTGAAAATGCAATAATATACTAGTAAGAGGCTGTTGTCTACGAGTAAAATATTTTTTATACATATTTATGTTTTTAAAGTGAAACTTTTATTACATCGTCTCAAACTTTTTGGTGTGTGTAGCACATGTCGCGTGTATCACGGCTGCCGAGTAGGTATACCTACTGTGTGTTCGTTCGAACAGTTTCACTTTTACCGTGGTTTCATAAAACCACACAACATTTTTTTGAACGTCTATACAGTTCTAGATAAAATGATAGAAAAAGATGATTGAATATTTTATCTTACGAATAAATTTAAATGTTGTCACTATTAGATATTTTGTACAAAGTTTATATTTGTTACAATAAACTCATTATCATAATTATATGGGTTATTAAACTATACAATTCAGCCGTTTTGTAATAAAAGTTAAACGACTGTACCTTATGCTTTGTTTAACGGGGTAATAAAAGTTAATCGGGTCTTTGATTAAAGAGACACCTTTCCCTATTGTTCTGTACTTTAGTACTAATTTATTCAAAAGTAACATAAAAGGTGTTACATAGATAAACAGTTCTAAAGATGTTGTAAGAGCATTAAGAATTTAATAGGGTTTAGCATTAAGAATATAATAGGGTTTATAGTGTAGAAATAGACGAGGTGCTAGAGAAAGCTCTGATTAAAATAATAAATAAATATTTTCAGGACAATTTTCACACACGGCACGATCTGATCCCATACTAAGCTTTAGTTTGTGCTATGGAAACCAGATGGCTGATAAACATACATATACATATACAATTTTAAATAAATACTTATATAGATAATTAACACCTAGACACAGAGCAAACAATGTTCATCACACAAATATTTGACCCGGGTGGGAATCGAACCCACGACCTCTGGCTTGGAAGGCAGGGCCACTACCAACCTAGCCAACCGGTTAGTCAATAATAACAAAATAATTTTATGGTAGTTAAGCTGGTAAGATATTTCTTTGAGCACTATGTTTACTCTACAATTAATAATAATCAACACATTACAAGCTAAGAAGCAAATAAGATTAAGACCTCCACTTTTTTATAGTATTACTACATTCTGTATCCTCATCTCTCTATGCCACTCAGTTAGATAGGTTTATTTAAAAATTTAATTCACGCATACTCTATTTTTTCATAAGTGAATCATTAAGTCTCATTAAGACCCAAAAATTAATAAATTTTAATTTTCAATTCCACTGAATTTAAGCAAATAAATACTTCAGAAATTAGTTACCAATTACCATTCATCGTATTTGAATATAAAACGTCAATATTTCAGTATCAAGTTAGAATTAATTTTCTTCGTATTCGTTAAAGGCTGATTGTCATCTTGATCGTAAATATAAATGAATAATTTAATTTCTCAATTTATTGCGCGTTGAAATAACGACAGCTGCGAATGACTCGTGTTATGAATAGCTCGTTTGAATACATTGCTCTCAAGGCCCATTATGATTAATTCAGATATTCATCTAAAGACGTAATATAAAGCGTCGCGTATTGAATCTATTTCGGCTGAAATACAAAACCTATTAGTGTTTATCTTTGAAATTGACAAAAGTCGCCGTTTTTCTTTGAGATACGTTTTCATTATAATTTTGTAAATGTCGCAAATCGTATTATGTTATAATATTATGGTCTTGTGTGTTTGTAAAATTTTACTTTCAACTGTGATAAAAATATAGATCCGATTTTTACGGCAATTTACAAGATTATGTGAGTATCATTTTGTAATAAGAAAACAGAAAAGCATATTAAGTATTTAATATTTAGTTAGGTGTTTATACTATTAACTAGGTGTAATTGTGGTTCTTCCAGATACGTTAACTGTGGTTTTAACCATAACAACCGTGGCTTATATTCGCTCGCTACATTAAAAGAAAATAAACAACCACCAGGCAAAGATAAAGTCACCGATTCGCAAAACTTACATAAGCTGTAAACAAGCCCGATCAAATAGTATTATTCTAATTAGCGAAAGTTTTACGTAAGCCGCCCGTTGTATTGAAGAGCACGTGACTCCTCAGAACGTGTCATCAAACTGTAGGCCTACCATGAGTTCACAGGGATCCTACTCGCTAGCGAGTACGTAAAGATTGTATGGAAAATTACAACTATTATAATATATTGGTATCGGTACTAATACTATTGTACGGTTAAATACAACTTATTTGATAGTATGAGTCTAAAGTAAAAAAATCTATCGAAATACTACCACTAGCGTGTCACGTCTTGTACCGTTTTCGAAAGATGATAATAATCAATACCTTGAACAACAAATAAATTTTCATTTCATTTCATTTCAACTTATTTGAAAGACGCTTTGAAAAATTCTATTATGATTGTAGATTATTCACTATCGAATGTAGTAAGTGAACTCAAGATTCGAATGAACTCATGGTAGGGGTACTGGTGTGAAAATGACACGAGTGTTTTATACTTCATTATTCATTAGGTTGGAGAGGTTATTGAGAATATTTCATTGTAATATGATAACTGTTAGACTGTTTAAATTAATAATATCATAATATATGGACAGACGACAATCCAAGTGGCAGGGAGCCTCTGGATGCAGGCCGCCGGTGACCGGTCGTGGTGGAAAACTCTGAGGGAGGCCTTTGTCCAGCAGTGGACGTCCCACGGCTGAAACAACAACAACAACAAACAGTCTAATAGTTTAAATTAATGTATTATCTTTCTATTTCTATGTTTCTATTTTAATGGAAATTTTGGTTTTAAAATGAAACGATGTCAAGTATTGTCACAGTCAGAATAACGTGTTAATTCTGTGTTAAATTTATCTACGTATGGGAATTGAAAAAAATAAATTATCATTTATCCGATCATATTAAAAAAATAGCAGATTTTTTTTATTAAATAATAATCTCATAAGGATGTGCTTCACAGAAAATAAAACACTTTTTATAACAACGAAATTTATTCGTCATATTTAATAGCCCGATATTTCCAACATTTTCTTGCGAGCGTGGCCGCAGGCGGATCGTGGTGTCTGAACGGTGATTCAAAAAATGAGAAGTGAAACCACACTCACCTTTTTTAGTGTGAAGCATTATTCTACTAAAAAGTATTTTAAAAGGCAATCCTAATATTACTTATTCTTAATTCTTATATCGAAAGTCAGTATGGCGGTTCTACAGGGGTCTTAGTACGCAATGACAAAAAGTAAAATAATGGTCAAAACGCTGGTATCGGGGGACGTGGGCACGTGGGCGTTAGTCGAACTCGTCGGATAAATTTCGAGTGTCAACCGATTTGTTCCACAAACATTTTAAAATTTACCGATAGCCCATAAAATAGAAATAGGCGGTAGTGTCATGCCATACTTCTCCGGTGTGACTGTGTGACAGACCGCCATGCCATACCGACGTGAATGCCTACTAAGACCCCTGTAGAACCGCCATACTGTTACAACTGACCCAAAATTTTGTGTCAGTATCTCCCGGCCTATTTAGCATTATGTAATTATTACTGACTAATAAAGAAAATAAACGTCTTAAAGATTGAAAAGGCTATCAATGTTACCAGTGGTGTTTAAGAGAGCTTCAAACATTATCTCATATTAAATTTTACGTTAATTGTGTATTATTAATTTATTCCCTTACATTAGAGTGCAATGTGCATTATAAAGTATGTGTAGGTACACATACATGTCTTATAGGGAAAAATTATAATATGATATGAAAAATATCTCCATAGTATCCTAACTATTCGTATATGTAGCAGCTTATGTTAATTAATTGAACTCATTCTTCTCAAGGCTGTGCTCATTTGGAGAAATTCCAGTTTTCGCCACAACTCAAATGTTCTGTTTTGTAATTAATTAATTAAGTGATACTAATTCTCTACAATTGACGCCAAACATAATTGAACTGTTATGGATAAATTATGTAAAAAAGAAACTGAAGTTTTAAAAGATAGTAAAAACGATTGCGTGAAACTGCGATATAATTTGCGACATAATCTGTCATCTGAGTAACGATAAACATTTGCTGCTGAGTTTTTAATGTATTAAAAATAGATGAGTGTGTGTTTCATAGTGCGGTTTTTAAAAACGTGTTAAAGTGAACTGTGAAAACTAAGTTAAGTAAAAGAATAAACTTAATGAACTATAATTTTGGCGTAAAAAGGCACATTTTGTTTTCTGTTTACAACATTTTTTTGCAAACTGAAGGTAAACAGAGATAAAATAAATAATTGAAGTTTCTGTCAGATGAAGTTATTGACATTTCCGCCTTCCAAAGACAACAGATCGCTGTCGTACTGACGTGCTTCAGTGTTGCCATCACCAAGAAATTACCCAACTATAGGCCAAATTTTTACTTTATTTTTATATTAAAAATAATAAACTAAATATGGGTCTATTATGTGAGGCATGTAAAAATAGCATAAGTGTCACCCAGAGACGCATAAAATGTACTACATGCGCGCTTGTTTTTCACTCCGAATGCGTTGATTTTGGGAATAATTCTACTTCCATGCGTACCCAATGGAAATGCCCCAGTTGCACGGCTGCCTTACGCAAAGGAGGCGACAACAGTAATACACCAGTTCGCGGCGGTATGAAGAATACAGTTCATCAACAGCAGAGCCAACCATCTTCGGATGTCGGCGGACAAAGTTCGAGAGCTACACCGGAGTTCAATCCCCCATCTACCACCAATGCAGCCCTAACGACACCCGAATTATTAAGCTACTTTGAACAATTGCTGGATGAAAAACTGAAAAAGATAAAAGAAGATTTTCTGGATGAAATAAAAAATTGTTTATTAAAAAAAATCAAGAATGAACTTACGGAAATGTCTACGGAAGTTAAAACAATTAAGGAATCCTACGATATGCTTCAATCTGAACATTTAGATCTCCAACAAAATTTTGAAAAGTTAGAAGCTGTAGTTCTAGACAAAAATAATCAAATGGATGAGTTACGTAATCTCATGAACAAACAGCAACAGTGGTCGCGGCAATGGAATTTGGAAATAATTGGTCTACCCGAAAAAACAAACGAAGATCCTAAACAAATAATTACTGAAATTGCGAAATATGCGGGTATAATATTATGCAGCGATCAAATTGAATTTGCTCACAGAGTCCAACCATTTAAAAATATACCTGGGCGTCCCAAGCCGTTAGTCGTAAAACTGAAGGACCGCCTATACAAAGATAAAATTCTTTCTGGTATACGTAAGAAAAAGGGTATAAATACTAACAATGTTGGTGTGGAAGGTCCTACTACTAAGTTTTTCGTCTTTGAACACCTGACTCCTGAGAACAAGGCCCTCTTAAAACAAACTAAGGATCTGGCTGTTCAGAACTCTTATAAATTTGTATGGGTTAGAAATTGTAACATTTTTTTAAGAAAATCAGAAGAATCTCCAGCTTTATGTATAAATTCAAAGCGGGATCTACAAAAAATTGTATAATTAAGCCGAATATATTAATTAATTTATCAACTATTATTCTTGCTGCTGATAAAATGTTCACTTTTAAGTTTATAATTATACCCGTAGAATATGTTAATATCTCCCATACATCTTCATACACACACACTTTTTTCAATACAAATAACACACATAAATTAACAAAACCACTAATAGCCGAATTAAATAACATGTTTTTAGTGTCGGATATTAATTATTTTAGTTCCTATTTAAATTATAGTAATGGCTAATAACATTAATTTCTTCTATCAGAACGTAAGAGGACTTAAAACTAAAACACATGAATTTTATAATAATATTCTTTTGAACAATTTTGATGTCATTTTAATCACGGAAACATGGTTAGCGGAAGGTATTTTTGATAAGGAGTTGTGTGATGACCGCTACGATATCATTAGAAATGACCGAGACTGTACTACCTCAACAAAAAAACGAGGTGGAGGTGTAATGATTTGCTGTAACAAGATCCTTCAAGCTCAAGTTATGACTGATTGGAGACCTAAGGCCGTCGAATGTCTGTGGGTGAGTATACCTTCAACAACTGTCCTATCACACAATAATCGAGGTCTCCATATCTGTGTAGCTTATATACCTCCAGATAAAAATCAGGCCCGAACTCTTCAAATGTTTACTGCATCAGTATCTAAATTACTCATTGATTTTCCTAGCGATAATTTCTTAATCTTTGGTGACTTTAATTTGCCAAATGTCAAGTGGTCCCCAATTAATGTTATGCAGTTAAAAAAAGGCTCTATTGAAATGCAGACTGCTGCTTCTGACTTCTTGGACATGTGTAGTATTTCCGGTCTAGATCAGTACAACTTTATAACAAACGACAAGAATAACATACTTGATTTAATTTTTTCTAATTTCCGAATAGATGTCAGTAAAGCGTCGGGACCTTTGGTACCTGAAGATATATATCACCCTGCTTTGGAAATAGATATTTCTGAACTAAGTATCAAATACATAAAGAAATCAAAGATAGTCCGTTACAATTTTTACCGTGCTAACTATTCAGACGTTAATGATTTTCTCTCAAAAATTAATTGGCCATCCATTTTGATAGGTGATCATATCGATGATATAGTTGATGTGTTTTACAGGATACTAAATGAGTGTTTTGTCACACACGTTCCAAAAACATATAAATCTGTGAAAAACTTTCCCCGGTGGTACAACAAAGCATTAATACATATAATAAAAGATAAATTAAAACTTCACAAAAGATGGAAAAAATACAAAAATCCCCTTGACTACGATGAATTTAGTCTACTTCGTTCGAGGCAAAAGATTCTACAGGAAAAATGTTTTTCACTCTACCTTGATCGAATGCAATCGTATATTCAGAAAGATCCGACTTGTTTTTGGTCGTACATAAAATCTATAAAGACGGGCTCAAAAGGATATCCTAAAAGTATGATTTATAAAAATAAAATTTTTTGTACCGAAACAGACATATGCACTGAATTCAACAAACACTTTCATAGCATTTTTGATGAACCTGCTAAGTCATATGAAGAATTCAACCTTCCAGTTTCGTGTCCGAATAATGAACTTATCTCTAATATTTCTTTCAAAATTTCTGAGGTTAAACGTGTTTTAAAGTCACTTAAAGGGAAAAAGGGCGCAGGTAGCGATGAAATACCACCATTTTTTTTAAAACAGTGCTCTGAAACTTTAGCGTTACCCTTGTCCATTATATTTTCGTTGTCAGTAAACCATTTTGGTGAGTTTCCTTCGAAATGGAAGGAAGCTCTTATTGTCCCTATATACAAATCGGGTCCTAAAAACCATATTATCAATTATAGGCCGATTTCTATATTAAACTCACTCAGTAAAGTTTTTGAAAAACTTATACATCTTCGAATAAGTCCTTTAATATATAAATTCATTCCACCAGAACAGCACGGCTTTATAAAGGGACGCTCTACCGTAACAAACTTATCTATACTTACAAACTATACATTGCAACAACTGGATGGGGGTAATCAAGTGGATGTGATCTACACGGATTTCGAAAAAGCATTCGATCGTGTAGATCACATCATACTTCTTAAAAAACTATATGCTATCGGTATACGAGGTGATCTATATCGATGGATCTGTTCTTATATCAGTAAAAGAATGCAGGCTGTAGTGATTGGAGGAGCTAAAAGTAACTTCGTAAATATCATATCTGGAGTTCCGCAGGGCTCAATACTTGGACCTCTTTTGTACAACGCTTATCTGTTTGATATTTTCACCTGTTTTATCCACTCTAAATATCTAATGTATGCGGATGATAAAAAAATCTATCTTGCTGTTGAATCTATTAATGATTGTAAAAATATTCAAAGCGACCTTACTAATTTAGAAGCCTATTATAGAAAAAATAGAATTACTGTCAATATTAAAAAATGTCAAAAAATATCAATTACTAGAAAAAAGGCACCCATTTCATTCACATATACATTAAATGACGATCCAATAAAAGAAGTCAACTGGGTGAAAGATCTTGGTGTAATTATCGATCAAAAATTAAGTATGACACAGCATATGGACGTAGTCGTGAATAAGGCGCTTAAACAACTTGGGTTTATCAAACGCACTTGTAAAAGTTTCAAAAATATTAGTTGTATCAAAGTTTTGTATTCTACATTTGTCAGGAGTATACTCGATTATGCCTCAAATATTTGGTCTCCATATTACGCTAAACACGTAAATAGAATAGAATCTATCCAAAAAAGGTTTTTAAGGTTTTTGTGTTTTAAAGCTAAACACTGCTTCAACACATATACGGATGTTTGCTTATATTTTAAATTAGAACCATTACAACTTAGACGTATTAAAAATGACTTATTATTTCTTCATGCTTTATGCAATGGAAGAATTGATTCTTCGGAACTCCTAGAACTGGTGTATTTCAACACCCCTCAGTTTAGAACTCGTCACACATCATTATTTTACACTCCTAATTCTAGTAGTAATTACGCAAAGAATCGAATTATGTGTAGAATTTCTCATATATATAATAAAGACTATAGAGAACTAGATGTTTTCCTTTTATCAAAGCAAAGATTTATAAAAGAAATTAACAAAATTCACATACAATTCGGCTTTAGTACTAACATGCAAGTCCAGACAACCACACATTCACATCACACTAACACTCACACACACATACACACACGCACACAAAGGGAGATTTCAGATTTAACTGTTTAATTATTCATTAACCTTTCTTAAGATATTATATAATTCACCAAAACATGTAATACACTCTTTTCTGATAATATGTCATTTAAAAAATTAACTTATCTAAGTAGTAATCTTAATTGGCTCTTAGTTCTGTACTAATATATTAGAAATTGTTACTTATTGTAATGCTGTATGATTACAAAGAAATAAATAAATAAATAAAATAATTTCATAAGAATACTAATTGCATTAATGAAAATTGGACTTTGCTAGCGAAACGTAATTTGATTTTATTTTCATTTAAACTTGTGAATTTCTCATCGGCTTTATGACGACTGTTTATAAAGAAATTATTCCTATAATATTCTATTGATTGAAGTTATTTGAAAGCAAAATCATTAGCATAATTAAAATATATATTATTAATTGCTAAATGAGATTAAAATATTTTATAATTAATAAAAGAAAAAAGAAACGATGTAAAAAATATATTTTTCAAACTATCATCAAAAAAAGGTCAAGGCTCTCAGTGTATATTATTAATTCCATATTATAATATTCATTATGTTTGTAAAGTATCCATAATCCAAATAGATAAAAATGAGCTAAACCAAATAGTATATTTTATTCATTGCACCCGCTACATATTTCTCAATACATATTTTTTCAAAAAATATTGATCAAGCGCCGAATACGTACCTATAAAAATATAACGCAATCAAATCACAATTTGTTTCAACACCAAATAAAATGAATTGAACTATTGTACTTATTTTTTCTAGTTCTCTACATTGTACGAACGAATATTTCATTTTCAAGTCACAGATAAAATTGAAATCGTTCCAAAATAGTTATTTGAAACGGAGCAAATATCAAAGTTCTTCCATCATTTGTAACTAACGTCATAAATCGTGAGAAAATTGCTTGAATACACTAATAATAGTGAGTGAAAGTTATATGGTAGCAGATCGCACGTGACGTCATTTGACAAACGTTCCGTTCTAGGGCTGATAGGTTGCGTAATCACTTCGCCCGCCGTCTTTATGGCACTCATTTGTAATAATAGTATCGCACTTGATCTTGAACACTGGAAGGCCGAAGTTCAAAAGATACTTTTTAGTGTAACTTGTAAGGACATCTTGTCGTTTTAAATGATATTGGCACATCATTGATGTTACTAAGAAGTTGTTAAGCTAGGTACTTTACGTTCTTAAAAACTGTATTCCAGATCTTAAATGTATCTATATTTATTTAAGGAAAGAGCAGAAATTATTAAACATGCAACGAAATTCTGAATTATTAATAACATGAACATAAGAATAATTTTGTTCATGATTAACTGATAGATATTGATTTGCAGATCCATTACAAAATTCATATTTTGTTTCGTGACCCATACGAGATAAAACACACAAAAATATAATTTGCAAAGTCGATCAATCGTGAAGTCTACGCAACATTCTGATGTAGAACCCATTTATTGGTTTATAAAAAGTAATCTATCATTTATTTCAACGTCAGAAATCCATTACCGTCTCGTCGAGTCGCCAGCAAGTAGCTTGTTTAGCAAATATAGTAATGGGAATGGCGCCTGTTACCTGACTCATGGAACATATATAGAAATCGCTTCCATGTTTAAGGAAGGGGTACGGCTGTGTACTAAACTATGTATATTTGTATGTAATTTTAGCTTACGCTTTTCCTTCGAATACACGGATACTCTTTATAGCTAGGTATGCTAATTTTATCAAATAGCATATGATTTTATTCTGATTTCATTTGATTTGCTTCTTTCTATAGTTTTTAGATAACAAGAGTAATAACTTTTTGGTATAAAGTTACATCTATTAAAGCTTATTACGTTTTAATTTGAGAATGAAACGAACTGATAATACTTTTAATAATTAATTTATATTGTAAAAATATATTTTACTATTGTAAAAAAATAAACATAACTCAATTAAATACCATAACTAAAGGCGGTCTCACTATTACTCAATAAGAATCCCTTCCAGGCAGCCCACTCGGTAAGGTAAAACTAAAATACGAAGGCAAGTGTAGGCTAATCTCTAAAACATACTAGTCTTATTGAGATGAGCGTAAGGTTACAAGATACAGGGTTTTCATTTAATTATTAATAAATATTTAATGTATTTCACTTTGAAATGAATATAAGGATTGATGTTATTCATCTCTAATAATAAAACATAATATAATACAAAAAGCCTCGTCGGCTTAAACAATTTGTTATCATTCAATTTCGATATGGGCCGTGAAATACAAAATGTAACTCACGTAAGTGTAAAAACTATGCCGAGATATATGGAACGATGTTGTGGTAGTAAATCGGCGGGGATACAATGGGTAAATCCTTTTTTACGAGATTTACTGACGGGCTTCGCCTGCTCGTTTTGACCTCGAACCTGCTCCTGCAAATAATATAAGTCATAAGACATGTTTAAGAGATAGGCTTTTATGCGGAATGCTCACCTTGGTTAATGCAACGCCGTAGCTGATAGTCTATATACCATAATATGGCACTGTGTTTTTTTCTTGGAAGAGACCCCTGAAGGAGACTATAATTTTTTTAATTTATGGCAATGTACACAGTGTTACCATCAAATAACCTGTTTTCAAATTGTAAGGATTTAGAACAAGTCTATTTAAAATACTAAGTATATAGTTTGTCTTCCTTTGAGCTTAATTATATTCAAGGAAGAAAGTTCTACGAACCAAACGGGTGAGCAACATTCATAGTCCACATTGGACACTCAAACATTTAAATTTTTTTGATGAAATAAAATTTTCACTTTCTTACATGGGTCGTAAATGTAGGTTAGTTTTTAACCTCTTATTTCTTGCACCACTCGTAAATCCTAAGGTCTCAAAGACTGAAGTCGAAAGCGGAACAAAGGTACATTATTGCCGTATTTTACCTCTTTTTAGATTAAAACGATTTCTGTTACATTCTCTCCCTTTTTTGTGTTACCGCTGCAAATGTAATGAACAGGAAATTAATGTTTTGACTAGCACGTAAGTTTTGTGTGTAAGTACTAAGTACATTCCTTCCGGGTTTTAAATGCAACATACATTGTAGTTAGTTTTTTTTTTTTAATAGCTTTAATAACAATTTAAGCCCGGCTCAAGACATGACTTGTAAAATATTGATGGTATCCATAAAATTACACATAATTTTTAGAGTAAATACATTGTACACATAACATACACCCAACCTTTTTTCCTCTTACCATAGAAAGCCATCACGATTGATCACTGTCATCAGTAACAAGCAGCCAATTGGGCAACACTTAATTTGTTGGCTAAAATGAAACGCTTCATCGAAAGATCGTAAATAAATACACCTGAAAATAATTATCGCCTCTTTTCCATTGGAATAGTTTAGCAAAAGGTAGAGTTATTCCGATACGTGGGGTGTTGATTAAGGCCAGCTTTGAGTCCCCGTAGGCGCTCATTATTTTTCTCATTAGAGGAGACCTGTCTGCTACGATTAAAGATGATGAAATCCTAAAGACGTACTCATAATGATGGCCAACACGATCTCAGTTTCGCAAACGCTAAATTAGTGTACTGACGCGCTGACAAGAATAAAACTTTGTAAACAAGCCTGCTTTCTGAATTATTTAACGCTGTGAGGACATTTTTTGTGCTGGAATTCGTATTTTTTGATGTTCTTCTTCTTCTTATTTTGTATTTGTGATAGATAATAAGTTGTTTTCATAATGTATTCACTAATTAAAGACGTTGGTTTTAAAATTGTAATACATAATTAATTAGATACCTATGTTTTTATTTTTTTTTATTCTGTTTATTTATCTATTTCAAAAAACGTAGTTATGAATAAATCAGATCATAAATCACTTAAATTATTGGAAACGGAACTTATAACTATGTACACAAACCTAATGTTGGGGCTGTGACATAGGGCGGGACAGTTTGAAGACATGTATCCGTCCGCGGACGCGACCCATTTCAGCCGAAACTCTTCATCCATACATGCAATTGGGTTATAAAGTAAGGATTAGAAGTGCTGATTGTTAATCAGCACTTCTAATCCTTACTTTATTATAAATGCGAAAGTGTATTTGTCCTTCTGTCGCGTCACAACAGATATTATAGATTTATTTTTGTATAGGAACTAGTTAGGCTAGAGAGTCATAGGCTGCTTTTTACCGAGGTGAAACGTCTCAGTCGTAACACAAAGTAATTTTATAGCATGATTTTTATGTCAGGAGATAGTTAGAACGATATAAGATACTTTTTATCCCTGGGATATTAGACACATTTTCCCATGAGAATTTTCTTCGACTACGCGAGTAATGCCGCGGTTAGAAAGCTAGTAGAAAATAGCTTAATCTACATAAGATACAGCAATAAGACCCGCGGATAAAACATAAAATAGTAAATTATACCGAGTTTGCTTCGTATTAAATCGATCTCTATGAGTGCCATCAAAAATTTAGATATAAGTGCTATAAAATACAGTTTTACGACTAACGTCGTAATCTGGATTATTTTGTATCTACTTCTTGAGATAAATAGCTCTTTATAAGTAAATTGACTCTTGTATTTTTCTCCATCATATATCATTCATGAGACGTATATAATGTAGTCGATACAATACAAAAATTATTTTAATTTGGATAAATATATTCTATTAATTCGGTTTTCATAATATTATTAACACCCCTTCGTGTCTTCAGACCTATTGACAGGCGTAATACTGGATGGCTAATGAACCACTGCCTAATAACCGCGAGGAACCGGAACTTGCTTCCTGAATCTGTGTTCCCCGACGAGTACAATATGGGGTCTTCAAGCGTAGAGTGAACAGGTACCTTCTAGAGAAGCGCGTTCCATCTTAGACCACATCTCAGCTTAACATCAGGCTAGATTGTGGTCAAGCGCTTCCCTATCGACAATAAAAAAAAATATTATCTATGAATATGTATATAAGAAACATAAGAATTATTGTTCTTAGTTCTATTGAAATTGAGCTGAGAACTGTTTTTGTTTGGAAATATCAGAAAATTTCATATAAACGCGGCTTTACTCTTCGTTAGGAGCTGGGTGGTGAACTGATGGACGGATTACGCTTTATTTGCGCATTTATCTAAGGATCATGTTAATAAGTGTCGATAAACGATACTGACGAACCGGCCGCTTCTCTTCTTAGACATATTTTCTTATAAATTACTCTCTGGACTTTATTTATGTGACTCTAGATTTATTTTGGGTATCTTTTAACTGTGACATGTTAATTAATATAAGTGTTAAAAATAATCACCTATATTTACTTAATATAGGTGATTATTTTTAACGTTGTATTAGGTCGAGTTTCTTTCCGTAAAATAAATTTGGAGAACTAGGATAAACGCTCATATGAACAGTGAGATAGATAGTGCCTATATTCGCGCATAAGCTGTAAAAACCCAATATTACCCTTAGCCTATCCTACAATCATGTTATGACCCTGAAATTCCTTTTATGGTCGATAGCATATTGACAACTTATTACTGCGCTAGTTTGTCGTGAATAAAAGAGTGTTAAGCGGGATGTTGTAAAATAGATAAATAAATAAAAAACTCTTTATTGTACACACAGATAAAATTGACAGAAAGAGAAGTTGTATATGTATTTTTATCTGTTACTAGCTGTGCCCGCGGTTTTACCCGCATTGCTCCGCTCCTATTAATCTTAAGCATGATGATATTATATAGCCTATAGCTTTCCTCGATAAATGGGCTATCTAAAACTGAAACTTAGATTCAAATCGGACCCCTACTTTCTGAGATTAGCGCGTTTAATCAACCAACCAAACACACTCTTTAGCTTTAAAATATCAGTATGATTAATGATATTATGTATATTGTATGGACCACGGACCAACTTATTTATTATACTAATCTGTCTTTACAAATAATTCTTAACTAAATGCAGTAATTGATTGCAAATTGTTATCACATTGTTACGTAAAATATAAACGTAATTCTGAATAATTCCTTCCGTATTTTATTACTTTAACCGTAGCGTATATAATATATATATACATTTTCGTATTCGAGGATCAGAAAAATGGAGCGACAGGCGCGTGATGTGAATAATATTTGGCGGTTTTATCACCGCCGTTACTAATGTTTCCCTTCAAGATAATGTCCTCGGGCTCATCTGCAAAACTATTGTAGGCTGAACTAAAGTGATAATATTACTAAGTTTTATGAAAGTTATGTAATAAAATTTGTAAGTGTGATAAAACACTGCTAGGCTAAATTTAATGAAAATTTGTTAAGATGTCATTATTACATAGATATTTATGTAATTTCTTAGAAGCTCTGGTTTTTATTTCGATAGTGTTCGAAATTCGTCGTTTCAGCCGTTAGACGTCCACTGCTGGACAAAGGCCTCCCTCAGGGTTTTCCACCACGCCCGGTCACCGGCGGCCTGCATCCAGCGGCTCCCTGCCACTCGGATCAGGTCGTCTGTTCATCTTGTGGGTGGACGTCCCACGCTTCGTCACCCAGTACGTGGTCTCCATTCGAGAACCTTTCTGCCCCAACGGCGATCGGTTCTGCAGGCTATGTGCCCAGCCCTTTGCCACTTCAGCGTGCTAATTCGACGAGCTATGTCGGTGACACCGGTTCTCCCACGGATTAGTGTTCTTATTATTGATTATTATAGTGTTCAAAATTAATTCATTTAAATTGTAATTTCATGCAATTTCGTAAAATTTTGTGTAATCTGGAAATCAAGGAATTTAAAATATTAATCAGGTTCGTTATGTAAATAATTATGTGGCAATTTTGATTGTATTATGTAAATGTGGCAAAAATATAAAATTATAGACTTCAACAGTCGTAAGTTTAACTGATTTATTACTTAGTAATTAAAATAGATTTATTACCTTTTACTGAAAGCATGCTTCTAATCTTTTTGTTATTTTCTTTTGTATTTTTAATGGAAAACGTATGCAACATGTTCTTTACGGTTTTAAGAATTAATAAATCGTCTTAGAAACATTTCATAGATGGAAAAAGATAAACAACATTGCATAGGTAATCTTTTTCCGAGATAGCATTTCGCTGTATGATATTCATTATCCTGTACCATATCTACATTATACATAGCTGATAAAAGAAACAATTGTTTGCATATTTCTTTAAATTTAAATCAAGTAAAACAACATAATTATGATACAATTCATACTATCGATATCTCTCATATTCATACTATCGGTATCGATATCTCGAAACGTTATATTTTCAAATTATTATTGTGCAAACAGTCTAGTATTTTTGGGTTCTCGAATGTAGATTCCGCTTTGAAACCAAGTCAATTGTGACAGGTAGAGAATTTCTCTATACCTTTTGTTTCTGGCATATTCGTTATTCTCCTGTTTGTTTTGTACAAACAATGTTACAACAGCTACGGAAATATCAACAATGTTTCGAGTAATATACATCCTATTTGATTTGTGGAACAACTTAACGATTTTAATAGGATGAGAATTAGAGTTTGACACTATGGGTATATTAAAGGGGCAGATTTTTCAATGCCTGGATAAAACTTATCCGTCCAATAAAGTATTACACGATAATATTAAAATGTCACGTAAACTGTCAAATACGGGCAATTAGAATACGTTTTTAAAATGAGTTTTATACATTATTTGACGAATAAGTTTTAACCAAGGATTGGAAAATATCCCTAAATGTAATAAAATTTAATTTACAAATGTACAAAAATTGTCAAAATTGTCAACTGTAGTGTGCACTGCCAGATTTTGTGTTATGGTAATAAAACAACTAGATATTATTTTGTATTCAACATGGCTCATATACTATGCACTACGTGCTTGTTACAATCTTGAGATATAAGTAAAACGTATGCTTAATTTACCAACGTGACAATATACAGCTGATACAATATGCTAAAATATGTAGCGATTCCCATTTTAAATAAAATAAAAAATGTTTCACCCTTAAAACTTATTTCGTTTTGTGTTAAAAAGTAATGACATTAATAAGTGTTTTAATTTTAATTTGTAAATGAAAGGTGAAATGAATTTGGATCCAATTGAAACAAACCAAATTGATTACGATCATCAAAACGACTCATGTATAAATTGAAGTCATTAATATCAATTTATCGTCGTTTTGTTCAAAAGAAACTTAATGAAAGTACTTTGATTATGCTATTTTTCTTTATTTGTCTTAGTTTAGAATAATTGCTGTTAAAGTTGAAAAGAAGTAATAAGCGACTAATAATTACAAGTTCTTAATAGCTATAGACATAATTATTAAATGATATAATTATTAATTAATTTTAATTTAGTTAATTTCAATCAATTCTCCCATAACTAGTCGTAATTATATTCGGATGCTTAAAAATTTCCTTCGAAGAATACTGTCTTGCATCCTAACTAGTATCTCTCATGCACCATAAATATATTAAAACAAATCGCACACAATCAAAACATGCATAGACAGTAGAGCACACTATGTAATTCTTTCTATTTTTGAATTCATAGACAATCAAAACAACCCTATTGCATAAAACATAGACAGTAGTACACACTAGATAATAATTCTTTCTATTTTTGTTTCCCTTAATGAACTGGGAATTACTCATTATCGCACCTCCGGGCTGCGGTCGCAGATAACGTGAAGCCCTTGAGCACTCAATACCAGAGATAAAGGCCATTATTTTTCTCATTAGTTCCCCGGAAACAACGCCAGCACACTGCTGAGTGACTGACGAACGTTTATATATTGTTCTGTGAAACTGTCAACGCAGGAGGAATTTATTAAATAGCATATAAACGATGTTAACTTATGCAAATAAATAGGACAATAGCGCAGATATCCTTGCGTTGTA
Organism: Colias eurytheme; assembly: GCF_061535395.1. Classification (NCBI taxonomy): domain Eukaryota; kingdom Metazoa; phylum Arthropoda; class Insecta; order Lepidoptera; family Pieridae; genus Colias; species Colias eurytheme. The sequence continues at coordinate 7,952,067 of NC_142989.1, read as the reverse complement.
TGGAGTGTTTTTTTTTTCTTTCTTTCGTTAGTGCTTTTGGATTCTCAATCATTAGCTAGCCTAGCCTTAGCTATTTTGTTAGCAAAATAAAAATAGTTTGAAAAATCCAAAAGTGCACGCCTCATAATTTTTTTTTAATAATTATCTATTAATTATTATTTTTGTTTATTTAATAACAATTAAACCACATCGAATCAGACCCTGAAAAATGAAAGGGTTGTATTCCTGAGCATACTCAAGCGTAAGAGAAAAAAAAAGACTCGATTAGTAAAGTATTTCGGTCGCTATAGTGTTAACAAGAAAATCCTCCGCACATACAGACACACGGACGTCCAAGACAGAACTTTTTTAAACTGTTTTTTAACTAGTTTAAATAACAAAAATGACATCAAAAATATTATCATGAATGTTAAAAATAGTGTTTTTTCTTAATATGTGTGTGTATGTATTATCTTACAAGTGCAATGTATGATACATAAAGACATTTTAAGTTTGAAAAATCAGATGTTTTGCGCGAAGTGACAGTAGTACCCACCTCAACGCTTCGCTTATGAGGCGTGCAATAATATAATCCAAACTTAAAATTATTATAACTACTTATTATTTTTTAAGTGTAAGGGCTGATTTTTCAACCCTTGGTTAAAACTTATTTGTCGAAAAATGTATAAAACTACCATTACCAACTACCAAACGTATTCTAATTGTCCGTATTTGACAGTTTACGTGACATTTTAATATTATCGTGTAATACTTTATTGGATGGATAAGTTTTAACCAAGCATTGAAAAATCGGCCCTAAATGTTATTTCTTCGTTTTTATATTTTCACATAGAAATTAGAAATAATATCTACGTCTGAAATAACACGGCCATAAAGGCCGTGTTATTTCGTTGATTTTCGTATTATTATTTTCTATAGCAAGAATTTCTGCTCTATACAAATCAAATAATAAATAATTGGCTGTTATTGTAACATGCAATCGAAAATTGCTTGTTATCATGAAAAATTATATCTTTCCAGTATATAAATACGGAATTATAATGATATTTCTGACGTATTAAAATAAAGTAACAACGAATCACTAACCTCTACTTATGTTTTTCAAGCATATTATTAGATATACAAGTTTGCGCCTGCGGCTCAGCCTGCGTATGTAGAGAAAATTCTCACCGAGGTAAAAAGTACCTATGTCCCTTTCTAGGCTCCTAACTAGGTATCTCAGATTAACAAAATAATATAAAAAATCGCTCTTTTGGGACGTGAAAGAAGGTCACACTTTTGCAATTATGATATTAGTAAGGATTTAGGTATTTTATAATAATTAATATCTACTAACGTACAATAGACACAGAATACAAAGTGCTCTAAGCAATAAGCATGATAGGCGAGCCCGTCATGCATTCCGTTGATTGACAGAATTAATACTGCAAAGCAAAATTGAGTTATTCTGCTGGTATAACAACGGATGTTTAAACGAAAATGCCTGTTTATCGATACATTGTATGCTAATATTGAAATGACACGAAAACAATTGAAGTATTTGTTTGATAACTTTTGATGGATATGTTTCCAAGTAACGAATGAGGACCCTATAATAAAATACGTAATTTAGATTGAACACGAAAATTAGATTACCACAATTCTCTTAGTTTAAGTTTCAATTTACCTCTATTTAATCGTATAGTACACCTGTTGTGAGACCTAATTGCAATTCAAAGCGTTTGTAAAAGAAAAATGAATGACTGAAAAGGGTAGAGTTTGTTCAAATTTTATACTGCACTGCAGTTTTTGCTAAGGACCTTTTTGTTAACTATATTCAAAGTCTTGTTGACTATTAAACATAATATAAGTAACTAGCTGTTGTTCACAGATTTGCCTGCGTGGAAACATAAATTTTCCCCATTTTGTCGATTTGATAAATAAATAAATAAATGTAAATACTCAGGTTAATAAAGAAAGTAAGTACTAATTATAAATGTTTGCAAGTGTTATTTAAAAATTTTCACTTCCATGGTCAATTGATATTCATTAAAACAGTTTAAAATTAACAGCTAACCGTAATGGACGATTGAATTGTAAAACATTCGTGAGAGAGGGGTCGTTGATTATAGTTAACGATGCGTTTCACTATTTTCCTTCCTTTTAACCACATTCCCTTTGGTAATGTTTTTTAATATAAAGTATTATGGCTGTGAAATGGTTGGCTGATGATAGCTTGCAGTTATATTGATTGGTATTTGTACTAATATCTCAGAGGATTGTTTGCAGATGAAACAAATATGAGCTGTTAAAAAATAGAATATATTATTATTATGAAGATGAAGGTTGGTTTTTGTAATTGTAGAGTTGATATTTTTTCCTACATGAATTATGTTACGATAGTGGATAGTTACAATGGTGAGTGATCGTTTGGAAGTTTCATAATAATATGTGCAATTCAAAGAAACCTACTAATTAATAAGTTTACTTATTAATAAGTAGGTTTCATTTCCTCACTTAGTGAGCGATTTTTTTTTGTTGCTTATACGAAAACTCTTCTAAGCACTTGAATTATAATAATTAGTAAAATATCATTCTGAGCCAAAAACGGTAATCTCTTGAACGTAATCTTTAATGAAATTAAAAAATTTATACATAAATTAATAAGTTTAAACATTCATAAAATTTTACAAAACAGGTAACTAATTATTATTGAAATTCTTGTCTAGATTTTAAATACAGACGTATATTTAAAATTGAATACATTAATGAACAATTACCAAAATTGAATCAATTCGTATTAAGACGTACCTGAGTATGAATTCATGAATTTTATTAGATCTCAACTGTTAGAACAAATTCCTTATTATCTTATCTGCCTTTTGCCAATTCAATTCTGCTTATTTATACAATTTAAATTGCGACTTCAGCTCAATATTATTTGATTTGATAATTGAAGTCTAGAATCTAATTGATTTTATTGCAAAGACTAGGAGATGACTAGGAGACTTGATGAATTATGTATAAGGTCTAAAAGACTTTTGTGATTAAAAGGCTCTGTTAAATGATTTTTTTTTTGTCATTGTTGTAGTGACTAGTTTAAGATTTATATAAAAATCGGCATTGTTTTAGTAAATAAAAGATAATAATATACGACAGAGCCTATATGGACATAATATGTCCATGGCACATATACCTACCTACTTATTGTTTAAATATTAAAAAATATATAAATTAAAAGCTTCTTTGTATACCTACATTATGTTACCTGTCGTATCTCATTAGAGCTTAAACGTTGCTATTAATGGATTTTTATCCCTTATCGATGGAAAATAAATATTCCCGAAGATTCAAAAGCGCTTTCATATGAGCCAACGTGCAGAAGTAAACATTTGACTTTGTGTTCGAGCACATTTCAACTTTCGGGTACATTAAAGTCCGGATATTAAAATGAAATCTATATGTAACATTTACGTGTTTCTTAGAAAAGGAACAATCCAGATTTGTATGTAACAAAAGCCAGCACGCTGCTCGTAAGACAGAATTATGTTCTCAAGCGAAGTTTCTCCGGCAAAAATGTTTGAAAGTGCCAAAAGCTTGGAAAATTGTCGGTGCAGTTTCTCAACAGTTTTACCTTGTGTTCTTTCACAGGATTCATAAATGTGATATTTGACAAGAACTAGGCAACAGCGATGAAAATAGTGAAATAAATAATACTATCTCAATGGCTACACGTCATTGGTCTCTATATTATATTTTATTATCGATGTAAGCCTATAATGTTTTGGAAACTATATTTACAAATTTTTATTCTGAAAAACGTTTGAATAAATTAATCAATAGATTACAACTTTTGCATTTGTTTTTTAGAGTTTGGTGAAAGTAAGTGATATATATACATAATATTATATAATATATTATCATGACTAGTATTAAGGTCGTGATGTTTTAACATTAGTGATAATATGAATATGATGTAATTTCCTAAACATCAACTATAAGTATAAGAATAATTAGTAGACACGTAATTGAAATTATATTTTATCCCTTGATGTGCAATCAATATAATAAATACCGTATAACACTTAAAATAATATTTATTTGTTCATTTTGTGTCACATGAATAATTTTTTGTGTCACATGACTTTATTCCATACCAAAATAATATAAAGACACTTATTTTAATCCAAGGAAAATTCGAAACAAATCAATTTCCGATATTAATTCGATTAATTACACGCAATATTTACAGAATATGAAATATCCGTATTTTACAAAGCTATCCTGTGTGAAAATATTCATTGCATCGTTATTTGGTCAATGCTATTAATTTTTAATTAATTCGTTCAATGTACGTCAGAATGTTTGCGAAATTTATTAAACTTGTGTTATTTTTCATTGTTCCGAAATTTTGGTAATAATTTGCTTACTTATGTACGTAGGAGGATTTGTTAAAATTTAAAATATTCTATAATAAGGAATTTTAGTTTCCTTAATTAAAATAAAAGAAAACAAAGCTAAATTAACAATGTAACGAGGAAATTATTTATAAAGTATTGAAGTGTTATTTTGTATTCAGTCTCAAGCAAGATGGAGGACGGCTGGCAAACAGGATCCTAATTGGTAAATATTTGTTTTACAGTACTAAGCCCTGATGTTTAACTATTGGAAGAAGTTGAAAGCTTCGTTTTATGAAACAATATTTTTCTTTGAAATTCCTTTGAATGCGCCTTTCTCGCATTTCTAGGAAATAAGTGAATGACGCGGCAAAAATACCTTCCTATTATTTTAAATTGAAAATTTAGCTCCAATTATGGCATTTACTTTATACTGTTTCGTTTAACACTTTCTTAAAAGAAAATAAAGCATAAATTAAAATTTCGTACAACCATTGATTCAATATTGTATTTTAGTACTGCATTAAAACCCTGCTAAACAATGAATATAACCGTAGATTAAATTAGGATAATGTTGTATCTAATAACGGTGGTAAAAACATAATATTTTTTTCTTAGAAACTGACACGAATGGCGTGCAAACTGCCTGAAGTACATCCCGTGATAAGTGCATTGAGTGAGCACAGAGGGGCTATTTCCAAACGATCGTAATAACCATATCCAGTGGCCAACGGCCGCCCATAAAAACGAATAGTAGACTGTGGTTTTCGTCTGGAATTAAATTTTTGCCACAGACTAAATCACAGCCCCTCACGTTGCACTGCAATCGAACGGTACCCAATACCTTCGCTATGGAATTTGCCTGCTCTGTACTCGTAGAACAGTGCGAAGAGCAGTATAATGACCACAATAATATTGCATAGGTATAGCATTGTGTTTTGAATCATTTAGCTAATGTTTGGAAATCAGACAGTGGAATATTGAGTAGCATTGATTTCTAATAGAATTTCCGTAAACTCTGTTAACGATTTTCAAATAAATATTTATAGCTTTCGGATACAAGCTTCTTACAGTAAAATATAAGAAACGCTTAAGAGTTCTTATTAAAATTAATTTGAATATGTTTTCATTGAAAATTGTAGCTATTAATCTTAATACGAGCTGCGAAAGACGCGGTGTGAGAACTTTAATTTAACATCTCAACTTTAAAGTCTCATAACGATATGAAATGATCAGTGAAACAGAGGTGCTCCAGTAAAAGTTTTCTCGGTTTCTAAAAATGTTACAAGTTCTGCTCAATGTTCGTATCACTTAGCTAATGAGTCGAAAAGTACTGTTCAATAAATCTCCAAGACTCGACTCGAACAAACACCTGTTTTTGCGGTTGAAGTTTAAAACCGCCACAAATTTTCTCACACATACTCATTGTATTCTACTCGTAAGATTTAAGGTTCATTTTTGTACAGCCAGCTGGTAAACAATTAAGATCAAACTAGATAACTTTCTTGTACCGATTTTCGTAATGCAATCTTCTAATGAGTAAAATTTCGATGTGCGAACAAAGGAGTATCTGCTGTTCCTTTAATTAAAATTTATTATTAACGATCCAGTGATTTATGTGCGTGAGGCAAGTGTTATACAATTTCAAATGTTAATGTTCCCTTTTGTAATTATTTAATTAGTTTGGCGTATCTACCAGATTATCTTCAAAAGCTCTTCTTATATCTAAAATCATAATTAAGTATATCACATAATATGACTTTAAAGGACTTTACGTAGAATTCTGCTCCGAAACAAACACGTGGACACGTGCGTCGATTAATAGGTAGGTATCACACGTATGTAGGCCGCCAATGTTCACGTTCCTATTAGGTCTCTAGCGTTCCTGCGGATTAATATTTTATATTTATTTCATTTACTTTAGCTATATTTTATCGTTGTCGATCCATTAAATTTTTTAATCTATAATAATATTATAAAGAGGAAGAGCTTGAGCGGCTAATCTAAGGGACCATGGGTCAGATTTGAAAAAATATTTTACTGTTAGATAGTTTTTATCGAGGCTATAGGCTATCATATATTATTATTATCATCACGCTGAGACCAATGTAGAGTATGCGAATAAAACCGCAGGGCACATCTAGTATATGAATATACATTGAACTGATAAAGAAATTCGTAAAAAATGTAACGTTATAAAAATTATTATGACTTAAAATTACCAGAGAAACATCGAAAGCGCAAAAAATCAAGTTACACGAACACCACTGCAACGTTAATAGTTAGTATTCTTTGCCTGTGCGCTATGATAATATTCTTTTCTCGTTCGCTGAACGATTGTTAACACACACTGATATAAGAATTGAAATACGGTCTCTATAGAGATCGTGAACAATTTATGAAACTTCCTTGCGATTGTTAATGGCCGGTATTGACGTTAGCAATAAATCTTTGGAGAATCGTATATTTCCTTCTTAAATCTCGATTTAACTAGTTACTTTTTAAATAGTCTATTTAAAAATAAACAAGGCACAAGGCAGAGGGAATAATTAACCTTTTGACCGCCAGAGCAAAAACGCATCGCCGTGCCCTCCACGCCAAGCCACAAATTCAATGAGATAACCTTGAAAATAGTAGGGATTCCAAGATGTTATCGATAAACATAATAATTCACGTCTGAATATTTGAATAAACAGCTTATAACACAAAAATAATATTTATTTAACCTCATCTCCTACTGTAAAAACTTAAGACCACATTTATAGCAACTATCAACAAAGAAAATCAACCTTTTGAGATACAAAAATACATATAAAATTGCAGCAAGTTACAGCACTATTCTCTATCAGTTACGCCCCATTGGCATGTATACATGCCAATGGCGCGGGCAACCATCCTTTTTTTTATAATCTCTCGCTTCTGATTAGGGATGTGTAGCTGTATATTATTATAACTTATCGAGTTTATTTATTAAGTTTATATGAACTATAGGTATTATTGTGGAGTGTTTATTTGTAAATATCAAAACAACTATTACCTTTAAATAAAGGGAATTGCATTAAAACTACATATTTATTTTCCAATCATTTAGTTTAATACTTGAGTTATTACAAATACTAATTATATGTAGGTACCTATTTAGGTCAATTACCATATTTTGATATGACATAGCGACAATTTGTATCATAAGAATATTCTAATAAAGGCACTGATTAGACTTATTAGGTAATAAATTTTGAAAACTTTTTTTGCGATTATAATATTGGTAGATACCTACTCGATAAAATATTTTTACAACTTTCCGCACTTAACAACACGGCACGCGTTTACGACGTCACCAGTCCGACATCTATTCATGTCAATGGCGCAGAAGGGATTGCATATCGATACTGTGCTAGGGATGCGCATGATTGGCGAAAAGGAAAATATTCAAATCAACAATATCCACAATATAGACAATATGGTATTATACCAAAGAATGTAGTATTTACCTTTTTTCTCAGTGACTAAGCTTATATATTTTTTTTGTAGTTATTACAAAAATTAAGCGAATTAGAGTAATTTCGCTGAAATTTTAATGAAGTTACTTGAATATTACACTACATCACTAGTAGGCACGTATACATGTCATTGGCGCGAGAGAACATGCTTTTTAGCCATTAATTAAGTTATTTTTTGTCATCAAATATTTGAATAACTACTTGGCAATTTTGTTTACTGTGTACAATTATGTAATAACTGGGGATTCAGTTCATAAACTGTATAAATAAAACACGTAAAAGTAAAGGTTTAATATGTTTATTTTGTATTTATCTATGATCTGTTTCTTGGCATGTATAGGTGTCGTTGGCGCACAGGGCACGATTGCGCATGACATCTATAGATGTCATTGGCGTTCAAAAGGTTAAACAAACATAAAAGATTTAATTGAAAAGCCTGCTACGTGGGAGGCGTCAGCTTGGCATCGGGTATTCGTCTGCTGAGACTGAGAAGTTTCCTGCAAGCTACCAGATAGGTACTAATATATTTTTGAGTGACATATTGAAGTCAAAAGAAACCTGATGAAAAAATTAGACTGTGTTCACGTGAAGAGATGTAGAGATAGTCATATAATGGTATTAAAGTACGTATGTATTCTATTTTCTAGGAATAAGGCCATGATTATATTTATATGAAATTTTGGATGCATTAAACAAATTCATGTGGAGCGCCCCCTTTATAAGTTTAAACACGTCTCGTTTTTCGTCGCTTAAATTAAAATATAAATTTAAACGAATATTTGTACTTGGTATATAATATTATGTCCTATGTGTATTTCATAATTTAATATTATAATAGTGAAATAATGTGCTTATTATTTATAAACACAATACGTCTCACCTTGCTCGTGTTATTTATAACGCGTAGGCTTAATAATTATGTACATAATGCTCGAATTAATATGAATCATTTTGTCCATAACATAAATACAACTTGACAGGTGTTTCATCCGCAAATAATAGGAGGAATAATAGGTACTAATCTAATAATGGAGAAGTAACATTAAATACGTACTCAAATATTAATTGATTAGTTCAAAAAATCCATTTGTTAGAAACCATTTATAAGAATACGAAAGGTTCAAATGTTCCCAAAGATTCCATTATACAAAGGACATTACGGAGGTAAAAATCTATTCTTACTTCTTAGCGAGACTTTATAGGTCACCTGGAAATAGCTGAACCAGATTTTAATTTAGGCATAGTTTTTAACTCGATTTGGACATTTTGGATTTGTGTAAATTTTAATGAGCCACCAAATTTTATGATTAAAATGAATTTATAATAGAGTAAAACGTTATTGAGGTCGTTTCAATATTAAGTTTAAAATATTTACGCGCGCTTTTTAAGAATTTTCTCTTTGTTATGACGCATGGAAATAAAGTGCGATAAACATTCAGCGTTTGTGATAATGAAAAATTTTTAATAATAACTGCCACGTACGTTTAATAAATTTTATATTATGTTGTTGAAAAATAAAGCGCATTATTTTTATAATGCGATTATGAGCTTAAACTTAGAACCGTACCCATATTAGAATTTCATTAACGGTACTCTAGGGTACAAGTATACCCCGACGAAAAAAACAAGATTACAAAAAAAAAAAAAAACTTTTAGTAAATGTTGACTTAACATTCGTTTAAGCCCATTAATTTAATTTATCGGGCATTTTTATATTTTTCTACAATTTACACACACTTTACATTGATAAGAAAAATGTATTAAATATTTCACTTGATGTAGGTACTGCGTGCGTGACTGAAGGACTTTTGACGTGGATATTCACAGTTACATTCCAGATTTTGAAACAGCAGTGGTCCCTGCAGTTATTGGTAATTGTTGTCCTTAATTATCTCCAATACTTATTTGTAGAGACATTGGCAAAGTTATGTCTTGAAATCTTTATACTCATTTAGAATTTTATACTCATACTCCACTTTAATTTAATATTTCAATAAACCTACAAGAAGTTAGTATATCTTACATAAATTATGAAATGTCACTGCTTAACCTTCGTTAAACTTGCAGTTTCCAGTTTAAAACAATACTGTGGAGATAGAAAGTTTGTGAGAGCTTTCGCACACAACCAGCGAGCAAGCAGATGTAGGACTTTTATAACATACGGTTTTTAAATTATTAATAAAATATTAAAATGAAAATAGTTGGATGTATACAGTTTTATAAATAGGTGTACAATTTGTACATTATTTAAAATGTGACTAACAATTCGGTTCATGACATTGGTTGTAAAATTATTTACTTAATTAAAAATGAAAATTTTGAAAGTTTAAAAATAGGGATGTAACGATACATGATTTTGCCGATACGATACCGATACCGATATTTGTAGTAATGTATCGGCGATACCGATACCGATACCGATATCGATGGCTTGGTAGAAAAATAAATAGTGAATTATGCATAAAAAGTTACCAACATTTAACAGAGACAACTGTTAATCGTATTCTTTTAAATAAAAATGCCAAATCAAAAAACAACAAAACCATTTATTTTAGTATTATTATTTTACGAAGTCAGTTAAACTTTAAGTTATACACATACAATCAGTACCTAATAAAAGTTTACTATTGGTAGAGTTTTTTCAGAAAACAAAGTGCGCACGCGCGGGCGGCCTCCCGCATCGTTCATTGGGCGCGGGTTTTTGAATTATTTTATATCAAAAAAATTGGCTGTTTGTAAAGTAGGTTTACGATCGAGATGTTTACGTGATAACATAATGCAGTGGCAGCGCTCGAGATGAAACGGGAGATCGGTCCGTCTCTCTCTCGTTATACCTGCGATCGCGCTCGTGAGGTTTTGGTGTGACACAAGTTTATGAACATGTCACCCGACTAAAACGATTTAAAAATGTTATCACGTTAAAAATTAAAAAAATTCAAAATTATTTATTTCTTTCCTTTACATAAACAAATTTGTGATTGGAACACTCCTAGTAAGCAAATAAAATGCTTGTGTCAGGAGGTTCCGCTCTTCCTTAACACTATTACAGAAACAGAAATAAAACAATATGAATGAATACAATGCAAAAACATAAAAGAAAAGAATAATATATATATATATATCAATAAAAATATATATTAATAAAAAAATATCGGTATCGGTTGATTTATTATCGGCGATACCGATATATCGGCTTGCCGATATATCGGCCGATATATCGGTATCGGTATCGGTATCGTTACATCCCTATTTAAAAATATTAAAAATAAATATATCAAAGAATTCCATGGTTATGTCCATATTATGTTTTGAAATAATGTACAGATAATATTTTACCGATGCCCTACAATATTAGCTACATGCCATAAATAATTAGTTCGCGACACGACATATCGCAACGATATCGTTATCGTGTGCTCTAAATATAATCCAAGAATAAACAAAACTTGTCGTCCACTTACAGAAGTCACGGGGTGGAACTTGGATGGTGTGTGTTCAAGTCTAAACTAACTTCATACATCCAACGGTCGTAATAATATTATTTTAGCTTTTGCCTACTTTTTAATTCTATACACTTGACTGGTAATTGTATACTAACTTTTCCTGCAGAATACAAACCTTTTTATGTATCGCGAAATCATATTATACTGAGCATGAGTTGATAAATCTACTTAGATATAATATCTCTCTTTAGTACAATCTTCTTTTTGTCTTCTAAAATTGATTAATTTACTATTGATTAATATCAATGATTAATTTTGGCCTTCGGAGTGCTTTTTATGTTATCGTTGGCAAAGGAGCTGGTTGGGGAGCTCATGGTGTCGACGCTGCGCAGCACTACCAACGCTCATGAACATTTGTTAAGTCGTAAGATCATCGACAGACCTTATGCCTTTGCTGACATTAAATGGGAAGTGGATAAATAAAGTATTGACGAAAGGAATAAGGAAAGGATTGCGAAGTGTATAAGAAAAAGAAATGGGGTTTAATGTACATCTTAAAATTATAACATTACATCATTACAAAGATCTAAACTAAACTTACCTACATTAAGAAGAGTATCTATCTTCAAAACCCTCATTTTAAAGCACAATTTCAATTCCAAGTAAAACATTACCTTCAGTATTACCTCACCTCGCTTCCATAAAATTGATAGTAACATTATTAAACACTTCATTTCCGAGGCAAGTATTAAAGACGTATTAATGCGAAGACGCCGATCCATCTAGAAGCACTTAGCATGCTACTTAGTGCCTAAGCATCTACGAAGCGAAACACGTTAACTTCAATTAGGTATATTGACGTTGACAGGCGAAGTGCCTTGAGCAAACGCTAAGAGAAATTAGGGCTAAAAAGGCTTAGGCATCCTACTACATATATTGTTTTCGTAATAAAAATGTTACAAAGGGTAACGGAAATTAAGAACATATTACATGATGTGTTGCGTATGATGTAATCAAATGACGTGAAAATGAATGACGTACATTTTAAATGTATATTTTTGAGTTGAATACTGGCAGATATTATAAAGCGTTACTTGCTCTAATTTTGGAATGGAAATTCCAATAAAATGATCTTTTCATTAATGATTAGTATTATAATATATACATCACGACTTTGTTGAATAAAATTAAACATAATAGGTACTATGATTAAAATAAATGTATACAGGTACTTAGGTACAACCGACCACGATCAGACGAAATAAAAATGTATGATAAAAATATGTTTCTTCACATTGATAAACGACAAAGGCGATAATTATGACACCACAATAACCATTGAATCCCATTTAATATCTGATACACAATGTTTAATAGCGAATCACGGAAAGCCAGCGATTTATACACACACGCGATTACGTCGGCCATATTGTTAATGGGATTCTAATTTGGATTTCGAATTTGAAACTAACATCGGTAAATCCCGCGCGAACGTTGAATAGTTGGGCTCTACAGATGATTAATAACTAGATATTAATCAAAGCATTATTCTGTCGGCCGGATTAAATTCCCAAACGAATGGTTCCTAAACTGGAACGGGGTAACTTTCTAATTCAACTCATTATTATACCAATATATTAATTTGAGTTGTTGGTTGTACTCGGACACATCCATTGCATGTTTACAATAATTATTATTAACAAATTCTGATAGAAAATATTGAACCGAAGACAATTCATGTGAATATAATATTTAATCGAATACTTAAAAAAAGAAAAACATTAATTATTAACATTCATTAGAATGTAGAGGAAAATAAACATTCAGTAACATGCAGGAAAAAACACAATTACAAAATCATAACACTAAAATTATAGCGTAGTTCTCTACATTTCAAATGCATCAGACTAACAGACAGCGGATTAATAACAATAGCTTGTTTCAATGCGTTTGACAGAGGATTATTATTAGATTTAAAAGCAAGTGATTAAATATAGCGTGTTGGACTGTTTAGTTTATTCATTTAAGGGCCGATTTTTCAATGCTTGGATAAAACTTATTTGTCGAATAATGTATAAAACTACCATTTTAAAAACGTATTCTAATTGCCCGTATATTTTGACAGTTTACGTGACATTTTAATATTATCGTGTAATACTTTATTGGACGGATAAGTTTTATCCAAGCATTGAAAAATCGGCCCTAAAATTATTATCAAGCTAGAGAAATTTATACTATTCTTTCCTCTTTATAGTATGGCTAGAAGTTGTAATCTAAGGCTAGAAGATTATATTATTCAATACATTATTCGATTAAACAATGATATAATAAAATACTTTATTATTGCAAGTATAAAAACCCGATTCCAGAGACATTTTCCTTAACTAATTTATGATTCACGAGAAATAAATATAAATGATTTACGCTTCGCGGCGTAGAGACCCGTTTCTGTATTTATATGCTTGCAATATTTATTATTTTTAAGGTAGTCACGTGACTAGCATTTTGTAAGCAATAACTATTGAGTAAACAGTATTTATGCTTTGAGTTTATAGTTAAATTATTTATTATTTATTGTTCTTTATTGATTGGTGGACCATTTATGGAATAAATTGTTATTTTCGTTAAAATGGAAACAGGCCTCAATAATATTTTGTATTTTGAATGAATGAATGAATGAATGAGAACTTTATTGTACACACCAAATTACAGACATTACATAAAATAGAATACACATAAATTGCACAATGGGCGACCTTATGGCTACAGAGCCATCTCTTCCAGGTAACCCAACCAAGGAAAGCAATGACAAAAACAACGAATACAGGTAGGTGGTGTATACTGAAGCACTGAAGCAATAAAAAGATAAAAAATAAATAAATGTGTATAATACGTACTAATAGATGAGAGAAAATACATAAATATATAAGGTCATCACTTGATTAAAGATATGTAGTAATTAAAAAGCAAGTTTTTGAAAGCATCAATGGAACTCGCTTTGCGTATAGCTATTGGTAAGTCATTCCATAGTCTAATAGCCTTCACTGTAAATGAGGAATTGAAAAATTTAGTTTTATGTATGGGTACATTAAGGAGATAAGTATCACTGGATCTAAGATTTAATCCGTGGTTACTTGCGTACTCAAAGTTGTTTTTTAAGTAGGGTGGGGTTCTGGGATCGAATAATATTCCATACAACAGATGCAGCACATGAGCATCCCGGCGATATCTGATAGGCAGCCATTTCAGCCTGCGACGATAAGCAGAGACATGGTCATACTTACGCAACCCGAAGATAAAACGGATGCACAAGTTCTGAAATCGCTCAAGCTTATCGAGCTGTATCTCAGTAAGGTCACAGAAACTGACATCGGCGTAGTCGAGGATAGGGAGAAGGAGTGATTGTGCTAACAAAATTTTGGTCGGAATCGGAAGAAAGTTTCGTAATCGCTTAAGGGAGTGGTATGCCGCAAATAACTTTTTACTGACATTTTTCATGTGTTCATGCCAGGAAAGTGTAAGGTCTATATGGACACCGAGATTTTTGACAGACGGACTGTAAGGGATCTTAGTGTTGTCAACGTAAATGGAAGGTAAATTATCCCACACGATTTTAGACATGAACTGCGGACTACCGATAATAATGGTTTGCGTTTTGTGGGGATTAATTTTAAGGCCGTACAGCTTGCTCCACCTAACGATAAAATCGAGATCAGTATTAGTTGAGTTTATGGCTGTAGGCAAATCAGACAGAGGAAAATGCGTATAAATCTGAAGATCATCAGCATACATGTGGAACCGGGATGAGATGTTGTTCGTAATGGAGTTAATGAAGAGTGAAAAAAGAAGAGGAGAGAGGACGCCGCCTTGTGGTACACCTGCAGTCAGATAACTCCAGGATGAAATGGATTCATCTAGCTTTATCCTCTGACGGCGACCATACAAAAAGCTACGGAACCACTCTAACACCGAAGCAGAAATATTAATAGAACGCAGCACACTCAGAAGTACGTCATAGTCAATACAGTTAAATGCATTACTAAAATCAAGCAAAGTTAGTAACGTGAGCTGCTTATTATCCATACCTAACCGGATGTCATCAGTTATTTTTACTAAAGCAGTAGCCGTACTATGCCCGGGGCGGAAACCGGATTGTAGAGGATTGAGTATGGAATTCGAGTTTAGGAAGATACTTAATTGGTGATGGATAAGTCTTTCAAGAACTTTAGAGAGGAAAGGGAGAATGGAAATAGGACGGTAATCGGACAGTGAGCTAGCATTCAACTTCTTTGGGAGTGGGATAACATTTGCATCTTTCCAAACTTCAGGGAATGTGCTGGAAGAAATAGAGTGGTTAAGGATGTTGGTGATAGTAGGAAGGATGATGTCAAGGATAGGAACGACCATAGCACGGCTAATGTTATCACAACCGACAGCTTTAGAAGATATGGATAATATGTTCTTCTTAACATCGCATTCGGTGAAAGGTGAAATGTTGAAAGGTTGTTTAGAAGAAAGAGGTAAGGAAGAAAGGAAATCAAGGGTAGCCTGTTTATCGACACTGTCAAACAGAACGGGAGGAGTAGAAAAATGTGTATTTAACTGGTCGATATTCAGGTTCGTAGACGAGGCTTTAGGTTGTTTGCCTACTCCAATCGTTTTGAGAAATTTCCATACAAAACATGGGTCACCATTTTCAATGGATGTATGAATATGGCGGCGCTGTGCATCCCGGCACACAGTATTGCATCGATTCCTCAGTCTTATATACCTCTCCCTCGCCTCATCAGAAGGACACGATTTTAATTGAGATTTGGCTTGGTTTTTTAAATTTAGTTGCGATTTAATTTCCTCAGTGAGCCAAGGTGCAGGCAAGTGTTTAAGCTTCACTGGACGCGCTGGGGCATGGATGTCGTACAGCTGCGTAAGAAAGGAGTTAAATAACATTACTTCTTCATTAAGGTTCTCACAGCATTGTACTGCATTCCAATCCATCTTAATCGCATCAGCACAGAGACCTTCATGATTCATACGACCAAAACTTCGATGCATAGCAATTTGGGGCTTGGATTTGGGGGGACGGAGTTTGTAGGAAAGGAAAATAAGATTGTGATAGGAGAACGCGTCTGCTGCACACTGTCCATGCTTAGAGATGAAGTCTGTGTTGGATACAATTATAAGATCAAGCAAGGAAGGTGCACAGTTAGGGAAATGATGCGTGGGATTAAGAGGGAGGATGTGAAGATTATAGGAGTCTACAATGGATAATAGTTTATTAGAGCGAGAGTCATTTTTTAGTAAGCAGGTATTGAAGTCACCCATAATTATGGTGTGACTGTAAGAAGGAGACAAATTTAGAAGGAGATCATCGAAAGAAGGAAAATAGTCAACGGAAGAGGAAGGACTGTACATAACACCAAAAATAATTTTAGTGTGGGAAATGCAGACCTCTAGGATAAGGTATTCGATCGCAGCTGCAGGTGTGGGTTCTGGCGAAGAGCTGATAATAGTGAACGGCATGTGATTGCGTAAATAAATAGCGACACCACCTCCGCCCCTGCAGGCACGATCGTTACGTATCAGATGGAAACCGGGTAGGGAGTAACAGGAGGAAGGTAAGGAGGGCTTCAGCCAGGTTTCTGATACAAGGATAGCTTGAACATTACTGGACTCGAAAGAGGCTAGAAAATCAGTGTAATGTGCCGGAATGCTCTGCGCGTTAATATGTACCACATTAAAAGTTTTAGAGGTTGCAGGAAAATGATTATCAAGTGACATATTGAGAGGAATATAGGAGGTACTGCTAAGAAAACTTTCTATTGAACAGTCAGAGGCTGATGGTAATGACAAAAACTCGTCGCTCGTGATGCTCTCGTTGGATGACATTATTATATACTAAAAGCCTATTAGTAATATTATATAAATGGAGATAAAAATAATAATAATAATAGATAAATAAATAAATAAAATAAAAATAAGAGTACAAATAAATACAATTAAAATATGTGATTTATACAAAAAATATATATTAAGCTCTAATACGTACTAATAAAATATATAAGTTTTAGTTTATTATACAATTTAATATAATAATTTATTAATGTGTTAAATAAAATGTGTTATTTTTCAATATAATATGTAATATGACAGTTTACCATAAACACCTTCCAGTATTTTTATAAAGTGGTAACACCAAGATACAAAAGCATGAATTGTAATGACATCTGACATGTAACAAGTGACAAATGACATTGGTTTGTTTACAAGTAACATTTAAAGAAATAAGGTAGCAAAATATGAAGTAATAATTAATATACGAAGGTACTACGCGCTAAATATATAAACTATTGTAATATTAACATAAACAAAGACTCAAAATCAAACCACAGTCGTTCGCCACCTATCACAGCATATGTCGGCAAAACAAAAGCGCAACTACACAAATTATAGGTGAAAAAAAAACAAAACAGAAACATGAAATTATGGCGAGACTATTTTACACAGCATCGGAGTCAAATGACTTAAAAATAGCTTATTACATTTTCGTCCGACTCCCACGAAATTTAATTTGTACGGTATTATTCGAAATTTAATACCGCTTATTACTCTTGTAAAAAATAAAATGTAATGGTTTAACCTCTGGGGTCCTCGCAGGGGTCGCTAATTCGTTTTTTATTACGATCGTTACGCCTAAAAAAATATCAAAAGTGAGCATATTTTGGCCATAACGATTAATAACATTATAATCACATGATAAAATTGGGCGCCAAAGTGGGCGCAGGAGATTGGATAGTAGAATTATGTCGGCCTTTGATAGAACGAAACGTTAATAATAGTCGAGGTGTTTTAATAGGAAATGATTTATGGTAAAAGGAAGAAAATCACACCTTGGGTAGTGTGATTATGATTGTAATCATGGCGCTACATACATAATATTATTATTATTTCCTTTGACATCTTTATTTAGGCAATTTTTCATAACCAAGCTTAGTTCTATAGAAATTCGAAGCTTTTTATCTGATTGCTATGTGAAGTGTACAAACTATAAATAAAAAAAAACATTTAAAATCAGTTAAAAAGTATATACTTACTATTTAATTCCTAAATGTACCTATTTCTACTCGCATAATATTATGAAAATGTAATATTAAAGGCGTTTTAATAAGTCAAAGGTAGTATAAAACGTAAGAATTCTAAATATTCCCAACATGAAATTACTTTTACAAATACAATTAACAAATAAAGTTGTCCTTTGTGCAGTAGCCAGTGCACGGCTCTAAAGGTGGTTTTTACACCATAACAACGCTTAATTCTCTCTGTGACGCTTACAAAAATAACCACAAAGAGCCGATGCAAATGCTACGTAGCGAATGTCGTATAATTTTTTACGGAAATGGACCACAACGCAGTGAATAATTAGTTATTCTAATATGACAGATTATAGATTCTAGAATAGAAATAGAAAGCCATTCATTTGTCATTGTTTGAATGTATTTAAGTCACTTGCTTATATTTATAGTGTGAGGAGATTAATTCAATAAGTAATAGTAAATCTAGTTTCGAATACGAAGCTTTATTAATTTATGAACGATATTGGAGCAGCCTAGATCTATGTAAACACAACCAAAGCAAATAATGATATCAAACGCTATAAATATATTGAAATGATGTTAGAATCTATTTCGTTCAAACCAAATAGTGTTCAGGGAATATATGAATAATTACTTTGTGAAATGGCTACTATTTATGTGAAATAAACGTTTCTATGAAACATTCCCGCGCATCAATTTGTATTCATGACGCGTGCTTGCAGCGTGCGTTCCTAATGTAAGGCTTATACGTGTTGTAATTTCAATAATTTGCAATGTTTATAATTGTATATAGGCCAAATTTCGAGGGGTTGATAAGTTTTTGACAACGTAATCTTATTTTGTGTGTGTCCTGCTTTTTTTAGTAGAAACTAATGAACTTGTTTGTTTTCTGCCATTTAAGCACCAACCAACGTTTATTTTCCTTTGATTTACTTTATAATATTTGGTGTTTGAGGAAATGCAATTTATACGCAAACGTGTGGGTTGTCCTCCCACCTGTTTAGGTAAAAGGTTAAAGCATAAAATTTAGCAACATGTCTTATGATTTTAATAAATACGATAGCAAATGAAGCTATATACGGAAAGATTTAGACATGAATAATTTTAGAACATTTGCAACCTTCTTATAATATTGTGAGTGAGCGAGCTAAGCCTATCTCGCGACAGTTGACGTGCATATACACGTCAGAATAATTTATCTTAACGTGCGGATTACGCGTGGGAATAAGCCTCGTGGTAAAGATACATTCATATGCGACATTTGTGTCACTTTTAAGACGTTTGTGCTTTGTTATTATAACTCCATTGCATTTACGAGATTTACAAATAATTTCGAGCGGTGTCACGCGCATTGAAGGGATTTTTCAAATTTAAAATCATTCTATTATCGCCGTGAAATAAATTGAAATTGGAGTTTGTAAAATACATTATGATTGGGAAATGAGATTGCATGGGAAAGCGCAATATAGGACGGCGGCCGCGGCGTATACGAATAGGTTTTAAATGAATATCGTTCTGAATTACCGTTTCCAGATGAAAAACCATATTAAAATGTATTTTTATCAGACCATTGTTATCGAAATAGAAATTTTGTGT
This sequence comes from Colias eurytheme, assembly GCF_061535395.1. Lineage (NCBI taxonomy): Eukaryota > Metazoa > Arthropoda > Insecta > Lepidoptera > Pieridae > Colias > Colias eurytheme. Next base: position 7,932,061 of record NC_142989.1, on the reverse strand, counting down.
GTAGAATATTGTATTTTGCATCAGCTATAATATCACTTATAAATAAAGCAATATTAGATCTTAAATTATGCTAAAGGCGAATGAATAGCCTCATAACCCTTTGTCTATAACATATTTCTACCGTAGACTGAGCAAAGATTTTAATTAAGACGATACACAAAAAAAAATCTACTGCTTGGCGGGCGGAGTCTAATAGCTCGCTATCGCGAACGCGGGTGTGCGCGAAGTCATTCTTGCAAACTCGCCGCGCTGCCGCTGGCCGACTCGGGACAAACATGTATGGAGTCGTCATACAGTTATAATATTCTTATACATATATTTAATTGTTGATTTATTGGTTTTATTTTCTTGCTTATAAACAAATAATCTTCTTTTTAACAACTACTTAGACATTATTAATAATAATATTTCGTAATGTTTACTTTATTACAAAATAATACAGGTTATAAATAATCTTTAAAATAACAAAAAATATTGTTACTCTGAAAAAATGAAATGGTACCTACTCAATAACGCGGACTAATGAATGGATTTAGATAGAATTTGATGCTGACGTAGATATTACGTCATGCCCAGAAATGAAAGGTAATATTTCTGAAAGAAGTTATAAACCCTAATTCTTCTCAGTCAAAATCAAGAGTGGAAGATATCACTAATACAGTAAAACTGATGCGAAACTTTGGATGTTAATTTGTATATTTTTTTGTTAGTTGTTACTTAATCACGTCAAGACTACATTACCAATTTTGATAAAATATAGCTAATTGCCTGGATTTACACATAGGATACTTTTTATCCGAACTGAACACTTCTGTGGGATAAGACAGGATTCACGATATAATCTAATTCCACGCGGGCAAAGCCGCAGTCGGAATGATATTTTTTTAAATAAAAAAATTGTTTAAAAAAAACACAAAATATATTGACGCATGTATTTATTTTTTGCACTCTATTATAATTGTAATTATTCATTACAAATAATCAAAATAAAATAGCCAGAACAAAGTTAGGCCCTGGTAGGGTAGGTAGGCAGGTACAGCAATGTGAGACGAACACTGGCTTATTTATACCAATAATAATGTATTATAAACATTAAATTAAGTTTACTTTCTAACAACAAAAATACATAATATTAGCTAATGTGAAAGCGAATCAACCAATCATCCCACAAAAATGAAATGTGCTCACAAATATTCATCCAAATCGGTTCATGTCATTAGGAAGAGTGACTGCAGCGCCATCTTCCGGGCCCAATTGTGTTTCCAGATCACCCAGGAACTCAATTTAATATACTTACACAAAATTTTTCGAAATGAAAACTCACATTACTATGTAAATATGAATATAATCCTGTTTTATTACTAAGCAATTTCCCGCACAGGTGTAGTAAGTATAAATGAAATAAATATCAACATCAAATTCTTTATACAACATACTTATCTACCACCGTAATTCTTGAAATTATTTCGTATTTTTTTTAAATATAATACTACTCCAATGAGCTCCTGTTCCATATTATGTCCGCCATACTTCTACTAAGTTCACCATGATTTTTTATTTCTTTTCACTTTGTTGCTTTTTGCTAAAAATGGAATCATGCGATAAAACCAGTAGAGCTTTGATAACATACATTTTTGTCTGAATTAAGGTACTTACGAAGGAGTGGATTCACATTGTGAACAATCAGTGGGTTTATTTTCCTTCTGGATTCCGGATTTCTGAACAGATTATTTATGCTATAAATGAAAAAATCTTACACATTCGTTATGTACTTAAAACAGGGGTACATATCAAACATCGTCTATAATACAATTATCATCAAATTTAAAATAAAACCAACTTACTTCATTAATTTGTTCCAATTGTAAGCATTCTTTTTCCTCCAACCTTTATGTTTCTTCTTCTTATTTTCTTTATTGTCCCCATTTGTCTCATTTTGTCTTATCGTGTTGTCACCCTTTTTTACGATTGCGCGAGCGACACAAGTTCCCCGTGTGACGGCCGTAGCGGGAATGACTCGTGCAGCGATCGGGGTAGGAAGGTACAGGGCGGCTCTCGCTATATTGGCTGGTCGCGCGCTAATTTCAAGTATTTCTTGTTTATTTCAAAACCATCGCATATTTCAAAATTCTAACACGGTAGACGTATAGGTTGTATATTTTATAGTTAATATCCAAAAAGTCGTAACTTTACATTTGTTATTTTGAAGATGCCAGAGATTAAAAAAAAATAACAATGATAACTTTGTATTTTTTTTCTATCGAGAAAATATCATGGAATCATGTTTCTAAAACGGTAGACGTATTGTGTTACTATTGAACTTTCTTGTCAAGAATTTTCATCACGACAACTTTAATAATATAAAAATTACGAAGGTTTGAAAAGGGCCGTAAATGTTAGAAAAATTTATTCATCACCTTAAAGTCTTTGAGCCTAAGTCGACGTCCAGGTATTTTTGCAAAGGGTAAAATACCTTGTTACTACCTACTACTAGTCTACTAAGCTTACCATGTACCTACCTTTTTACGGTGGATATAAGAAAGAAATCTTATCAGTAGTAAAATGTTTATCTGTTTTTCCTTTTTGTATTATTGTACTCAAAAGTATCAATTATTTCATACATCAATTAGTTTTAGATAAGGAAGAAGGAATCCTGTTCAGAAAATACCCCTTTTTACATAAAATTTTCCCTATTTATTTAATTTTAAGCCCTACTGAGTATTCTGATAGAGATTCTAATAAATTACAAACATTAATCTTTAAAAAAAAATCCGCATAATATTGCATAACAAATTGATGTTTATACGAGTAACGATTCATACCGCGATGCAAAAATAATTAAAAGTATTAATGATTAATTAATTTTCCAACTACCCTCTTGTTCGCGGTCACCGACTATGCCTTTAAGACGATACACGAAAAAAAATCCACTGCTTGGCGGGCGGAGTCTAATAGCTCGCTATCGCGAACGCGGGTGTGCGCGAAGTCATTCTTGCAAACTCGCCGCGCTGCCGCTGGCCGACTCGGGACAAACATGTATGGAGTCGTCATACAGTTATAATATTGTTATACATTTATTCAATTGTTGATTTATTGGTTTTATTTTCTTGCTTATAAACAAATAATCTTCTTTCCAACAACTACTTAGACATTATTAATAATTATTATTATTTCGTAATGTTTACTTTATTACAAAATAATACAGGTTATAAATAATCTTTAAAATAACAAAAAATATTGTTACTCTGAAAAAATGAAATGGTAATCAATAACGCGGACTACTGAATTGATTTAGATAGAATTTGATGCTGAGTGCTGACGTAGATATTACATCATGCCCAGAAATGAAAGGTACTATTTCTGAAAGAAGTTATAAACCCTAATTCTTCTCAGTCAAAGTCAAGAGTGGAAGATATCACTAATACAGTAAAACTGATGCGAAACTTTGGATGTTAATTTGTATATTTTTTTGTTAGTTGTTACTTAATCACGTCAAGACTACATTACCAATTTTGATAAAATATAGCTAATAAAAAGTATCCTATGTGTAAATCCAGGCAGGATTTACACATAAGATACTTTTTATCCGAACTGAACACTTCTGTGGGATAAAACAGGATTCACGATATAACCTAATTCCAAGCGGGCAAAGCCGCGGTCGGAATGATATTTTTTTAAATAGAAAAATTGTTTAAAAAAAACACAAAATATATTGACGCATGTATTTATTTTTTGCACTCTATTATAATTGTAATTATTCATTACAAATAATCAAAATAAAATAGCCAGAACAAAGTTAGGCCCTGGTAGGGTAGGTAGGCAGGTACAGCAATGTGAGACGAACACTGGCTTATTTATACCAATAATAATGTTTTATAAACATTAAATTAAGTTTACAACAAAAATACATAATATTAGCTAATGTGAAAACGAATCAACCAATCATCCCACAACAATGAAATGTTCACACAAATATTCATCCAAATCGGTTCATGTGATTAGGAGGAGTGACTGCAGCGCCATCTTCCGGGCCCAATTGTGTTTCCAGATCACCCAGGAACTCAATTCAATATACTTACACAAAATTTTTCGAAATTAAAACTCACATTACTATGTAAATATGAATATAAACCTGTTTTAGTACTAAGCAATTTCCCGCACAGGTGTAGTAAGTATAAATGAAATAAATATCAACATCAAATTCTTTATACAACATACTTATCTACCACCTACTAAGAAATGTAATTCTTGAAATTTTTTCGTATTTTTTTTAAATATAATACTACTCCAATGAGCTCCTGTTCCATATCACGTCCGCCATACTTCCACTAAGTTCACCATGATTTTTTATTTCTTTGCACTTTGTTGCTTTTTGCTAAAAATGGAATCATGCGATAAAACCAGTAGAACGTTGATAACATACATTTTTGACTGAATAAAGGTACTTACGAAGGAGTGGGTTCACATTGTGAACAATCAGTGGGTTTATTTTCCTTCTGGATTCCGGATTTCTGAAAAGATTATCTATGCTATAAATGAAAAAAATCTTACACATTCGTTATGTACTTAAAACAGGGGTACATATCAAACATCGTCTATAATACAATTATCATCAAATTTAAAATAAAACCAACTTCTTCATTAATTTGTTCCAATTGTAAGCATTCTTTTTTCTCCAACCTTTATGTTTCTTCTTCTTATTTTCTTTATTGTCCCCATTTGTCTCATTTTGTCTTATCGTGTTGTCACCCTTTTTTACGATTGCGCGAGCGACACAAGTTCCCCGTGTGACGGCCGTAGCGGGAATGACTCGTGCAGCGATCGGGGTAGGAAGGTACAGGGCGGCTCTCGCTATATTGGCTGGTCGCGCGCTAATTTCAAGTATTTCTTGTTTATTTCAAAACCATCGCATATTTCAAAATTCTAAATCGGTAGACGTATAGGTTGTATATTTTATAGTTAATATCCAAAAAGTCGTAACTTTACGTTTGTTATTTTGAAGATGCCAGAGATTATAAAAAAATAACAATGAGAACTTTGTATTTTTTTTCTATCGAGAAAATATCATGGAATCATGTTTCTAAAACGGTAGACGTATTGTGTTACTATTGAACTTTCTTGTCAAGAATTTTCATCACGACAACTTTAATAATATAAAAATTACGAAGGTTTGAAAAGGGCCGTAAATGTTAGAAAAATTAATTCATCACCTTAACGTCGCTTCGGACGTGATTAATAGTCCTACGTCTTTAATATTTACCAACTAACGTGATGGCTTTATTAAAAATAAACAGGATACGCAATCACGTCACTGGTAATATTTACTCGTAAAATATGAGGAAAAAAGGCTATTTTCAGGTAATTACTTGTTATGTATAGATGATAATGTAAACACATTAATGTCAACAATTTTGTTTTGATCATAATTATTAGTGTAGGTCTTAATATTGCTGATATTTGGTCCACAGATTTAGAGTATTATGAATGCATGAAAATGATTCATTGCTTTGAAAATAAGTCCATGAAATAAAGACAAGGCTTAACATAAACAGCAAATTGCTAGGTAGCGATCTCTACCAGGCAACCCTAACAATGACAGTTATATTCATCTCTTCTATATTATGTTCATTCATCTCTTCTTTAATATATTACAAACATCAGCACTCTTAAAATTTATTTCAATTCCACCCTCTCGATAAATTAAATTGTTGAAGATGTTATAAGCCCCGATGGAAAGAAAGAAAACAAATTGCAATTTGTATGATAATGAAGTAAAAACAAAGAGCTATGCCGTGACATATTTATATTTAAGGAGACGTTCTAATCGTCTTTTGTCATGTTTTATGGCTCAGTAACTTGAAATAGCTCGCATCAAAAGCAATAGAGGTTAGGTGAATACTTATGCAGTTATCTAATTGGTGTGATCTTTAGGGTACGGAAAAGAAGTTTCTAGAATTTCGTCATGACAATCAGCCCTTTGCTGTTGATTTGGATTTGAATGATGTAGGTAATGACAGCTGTAATATGTTTTTCCGCTTCATATATTATTAATTATTAAAGCATTGTAAGAAACATAATATTATCCTTTATTGCTTTAATGAATAGGAATAAATTTACATCCTACCACATGATAAGAGAACGTATAGGCAAAGTAACTACTACACTAAATATTTAAGTAATACGAATAGTCTTCTTGCATAAAATTGCCCGTGTAGCTATGTCATATTATAAATCTGTGTAGTATCTGTGAATGAAAATTTGATAGCTACTTTATATTGCAGTGTCAGGTGATTCAGTTGGCTTTCAAGGCTTCAAGATCAATATTGAATCAATAAGAAATATTATCACACAAATTTTTTAATTGGCAAAGTAAAAAGTAAATTTTGACTTTACAGGTATTTTGTTATAATCAATTGTATATTAAATTCTATACATATGAGAGATGTGTATTTCTATGACAGCATGAACCTGGAATCTAATCACACCATTGAACTTTCATATGAGGTAAAAAGTAATTGATCTCTCATTCAGATTAACCATATCCCCCGTATTGGTGTCATCTCCATACGCTTAAATTACGAGCACAATCGTAAACTGAATGTAATTTTCACTTGGGCCATAAAACCTCTCGCTATATGAAGCACTTGACCAGCATAATCGTGTCAGTTTTTATGTGTTCGTTATTATTTCACGGTTATTCTTGTGTCATACGATATTCTTCGTGGTGTTCGTTATCTTGTTTAAGTAAAGTTTGAAATAGCGAGCGATTTATCTTAAGGATCTTTTTGTTATAATTGTAAATCTGTTTGAATAGATTGTTATTATTATAACGTCCACAACGCCAAATCTGCCAGTTTAAACGGTTAAATTCACCCTGTTTGAAATCAACCTCAACAATATTTTTATATTTGGAACAGCGAGCTTGTTCACGAGCAGGCTTTTTGTTCTATTTTCAATAATTTCAAATTGATCTACAATAGAAATTTTAGTTTTATTTCAACCAAAGGATCGCTGCAACACAAGTATCCATTAAACCAAAAAATTGGAGCGAACACTCGATACTGCAAAACAAAACTAATAAACATTCTATGCAAACTAGTAGATTCAATTTAAAGTGCGCTAGAAGTAGAGTTAAAAGGACCAAATAAAACCTTTATTCAGTTGGATACAAAGTCCATTAAACGTTTCATATATCAAAGTTGGATCGAAAAACAATAATGATGTGATCTTTCTGTAATGTCAGACAAATTGATATGGAAATAGGACCCCAGAATCGGATATCATTCATCGTATACGCTATTGCTAACCTAGAGTGATATGAGTGCGTAAAATAAAAATAACGAGATATGTTGAGTGTTTTTCGTAATATACTCGTATCTTGTTATTTTAACTATATAATTTAGAATGTATGATTTGGTTTTGTAGGTTTGTTTTTGTTTTATTGGATAGAATCGATAAGTTTTGCACATATTATAGATACAGAACTACAATGCCCTTTTAAGTCTTATCCCAAATGGTGGTAAAAGTATATAGTACAAATTTATTTATTTAACTTTATCGAGTAAAATACGCTTTAAAATTACTACTCAACTAAACACGGGCGAAGCTAGGAAAAGCAGTTAGTATTGAATATTTTATTAGTCCTCGGTAAAATTCAGTATGGTAATTTTGTATAATTTCTGCACACATTAGGAATATGAAATAATAATGCACGGTTCTGCAATTAAAACAACTTATTCCAGGAATTCGTAATAATCAATTTTATTGAGAGCAATAATAGGGGAAATTTTGTTGCAAGCGAACATTACATAATTGTGTAAGAATTATTATGATGAAACTTAACTAATTCAAAATTCTGAGAATTTTGTAAATTGTTTTAATAGAGATAAACCCAATTTTTTCTTTCTGATAAAAGGTGACAAAGGCTATTTGGTATTTATTATTTTTATATTGCAAATTTATGAGGAACTATTTATCGTTTACAAAAAAAATAAACTTCTTCTTTAACTAGATAGAATATAATATTTACTTTCAATCACCCACTAAGGAGAAGAAGCAATACTTCAAGCATAATATTTTTTTTTAATGTTGTATAATAAGGTTCGCTATTTATTCGCCATTTATTTGTTTCCTTGTTAAAGTATTTTATCAATTTTCACGGAGTGAACATTATCATATTATTGAAAAATATTACGAATCAAACACAGGTGAATAATTTCAATATAAAATCTCTCGAGCCTAGCAATTCTGATAAATGTTACGTTGAAATAGAAAACGCAGAAATTTATCTATAAATGGCGCTTTTGCTTATACGGGTATCTGATTCCGATATTAATCACCTGAGGTTTGAACCCAACATTTTCAATAAGGGAATTGACTATAACTTAAGTGACATACGGTTGTTACAAAATACAACATAATATTGTGGAAATATATTTTATAGATAAGGAAGAGGTGAGTAGAATGTAACCTTTTTAAAGATATAGGTTAGACCTGTGGGTTAGACCGTACTTCTTCATTTCTTTGTATAAAAATATTAAATGCATTTTAAGCCATTGCATAGCTTTTATCTTAGACTTTGTGCGCGGCGACCGAATGTAAAAATTCCGTAACGAAAAAACCTAACACGGGGGGTGTTAGGTTTTCCAAACTCCAACCGGAACAGCGATGCGGCGATGCTATTGCAATTGGCTTCACCGCGGCAGTCCTCGAGTACCACATGTATTTTATATAATATATTAAATAAGTTCCAATATTATATAGCTGATATTCATTTTTAAACAGTTACTGACTATTAATAATATTAAAGTATATCAAAATAATATTCTTTCAATAGATAATTAATAGGTACGTATAATACTTTTGTAAAGTTTTAAATACATACGTTTAGATTATAAATCGGTATGCAATAAATTCTTATCAAAAATTTAGATACCATTTTTATAAAATATTTTCAATAAAAAAAAACCATGACCCGTGTGTCGAATCGAGCGCAAAGAGAATGTATGTAGCAATTGATTGCAGGCTTTTGTTAATGCGTAGGCAGTGTGCTTAAATTTTATGTTTTCCACATAAGCATGAATATATTGAAATGGTTCTTACTCCGTGGAAATTGAACCAGCTGCGAATCAAACGGGATCAATATCGATCTTGGGCGATATGTGGTTTGTGGAATTATTGCCATTTTTTGTGAAATAATCTTATATGGGAAAGGTTCGTATGGTACAACTGAGTATACAATAACTTTTTGTACTTACAGAGATAATATTTTTAGATATTGTTAAGTTTTTACTCACAACACAATTTCATCTAACATCATTATTTAAGAACAATATAAATAAAAACCTTTGATACAAACCATAAATATTTTAAGACCTCCATAACATGAAGACAGTCATTCAGTATTTATAGACTACTCTATACTTAATGTCCATTGTGAACACATTACATCAAAATTTATTTACGGACTAGCTTTCCGCCCGCGGCTTCACCCGCGTTTTTAAAGAAAACCCGAAACCCGCATAGTTCCCGTTTCCGTGGGATTTCCGGGATAAAACCTATCCTATGTGTTAATCCAAGTTACCCTCTATATGTGTGCTAAATTTCATTGTAATCGATTCAGTAGTTTATGCGTGAAAACCATACATACATACAAACCTTTCCTCTTTATAATATAAGTATAGATAGAAGATGAAGATATTAAGTTCAACAGCCTTTAACCAACGATCCTATATTAATCCAACTCGTTGATTTGAATAGTTGCTTATTGCGCGACATTGGCTAGTAATTATTGTAATATTCCGAGATCGAGTCTGTATTTACTTGAATATCGGAACTCGATGCCTACCGGCTAGTGTTCAATGGAGGCTGTGGTTTTGATTTTAGTAATACCTAAGCTCTTGGTGCTCGAAGTTCGATACAACTTGAATAACCTACAATTTCCCTTCCGAGAGATTTCAGTTTTATTGAACGGTTTATAGTTAGAACGGTGCGGTGTTTTGTTTAACTGTATTGAATTCTTTCGCAATACAATCATTTTTTGTAAAAGGTTAAAAGAGGACAACAGATAATAATTCATTTTAACAGACATTTTTCTTACATTTAATAAGGAGCCTTATCACAGACGGAAAGGTCGAAAAATATTAAATCATTAAATATTAAATGTAGTTACTTAATAGTCGCGTAAAATCAAACTAAAGAAAATACAAAAACATGAACTATTACTTATAGATTTCGGAGAAAATTCAATGTTTTTAAAATACACAATATAAACTATCCGTACCCAGTCTGATACGATATGTTACTTTCGCTACAATGAGAATTGATGAGAGCATGATCCATCTATTATAAATTTAATTCGTTCTTGCAAAGCGGACTTGAAATTGTATTGCTATAATATTGAACGTCACAGTATTGAGTATATGTTATTAAAATATTATTATTTTTCTAGAAAGTTCTATGCGTTTATATGATTTAAAGAGAAAACAACAAAAAGAAAGGTAACTTCACAAGCGGTTAAAATCGAAAGCCATTCTATAAAACACAGACCTCACATTTATTCCACAAATAAAAGTCACTTCTAGATATCTACATCTATGCAATTCGCATGTGCTCCCTTATTGAGCACTCAAGAAAGCCCCCGACAGAGTTGAAGTGAAAAGCGTGCACGCAATAAAATCGGATCACGCGAACACGCGATCAGTCGCGTGATCGCCGACACGTTTGTAACGTATTGTGGGAATTATTTGATCAATGGTGCATGAGCTATTGCAACCGAATTTCCAACTAGATACGGTAAGGTAAACATTGTATGGTTAGGTTTTATTATTGTGTTTTGAGTAGCAGTGTGGGTCATGTTACAGATTTGTTTTTCATAAAAGTTGACGATGGCGGCATGATGATTCAATCACCTCTCAATCCATAGCCATTGTAATTTTTGTATTTTATAATTCTCTCAAATAAATACTCATGTAATATTGATAAATTGAAACCATTCTGATATTAAGCTTCTATGTGACTGTGAAAATAATAATGAATAAAATAATAATGAATCCTTAGTTGTGTTGGTAAACGCAAAACTGTAGAACAGCTGAACCGATTTCGTAAATTCTTTTATTATAATCTTAATCTATATATTACTAGCTTCCGCCCACGACTTTGTACGTGCATCCCCGTTTTTCCCCGTTCCCGCAAGAATTTCGGGAAATCCTTTCTTAGCGGATGCCTACGTCCTAACATCTACCTGCATGCCAAATTTCAGCCCGATACGTCCAGTGGTTTGGGCTGTGCGTTGATAGATCACTATATCAGTCACCTTTGAGTTTTATATATATATAGATATAAAATTTATACTAGAAGTACGAGGATGGTTCGGTGCAATACGCTAGTAAGTACATATAATAAAAATGAATTGCAAAATGTGTTGGTAAGCGCATAACTCGAGAACGGCTGAACCGATTTCGATAATTCTTTTTTTATTATACTCCTTGAAGTACGAGGATGGTTTTTATGTAGAGAAAACGTAAATATGTACCACGGGCGAAGCCGGGGCGGACCGCTAGTCTTATATATAAAAATGAATCGCAAAATGTGTTGGTAAGCGAAAACTCGAAAAAGCTCGACTTAATTCAGCTTACATATTTCTCGAGAACGGCTGAACCGATTTCGATAATTCTTTTTTTATTATACTCCTTGAAGTACGAGGATGGTTTTTATGTAGAGAAAACGTAAATATGTACCACGGGCGAAGCCGGGGCGGACCGCTAGTCTTATATATAAAAATGAATCGCAAAATGTGTTGGTAAGCGAAAACTCGAAAAAGCTCGACTTAATTCAGCTTACATATTTCTTTAAAGTATTTTTTATTACACAAGGAAGGTTCTTATGGAGAAAAAACACGAAAAAGCTGCAATAGGGCAAAACAAGTCTGTTGGGGCAGATAGTAAGTAGGTATATGAATACACATAATTCCGAAAAAAATAATGTATCTTATATATAAATTATAAGAAGCTTACAACAGTTAAATATTAAAATATTCACATACGATAGGTACCATTTAACAATACTATTCAGAAATAGATTTATCTATAGAATATTGGACATAAGAAAAGGGATTTAATATATCTGAAATCAGGATACCCTTTAGAAATGTTCACGTTTTGATATCACGTGAGATTTTATATTGATACTAGTAAATCCCGTGGCGTTCTTTAACAAATTTCACAAGTCGTTGTAAGTTTGTCTAATCGGAATATTATAATAATTAGAATACTATCAACATTGAATTAATAAATTATTTCTGTACTTCTGTATCTGCGTCGATAAGACGCATAAAAAAGATGCAACCATGATGCAACGCATGGTGACGGAACGAAGTCTAAATCTTAGACTTTTGCAGCGTTTAATTCTCACAATACCTATAAAAAAACTTTAAGTAGACACTAATAAAATGTAGTGTACTACTTTAACCACATATTATATGAAGCATTAAACTAATATGCATATATTCCACTCAATATAATAATGCACAGATGCTAATAAATTGAAAGCAAACGTTCTACCGTCCGCATTCAGTATAAAAGGCTTGGTACCTTTCATGATATAGGTAGCTCACTGAACCGTATTTATTTTTTATGTTTAAGAAAAATTCTTTATCGTGCCTTTCCCTGATTTATGGATTCAATGCTTCATTCAATCCTTTATGACGACAGTGTAATGAGTGTTCCTATTTATAAGTTAAATATAGGTTACGGGTTGAATAATGCTAAAATTGGATATCGGAATGGATTTAATATCTTCATATTAATTCAATAATATTAATTCAAGGATTAAATAATATGATTGATAACCTATAAAGAGATGATAATGTTTTATTAGTGAAAATGGATTGAACAATGAACATACATAATTCTTATGATCTACAATAATATAAGTAGATTGTTTTGAAACTGCATTTGCATGTTACTTTATCCTATTTACAAAGAACTAGTGGTGGCCCATGGTTCCTATAATTGGCCTTAGCGCAATGATATAAAGCCTTTCTTGATAAATTGACTATCTAACAATGAAATAATTTTTCAAATCTGACCCGTGGTTCCTGAGATTAGTGCATTCAAGCAAACAAACAAACAATCCTTTCAGCTTTATAATAGTAGACGTAGTATATTATTATTAGTCTGTGATAGTAGTATAGATTTCATTCAGCACCAGCAAAATATGCTTTATATTTTTAATTTTAATAAATGTAGTATGAAATCAGTAATTTATACGAATTGCACCTGCCGTTAATTGCAGTCACGCAGTAATAAATCAAATGTAAATTCTTTCATTTACTGCAAGTATAAATACAGAAAAATAATAATTACCTTCACACTAATTACTATTATTGCGATATTTACTATTCATTTTGAATATATGATACTACCTGTTAATCCTGGCTTTGCCCGGTGATTCTATAAATATAGATTATTCAAAATATTCGGTAAACAGAATAATGTCGCAATAAAAAAAGCCTTCTACTAAATTTGAAAATATTTGCAACCTTCAACTTTATTATGTCCTTAGAACGAAAATCTAATAAATTTTCCTAATAAAAAAAACTCATACCTCAAACTTACATTAGTTAAAAGGGGGTATATTTATCTTGAATTTATGTTAGAGTAAAGGTTACCTATGTTAGGTTGGGATAATTTATATGTCCGTTCTGACCCTAGCGGTTGGAATTCGATATCCGAATGCAAGTGAATAATGTATATTATGAGGTAGAAATCCGTTTTAACTGTTTATTAAACAGACGATTTAAAGCCGGCTGTTTCCTGTACTTAATATTTAAGTCGATGAATAGTTATAACGTTAACTGTGTAATGTTGAATTAACAGCTATTTATTGAATGTTTTTAAAGTAAGATTAACAACTTTTTATTGATAGTAGTATGTATATTATGTGAATAAATATTATATACAGAAAATATACAAATATAATTAATTGTAAATAAAAGCTCATTAAATTCAAACTAGTCGTATAATGACTTTTGAAGAGCCTTTCCTTTCATACAGAGCATATTGTATTTATTATTTCATTCAGTGCAATATGAAAATACTGAAAATCACTACATAGTATAAAACAAAGTCGCTTTCCCTGTCCCTATGTCCCTATGTCCCTTTGTACGCTTAAATCTTTGAAACTACGCAACGGATTTTGATGCGGTTTTTTTTAATAGATAGAGTGACTCAAGAGGAAGGTTTTTATGTATAATAATATCTATTAAATAGTGGAGAAGTACTGTTATTTTTGAGGTTTCTAATGTGATGTCGTAAAAAATTACATTTTTTCCGCTTACATTGCAAACGCAAGCTGAACCCTACGAGTTTTATCAAAATAATGTACTAAGTGTTATACACATTGAAAAGGTCTACAGAAAAGTCCGCGATGGTATATGTCTATCTCTTATGGATAACCCACAATAACTTTTTTTTGTCATTTACTTTTTACGACAAATAATGGCTAATTTTCGATGCGATTTTAACCAATACAGCATTAATCCTTAACCAATTAAATACCTTGAATACATTGTTCATTTAATATAGATCTATATGGCCTTTTACACCGTATGATTTAAGTGAATATTTTCGAAGATATTACAGATTTAAAAATTGCGGGACGTAGCGTTTGCGGCGGTACCGCTATGTTTTTATATTATACAACGTTCACAGTTTTTCTGTAGTGTATTTAGTATCAGCATTGCACCCGTGCGAAGCCGGGGCGGGTCGCTAGTATATTATATAGAAGGGAAGAAACAGTGAGTAATGCGTTACAATATAACTAGTAATTAAATATATTGGTTCTAATAATATAGATCTAAAACTAAAATATTGACATCTTACAAGTTACCATTTTTGTAATTATTTTTTACAAATACTAAGAAGATATACCTATATACAAGAATAAATGAAGAAGGAAACTGGAATAACTACCAAAATCATTTAATATTACAGCAGACTGTATGCTCTAGTAATTGTTGACACAACATTGATTGGTTGATTGTGATAGGCAATTATCCTTTCCCCGTGAATAAGCTTTCTCATATCAGTATAATATCGTATATAATATTTTATTAGTATTTTGATATCTTTTTATGAATTTATTTGATGGATTTACTTCAAAATTACTTCAATTTTTATCCGAATATTCATATATATATAAAAAGGTCATCTAAGGCTTGTATAATATATTCAATAATAAAGATTTGTGTTCGTATGTTTGTCAACGTTATCAATCGGAATATTATGATTGTTCGGAAAATCGGTAAAGTAATATAAAATAAACTGCTATAAGTCGTTAGTAATCACTATATCATTCATACAACACGCATTGTTATTACGTTTCCATTTTCTTTAAGATTATGCGTAAGTAATCTACATACTGTGACACGACCTACTTAGTTTATAAATACAAAATAGACAGTAATTGTAGTTGATAAATATAAACCAGGCAAAAGGGTTTCCTATTAAAAGCTGCAGCTTGTGTTTTTAGAAATAAAATTTATAACGTTATACGTAGGGATACCTAACAACCTATTTCTTAAAAAATACTAACTAGCTGTGCCCCGCTGTTAAACATGCATTGCTCTCATCCTATTCTTCCTTTTAAGTGTAAGCCTGATGATATATAGCCTATAGTCTCGCTCAATAAATAGGCTATCTAACACTGAAATAATTATTCAAATCGGACCAGTAGTTCCTGAGTTTAGTTCGTTCAAATAAAAAGAAAATCTTTTTTTATAATGTATTAAAAGTTATAATACCTTTATCTAACCTGTAAAATAATGAAACTATTGTGAAGTTACGTATCAAATTTAACGGTAAAGTTTTCATAATTTAGACATTAAGCGGTTTGGAAATTTCGAGCAAAATATTTGTGATAGTGGACGTCAGGTGTGACCTGCATAATATTATATCTACATTAGCATATCAATGAAATAGGTAATGCCACAGTATCGCTAATATACTCGCACGCTAGAAATCAATAGTTAGTGTTTTATTTCTTTTTAAGGCATATAAATTGGAACAGTATATTTGTGGGCAGTTACTTTTAATACTGAATAGGTATCATAGTTTTCTACGCATTTCTGCATCCGCTATATACAAGAAAATTGGTAAAAAGAAACGCAATAAATATATCCGTGTATCTTAGTAACCCCTAATGAACCTTAGATCACAACTGTTAATTTTATTTATATTTACGTAGCCATTAATTATACCGTAAATTCCTTGTTCTATGTTTAAATTATTGGAAAAGCTTTATAGAAAAAGCTTCACTTGTAAAAACAATAGAACATTTAAGCACTTCATTAAGAATCCGATTTCCGGATTTTTCATTGAATTAACAGGCTCTTTGTTTTCCAAATGAATAGAACATCTTCATTGTGTTCATTTCTTTTTACTCGCTTAGCAAAATAAAATGTACATTTTAATTTTTTTTAACAACAATGGCGTTACGTTTGACAGCGTAATGTGAAATCATTTCTACATTATTTCTTCTCAGTTTTTCTCAGTATTTCAATTTAGTTGCAAAATAAATTTATTACTGTACCTATGTGAGTAAACACTCAGGTACTCGTATACCTGAATACATGTCAATTCTCTATTTCCTAATTTATTATGAATAGAAATTAATTAAAATTAATTATGAATCTAAAGTTATGTGCAATCTGTAAAAGAAACCTTAATTTTTTATAAAATAATAACAAAATGAGGAAATAAAGAGTTATAAAATGAATCAACTCAAATATTTACAAGCAAACAATTCTGAAATCACTTCAAAAGTTTCCTTAATCTTTCGCCTTAGTTCAAAAGTAAACAGGGTAAATTTATTAGCTAATAACTGCCCTGTTCCAACACAAATCTAACCTTGGGCATTGTACTTATTCCGTTGTAACTTTTACACTAAAGGGCTACACTTTATTACTTTCTCAGCCGCGACTTATGAACCCTTTTGATGCGATTAAAAGATTAAACCGTGTTTTCAATTATAGGCCGTTATTTAATACCTATAAAGTGTTTTAAATACACGTTTGTTAGCCCAAAGTAATACTACTGTATTTCATATTATGTATTTGTTTATATGTGGTGGTGCTTATTTTGGTTGGTAGTTAAGCCAAAAATTTAAAATTAACACATTCGCAGCCAAAGGATTGGCGCTAAAGAAATCATTTTTAGTTAAAAAATCTCATTGCGCTATCGTGCACAAGTGATAAAATGTGAGCGGTCGAGGCAACCTCTGATGATGTCTTTGAATTAATCTAGGAGTGTTCTTGCAGATTCTGACGATTCCATGCAGTCAAGTGCGAGCTTTCATAAAATTTCATGTAAAGAATTTCAAAATTCGTTTCATTCGTCTCGTTCGACGCGTTCGGCTCAGTTAAGTGTGCGTTCACTAAAAATAATTAAAATATCAAATAAAGGCTTCAAAATATTAAAAAAAATCGTTATTTTATGAAAAACTCAAAACGGATTGGCACTTGAAAGTTTGGTCAACTAACGAACTCACAAGAAGTCAATTTAATATTTGCACAGCTTAACTTTGTCCCTCATGTTGTAACAACGGACAAGGGGTGCACAAGTGTCCCGAATAAACATCGATCTGGCCACTATTTGTTCTAGCAGTGTCGTAAACCTTTACATGGGCAAACGGGCGTTTTTTACTGTTGTATAAAATTAGCGTGGCTGACATTAGGAGAGAAAGGAATTGTTCATGAATTAAAGTTTTATTATCATTAGGTGTATTATTAACTTACATGCTTATTCTAATTGCTAATGAATAATGTAAAGATTTGTGGTCTGTGGATGTGTTTTTTTTTGAGAAACGTGATTTAAAGTAATTAATCTCTGTCAAAATGAAGTTAAAAAAGCTCACGCAGTCCTTTATTTCATTGTTATTCAATTACAGTAAAGTCTATAAAAACTACTTAACTACATAGTTCAATTACATTTTTATCATATTTTATTAGCCACTGAACAATTCATTCTAACATATTTGTCTAAGACTACAACAATCAGTCGTCATAACAAACCGTGTCTACAAGGTTTCCTAAAATGATTGACCAATGAAAAGCTCGTACACAACCGTGTCCCAAACCTCAACAAACAGGCAGATCAAACAAACATCCCGCAAGTAACAATATTGCTCAGTCACTCAATCTACAGGAACACTAAAACGGTTTACGCAACCTTCTTTGTTCTTTGTTTTCCCATTTTCTCAGATTATACCAAAACGTATTCATGTGATAGTGCCTTATGTTTTACGTGTGCCTTTTTGTTGGTTTTGCGACACTTGTACGAATAGTTCAATATTGTTTGCTTGACCATTATTTGTAGCTTATTTTTTTTAACTTACGATATTAAGGTCTAGTTTCTGTATTTGCTGTTAATGTGCCCGCTAGCTGATAGATAGCACATAGAAAGGCAGGTGGTTTATACTTTTTGACGTCCATTTTCCTACTTTAAATGATCATCATTTTAACTGACGCATAAGCTTAACAGAACATAAATGTACAGAAGTTGTGAAATCAGCTATAAGTATCTTTATTTTATTTGATGCTACATAAAATTTCCACGAATATTCTGAGGTAACTTCACGATATAAGGTGAAAGAAATATTACATATAAGTAGTATAGTATACTTTCAGTACGTGAGCAAATATTCCCCAGTGACAATACTTGGGAGCGCGTCAACAATTTTCAATTGCAGACACATAATGGATGTAACATCGCTTAATATGAAGCGACGTGTATGATCATTTGCCATACGTTACTAAAATATCAATAAGCGAACATTTTTATTAAGGATTATTTTAAAATGGTAACTATGTCATTCGCTTCAAGATACGAGACCTTCAAAACGAAGTCCAATCCACTTTAACATTGTGTCAGTCAGTCAATGATGAAACTAATGAAATACAGTTAATTAACCTCAAACATATTATAAATACCTTAATGAAACTGTAATCGACTTATTTATTTACCATGTTTTAAATGTAAAACCAATTTATTTTTAACAAGATTACCAACTACAAACTGTCCGCCTCAACTAAATCAAAGGCCGGAGCAAGTTTATCTTCATAAATTAACGATGACTCCTACATAACGTCCAAGCTTGCTGGTAACAAGATAGAATTTATTATTGTGTGTTATACCCACTCTGATTGGTTAAAGTCAAGTGCAGAGAAATGCCTACAGTAAGCCTATCAACTCTCTGATTGTGAATACTATTATATATCCCTACCATTACTAATGTCTCACAAATTGAGAGCGTATTTGTTGTCCTTTATGTTTTTCCTTTGATATTTTATTGATTGAGCATAAAAAAGAATTACATAATAATTATTATAGTTGTATAAACATCAAAGCTTGATATTTAATTATAAGCAAAGTAAACAAGTCAGCTTTTACTTTACTTAAATTATCATTATAATTAATCCATCAGTCCTCGGAATCACAGACACAATAGAAAATCTATTGTGTCGCGCCCCGATCGGGCCTTACGGTGGTCAATGGGTTAATACCGAATATTTAAGCTGAGCATACTGAATGTATAAGTAATTATTAATTATATGAATTATTATAATATTTACTTACTATATGATTTAGGCCAACATTTTGGTCTTTTTATCGAGTTTGGTCACGTATTACTCGTCACGTCACCTCGTATTTATAATAATATTTTCAATAAAATGAAAGGAACTTTTTCTTTTTTGGCTTTTACGTTAATCTATTCCTCGAAAGGGGAGAATGGAAATTTTCTGTCTGTCTATCTGTCTGTCAAAGACCCTTTTTCTTCAAACTTTATATATAATTGTTGCGTTTGATTAGGTATGTAGTTTAAAGGAATATCAAAAACAAGTCCGCTATTTTAGAAGTGAAAAAAATTACTTCTTCAAAACGTACAGTGGAAGTTTGGCAAATTATCAAAATGTTTAGGACTACTTCCCGTTGATAAATAACAAGATTACATTTTGCGATTATGAATAAATAAAATAAAGAAAATATGTAGAGATATTAATAATAACTATATTATATTATATTATTATATTTATTATTTACTAATATTATGCGAAAGTAACTCTGTCTATCTGTCTGTTACTCAATCACGCCTAAACTACTGAACCAATTTGCATGAAATTTGGTATGGAGATATTTTGATACCCGAGAAAGGACATAGGCTACCTTTTATTGCGAAATATGTACCACGGGCGAAGCCGGGGCGGACCTCTAGTATAATTAATGTAAAAAAAAGTGTTTGCGAAGTTACGTAGGTACCTATATCAATCAAGTAATCTGTTTATTTCTTTAGAATAATTCAGTTGTCATAAATAATCTGCTGTGTGCATCAAGATACTTTTTATATCAACACAAATATTTTTTTATTTTTATATTAGAGCGGGCAACGGAGCAGGTGGGTCACCTAGTCAGGTAATCACCACCGCCCATGAGCACTCACAAATTTAAAAACAAATTAAAATAAAAAATAATTTTGATACTTTTTAAAATATTTTCAATTTTCAAGCAAAAAAGCAAACAAAAGCTCGCGGTTCAAAATATAAATGAAAGAACAAATCTACAATAGAACGAGTTTCATTGGTAGCGTTACCTACCGTTGAATTGATTTGCATTGACAAAATTGCAATTTGAATTTTGCATTTGACATCCACAAAGCAATCTATTGAGGTAACATTGGAATCCTTTGTGATGACATCCATTTTGAATACTTGCATTGGCCGGTATTACAGGATCATTTAGGGAATGATGTTCCATATTCCTTCCATTTATGAAGACCTTCTATGTGATTTCATATTTTTGTTTACGTCAGGTATATTGTTATACTAGCTTTCCGCCCGCAGCTTCGCCCGCGCTTTCAAAGAAAAACCCGCATAGCTCCCGTTCCCGTGGGTTTACGGGATAAAACCTATCCTATGTGTAATTCCAAGTTGAGTAACTTGGAATTACACATAGGATAGGTTTTATCTATATGTGTGCTAAATTTCATAGTAATCGGTTCAGTAGTATTTGCGTGAAAGAGTAACAAATACACAAACACATCCTCACAAACTTTCGCATTTATAATATTAGTAGTTGTCTTATACATTGATTGTACTACCTAATTGTCTAATACATTGATTCTTAGAGCCTTCTTTCGTGTCCTTGCAGAGCGTTGGTTATTAGTTAAAATTTGTATTTCTTTTGTAATAGAATAGAAATTAATAATTATAACATTTTACTATAAATTGATGTGATGATACATTCTAAAGTCGGTTATAATAATAACAATATTTCCATAGAAATAATATTTCATTAAAAAATATTTATAATACCAATAGATAAAACACCAATACAGAATATATTTTCTTTATTCTTTTTGCATGTTTATTTTCAGTTCTAATCGCCTTTGCGTTAAAGCCCTGTGAAGGGCGGAGACTCAGCAGTTGAGTTCATTCATTCACAATAAGTACTTCTAATTTGACATCTTATAAGAAATCAACGATTTTAAGATTTTCCTTGTTGGGAAATTTCTTCACATTTACAAGAAGTACTTGTTTTACAATCCCTAAATAATAAAAAAAATATTTACACGAAGAATATTTTTTGACTGAAATGTATACTGTCATCATGTATAGATTTCAAATTAGGGAAATTATAATTTAACGAAATTTTAAACGACAAAAGATAGGCAATATACCTACTTTAATAAAGTAAATGGGTCAAATTATGTTATTAAAATTCAAAAGATGCTTCTAGAAGAAGTCTAGTTGAAAAAAAAAAGTTGAATTTCAGTTTGAGTTACACAAAACACAATTAAACCTAAACAGAGAGCTTTCTATTGATCGAACAATTGCCATTACGTGTATTTGACTATACATATACACAGCCAAGGCGTGATACGTTGACGAACGAAGATTGATGATCTATTTGACAAACGACTGAATCGGACACGTAGGCATTATTCTCTTGGGAGCGGGATGTTTATTGGTAGGTAACTAGGCAGAACATCTATAACTATTGCTAAGTGAAGCGCCTTGGGTTTCGTTATCAAGCCTTAGTTAATGGTTATGAGCAAACGGAATACGTAATTATTGGGCTTGAACATCTGTTAGAATAAATTCTATTAATTAATTCCAAAGATTTCATTACAAAGTAAAAAATTCAGTTACATAGAGTTGGGTCGTTCGATAATCCTACTAATATTGTAAATGCGAAGATTATGAGGATGGATGGACCTTTGTTACTCTTTCACGCAAATAGTACAGAACCGATTACAATGAATGTATGTAGGTAGTTGAAGACACAGAATAAGACATAGGCTACTTTAAATCCCGGAAATCCCACAGGAAAGGGAACTAAACGGGTTTTTCTTTGAAAGAGCGCGCGAAGCCGCGGGCGGAAAGCTAGTATTTTATACTATAAATAATATTAGTATAAAAATTTCATTAAAGCTTGCTTTTTGGAGTGACACTTCTTTAGGTGCGTTGAGAGTAAAATTTCAAGTTTGCTTCATAGCAATACCATCACGTCAAGGAGATTGGCGACGATTTTGCTATCTTTGCATATTGCCAAAGAAGTTTCACTTCTGACACGTGTGCTCGGCAGGCACGCTCTTATTTTTTGTTCAAGGCCCTATCAAAAGGTATTTTCTATTTATATCTTTTATCCGTACCAAAGCGTTTAATTTATTCGCATATAACCTTCAAGCCTGTAGAGTGTAGTGTGATGTCACTTTAACAAGAAACTCTTTAACGAGGCTTCAAAGAAAATATTAAAACCCAAGCTGCAAATTCTACAAATAACCTCCAACTAACAAAGACCTTGTCACCTCTAGAACTCCAAACAGAAACGGAACAAAAACTAAACTTACAAAACCATTTTCAGAGTTCCACAAGGCTCCAGTGAGATCGTCTTATTACGGAATAATATTATTGCTGGCAACAATTAAGTAGGTATTATAAACACGACCAGGAAAATGCTTGTTAAATACTTTAATTTTATTGAAATTTTCAGAAGTACGTAATTAAATATCTATTTGTATTTATTTTTAGCTGTGAAAATATACTTTTGTTTCAGTAAACCATGGACACATACGTCTATCACTTTAATTCTACTGATATGAATATACGACGTATTTATGTTGATATTATTTACATTTTAATACCGTTATGTTTCCAAACAATTTATTCTATCAGATTTTCAATGTTTACATTTCGAACTTCGTAAACATTTTCCATTATATTCTTATTGATTAAGTATCGTCACGATTACTCCTTATTTACTTTAAAAAATATATTGATATGCACAGTGTATCATAATGAATATGAAATAAAACAAAAGTTATGAATTATTACACTTGTATTTATTTAATATTCTTCGATTAAATAAATGTCATGTAATATTAATTTAAGTTGAGTAACTTGGAATTACACATAGGATAGGTTTTATCCCGTAAACCCACGGGAACGGGAGCTATGCGGGTTTTTCTTTGAAAGCGCGGGCGAAGCTGCGGGCGGAAAGCTAGTATAACAATATACCTGACGTAAACAAAAATATGAAATCACATAGAAGGTCTTCATAAATGGAAGGAATATGGAACATCATTCCCTAAATGATCCTGTAATACCGGCCAATGCAAGTATTCAAAATGGATGTCATCACAAAGGATTCCAATGTTACCTCAATAGATTGCTTTGTGGATGTCAAATGCAAAATTCAAATTGCAATTTTGTCAATGCAAATCAATTCAACGGTAGGTAACGCTACCAATGAAACTCGTTCTATTGTAGATTTGTTCTTTCATTTATATTTTGAACCGCGAGCTTTTGTTTGCTTTTTTGCTTGAAAATTGAAAATATTTTAAAAAGTATCAAAATTATTTTTTATTTTAATTTGTTTTTAAATTTGTGAGTGCTCATGGGCGGTGGTGATTACCTGACTAGGTGACCCACCTGCTCCGTTGCCCGCTCTAATATAAAAATAAAAAAATATTTGTGTTGATATAAAAAGTATCTTGATGCACACAGCAGATTATTTATGACAACTGAATTATTCTAAAGAAATAAACAGATTACTTGATTGATATAGGTACCTACGTAACTTCGCAAACACTTTTTTTTACATTAATTATACTAGAGGTCCGCCCCGGCTTCGCCCGTGGTACATATTTCGCAATAAAAGGTAGCCTATGTCCTTTCTCGGGTATCAAAATATCTCCATACCAAATTTCATGCAAATTGGTTCAGTAGTTTAGGCGTGATTGAGTAACAGACAGATAGACAGAGTTACTTTCGCATAATATTAGTAAATAATAAATATAATAATATAATATAATATAGTTATTATTAATATCTCTACATATTTTCTTTATTTTATTTATTCATAATCGCAAAATGTAATCTTGTTATTTATCAACGGGAAGTAGTCCTAAACATTTTGATAATTTGCCAAACTTCCACTGTACGTTTTGAAGAAGTAATTTTTTTCACTTCTAAAATAGCGGACTTGTTTTTGATATTCCTTTAAACTACATACCTAATCAAACGCAACAATTATATATAAAGTTTGAAGAAAAAGGGTCTTTGACAGACAGATAGACAGACAGAAAATTTCCATTCTCCCCTTTCGAGGAATAGATTAACGTAAAAGCCAAAAAAGAAAAAGTTCCTTTCATTTTATTGAAAATATTATTATAAATACGAGGTGACGTGACGAGTAATACGTGACCAAACTCGATAAAAAGACCAAAATGTTGGCCTAAATCATATAGTAAGTAAATATTATAATAATTCATATAATTAATAATTACTTATACATTCAGTATGCTCAGCTTAAATATTCGGTATTAACCCATTGACCACCGTAAGGCCCGATCGGGGCGCGACACAATAGATTTTCTATTGTGTCTGTGATTCCGAGGACTGATGGATTAATTATAATGATAATTTAAGTAAAGTAAAAGCTGACTTGTTTACTTTGCTTATAATTAAATATCAAGCTTTGATGTTTATACAACTATAATAATTATTATGTAATTCTTTTTTATGCTCAATCAATAAAATATCAAAGGAAAAACATAAAGGACAACAAATACGCTCTCAATTTGTGAGACATTAGTAATGGTAGGGATATATAATAGTATTCACAATCAGAGAGTTGATAGGCTTACTGTAGGCATTTCTCTGCACTTGACTTTAACCAATCAGAGTGGGTATAACACACAATAATAAATTCTATCTTGTTACCAGCAAGCTTGGACGTTATGTAGGAGTCATCGTTAATTTATGAAGATAAACTTGCTCCGGCCTTTGATTTAGTTGAGGCGGACAGTTTGTAGTTGGTAATCTTGTTAAAAATAAATTGGTTTTACATTTAAAACATGGTAAATAAATAAGTCGATTACAGTTTCATTAAGGTATTTATAATATGTTTGAGGTTAATTAACTGTATTTCATTAGTTTCATCATTGACTGACTGACACAATGTTAAAGTGGATTGGACTTCGTTTTGAAGGTCTCGTATCTTGAAGCGAATGACATAGTTACCATTTTAAAATAATCCTTAATAAAAATGTTCGCTTATTGATATTTTAGTAACGTATGGCAAATGATCATACACGTCGCTTCATATTAAGCGATGTTACATCCATTATGTGTCTGCAATTGAAAATTGTTGACGCGCTCCCAAGTATTGTCACTGGGGAATATTTGCTCACGTACTGAAAGTATACTATACTACTTATATGTAATATTTCTTTCACCTTATATCGTGAAGTTACCTCAGAATATTCGTGGAAATTTTATGTAGCATCAAATAAAATAAAGATACTTATAGCTGATTTCACAACTTCTGTACATTTATGTTCTGTTAAGCTTATGCGTCAGTTAAAATGATGATCATTTAAAGTAGGAAAATGGACGTCAAAAAGTATAAACCACCTGCCTTTCTATGTGCTATCTATCAGCTAGCGGGCACATTAACAGCAAATACAGAAACTAGACCTTAATATCGTAAGTTAAAAAAAATAAGCTACAAATAATGGTCAAGCAAACAATATTGAACTATTCGTACAAGTGTCGCAAAACCAACAAAAAGGCACACGTAAAACATAAGGCACTATCACATGAATACGTTTTGGTATAATCTGAGAAAATGGGAAAACAAAGAACAAAGAAGGTTGCGTAAACCGTTTTAGTGTTCCTGTAGATTGAGTGACTGAGCAATATTGTTACTTGCGGGATGTTTGTTTGATCTGCCTGTTTGTTGAGGTTTGGGACACGGTTGTGTACGAGCTTTTCATTGGTCAATCATTTTAGGAAACCTTGTAGACACGGTTTGTTATGACGACTGATTGTTGTAGTCTTAGACAAATATGTTAGAATGAATTGTTCAGTGGCTAATAAAATATGATAAAAATGTAATTGAACTATGTAGTTAAGTAGTTTTTATAGACTTTACTGTAATTGAATAACAATGAAATAAAGGACTGCGTGAGCTTTTTTAACTTCATTTTGACAGAGATTAATTACTTTAAATCACGTTTCTCAAAAAAAAACACATCCACAGACCACAAATCTTTACATTATTCATTAGCAATTAGAATAAGCATGTAAGTTAATAATACACCTAATGATAATAAAACTTTAATTCATGAACAATTCCTTTCTCTCCTAATGTCAGCCACGCTAATTTTATACAACAGTAAAAAACGCCCGTTTGCCCATGTAAAGGTTTACGACACTGCTAGAACAAATAGTGGCCAGATCGATGTTTATTCGGGACACTTGTGCACCCCTTGTCCGTTGTTACAACATGAGGGACAAAGTTAAGCTGTGCAAATATTAAATTGACTTCTTGTGAGTTCGTTAGTTGACCAAACTTTCAAGTGCCAATCCGTTTTGAGTTTTTCATAAAATAACGATTTTTTTTAATATTTTGAAGCCTTTATTTGATATTTTAATTATTTTTAGTGAACGCACACTTAACTGAGCCGAACGCGTCGAACGAGACGAATGAAACGAATTTTGAAATTCTTTACATGAAATTTTATGAAAGCTCGCACTTGACTGCATGGAATCGTCAGAATCTGCAAGAACACTCCTAGATTAATTCAAAGACATCATCAGAGGTTGCCTCGACCGCTCACATTTTATCACTTGTGCACGATAGCGCAATGAGATTTTTTAACTAAAAATGATTTCTTTAGCGCCAATCCTTTGGCTGCGAATGTGTTAATTTTAAATTTTTGGCTTAACTACCAACCAAAATAAGCACCACCACATATAAACAAATACATAATATGAAATACAGTAGTATTACTTTGGGCTAACAAACGTGTATTTAAAACACTTTATAGGTATTAAATAACGGCCTATAATTGAAAACACGGTTTAATCTTTTAATCGCATCAAAAGGGTTCATAAGTCGCGGCTGAGAAAGTAATAAAGTGTAGCCCTTTAGTGTAAAAGTTACAACGGAATAAGTACAATGCCCAAGGTTAGATTTGTGTTGGAACAGGGCAGTTATTAGCTAATAAATTTACCCTGTTTACTTTTGAACTAAGGCGAAAGATTAAGGAAACTTTTGAAGTGATTTCAGAATTGTTTGCTTGTAAATATTTGAGTTGATTCATTTTATAACTCTTTATTTCCTCATTTTGTTATTATTTTATAAAAAATTAAGGTTTCTTTTACAGATTGCACATAACTTTAGATTCATAATTAATTTTAATTAATTTCTATTCATAATAAATTAGGAAATAGAGAATTGACATGTATTCAGGTATACGAGTACCTGAGTGTTTACTCACATAGGTACAGTAATAAATTTATTTTGCAACTAAATTGAAATACTGAGAAAAACTGAGAAGAAATAATGTAGAAATGATTTCACATTACGCTGTCAAACGTAACGCCATTGTTGTTAAAAAAAATTAAAATGTACATTTTATTTTGCTAAGCGAGTAAAAAGAAATGAACACAATGAAGATGTTCTATTCATTTGGAAAACAAAGAGCCTGTTAATTCAATGAAAAATCCGGAAATCGGATTCTTAATGAAGTGCTTAAATGTTCTATTGTTTTTACAAGTGAAGCTTTTTCTATAAAGCTTTTCCAATAATTTAAACATAGAACAAGGAATTTACGGTATAATTAATGGCTACGTAAATATAAATAAAATTAACAGTTGTGATCTAAGGTTCATTAGGGGTTACTAAGATACACGGATATATTTATTGCGTTTCTTTTTACCAATTTTCTTGTATATAGCGGATGCAGAAATGCGTAGAAAACTATGATACCTATTCAGTATTAAAAGTAACTGCCCACAAATATACTGTTCCAATTTATATGCCTTAAAAAGAAATAAAACACTAACTATTGATTTCTAGCGTGCGAGTATATTAGCGATACTGTGGCATTACCTATTTCATTGATATGCTAATGTAGATATAATATTATGCAGGTCACACCTGACGTCCACTATCACAAATATTTTGCTCGAAATTTCCAAACCGCTTAATGTCTAAATTATGAAAACTTTACCGTTAAATTTGATACGTAACTTCACAATAGTTTCATTATTTTACAGGTTAGATAAAGGTATTATAACTTTTAATACATTATAAAAAAAGATTTTCTTTTTATTTGAACGAACTAAACTCAGGAACTACTGGTCCGATTTGAATAATTATTTCAGTGTTAGATAGCCTATTTATTGAGCGAGACTATAGGCTATATATCATCAGGCTTACACTTAAAAGGAAGAATAGGATGAGAGCAATGCATGTTTAACAGCGGGGCACAGCTAGTTAGTATTTTTTAAGAAATAGGTTGTTAGGTATCCCTACGTATAACGTTATAAATTTTATTTCTAAAAACACAAGCTGCAGCTTTTAATAGGAAACCCTTTTGCCTGGTTTATATTTATCAACTACAATTACTGTCTATTTTGTATTTATAAACTAAGTAGGTCGTGTCACAGTATGTAGATTACTTACGCATAATCTTAAAGAAAATGGAAACGTAATAACAATGCGTGTTGTATGAATGATATAGTGATTACTAACGACTTATAGCAGTTTATTTTATATTACTTTACCGATTTTCCGAACAATCATAATATTCCGATTGATAACGTTGACAAACATACGAACACAAATCTTTATTATTGAATATATTATACAAGCCTTAGATGACCTTTTTATATATATATGAATATTCGGATAAAAATTGAAGTAATTTTGAAGTAAATCCATCAAATAAATTCATAAAAAGATATCAAAATACTAATAAAATATTATATACGATATTATACTGATATGAGAAAGCTTATTCACGGGGAAAGGATAATTGCCTATCACAATCAACCAATCAATGTTGTGTCAACAATTACTAGAGCATACAGTCTGCTGTAATATTAAATGATTTTGGTAGTTATTCCAGTTTCCTTCTTCATTTATTCTTGTATATAGGTATATCTTCTTAGTATTTGTAAAAAATAATTACAAAAATGGTAACTTGTAAGATGTCAATATTTTAGTTTTAGATCTATATTATTAGAACCAATATATTTAATTACTAGTTATATTGTAACGCATTACTCACTGTTTCTTCCCTTCTATATAATATACTAGCGACCCGCCCCGGCTTCGCACGGGTGCAATGCTGATACTAAATACACTACAGAAAAACTGTGAACGTTGTATAATATAAAAACATAGCGGTACCGCCGCAAACGCTACGTCCCGCAATTTTTAAATCTGTAATATCTTCGAAAATATTCACTTAAATCATACGGTGTAAAAGGCCATATAGATCTATATTAAATGAACAATGTATTCAAGGTATTTAATTGGTTAAGGATTAATGCTGTATTGGTTAAAATCGCATCGAAAATTAGCCATTATTTGTCGTAAAAAGTAAATGACAAAAAAAAGTTATTGTGGGTTATCCATAAGAGATAGACATATACCATCGCGGACTTTTCTGTAGACCTTTTCAATGTGTATAACACTTAGTACATTATTTTGATAAAACTCGTAGGGTTCAGCTTGCGTTTGCAATGTAAGCGGAAAAAATGTAATTTTTTACGACATCACATTAGAAACCTCAAAAATAACAGTACTTCTCCACTATTTAATAGATATTATTATACATAAAAACCTTCCTCTTGAGTCACTCTATCTATTAAAAAAAACCGCATCAAAATCCGTTGCGTAGTTTCAAAGATTTAAGCGTACAAAGGGACATAGGGACATAGGGACAGGGAAAGCGACTTTGTTTTATACTATGTAGTGATTTTCAGTATTTTCATATTGCACTGAATGAAATAATAAATACAATATGCTCTGTATGAAAGGAAAGGCTCTTCAAAAGTCATTATACGACTAGTTTGAATTTAATGAGCTTTTATTTACAATTAATTATATTTGTATATTTTCTGTATATAATATTTATTCACATAATATACATACTACTATCAATAAAAAGTTGTTAATCTTACTTTAAAAACATTCAATAAATAGCTGTTAATTCAACATTACACAGTTAACGTTATAACTATTCATCGACTTAAATATTAAGTACAGGAAACAGCCGGCTTTAAATCGTCTGTTTAATAAACAGTTAAAACGGATTTCTACCTCATAATATACATTATTCACTTGCATTCGGATATCGAATTCCAACCGCTAGGGTCAGAACGGACATATAAATTATCCCAACCTAACATAGGTAACCTTTACTCTAACATAAATTCAAGATAAATATACCCCCTTTTAACTAATGTAAGTTTGAGGTATGAGTTTTTTTTATTAGGAAAATTTATTAGATTTTCGTTCTAAGGACATAATAAAGTTGAAGGTTGCAAATATTTTCAAATTTAGTAGAAGGCTTTTTTTATTGCGACATTATTCTGTTTACCGAATATTTTGAATAATCTATATTTATAGAATCACCGGGCAAAGCCAGGATTAACAGGTAGTATCATATATTCAAAATGAATAGTAAATATCGCAATAATAGTAATTAGTGTGAAGGTAATTATTATTTTTCTGTATTTATACTTGCAGTAAATGAAAGAATTTACATTTGATTTATTACTGCGTGACTGCAATTAACGGCAGGTGCAATTCGTATAAATTACTGATTTCATACTACATTTATTAAAATTAAAAATATAAAGCATATTTTGCTGGTGCTGAATGAAATCTATACTACTATCACAGACTAATAATAATATACTACGTCTACTATTATAAAGCTGAAAGGATTGTTTGTTTGTTTGCTTGAATGCACTAATCTCAGGAACCACGGGTCAGATTTGAAAAATTATTTCATTGTTAGATAGTCAATTTATCAAGAAAGGCTTTATATCATTGCGCTAAGGCCAATTATAGGAACCATGGGCCACCACTAGTTCTTTGTAAATAGGATAAAGTAACATGCAAATGCAGTTTCAAAACAATCTACTTATATTATTGTAGATCATAAGAATTATGTATGTTCATTGTTCAATCCATTTTCACTAATAAAACATTATCATCTCTTTATAGGTTATCAATCATATTATTTAATCCTTGAATTAATATTATTGAATTAATATGAAGATATTAAATCCATTCCGATATCCAATTTTAGCATTATTCAACCCGTAACCTATATTTAACTTATAAATAGGAACACTCATTACACTGTCGTCATAAAGGATTGAATGAAGCATTGAATCCATAAATCAGGGAAAGGCACGATAAAGAATTTTTCTTAAACATAAAAAATAAATACGGTTCAGTGAGCTACCTATATCATGAAAGGTACCAAGCCTTTTATACTGAATGCGGACGGTAGAACGTTTGCTTTCAATTTATTAGCATCTGTGCATTATTATATTGAGTGGAATATATGCATATTAGTTTAATGCTTCATATAATATGTGGTTAAAGTAGTACACTACATTTTATTAGTGTCTACTTAAAGTTTTTTTATAGGTATTGTGAGAATTAAACGCTGCAAAAGTCTAAGATTTAGACTTCGTTCCGTCACCATGCGTTGCATCATGGTTGCATCTTTTTTATGCGTCTTATCGACGCAGATACAGAAGTACAGAAATAATTTATTAATTCAATGTTGATAGTATTCTAATTATTATAATATTCCGATTAGACAAACTTACAACGACTTGTGAAATTTGTTAAAGAACGCCACGGGATTTACTAGTATCAATATAAAATCTCACGTGATATCAAAACGTGAACATTTCTAAAGGGTATCCTGATTTCAGATATATTAAATCCCTTTTCTTATGTCCAATATTCTATAGATAAATCTATTTCTGAATAGTATTGTTAAATGGTACCTATCGTATGTGAATATTTTAATATTTAACTGTTGTAAGCTTCTTATAATTTATATATAAGATACATTATTTTTTTCGGAATTATGTGTATTCATATACCTACTTACTATCTGCCCCAACAGACTTGTTTTGCCCTATTGCAGCTTTTTCGTGTTTTTTCTCCATAAGAACCTTCCTTGTGTAATAAAAAATACTTTAAAGAAATATGTAAGCTGAATTAAGTCGAGCTTTTTCGAGTTTTCGCTTACCAACACATTTTGCGATTCATTTTTATATATAAGACTAGCGGTCCGCCCCGGCTTCGCCCGTGGTACATATTTACGTTTTCTCTACATAAAAACCATCCTCGTACTTCAAGGAGTATAATAAAAAAAGAATTATCGAAATCGGTTCAGCCGTTCTCGAGTTATGCGCTTACCAACACATTTTGCAATTCATTTTTATTATATGTACTTACTAGCGTATTGCACCGAACCATCCTCGTACTTCTAGTATAAATTTTATATCTATATATATATAAAACTCAAAGGTGACTGATATAGTGATCTATCAACGCACAGCCCAAACCACTGGACGTATCGGGCTGAAATTTGGCATGCAGGTAGATGTTAGGACGTAGGCATCCGCTAAGAAAGGATTTCCCGAAATTCTTGCGGGAACGGGGAAAAACGGGGATGCACGTACAAAGTCGTGGGCGGAAGCTAGTAATATATAGATTAAGATTATAATAAAAGAATTTACGAAATCGGTTCAGCTGTTCTACAGTTTTGCGTTTACCAACACAACTAAGGATTCATTATTATTTTATTCATTATTATTTTCACAGTCACATAGAAGCTTAATATCAGAATGGTTTCAATTTATCAATATTACATGAGCTTTATGCAAACAAACCTATATACGAAACAAAACGAATTTAAAAGTGCAAATTAAGCACAACGCAAATTGTCTCTTTAATGTTTGTGTTACGGTTTTTTAACAAATACAGATTACAATTATTTTACATTTACATTATTTATTTAATATTTATAAATAATTTAATGTATTAAATAATATATTTAGATAACATGAATATTACAATCACGTTCTATGAATTAAGGTGAAGATAATTGTATAAATTCCATTAAGATTCATGAAAAGGGGCAGTAAACGAATTTATCTGAATATAGCTGTAGAGTTAACTTATGGTTTATTTATTTCATAAAATAAAATGCTGAATGGATTGCTATTAAACAATTATAATTAAAAAACAGGAATAAGAATCCGATATACTTTTTATTCATAAAATTCAAGTAACATCCACACTTGATTCACTTAAATTTACCAATTCTTTATTTATCCATCCATTGTCTGGAGAACTGTAAATGCTTGGTAACTTATTTTTAAAACCTGAAAACAAAGTGCGTTTTAGACTAGATAGAAGGAAAATTATTAAAAGCATAAAATATGGCTCATGGAGCTTTATATCAAGTAAGTTCTCATAAAATAATTATCAATTTGGCACAACTATTTGTAAACTTAAAGCCCGTAGATAAAATATTTAAACATAATACTTACAGCAGTCATAGTAATTAAAGACAAATCTTTTCCACTTATAGTCTTGATACCAAAATCTTTCGTCATATACGTCACCATAATATAGTATGATTTCTTGTCCTTAGCCTTTAAATTAGTCCAATCGAAGTATAATAATGCCAATCGCACATCGTTCATCTGTATTAGAGAATCAGGATTAATATTAGTTTAAAAATATATTTTTAACGGATTTTAAACGCAATCTATTCACTATATTCTTCATTACAGTCTTATCGTAACAACGCTAGCTGTAAAAAACTGTACGAAACGTCCATCACCACATAGTATAAGTCACTTTCTCTGTCCCTATGTCCCTACGTTTAAATCTTTTAAAGTACGCAATGGATTTTGATGAGTTTTTTTAATAGATAGAGTGGTTGAAGAGGAAGGTTTTAGTATCTATATAATTTATTGGGTTTTACTCAAAGCGGGCGAAGCCGCGGGCGGAAAGCTAGTTTTAAGACTAATTTCTAAATGTATACTCGCGTAAAATCAAACAAGTCATACAATTTATTAATATGGTTAATTAATATCGATATTCATATTGTAAATTCGAAAACCGACCTTCGTTTTAATCTGTTCCCCAAACCAGTTGTAAGCGAAAATTTCCGCAAACATTGGCAGCATATGAGGCGCAAATCGCCAATTTACTTCCTGAAATAATAACAACGTATTAAATTGTTAAGGGTAGGCAAATTCGCCGTTAATTTTCAATATAGTGTATTATTATTGTACATCGGTTAATTGCGTTGTAAAATAGAGATATAATGAAGGTAGTTGAACAAAGGCTAAGTACTTACCACTATATAATTATTATATCAAAACCATACTAATGTATGTGAACAATGCATAATATGATATAGGTATAAAATTATATACTCTTTGTATTTTTTATAATGATTAAAACTATATACCTACTGAAAGACATCATCATAATAATATAATCTAGACGATAACTTAAATTACAACATTGCTTACCTTGCTCATGAGCAACAAAATCAAACAAATACAGATAGCCGCATTGCATAAAGGAATAAAAGCGGAAACTTTATACATTTCACATAATGTTACCAAGAACCTGTAAATGAATATCCTCTTACATAATATTTAGGTACATTATTTAGGTACATACTCTTACAGGTAGAGCGTTACTCAATTAGGCCAGAAAAAGCCTTATGTTATTTGAAAAGACGTAAGTATGTTGATATTCATCCTATGAAGCACGCTATATGCTTGTTAGATATTTTCACCTAATCATATTATCAAGGATTAAAAAGTTAATCACAATACAACGTTTATTAATAATTGCTAATTAAATAATTGCTAGTTAAAAAGTGAGGATGCTAATAAAATATAACTCATATCAAGACTTATATAAAATACTAGCGGTCCGCCCCAGCTTCGCCCGTGGTACATAATATTTACGTTTTCTTTACATAAGAACCATCCTCGTACTTCAAGAAATATAATAAAAAAATAATTATCGAAATCGGTTCAGCCGTTCTCGAGATATGCGCTTACCAACACATTTTGCGATTCATTTTTTTATATAAGAAGACTAGCGGTCCGCCCCGGCTTCGCCCGTGGTACATGTTTACGTTTTCTCTACATAAGAACTATCCTCGTACTTCAAGGAATATAATAAAAAAAGAATTATCGAAATCGGTTCAGCCGTTCTCGAGTTATGCGCTTACCAACACATTTTGCGATTCATTTTTATATATAAGAAGATAATAATTATTATGTAGTTATACAATTATACATACTTGTTCAACTTCAAATGAGTCCTGTAAAAAGTCCGTAGCGCATTTTCCAATCGATCAGCATAGTCTTCCTTACTCTCCTGATAACGTTTTTGCTCAACCTGTAACATATTAGCTAAGCTCTTTAAAGCAGAGCACATGAAATAGATCAAAACTACAAACCACATGTCCAGTATTATCGTACTGCCAATTTCAAATAGAAATATCGTATGTAAGAACCAAGCGACTTCGAAGTATGGCGTAGTCATTGGCATTAAAATCATTGTCGATCTTGAAAGTAGTGTTCGATTTCCAGTTATGTAGTTCCATAAAGTGGTCAACTCATAAACGCAACAAGGCGTTATAATCATACAAAATAATGTTAAAACAATTTTATTCCCATATCTTAGTATGCCTTTTAAATCTACACTACTATCGCTGCGTATTACATCGATAAGAGTAGTTTTTGTAGAGACGTAGAGACTGCGAAATATCAACCTGTTCTTTATAAAAAGCCCCATTTTTACGGGAAATATAACGATCATTATAATAGTATAACAGGCTTCGGCTAGCAATTCCGCATCGTTATTTATTTTCAAACATTGTAACGTGCCTAAGAAAACATAAATGAACAGAAACAACATGAGTAGTTGGCGAACGAAATATTTCTTCCAAGTCCAATTAGGATCTAATATTTGCTGTCCAAATATTTGTTGGTAAAATAAAGCCGAAGTAAATATGTCGTCCACAACATTGTTTTTCCCAACGGTTTTAATGTGTTTTTTGATAACGTTTTCGAATTTCATATTTCCTGTATGTTTATTTATTCTTATATTTACACAATATGGGATACTTTTAATAAATCTCTCACTGAATTTTGTCTTATATCGTTTGATCGTATCATTGCGAACAAAAGTTGTTTCATTCGGGCGTAAATTAAATGTCAGTTGTTTAAACGCAGGGATATTATTAGATACGACGTTCAATTTGAAAATTAATTTAATAGTAAGAACAGTTGTTTTAAGCTAATATTCCATTCGGTAATAGAGTTATATTTAGATAAAATTCCTTTCAATTCGTAGATTTTCCATAATTAAGTCGTGAGATCTCTCTCAATAGAGCTTTTTGTAGAACTTAAATGTTCTAGTTATTAATGTAATGGCCCTTTACTTTAAATATACGTTATACGTAATATAAAATGATTAACATAAAATAATGAATAAATTATTTTAGCTTCACTGAGAGCTTTCAATAACTCTATTTTTAACCTTTATTTTTCAACAACAGTAATGTGTAGTAGAAGTTTTTCGAGTAATTTGCTTATATTCTGTTCTTGATTGTACTTATTAACCGAGCGTTATAATTATTGAATAAGACTAATTAAACTTTTCCCGCCTTGTCGCTGTTACAAAACGATGAAAGAGTCAGCTATTACAATTATGTAATTAAGGTTTTTGTGACAAAATTCATTCAAAAATTGCTCTTATTCTTAAGCCAATAAGAGCGTTGTTTTGTATCTATTTCATGACTTTTTAATACGAAAGAAACTAAAACCTATTCCACTAATTGAACGCTACCGTTTAAGTTCTGCAATGATATTTTATGGCCAATAAAATACTCATTTGGAAAAGTGATTTATGAAAGGCGAGTGCTTTCAAAGTCATTTGGGAAATTGTTTTTCGTTAAAAGGCTACAGTTTTTAAATAACCTTTACGACCAACGTAAAAAAATATTAAATAGTTTAATCTTTAGGTAGCAAATCATACTCATACTATTTTGGGAGAAGTTACTAAACTCAAACTCAAACTCAAACATTTATTTATTCAATTAGACTTCTTCTAGAAGCACTTTTGAAACGTCATTACTTACCTACATATTTTTAACATTTACCACCGATTCGGAAAGCAGTATCTACGGAGAAGAACTGGCATGAAACTCCATAGTTGCTCTTTTAAATCATGTCAGCTTTACAATTAATTTTACTAAATACATAATAATATGTAAGTAAGATTATATATTATTTTTAAAAACTA
This sequence comes from Colias eurytheme, assembly GCF_061535395.1. Lineage (NCBI taxonomy): Eukaryota > Metazoa > Arthropoda > Insecta > Lepidoptera > Pieridae > Colias > Colias eurytheme. The sequence continues at coordinate 7,894,322 of NC_142989.1, read as the reverse complement.
GTTAAAGGACCGCTTTGGTATATTATATGAATCATAAGGATATAATAAATCTCGTCAATATTTTTATTTCCTTTTTATAATTATTTACCTTCAGCTTCTTTTCAATTTATGATATTACAATAGTAAAAAAAAGCCTTCACCATCCTCTAGCCTCCTAACCTATTTCCAGATATAAATATCACGAAATCGGCCTTGCGTCGTAAAATAAGACAAACAAACAAACACATTATCATAATCATAATAGTATTATAGGGATAACTGAGATTTATTTAATATCACAGCTATGATTGTTACTAGCAACTTTCTCGGAATGTTAAATATGTGATTGCTACTTACATCTCGTTTACAAATTATTCTACACCCGCAAAAACATATCCCCCTTAATAAATAAAATGGTTCCAAATCATTAAAGAGCCTTTTCCATTTGAGTCCTTAAATCTGTACAGTAATTATTATTTGAATATTGTTATGGGCTCGTATTTGTTTCTTACCTCGCTATTATTTTACCTGCAGCATAATATACTTACCATTCGTAATTCTGTCTTTGTTCTTTATTGAAGTGAATAAAAGGATAAGATTCTTACCGATTAAATAAAACACGTTTCAGAAGTATAATAAAAGTTTATATAAGTAAATCATAGCATTTTCGTAGATATATAACTAGCACAGTGTTCGAAGTATATAATTTTATTGTGAGCATATTATAAAGGTACATCTAGCTTATTATTTTATTACCAAAATGAATTTATGATTTATATGTACGGCCGATATGTCAATTCTTCCCCATATTGACGCATCGGCCGTACGCGGTACGCGATGAAACGATGTTCCACATTTATCAGTTCAAGTTCATTAAAAATATTCATTACAATAAATATCTAATTTGTTTTCAAAGTCGCTTGTGCGTCTGCGAATTTTTCTAAGCTCCCAATGTGCAACAAAGCCTTATCTTACGATGTGTAAATTTCCCCAATTTTACACATTACATTAAAAGTAGAGAGATTGAAGAAAAGACGAAACCCTTACCATCGATCACAACTCTCCCACACTATTTCAAAACATTCTAATTTAAATCTAGTATCTATTATTATTCTACGTTTGAAAGCGGATAGCAGCTTTCTCTATTTCGATCGAATTCATTCCACAAAAAGTAAAATTCAGATCACTCCTGAAAGGAGGTGGTCCCCATAAATTAGTAAAGATCTATGTATCCACGAGTAACCGTGAGTTAAATATAGAACTCTAAGGCATGTCACAAAATCTAGCGTACACTTATGAGAGATTCAAAGATTAATATTTCTGATACTTAAATATTTTAATCCTATTCACTAATAATAGACTTTATCCAAACTATAATTATATTTAACTACGTAAAATGCTAAAAAGCGATAACCTTTACGCTAAAAAAGCTAAAACATTATTCTAATTCTATAATACCTTCGGATAATATGTTCGTGCTCTACGCATACTTATAAAGTGATATTTAAACTGTAAATGTGTTTATAATAATTTATTAAATACTTTATTTCTATTATTGTGTGCTAAATCTTATTTTGTATCATTAATATTTATCAGAGACTTTAAGCTTTTCTTTAGAGGCACTTTAAAGAGCTGATTTATAGAGTCATATCAGTGCAGATATTATTGCTACGGATGCAAATCTTAATTTTAGAGACACGTTTAAATAGCTTTATATAAATTTAAGCATCTGATAAATTTTATCCCAAACATTGAATATCATGGACATAATAATATATTTCAATAAATTGATGTGTACGACATCATTTTTCATTATTGCGATTAGCAGTTTGTACTTAGTGTTTGTAATAAACTTCGAATTGTTGTATAAATTGTGTTTATTATACTAAGGTTTACGCATCCGGGGGGCGTATTTCGACAGTAACTGATGTCGGCCCCGGAGCATTCGGCGAACGAAGCGTGGCAGATCTCAAAGAGGTACCAGAGTGACCACTGCTGGCCTTCGATCCTCGCCGAGAACCTATTATAGAAAACCATCATGTTAATACACATTACTTAACATTCCTACCAGTTCATGCCAAAATTTCAAAATGTTCAAAAAGAAAACCTTATCATGCAGTGTTATCCTTGCAGTTTTTACTTTCGTACTATTTACATGTTTTCTAGTTTTATTGTCTATGTTTAGATCATAAGGTTAGTCTATAAAGCAAGCAATTTCAGTTCGTAATCATAGTTGTATCCTAGAAAAGTTATTATTGAAGCTATATCTTACCAGACAAATTTAATGTAAAGAGAAAAGTCAATTTACAAAAGTGGATAGATATGTAATTTTTCTACTTGTCTAAGTTTTATCATACATTTTATATTATCAAACAAAATTTCAGAACGAGCACTAAGTATCAATACTTTATTATTTCCAAAAATTGATACCTACCTACATATTTGTGTTAACATGCCAGTCGATAGGTAGTATAACTGAAATTTCTGTAATACTTTTGAAATTATCTTTAACAAAACAAAGTATGGATTCGGCCTCAACTGAATTTTGATTCTGAGTTAATTCAATCAGTGAAAATAATACTTATCTTACAATAATTGAGAAGCTTCAAATTTGTATGTGTATGCACTCTTGCACATCTACCTCTCCATGCCTGTCTATGTGTCTACCAAAATTGTCTCTATTAAGAAGCCAAAAGTTTTAATATATTTCAAAGTAACCTGAGTGTTTTCGGTGTAGCTGATGGCTTTGGTGAGGGCGTGCTGTTGGTAGATGAAATAATGTATGAATTTCATAATGACACCAATGATCGCCAATAGTGTTGGAGAAAGAAAGAGAAAGGTGCGGTTAGACAAAGAAGGAATAAATGTACTGAGCAAAGCGAACAAGGTAATTAGAAATGAAAGGCAGCGGAAGAGAATTGAGTATTGAGGTATATCGTCATATTTTTAATAAAGTTAATTAACAATTACATTCTCTACCAAGTTTAGCTCTCACTGTATAATATATTATGGCAATTTAAACTAAACAATGGTAACTTTAAAACTGACACTGTTCTAGAAAAATCACAAGAACCATTTAACTCGTTATCTATTTTTATATGAAGCTATTTGCTTTCTCTCTTTTATAGTAAATTTCTATATTACAAAGCACTCTACAACTATTCGAATTTAATTTTTTTAACTATCAGATATTTTATTTCTAGACATTGTTCTTAATTTTTGTATCTAATAACAAAACAGCAATATCTAGTAAGGGCACGTAAGGGGCTAACATTTAAGGCGTTGAAGCATACAGCAAGATGAAAATAGGGAAACATCGAGAACAGAAGGAATAAGTATAGAATCATAATGACTTAATTGTTACCTGGACTTGGCGAGTGTGGTCTGAGTTCTTGTTGACTCGCTTGTCGTGAAGGGGGTCGAACGCTTACTCGAGATCCACGACGATCCTAAAATATATTTTATCACATTTTTTTATTGTCTATTATTTAGAAATTTATATCGTGTGGTAAATTAATTAGAATTCAAAATTCATCAATGTTATCAGAATTTTTCCGCTTTCCGTTGCTACCTATAATTTTCAAGAAATATCAAAAAAAATAAAAAAAATGTTCCCTAAAATACCATTACACAAAAGTATTGTGTTGTTTATAAAACCGTAAAAGTAGTATGAAAAGATATTGTGTGCTGTGATTTTTAAATATTTTTTTATTATAGCGCCATCTAGTATTGTGCGTCAAATTGTACACAACAACTACTTCTTCACGAACCCGCCAAGTGGCAATCGATAGCTTACAAGGCACACATAAATATAGCTGTTCTTGACGCAATTTCTTATGAAAAAATGATAAACAAGCTAAATGGCCACTTTTTCTTTAATTGAATCGAAAATAAATTTTGTAAGTGTAAAAGCAACTCTACAAAAGTGATTATAATTTACTCCTTTGCTTAAGCCGCTAAACCAGAATTCCATGATATTTTCAGACACTTTACTATGTTATATATTATATTGTTATCTATTTACCCAAAAATAATTATTTTAATTTACTGAAAGTCACATGAAGTTTACCTGCGCGTGCAAAAGTTTGGAATCTCGGAGTAGAGACACATTCATCAATCGAGGATTGGGCGTGTTGAAGATGGTTCTATTTTCCCTCCATCGTGCTCTGAAAGATTCAATATTTTTTTATTATTTTAAATATTGGGTGTGTATTAAGATTTAAGACGAAGAAGACGAAAAGAAGAGCTTCTATAAATCGTTTAGGATGACTCTAGCAAAAAGTGTCGTGACAACTTTTCGTAAGACTTTTTTCCGTTTTCACAACGCGTGATAAGGAACTTCGTTCCTACAATAAAAAAAAAACATGTTGCTATAATTTATTTGTTAATAATTTGTTACCAGTGTCGGGCAAATAGTAGCAGTATTGACAATAATGATTTTCTGAGAGAACATTATCCCAAGGAGATTTAAGTAAAGCCTGTTGGTTATAACTAACCTGCTAAACAAACGCAAAACCACACAGATGATGACGAACATCAGAGCCATGCCAACCAACACGCCAATCATTGCCGGGTCCAAGGTTTTGGTCGAGATTTCTACTTCTTTTTCAGCTGAAATTATAATAACAATTGATATTAAGTATATGATTACATTGATAGTGTATAATACCATGACCGCCTCCTTGGTACAGTCAACAGTGGTTGACGCGTGAGCGTAGAACCTAGGGGCCCTGGGTTCAATTCCCGGTGGAGACGAAGAAAAAAAAAATGTATCGGTCTGGCAGGACACAGAAGGCTGATCAGGTGATAAAAGTGCAAGTAGGTACTTGTCCCTAAAGGAAATGGATCAGTGAAACAGATGTATACATAATGCATCTGCCACTTATCCCACTAGGGGACATGGGACTTCACTAATTATATGATTATATTAATTTATCGGGTAATTTATCTCTCACCAATCATGGATAATAAACCTTCTTAATGTTCGTTTTATAATTACAAGAACTAACCTAACAAGAACTTGTCTAGAATAAGCTCCCCCATTAATCCTTTAATACGCAATAATAATTATTAAAATATAATTATTGTACTACAATAACTTACGATTGCAAACAATTCCCCCGTCCACGGACACCTCTGCGACCAACTCATACTTGCAGACGCAACGCTCGTTCCGACACTCCGTTTTGAAAACAACATCTTCACATTGTTCATTGAATGAACATGTCTCGTTGATTCCCGCAGCTGAAATTATTAAGAAAATTGTATTTAGATACTTACACTTTTAAAATAGAAGTCTACTATTGTAATTAATGAGAGAGTCTATCTGGGTATTAGGCATTTAGGTAAGCCCTAACCACTAAATTGATGTAGATTTTATAGTGTGTTTGATTTTAGTACTAGGTATATTCATTAAATATCACTATTTTTATACCGTATAAATCGCGTTTAGAATTCAAGAAAAATTTCTTTATCGTCGAAATCGATTTTGATGTAATTTCAATAAAAAATACAGACAAAAAATGTCGATTTATCACGCGATAACTATAAAAATGTGAAGCAAGCCGCGGGCGTAAATCGCTTTTGTAAGCTTCAAAATTATACCTATGAACTTAATTCAAAAAGTTTTGTGTCGATTTACTTTTTTCACGATACATGCAACCATCTTCATCCTTTAAAAGTTATTCTATTTTCCTCATTACTCATGCATGAAACAACAATATGCCACAGTAAATCGTAGCAAAGTACAGCTGTTAGTTATTTATAAAATGAAACAAATACATACAATACATGAAACAAAATACAGAAGTATAAATGTATTTCGATCAAAATTTTAGATAATTCTACTGAAAATTCTACTTGAAAGAACAGAGTTATGATTTCGTGATTTATTTCTATATTATAATGTACCTAATACCTATGAAAAACTCTATTTCCTTTTACGACTTAACTTGAGAACAATCTACGCATTTCATTCAACTTGCTTATAATTTGTCAAGCCTCTTATGGAGTGAAAAATTAGGGAAACAGCGCAGAAAATTGGATATTTTCAGAGAAGTAAAGCTATCAAAATGTTCGTGAGTAGAGGCTTACGAGTTAAAGTATTCTATAAAAGTAATAACGACCCAATAGATAATAACTTTAGTGTGTTAAATGCATGACGTAGTGACTAAAAAAAAATGTCTTAGAATTGTCACTACGTCATGCATATTATGGAGTTCGAGCGAACGTGAGCCAATTTTAGTTTTTCCTCTAATTGTTTATTTTAATAGCTAAATTAATAGCCTAATTACGTGTTAAACACTATAATGCATTTCCAGTAGCCTTGTGCATGTAATTGTCCAAACGCTCTGAGGTGGTGACGACACGCGATTTCAAACTTTGGGGCTCATCGATCCAATGCAGTCACGTCCCTTGGGCCGTGGAAATTAATATTAAATACTAACGCAAACAAAGGAAATTGCTTTATTGCATACTATGCTCTCTATTTTTAATTATGCAGGCGTGTCGAGTCATCTTTAGCCTTTAGTGTGTTTGAGCTATTTAAAGACTATATATGTAAAGTATTAAGACTATCAACTTACTTATCAATTACACAAAACAACATCGACTTTTCATTCAATCAAATAATTTATCCCAGTTACTTTTCATTAATTATACCTTTCATACATTATGTAAATGTATTTATAATAAATTCGGAATTATCTATCTGAGTCGTGTGAAGACGAAGCTTGAATTTTAAAATATCTGACTCCTTACGATCCCTCGTACGAGAGTTTCGACCATAAACATCAATCTAAATTTAATTCTAATTAATCACGAATATAAAGCATTATCATAATAACATTTTGAAGTTTTGAGAATTACGTGAAAATTAAAGGCTTTTTAAGTATGTTACTAAAATATCCAGAAAAACTTTACTCATGATAATAACTAGATACTTTTTCTTCTTTAAAATTTCGGATACGTACATCATGAGAAAGGAGTTATATGAAACTTAAAGCTTTAACTGACGTGAATTGTAATGGTATCACGTCTTCTGGTAGCGAAAATTTTAACGTAGAATTTGGCTAAAGACTGTATTTGGTACAAAAAATTTCATAATTCAGAATGTATTATTTTGTAATAAATGTATTGCCCTTATTCAAACGCGAGCCTGTGGAGGAGCTAATAAAAAAGTAAGATACGTTCCTGGGTAATTTTGGGTCGTAGATTTCAAAAATACACACAAAAAAGGGGTTAGTGGGGGGAAGTACCCTTTTTTCGGTGGGAAGTATATATCCCGTCATCTGTTCTCTCTTGTAAAAAGTTTGGATAGGTGGGAACTATAGCTCCCAGTGTCCACTCCAGACATCAATATTTTAAAACACTAGTTAGTTGCCCTGACTCCACTTGTGAATTTAATTATATCGTAAAAAATTATAAAGATCAAGTTTTTTAATAAAGGAGGTGAAAGTACTCATCAATGCAAGTTTATTTTACTGAGGGAAGTATTCGGGAATTGAAAAATGAATGACTTCAACATAAAAATGGCATTTTTTTAAAACAAAATAAAAACAATAGGTAAATACTAATGTACTGAGTTAAGATTTCTAATTATCTGATCAGGAAATAACGAATAACAATAAATAAGTTGCTTATACCAACTAAAAAAGATTTTTTAGACACACAGATTTTATATATAGAATTTCCGAATGTCGTGTGCAGTGACAAACACTGGGATGATATCTTCCCACTTAAAGACTTAATTTCAATCGACTCTACCAAGGTATAAACGAAAGATTCTGGGCATATTTTTACGTTTCACGCAACCGTAATATTATAGTCTAGTTTACATAGCTAGAACTCAAATCTACTTATCTAATTTTTTTTTAGCACTACACCAAAAACTAAAAAATAACGGTCGTTTTCGGCTGCAAAATCACGTCACCTGACTTTGACGTGTGTTTACCATGACATGTAATAATTCTCTGAAAAGTGTTTCCATGAAAAAAAGTTCTCTGAAATGTTAAGATTGCGTAGATAAATATTACACTGCATTAGGTTTAAGTATATAAAAATAAAACACGATTTACTTCAATCTGAGACGTGGGAAGTATAGCTCCCAGCGTTTTAATAAGGGTTAAACTTTATTACCACGTGACAATTCGTGTCGTACTTAGGAAGTATTGCAAGTTTCAGCGATATTCAACCATTAGCATAAAAATTATAGGGGTCAATAAAATGTAAGTTGGTCAATAACTATTAATTTTTCATTACTTCTATTTATTGTATAACGTATGTGAATCAAATGTATGTTGTATGTATGCAGTATATTCTTTTTTGTTTTAAAGTGAAACTTTTATTACATCGTCTTAAACTTTTTGGTCTGTGTCGCGTGTACTCGGCAGCCGACAGACACGCGACAAGCGCTACACAAAGCAATGTTCGGAACCGTTCGAACAGTTTCACTTTTACCGTGATTTCATAAAACCACACAACTTTTTTTTTCATTAGTATCGAAAGAATATAAATCTGCTTTCAATACCCAAATACAATCAACAGAAATGTTTTCAACTTCAAACGTGTATTGCGTCGTAAATGATCTATTAGCATTTATGCTATCAGTAGAAGCACTCTATTCACGATTAAATAGCAACAACCACACATAAATTAGGTACTCATAGATTTATATTAGTATTGCTTTTCGCAATGTACTAAATACGTTTTGGTTCTTCTGGAATATCACTGAGTTTATTATACAACTTACAACCGATTGGAAGTGTCTTTGTGACTTCCTACAGGTATAAAAAACCTAAATAAAAATTATTTTAGTACATACTTCAATGTAAATCTTCAGGTAAAATATCTATACTTGGCTGTTTAAATTCCGGTGCATACCTTATTTATCACTACATTGTATAAAACAAAATAGCTGTTGCTGTCTGTCCGTCCCGATGCATGCTTAAATCTTTAAAAGTACGAATTTTGAAGCGGTTTTTTCAAGAGGAAGGTTTTAGTATATGTTTTATAAGGTTTACAATACGCGGGCGCAAAGCTAAAATATAACCTAATAAACTGCAGGCGTGCAGGGTTGTATTATTTATACGTATGACAATTTTATCATCTTACCTTTTTTGAAATAAAATTGGCCCCACTAGAGTACCTATATTATTTAGAAAAATATTTTGCTTCGCCTTTTCCGACTTGAATTGAATTATTTATTTGGGGTTCGACTACAACTGTATAGCCAAATGTACAATTGCTCACCTGAGGTTTCCTTGCTTTTTTACGTTTTCCTCTATAAATATTATATGTACTAAATGCGACTGGCCGTACAAGAATGCAAGGGAAAGGAAAATGTAAATTGACAACTAAATAAACATTGTTTCTGTTTATTTTTGTTTGATATTGGACAAAAATAACGAAACGATCATTTCATATAATATTATCCCTGCTGCATTAAAAGTACTAAAACTGTCGAAAACAAGAACTATTTTAAATATATGCGTTGTTTTCATAGACTGCATTGCAGTGTTTACGATAGTCGGAACTAATTGTGCCATATCTTATTAAAATTGTTTCTTGACATGCTTCTTTACATTACTAAATTACTGAACATATTAATTATTTAAAAATGATAAATTGAGACATTTTTCTAGGTTTGAACCAGTTTACACTGGGTTAAAATAACAAACTGGCTGTTAGAACGAAATTTAATTAAAAATCGTATAGCTATTCAAAAAGGTTCAACAATTCGCATAAAGGATTATAATAAACATATTCTAACAGTAAACTATCCTAATGGATTTGAGACAGAAAGTTCCTCATGCGGCTCCATTTATCCAATTTGGACCCGAAATCTGATATATTTGACAACCCTCTACACAACTCAAACAACGTTGGGATACTTCTATCAAGAGCCTGAACAAAAACGTTTAGTCCAACATTGATTTTGACTCTTAGTTGTGTTCTTAGTGTGTTTACTTTGTCAGATAGGTAGTTCTGTATAAAGATGAATCAATTTGATTTAATGATACTATCCCTATCAACGAGCATACAATTATATAATTTATATTAGTTCTATACAATAATTTTAGCCCATAATTATAGCCCATAAAAAGTAAAAATTGCAAGTTTATAAGTTTTTGTTCTTCGTTACTATAAAACTAATTTGAAAACTTTTTTAATATTCCTGATGTTCCAGTTTTTTAACATTTTGAGACGTTGAGGGCAGTTTATCTTATGTTTATTATTATTTTTCCCTTAAAAATTAAAATCTAGAAGCCAACAATTTTAATTAGAGTGAAACTAAAAACCTGCGGCGTTTTACCCCCTTCACAGGTCAGTGAACTAATGTAACAACTAACAAGCTATGTTAGTCTCCAAGGAGATGTTGGAAAAAGATATACTGAGCTAGCACATGACCAAGATAATAAAGGCACATCATTAATTACAGTTGTGTATTTAATATGACATTTTTCTATGACGACTTGGTGAAATCAGTTACTAATTTCATTGCACATCCATTTTTTTTCAATGTTATTTATATTCATCATATTATAGTGTTCATTGTATTTCATGTATTGTCCTTTCTCTAGCACAAAAGACTGACCCAATCTTCCAGAAAAAAAAACTTTAATGTATACTTATATATTTTCTAAATGTAAATTTTTTATACGAAGTTATTATAATTGAAACGTGATTATGAGTTTAATAAATTGTAATTTGATGGCACACGTACACCCTACAGCTACAGAATAAAGCTACATGATAGAAAAACAAACAAAAATAGAAATAAAGAAAACGTCAACCATCCTCCTCCATATTAGGATCGGAAATATACTTTGACACAGGGTAGCGTAAATAAATAATGGCTTGCCCAAATAATTGTAACGCCATTATCCAAACAGTATCTAAAAATAGGAACACATTGAAGTTATTTTCTCAAGGAAGAAATAACAATGAAGCAGAAAAAAAAACAAACAAAGCAGATAGAAGAATCAAAGGAAAAAGAAAGGATGAAATAAGGACGATGGAACAAGAAAGAACGAATAAGAAGACTAAATTCGCTTACGTTTGAATTACGCACAATTATCCACATGGTTAATAACTGGCACATCGGGGGGAACATAATATGAAAAGTTCATGAATAAGAAGAAAAAAAGAAGGCAGAAAGAAGAAGCAAAAAAAGAGCGTTAAATTTACTTACGTTTGCCACACTTATCAACATGGTTAGTAACTGGCACATCAGGATGACACCGGCAGATCTTATGCACCTCGTCGCACACGGAGTCCGGGTACCCACACTCCATCACCGTGGAACAGGTGTCCCCATACATCATCTTACCCCGCTTTGAAGGATCTGAAATGTTTTAGAAATTATATTAAACACTGTCTGACGTTTTTGCTGCGCCAATTACTAATTTTTCTGTAGACAAAATTGGGAATTTTTTTACTAGTACAAACGATTCAGGAGAACAAATATAAATCACGTTTAAAGTTTTGTTTACTGTTACTGTTTTTAAAATAATTAATGCATTATAACTATAATGGGAATGGTTTCATGTAGGAACTAGAAAAGAAGAAGTAGGTACTAAATCATAAAACAAACAAGTACATACGTGGAAGCAAAAACATGTTGAAGTAAACAAAGTGAAGATATATTTTATAAGAAATTGCTACCACATTAAAATCACAATGGAGTCGTTTAAAATAATTTTATTTTAATGCATGTGAACAACTGAGTCATTAAAATGAATGCAGCAGATCGCATTAATTCATTAAAATGAACATGCAAGCATTCGGGTTCAATTAACGAGAAAACGTATCCGAGAATTTTATTAAAATATTTCTGCACTGTTTTGTTTCATGTTTCTGCAATGTTTTTTAAAACTTTTAAACACTATATTCATATAAATTTATGTCAAAATACGAGTGATAAAAACATTTATAAGACTTATTTCTTGGTGAAATTTTATAAAGAAATTACGTAATTTAATATCAAATGTATTTGAAAAGACGAGTGATAAAGACGTCTTTCTCGGTGAGCCACATTGCAAAAGTTTCTAAAGAAATTGCTAAAATTGGCTTTGTCAGGGAGTGCTCGGACTAACCGCACCTTTATAGAGAAACCCAATAAATTTAAGCCCGAGAATACCGTAATGTCCACAGACCAGAAAATAACAAACTGTTGTTTTTCATTTTGACCTATGCTAGCTTTGCCAAATTTTAATTGAACCTATCTGTAACTGTGAAAAAATTGACCGACTACCGAATGCAATTACATTTAGATCAGGAAGCTAAAATATTCCCAAAAACATTAAAAGATCATTGTTTTACATATAGGAACACGTAATATGTAAAAACAATTCTAAATAACATACATAATAATATGTTTGCAAATATTATGGTGGTGAAAAATTGGAACATGTGCTGAATATAAGATAACGTGAATAACAATATTAAGAGCGAGCGCGCACGAGCAACTTTGTCTCCGCAACTATTTTGTCTCTCCCATCAATTTGTATGGGGAGTTGCGTCGCTACGTGCGCGCACTTTCATACTAGCCCATGGGTGAAGAGACAAAATAGTTGCGGAGACAAAATAGTTGCGGAGACAAAATAGTTGCGGAGACAAAGTTGCTCGTGCGCGCTCGCTCTAAAGCGAAGAAGAACCAAATGTCACAAGGCAATAAGCGCTTATCTGAAACATTCAGGCTATGTGCCAAGACGCTTACATTAAAGATTGTAGAGCGTAATTACTAATTATCATATGTCCAAATATTGTGTACTATAGAGATCTACATTTGGAACAATCTGCTTTCAAGGAGGTTCAGATAATTTTGAACGAAATCGATAGTAAAGTTATTTAGGCAACAACAAGCTATTAATAATAGTGTGTACAGTGTAGGCTGAATTATTTGTTATATACATCAGTTATTTGTTTAGCCTTCACACATTATTTACCTATATAATATGTTACGTGTAAAGAAATCGCTTTTTGAACGAATAATTTAACCAAAATTTGTCATGGTCACAGTCAAAGATCTAGATATAAATTATTATCTACACAAAAAAACTTAAAGTTCCTTGTTATTTTAATTCAATTTAACCATTAGCGGCGAAGCAACGAGCACATTAAGTTGACTATGAAGCACCCCACGACCGAGCGAGTGAAGCGAACATGCTGCGTCACCGGTCGACTAGTGCAAAATCGACTTGTTGTATCTTCATCTAAAAGACATGTCATGGAGGAGCTCGGGTGGTTTCAGTTTTAGCTGGTTTCCCCCACCTCCCCTCCCTCCCTTCCCTCTCTCACGCAAAATAGGCGCTTGACGTCGAATTGCGGAGAAATGCCCGTATATTATTTATTTTTATTTTAAGACCTGACTACTTCGAGTAGTACATTTCATTATGGAAAGTAGAACATAGTTACCGAAGGTAGCGGTAGTGGTAACATCTTGCTCCGCCAGTGAGGGCGCGAGTGCCAGCAGCGCCGTGAGCGCGGCGAGCGTCGCCCGCCGACAGCGCTCGGCCCGCATGCCGCCCGCTGCGCCCCCGTCACATGCCAACCCTGTACATAGGAATAAAATTACGTAAAATTTGTATTTACCAAACAGTCTGCCGCGGTTTCGCTTTAAACATATTATAATAATATAGGTAGTCTATATCATTCAGGTACATTATCAATGGTAAATTATTTTTGAAATCCATTCCATATTTCCTTCAATGATTCAAACAGAGAAACAACCTCTAGCTTTATATTATTAGTGTAGGAATATAAATTTAATCAACAAATGGGTAGCTAAGCGCGAACCTTGAGAGCGCTTCGACTAATTCACAGTATTAAATTTGCCGAATTAAGTCCATCTTTATCACAATAATTTTCTCTTTATGTAGTCTTTGTGGTACGAAAGGTTCTTAGAAAATATACGTAAATATAATTTAGTAGAAAAGTAAAGTTAAGAAAAATAAATGATAATAATTATATTTTCGCGTGATGAGTTCGCACGACACACCATATTATTTTCATAAAACACTATAAATACCTACATGTATTATTAAAATTATATTGTAATGATAATTATTAGTATGGATGTTTTAAATATCATATTCATCCCGGATGTGGGATTGTCCCGCATGCAGAATATTGTTGTTGCTGTTATCGCCTCGAAAAGCAAGCACTTTTGCTAGGTATATACCTATATTATTTCTATTAATACAATGCATGAAATGGGCACTTGTAGATAATACGAGTGTGGAATATTCCCACTTGCGTTATGAAATCCGTACAAATTCAAAACCAAACTCTACAATATTGCAGGTACACCCTTCCTACTAGATATTATAGTAAACTAGCTTTCCGCCCGCGGCTTCGCCCGCTTTGTCTAAAACATAATAAATTATATACTAAAACCTTCCTCTTGAATCACTCTATCTATTAAAGAAAACCGCATTAAAATCCGTTCCGTAGTTTTAAAGATTTAAGCATACAAAGGGACATAGGGAAATACGGACAGAGAAAGCGACTTTGTTTTATACTATGTAATGATGATGCGTGAAAAAAGGTATATAATATTATAATTTATGATATATACTTCTGAAAAATGAAATGATAATTATTTTTACTATTGTATGCAAAACACAGTATTTACCAGTAGTTATTAATAAATAGGAAATCAATCGGTATAGAAAAGAACGGTTGGGTATAAAATATTGATTACGAAAAAAAAAATAATAAAGTTTTATTTCAAAGACTGTAAAGAGTGAAAAGATGAGAATATAATGAATAGATTCGTATATAATAAGTTACTTAACATTTACTGTTGTAGTCGGCGAGCTTCGTCAATGCTAATAGAGATCTTGAAAATAATGTAAATTAACTAAGTTTTTTCAAATATTCTCGTAATCTTTAAGAGCGCTACGAGCTTAAAAAGTTTGAAACATCTTTCCAATGCTTTATTACATTGTTAAAATGTAGGTAATATTCTACAATTCACAAATAATACATATATTGTACATAGCACTGTATATATTTTAACATAATGCATGTTATCATAACATAATATTAAAAATAATATTAACCTATACAAATATTTTTATTTATTGGCTGTGTAGAGTATATTGTAGATAAAGTTTTTCGACCATCTATTCTTTATTTATTACAAGTTATGCTCATACAATCAATATATTACATCAATCCTTTGTAACGTAGAAATTACTAAAGTACCTATACTGATTCATTTCCATTTCATTTGATGGTTATTATGGCCTTGTAGTTATAGCAGACAGTACATTTATAGTATTTTAACTAATAGTAGATAGTTTATTAATGTCCAAATCCAGAGGCATCTCTTTACAAACTTTGTTTCAAATATTATTAAACTCTTTCCATCTATTCTGCTTGTTAATTTTTCACAATCAAAACTTCTTAACAAAAAAAAAGTGTCTTTGCCGAGCAGACACATGACAGAAGTGAAACTTCTTTGGCAAGCTTCAAAGATAATAAAATCGTCGCCTTACTCCATGACGTGACGGGGTTGCTATAACACGACCCTGAAATTTTACTCTCATCGCGCCTAAAGAAGTTTCTCTTCAAAAATTTTGAAAAATCGAAGTTATTGTATTTCGGCAGAAAACCGTAGAGGTACTGAAAGAACTGTATTATAAACCTTTTACCCTCTAATAAATCAAACAAAATAAATCAGAAATCTTGGTCAACAAAACTTAAACTTTTCTTGGTACGCTGACGTCTGAAGTAAAACAAATTCTTAATCTTGAAATAAATTTTGCTCTTTCTAATAAATATTTTCAATAATAAAAGAATAATTTCATCAGTCGGCGCTTAGAATGTGACTGTATATTATTTATTCTATTAAATAAGAGAAGTAATATTTTATAGCAAGGTTGGAAAGGGTTAAGTTTATGAAGCAACCGCAAATTAAGTCACGTGGCATCCTTCGAGAACCTTCCAACTATTTGCAATATTCGATAGAAACTTTAAATTGTAATTCAAGGACCTTCCTCGTCATTCCATTATGATCTTGATTAAAATTAATGTCTTGTAATATATTCAGTTCTTTTGAATAGGTACTAAAGTTATATTGAAGGAAAAAGTAATAAATATCCCTTAATTATATAATTATGCCCAGTAATATTATTACAGGTCTATTATAATTTACTAAACCTTGAATATCGTTAAAGAAATGTAGATGTAAGCCCCCAATTAGAAACGTTACTGCATTAGTTTATTTGGGTACGAAATAAATAGGTAGCTAAAAATGTTAAGCATATTTGGGTAATTTACCTCGTCACCGGCGAAAAGCAGAAAAATACCTGTCAAAAGCCGTAATCATGTTACGAATACGGCAACTGAGTGTTTTTTAATATCATTATTTTCTGCTGATTTACAAAAAACTCAGTAAATTGCCTCATCAATCATGCTGCTAAGAAGGCGTTAGGGCCAATACAAACTACGAAAATTTCACGGAAACATTTGAATGCGTTCATAATCGAAACGGGCTAAACTATTAAAATTTCACCAACCGCTGTTTGAATCATGCATTGTTTAGTGCAGGCTTTAATTAGCGGCGAACCAAGCTAGTTGAAAATTATTATACCCCAAATTATTATTAAAAATGGCGTGCGTGAGTCACGCTCTTAAAATCCCAGCAGTTTAATCATTGCGTATTGTAGTTATAACAATACCGCTTATTTAAAGCGCAGAACATATTTGGAAAATTTAAAATCCAAACAAAGAATGTGGTTGAAATTAAAATCTTGAAACTCAGTAATTACTGTATGGGCGATGTATTGTGATGAAATAAAGGCCTTGAAAGACGCTGAATAGCAAGGAAGGAGATAACTATTTTGTGAATCGATTAAAATGCTCTATATACATTTTAAAATCATAATGTAGTGCATAATATAATGCAATTGCACACCTTTTAAAAGATCAATAGCAAAGAGTATTACGAGACTTCAGTTGTAATATTATTTTTATATATCTTTCAAATTTTGTAAGAAATTGTTTCAGCGGGAGTTTTTTTTTGTTTTTTCAAAATAAAATAATATTTATTATTTAAAAACAAAGTCTTTATTCAGTGAATTTAATACTGATTTATTATTATGATTGATGAATATTTTTAAATTAAAAAGCAATTACAACTTTTTGCATAACTTTCTTGAATAAAATAAACATAATTTGTTGACTAGTTTCTTATGATGACATCAACTTTAGTCAGCAACTATTATTATAGACTTACTAAAGTTATAATTCATATAGAAGTTCTTGTTTAACTTAAAAGCATTTCATAGTTTCGATCATTAAGGGTTATGGAGTATTTTCAAGGTTGTTTGGTAAAATAGGTGTAAAACCAGATCGTTGTATATCATCCACACGATATTTCAATTGTACGATGTATACTGCATTCTTTTAGTTTTAGATGCATTTTTCTATCTTTTATCTTTTATTTTGTATTAAAAGTTTTATTGTTTTACCTGTGTTCCTGAAAATATAATATGTTTGTTTAAGGGGAACCGCTATGTTTGTTATGGTACTGTGTATTTTTTTATTATAATTACATGTTTTTTTTTGTCGTATGACATTTGTGGCCACAACAGGTTATGGCTGAAAAACAGCGGTGAAAGCAGTGGCCTTTTGGTCATTGTTTTCTCCATATGCTGAATCCATACCCTTTTCGTGGTGATTTTTTATTTTTTTATCTGTACCTATTACTTTTTTTGTTTTGTATGTATTTCTCTTTTTACCACGAATAAATGATTTCTATTCTATTCTATTCTATTCTATAATTAAAAACACATTACTGTTGAAATCACTACAAAATAAAACACTTTAATAACTCCTTTCTATTCTACTTTGGTTTATATGCAAGAACAACTTCAAGAGTTTACCGAACGCTGCATTCAGTGAGTTTACTCGGACTCTTCAGAGCAAATTACTTTCAGCGACATTTTTGCAAAACGCCAAAACAAAACCATATCTTATTGCATAGTCTCAAAGTTGCATTTAGTCTGTTCCAGTCACGCATGCGTGGTCAGGATACCGCAGTGCGCGGCGCCTTCCCGACTAGCTTAAGCGTGAGCTTCCACCATTAAAAACGTAAAGTTGTGACGTATGGACAAATGTTTGAGCAATGTTACAAACGTTTGATCCAACTTTGCATTACAAAGGCCTGCATCGTACGTGTAATTGACCGGGTGACCTAATATCCATTTAGTTTTCACATAAAATGCACGCTCTCTAAGGCTATACATACATTTTGTGAGCTCGTTTTCAAGATATCCACATTCATTGTTATTCTTGCTTCAATTCTTGTACAACTTTGTTTGGCTTCTCTTTGGAAAACAAACTTGAAGTAGGTCTGTGCTCGTGGTAAAAGTATTAACATAATACTATTACTCATTCCCGGTCATTATAAGTTTGCCTGGAACTGTTCGTAGAATTACGGGTATTAAAGTTTTCTGGACTAATAACACTGCGTTACAATTAGCTTATGGCATATTTTTTGTACTTATAACCTTCTGTGACCTTTTTAAATGTAACACTCCAGCAATTATTTAAACATTACATAGTACTGGGAAAACTTACATTTTCATAAACAATGTCTGATAAAAATTGTAATGATTTGTAATATTCAGACAAAATAAACATTGTATGTGTACAAAAAAGTTCGGAATAAAGTTATTTAATACTTAAATACTTAACACTGAATAAAAAAAATATATAAAAATAGATAAATATCGATATGGTCATAGATACAAAACTCTAGCAATTATTATAAATTAGTAAGTAATCATCATTTATATTCCAGAAACGCAATATTTACGCGTAGCGAGTTATACCCTCGTCATAAAAATGAAGCCATCAATAGCAATTTCTCCTCCCTTCTGTATTGGAAATTAGATCCTGTAGATGCCAAAAAATCTCAAACATTTTCGTCAGTTTGTGATTTATTTCATTACAAGCGAGGAATATTAGGTATTGATTTATCATAAATAAAGTAAAACATGTTGTTCATAAAAACCTTATCGATCTAATCAGGATTTTTTCCATTTAGTCTGCAAAGAAAAAGGTCGAGAAAATTGGGCAATCAATCTTTCTCATACGCTTTCAAATAAACCTCACGTCTAAGAACTTAAGTAATGCTGTACGTATTGTAGTTATTCACGTTGTATAAAACACATGAAATCGTACCTAAACATCCACAGAAGCGCCGAGTCATAAAAGTCGGAAGAGGCAGGGCCGAGAAAGCTGTCAACTTGACTAAATGAAGATCCAAAGTGAAGACCCAATCTTTTCGATTGTTATTCATGACGCTTGGAGTCAAGTTTCGCTGAAATTAGCGAACCTTTCTAAAGCTCCCTTTAGTTATCTGGACCGAGAGAGTAATTATCTTTTGTCGTGGAAAATCTCAAGTGCCGCTCATCATTGTCTTTTTATGTTAACACAAGCACATTCTGAACCGAAGTCTCTTGTGTAAATGTCACATTTATTTATAAACACCGGGGAACAAAAGCCAATTGACTTACCTATGTGTTGCGTTTACCTTTAAATATATTGTTTATATATATTTACAAGACAGATATTTTTAAATGTCTTTATTTTACAGTTTTCTAGTATGGAATCGTGCTATTTAATGAATCAAATCGGGAAGTTCATCTATCTGTCGTGGCCATATCGTAGATTTGCTCATTTCATGATATGATCGATCATTTCACGAAATGGTCGCATTTCATGAAATGGCCAACATAGTTTGATCAGATCGTTAAATCGTCAACGTTTCACGATTTGGCCATCCACATTTGGCCAGATCGTATAAAATATAAAGAGTCCATAAAATATTAAAAAAAATCAAAATATTCTAAAAACTTGTTTAATGTCATTTATGTGTTTAAGTTAGTGCCGCGGCAGCGGCCGGCGAATGCCAGAAGCGAATCGTTTTTGCAATAAAAAACAGTTAGGTTAGGTTAGGTTAGACTTTGATAAACAACGCACGAGCCGAGCGAGCAAAGCGAGCGTGCCGCGGCAGCGGCCGGCGAGTGCCAGAAGCGGATCGCTTTTTAAAAAACAAACAATTATAATACTATAGTAGGCTGTAGGATATATAAATATATATTATCCTAAAAGAAAAAATGCGTCTTAAATTATTTTATTTAAGACGCATTTTTTCTTCAATACATACCTATAAGATATCCACATTTTCCATAGTACTCGAACCGTCGTAAATTCTTTGCTATGACTTTCTTCATATTGTTATTAAACGAATTATGAAGTTTTTAACTGTCATCGCCATCTTATCACATAAACACAGAGCTTGCAGCGCCTCTACCAATGATTAATGTAACCATTTTACGATATGATCAAATAATTTTGATCATTTCATGAAAAAAACGCGCGTTTAGTTGGCCATAAATCGTGAAACGATTTCTTATCATTGATCTGCTCAAGCCACATCATGATGTGGGCAAACTAAATTGGCCATTTCACGAAATGCGACCATTTCGTGAAATGGCCAATCATATCATGAAATGAGCAAATTTACGATATGGCCACGACATATCGACAACCAATTATTATCCATCTATGTACCAGGTAAATTACCAGCAATCAATTCTTTGTAAACCGCCTTTTATTTTGTAATCTAAGGTCACCGTTTTTATTAATATGCGCATAACCCAAACACAGATTTATTTTCATTTCAAATATAGATAACATAAAGTTAAGTAATACGTCATAGCACGATAGATTTCAATTTTCAACGTCCTTGTTAAAACTTGGCTAGATCCGATGCAATGCGTATATCCTTGCGCAAGTAATGACCCAGAATTCTCTTTCTAAGCTTTCCTATTCCCTTTTTATCTTCAATTATTTGATAAGAAAATCTGTTGATTGCTACCATTTGGAAGATACTACTTGATTGCTACTTCATGATAAGTTGATTGAATTGACTTTGATCTTTCTAAATCAGACATATTCGACAAGTTACAAAATACTATGGAGAATATTGCTTAAATGTTAACTTAAAATTTAGCCACTAAACTTCGACAATTTAATTAATATTCACAATAAAATTATTATAACTTCAAAGTACAACCCGGTTCATGAAACAATTGAACAGTTTCTGGGTAGCCCAGTCCACTATCGATTCTGGCGACAGGCCTTTCCACTGGGAAAGTCCTAGATCACAAATAAACCGCTGTAATCAATACTAGGTATACGCTGTCTGCACCATTTATTCGCGTGGAATGAGCCGGGTCACGAAGGTTATATTGATAAGATGACGACGTTATGGAATTTATTCAATATTGTAATGGGATTCTCACCTTTTGACTATACTAGGGAGAGTCAAATTCCTGTGTTCTATATTAAATGGAAGTGGGTCGCGTTCTTTTGAACAAAAAAATTCAGGCATAAAGAAACATTCATTTATCTATTTCAAAGTTTAGTAAGATCGCAACTTGAGTACGTTTCGCCCATATGGAATCCCTTCTATGACATTTACAAAAATAAATTAGAAATGGTTCAAAAAAAATTCTTACGGTCTCTTAACTTTCGTCTACATTTGCCTCGTTGTTCTTATGATAATCTGTTGGTCAGGTACAATATGATGTCCCTGTCTGGCAGGCGCTCATTAAGTGACGCACTTACTCTCAGAAAAATTTGCTTGGGTGAAATCGATTCTCCATATCTACTCGAGTCATTGTACTTTCGGGCCCCAACAAGACCTTGTCGTTCCAAAAATCTTTTTCACGTAGGGCACACAAGAACTAATGCCGGTCAACGAGCGCCACTCCATAGAATGTGTAATTTGCATAATTCTCTACTTAATGACACTGATATGTTTTCATGCTCTCAAATTAGTTTTAAGAATAATTTAAAGAAGTTGTTTATTTAATTAATAGCAGGAGTTGTTAAGATAACTGTTTGCTATAGATTCTGATTTTTTCTGTTATTGTTATTTTATGTATTTAATATGTACACAGTGAGACGTTGAGGGTGCAATTTAGATTTAATAGCCGAATGTTACAATAATGCTATCTTATTATATTTGTAATTGTACCTGTGTGTTCTCCAAAAAAAAAAAAAAAAAAAGAAGTACTCGTATAATGAACATTGCGCTGGTTTTTCATTGTCTATTTTAATTCTTTAGTTGTTTATAGAAAATGTTTCTGTTTTAATACTTAAACCTTACATTTATTTAAAATTTTGCGTTCTAAATGTATACGTATCTAAGTATCCATGACGTCATCCCAAATTACGGCCAAATTTTGTTAACAATTGGTTCACACAAAGTTTCAGATTTATGTTAACATTGATGATATTCACCACATGTAGGTAGGTATTGATATATATCATCAAAGACAACCTACCCTTATCATACAGGGGGTCGGTGTAGCTTCCGCCTCAAGATAACGTAATATCCGCCTAGTTATAACTTCCGACAGAACTGCCTTTTTAGCGCCAAAATAGATATTTCAACTATTAAACACGTAATTAAGAAATAATGGGTCCATCACAGCTTTAACAGTCGTTAAATTATTCAGAAGAAAAACATCCAAAAGAAATTTTATGTAAGTTCTGGGAAGGCTGAATTAAAAAGTTTTTGGGATCAAAAAATGTTTGAGTTGAAGTTTAGTTTTGAATAAGAAATGGGGACTTTGCTTGAAAAATATCTATCAGGGTTGAAGCTAAAATTTCCATTTGGATTCACATTTGATATACTATGTGGATATCATAATATATATTATATATAAATCTCGTGTCACAATGTTTGTCCTCAATGAACTCCTAAGCCACTTAACCGATTATAATAAAATTCGCACACCATATGCAGTTCGATCCAACTTGAGAGATAGGATAGTTTAAACATGTAGGTACCACGGGCGAAGCCGGGGCGGACCGCTAGTATTATATAAGGATAGAGGTAAATAAGACATTAATTTGAATCTCTATGTCTCCTCACATGTATTCTTCTCTACTGTTAACGTCTGTTTTAAATATAGGTTTGATATTTTTGGATGTAAATATTGTTCAAAGGCTGAAAGATATAATATGGCCAAGGTATGGCCTTGTAAGCATTCAATGAGTCGGCTTGCAACAGAGACGCTCCCAGAGGTCAAGGCTTACACGATTGCGGTTTCTATAACATTAGATAATTCTGAACCATTAAGTTTCGGTTTTATAAAGTTTTAATGACATTAAAAAGTTATTTTATACATTGTAACATGAGATCTATACAATATAAGATGTAAAATTTTAGATTTTTTATAGATTCAACTCGATATTTTTTAGAACGAACAGATACTACGAATAATACGATTCAAAAGATATAACTACAAAAAGCTAAAAAAGCTTATACTTGGAATGTAAATTTAAACAAAAGGACCGAAAATGCAACCATGCATGTAACTCGAAATGCATTGCAGTACCAAATATGCGCAAAATTTTACGATAAAACTAACATGCTTGAAATTGGTAACTTATCAAACCCCTTCTTGTGTTTTGTTTTAAAATACAATTTAAATTGTACCACATCGTATAAAAATTAATACACTATTATGATAATAATTATAACTTACCGTTAGTTAAACGTACGTTTTATTAGAAACTAGCGGTCCGCCCCGGCTTCGCCCGTGGTACAGTTTACGTTTTCTCTACATAAGAACCATCCTCGTACTTCAAGGAATATAATAAAAAAAGAATTATCGAAATCGGTTCAGCCGTTCTCGAGTTATGCGCTTACCAACACATTTTGCGATTCATTTTTATATAGGACTAGCGGTCCGCCCCGGCTTCGCCCGTGGTACATATTTACGTTTTCTCTACATAAAAACCATCCTCGTACTTCAAGGAATATAATAAAAAAAGAATTATCGAAATCGGTTCAGCCGTTCTCGAGTTATGCGCTTACCAACACATTTTGCGATTCATTTTTATATATAAGATTTCTGGTTTGATTAGAAAAAGTTGGTACCTACTATGCAAAAAGTTTACTTACACTAAAAACACATAGTTAAAACATAATATTCTAACACACTTCAATTTTTCTACTCCCATGACTCTATTCTTTAAAAAAATGTCACCCTTCTATGTACGGCATGGACATGAAAATGTATTGTTTTAAAACAAACGGTTGAAATACATGAATACTTTGGTTAAAGCAAATATAAAACACTATTCATAGACTGGGGTAGAAGCCTTTGAAAATAATGAAAAGATAAAAAAAATCGCAGTCGGATGAAACCCATTAGAAAAGGAGGGGAATATGATAAAAATGTAAGGAAAAATAAATTACGGTCAATCCGAGTTCGGGAAGCGGGAGGGGGGAGCTTTTAAGAGAAAAAAATGGTTTCTCTCGATTTCCGACAAAACTACAAGTCCTATAGAAAAAAGTTCAATGGCAAAGTTGTAGGTAATTAAAAGTTCTACAACTTTTGTATTCACAATTTTTTCACATAACCTAAAAATTTAGGTGAAAAATTCAAAAAACCAAGTTTTTGGTCTTTTATTTCTACCTACTTCAAAATTTATTTTTTTTCTACGAAATTTGGTGGAAACTTACTTTATTATGTCCCAAATACACTGTAATTTATTTGATTGAAAATATTTATTTTTTCGCCTTATTTTGAATGAATACCAAAAAAACAACCTAATTTTCAATCGAAAAGTCACCCGTCAAAATATCAGCTTTTTTCAAAAACTTGGGGTGCCTTTTATTCATTGAAATCTCTACTTTCATATGGTGTAAAAAAATATAAACACCACCATAGTAAATGTTCTCAGGAAATGCATACAAACAGTGTGATAATGAGCTTTTACTAAATCAGGCACACTTCTTGAACTCTATATCTTCTCTTGTATCGGTTTTTCGGTAATATTTCAAAAGAAAAATAATTATCTGTTCTAAGTTTAATATTTTACAGCATATTCAAAAGCAAAATGATGTCGATAAAAACATTTCAGGTAGTTCGAGAAGTGTGCCTGATTTAGTAAAAGCTAATTTTCAGACTGTTTGTATGCATTTCCTGAGAACATTTACTATGGTGGTGTTTATTTTTTTTACACCATATGAAAGTAGAGATTTCAATGAATAAAAGGCACCCCAAGTTTTTGAAAAAAGCTGATATTTTGACGGGTGACTTTTCGATTGAAAATTAGGTTGTTTTTTTGGTATTCATTCAAAATAAGGCGAAAAAATAAATATTTTCAATCAAATAAATTACAGTGTATTTGGGACATAATAAAGTAAGTTTCCACCAAATTTCGTAGAAAAAAAATAAATTTTGAAGTAGGTAGAAATAAAAGACCAAAAACTTGGTTTTTTGAATTTTTCACCTAAATTTTTAGGTTATGTGAAAAAATTGTGAATACAAAAGTTGTAGAACTTTTAATTACCTACAACTTTGCCATTGAACTTTTTTCTTTAGGACTTGTAGTTTTGTCGGAAATCGAGAGAAACCATTTTTTTCTCTTAAAAGCTCCCCCCTCCCGCTTCCCGAACTCGGATTGACCGTAATTTATTTTTCCTTACATTTTTATCATATTCCCCTCCTTTTCTAATGGATTTCATCCGACTGCGATTTTTTTTTGTTTCAAAAATTATCTACTCTAGTCTATCAGTTTTCCGCGAGTCTCAAACAAAAGAGATACTATACGAACGTACGTAATGAACTCTTTAATACTTAGAGCAGGTAAACAGAATTTTTTCAAAGGCTTTGAAGTAGTTTTCATCTCTTTAATATTTATATTTTCATTACTGTGCATATAAGGTACTTCCATCTTGCTACTTCTTGATAAAATCTTGTTAATATTAAATTAGTGCATACGTTTTTGGTTCTTTTTATACAAACGTACAAAATATTCTGTACTTCACTAGATTTTATGAATATTACGGGACTGTTCATAAGTTAGAAACATGAAATATATAAACGAAGTTTATTCGTCGTGTAAATGCGCTGAATAATACATATTTAAGTTTTACAAGATAATGTAATAAAATAAAAATGTATATACTTTACACAAAGAAAATAAGTATCATAACCGAAGGGTTTTAATGGTTTTAATTTGTTACAAGCCTCTAATCTGTTCCAAGCAAGGTTAATTATTCACAATTCATAAAAATTTAAGCTTTTTGTCTTTATTACTGCCGTGCCTGATACGATCCGGTACGAAAGGTACCAAGTATTAAAATATTCACACTGACAAAGGTTATATCTTAGTCAGCGTTTTACAACGACAGACATGAATACTATTTCACTTACATACCTATTTGAATATTACATGTCACAAAACTATCATATCAATATTAATAAAAGTTGTGTAATTATATTATATTATGCTTTAAAATTTTTTTATTTAAAATTAAGTAAGTATACCTAATTAAATGGGGCGGCTGAAAAACAGCGCTGTATGATACGTATGAGTTTTGACAGCAATTGCTGAGACGCAGCTTTTTGTTTCTTTTAAATAAGAACTTTAATAATTTCTCTACTATGTGCACTCTTATATTGTGCGAGAAACAATTGTATTTTTATTTATTTATATTAATTTATTAGTAGATTAGATTTTTAAAAGTTGGGGACGATAATGAGTAATTAAAGAGTTTTTGATAGTATTTAATATTTATTTATGAATTGTTGAACCCGGAAGAAGCCGTAGCAAACTGCTATACGTATGTCCGTATTTCCATTAAACAAGTATGCTATTATCTGTGGAAGGCTTCATTGTTAAGCTTTTTACATCAATTATGCTGTCAAAGAACCCGCTTATAACCCGGCTTGGTCTATTTTATACGAAGTACGCTCTTTTGATAGTAAATGCAAAGTTAAAATATTTTATTTTTAATAATATACCGCAATTTTTGAAATATTACACATTTTATTTTAAAAAGGTTTCGTTACATATAATTTTCAGCTACATTTATCTACTTGAAAGCCTCGCGTAGCATCGGATTAAAGTTTTAGTATGTTATATTAAACGTATTCGCTTCAATAAAAGAAGTAATTTTAGCTAAAACAGTTTTAAAAGTACTCTATAAATTGATGACTCAATAAACTTTACATTAAATTTAAGTAACATTTTGCTCACCTCTAAGCTATCTAGTCTAAGACCAACATTTTTATACCTATAAAAATAATGTGCTGTTTCGAAGAATTTTTATAACAAATCTTTAATATAATATATTAAAGATTATATATATTATATAAATCTCGTGTCACAATGTTTGTCCTCAATGGACTACTAAACCACTTAACCGATTATAATAAAATTCGCACACCATGTGCAGTTCGATCCAACTTGAGAGATAGGATAGTTTAAACATGTAGGTACCACGGGCGAAGCCGGGGCGGACCACTAGTAATTACATAAATTACAAACCAAGAGAGCTTTCTTACGAATCGCTTCCCTATACAGCCAATCACGTTACTAGAACTTTGAAGATATGAAGCAATCTGCATAACGATGCCCATCAAGCCAGCACTATTGCTAACATTAGCAGCCAATTAATAGCCTAATTTAGTAAGTTACATAGACTGAATAGGTATTGATCTATTTAATAGACATTGCTTAATATACTACACAATTCAAATGAGGTGTATAACCTAGTGGTGCATACCAATAGGAATATCTGAAGCGGAGAGAAATTAGCGATGAAATTACGGTTTCATAATGTTGTACACGTAATTACAGCGGTTTATGCCACAATTAGGTAAATTTATCCTTAGAGACACTGCTTGTTTCTGTATGAACAGAAAAATTATGATGTAGTAGAAACTTTAAAAATTGTCTGTTGATACGTAATATTATAAATAAAATAAAAAAGAGTGTGTGTGTGTGTCGAGCACACGTGTCAGAAGTGAAACTTCTTTGGCAAGATTCAAAGATATCAAAATCACTTCAAAATGATTTTTATTTTTATAAAAGTAGACAGTAAGTATGATAATAATCAAATTGAATATAAATTCCTCAGCCTCCCTCGTCTCAGGTGGTAGACATTTTAACAATACGCAATCAGTGTTATTTGATACAATTTGTAGCTTTCAATAAGACAATGTAGCGGGGGAGACGAAAAGTAATTTCTGTCATCATCAAAAAGTTTAAATGGCACCGGTTTGTACTTCTGCTACAATAATTATTATATCTTGGTAAAGGTAAGATACAAATAAATATAATAAAGCTAAGTCGTACGAACAACTTACATTAATGCTAAAGAATTAGAAAGAGATTAAAGAAAGTCTAACTACGTTGGGATAGCGATTATAATAATACCTAATGACAAAAATGAACCGTTATGATAATACCATAAAGATAATGTCTATCAAAAGCATATTGTGTCTATCAAAAGCATAAAGTGCAACAAGAAATATTAATCCAACCACTCAAACCTTTAACCCGTAGATTAGTAACACCGGGCCAGCCACAATTTTGAGCATTATTACGACCCCTGTATAACATTTTAATCTCCAGGGTTCTAATCGTATTCCTTGCTAGCTTTACTCGGGTTTATACAAATCTATGTAACAATATAAATATTCGCTAATCTCCTTGTACCCAAATAAAGCGGTGAGTTACCCGGGCAACCTTTTATGAATAAATAATTAAGAGCTCTCGAGTCAACGTACTTCGGAGCAAGCAATCCGTGTAAGAAAAGTTAATGGATTATCGAACGCTTTTTGTAAGGAATTGGAATTGGAAGTTATTACAAGTAAAATAAGCATTGGATTTTTTTACCTGGGAAATTGATTTGAAAGCTTAATTAATTTGTGAGATTTCTAAGGTTATGGCATTTTCAAAATAAATTGATTATTGTATTTTACATCATTGTACAGTCGAAGAAAATTCAATTTTACATTTATGTTACTGCTTGAAGTAATACTCATGTACTCTATCAATTTTATAGACCATATTAGGCAGACAATCGATAAACGATGTCATTTAGTAAGTACGTCTACAAACTGAAACTGGTAATATATGTATGAACTTTGGCATAGTGATAACACTTATAAGATTACCCTGACGATTTACAATGTAAACTAATTAATTCAGAAGCATGGTTTAGTGTCTCCTTCCTTAATTGATTCACATCACACTAATGCAAGCACACTCACATACACGCACACACACACATAATATTATATTCTATTAATCTACCAGATACTAGATAGGTAGCGTGCCATAGCCATTAAGATCAACTCATTGACGTCACTATCCAATTCCGATTTCGAAAAAAAAAAGTCTGTAGCTAAGAATATAAAGTACCTACAATTTTTTATAGGATGGGCGATGATCAGTTTAAAATAATTTGAAAGGAATATATTAATTAATGATCAGTTCATATTAAGCTTAAGCGAACGTAATATTAATAATATATCATTTACAACACTGAAATCTAACGTCGGTACGTTAATTAACCCATTGACCACCGAGCGGCCCGATCGGGCCGCGACACAATAGATTTTCTATTGTGTCTGTGATTCCGGGACTGAGGGATTAAAATGTTCAGAAGCTCTGACAGTTCAATTAAAAGTCAAATGGAATTAGTTTAATACGGACTTATTCAGAATAAGTTAATGACCCCTAATTTTCTAATAAGGTTCGCATGTCGATTCAGCTTTTATACTAGCCTACAATATTAAAATAACCCTACAATGCCCATAAAACAGACGAAATATTATGATTAATTGCATGTATAAATCTTGTCGTTATGTGAATTTACCTTAGTTTATTTTTACTCAATTACTTACCGAGTTAGTTGTATTTGCAAGGATTACACATTGTAGTTTAAACTTGACTATGATAGTTAGTACTAATGTTTTAATCGGTACTTAATATTTATCAGCGTTGATAGATGTCGTTTTGTCTTATAGCCGAATGCCGATTAGATAATTAAAAATCGCCTTGAAGAAAAATTTGACTTAAAATAATACTACTACTGTGTATTATCTACTTTACAAAGATATCACTATAAAATCAGCTTTCGAACAAAAATAAACGAAAATAAAATCTGAGCATTTATCTGAAAACTGTGTTAAATAAAATCTGATTATTTCTCTGTTGCATTCTATAAAGTATTTTTACAACGCGAATAAAATGAATTGATAACAATGTAAACACAATCCCTGAGGCACATTCGATATTCCAGTATAAATACGACTTCAGTAAAATATATAATTTGTAAAAGCACATTTTCGGTGCCTGTTTTCGACTGAAATGAAAACATTGCATTTAAAGCCACATTCGAGTGTTTTTGCAGTTGCGTTTAAACTCTGTTATTTTGGATTTTGAATTATGTTTTCATTTAACCGTGTTTATCTCACGAGCTTTAATTGCTGTTTTGTCGGTCTGCTAACATTCATAACATGAATTTTGTACGAGATAGCACTGCACACGTATTACGCAAACTAATATTTAATGAGAAGCAAATTAATACTTTATGTTCATTAAAATATGACTCTTTTTTGGGAACAAAATGTGTCAATCTTTTTCCTTGAATAATCCGACCGTCACCTGTAAAAACGCTATAATAACACCTAAATGTAAAATAACATAAAATACATGTGGTAAACATACAATTTATTATTAATTTAGCTCATAAATTCCTTCTGAATGTTAACGCACATTTCAGCCGAGTTCCTACCTTCGCACGTGAAGTAATTCAACTTATGGAAGAATAACATATTACCTACTCTTTGTTTTTAGTAATAAATAAAATATTATGTATATTATAACTGTTACAATAAATTAACATATTATAACCCATTTTATTGCGTAGCTAATATATTATTTAAATAAAAATATATTATAGAATTAAGAAGTTGGCACAGCATACTTTGCCGTTGAAGTTAGGTACGTTATGATGGTCAACCATAGAATAATATATTGCATTTTATAGAGCTTATCAAAAAAACAAAATGCAAATTTACTTTATAAGTTCAACAAGTTCATAAAATAATATTATTATAATACAATTTAAAACAACAACGCTATTCCAGCGCATATTTTAACAATTAAATTTATTAACTCTTTTACTGTTTATTATTCTGCTATCTTTAAAATGAATTGTGTAAATTACTACAGGTATGTCTTTGTTAATTACAACAGTATTTATATAGCGCTAAATATAAAATCTAGGCGTCACTTGCGTGTCCAAGTAATCAATAATTTGAAATTAAACAGGCACTTTTACATTCAAGTGAACTTTGAACCGATCGTAAAACCTTTTAGCTCTTTTTGAATTTTGTACGAAGCAAAACTCAATGCGTGACCCGAATACACAATATGAATGGAGATGTTCTCTGTTGGCATTCGTTAGATAAAATACATAAAATATAAAGGAGTTTAAGAGAATTTCAACACGAACTCATATCATCTATGATATATGAGCCATCGTTTAAAATGTAAGAAAATTTTAAAACGAATCGAGTATGACATAAGTTGCTATGCTATATTTATAAAAATAACTTTTATTTAAAATTCTGGTACTTGTAGAAATGAACTACAACTAACATGTTCAAAAGATAATTATTGTTATGTACAAATTCAGCAAATACAATATTTTGTGTACCTATTTCATTAAAAAGTGATAACGGTCATTGTTATAAACAATCTCTACAAGAAAATAATATCATGTGACTGAAAAATGCACATGCCTATCTACACATAATGTACAACCATAAAGTTCCTTCAAAATTATAGTGGCTTTAATCGTATTATTTAATTCTTACACTTGTTATATAAACAACTTAAACATAATATCTACATAAATTTAACACTAATCCTGCAACAAGCAGTGTAAAAACATAGTCCAAAAGTTCTTAATGCCGGTACTTAAGCCAAGTGGATGTGCTAAAGTCGAAGAAGATTTTCAGATGGGTGAATTAAAGGCACTTTTCCGCGGGGTTAATCTTCTTTTGTAGAGCGGATTAAGCTTTTATGGAATGAGTTATTAAGTATCTAATCCGATGTATTGACAGTCAACAAGACAGCGTTTGATGCAAGACTAGATAAAATCAATGGCATTGGTTTCAATCGCAACTTGAACCGGAGTGTATTTCGTGATAAAAGATCACTTTAGTGACAACAATTCGCAGGCCAATCTCACGAGGAACTATTACTATACTAAATATTTTAAACAAATACATTTTATCAAAAATGTATTCGTTTAAAATATTTATAAGTAACGATTGAGGGTCAAATGGCAAGCGGTATTTATCCTTCATTCGCCGCCGCGCTTTCGATAACTGCAAGTGCGTAGGAGTCATATCAGTCACATGACTTTGGGATAAGACCATTGCAATTGGACTTATTTAAAACATAAATCAAACTTGAACTCAAACTCAAATATTTACCTATTCAATTAGATTTCTTCTAGAAGCACTTTAAATTCGCGCTTCAGGCCGTTGGGATCTCTCCTTATAAATGTTTCAATTCAGTTAACTTCATATTTTATCCGCGTTGACATATCATTAATTCATCAACAAACCACTTTCCAAATCATTCTTCGAGTGAATCAATCTTGCAAGAGACGACAAGGATCGACGTAAGGACTACATTATTTATGTTTCTTTATTTTAACCGAGGTTTCGAAAAACGAGAGAAGGTTCTTATTTTATAAGCATAACTTTCAATACATGTTTGATATAACCTGTGTAATTTTATCATGGCAGAAGTACATAGTATTATAGGTAGTCGTTACCAGAGGCGGCTCGCCCTAAGGAGCGCTGGTGCAGTGAACTCCCATAAATAATTATAATAAAATCATACTCCTTAATTTAATTATTAACATTAATTATTACTATTTAAAATCAATCGTAATCTTTAAAACTAATGTTAATACCAATGAATATATCCATCATTCCATCATCACATAAACCTGTATAATACCTACTATATTATGTAACGCGCGAAGCGGTGCGCTCACGATTGCGCTCCAATGAAAAAAGATTTAGTACATTTCCTAATACGAAATCCAATAGGAGTGAAAGAGAGGGTTTTGCCAGGGCGCTGCGCGTGAAACAAAAGATTTTCTATGGAAAAGTAGCAAAATTCGGAGCGCCGCACCCGCAAACGTTGCCGGTTCGTTTTTACCGCCCGGCAGGACAGCGATTGCGCGCGCGGCGCGATGTTGCCAGTTTCCACTTCTATAATATAAACAAACACTCGAGTCAACTTCAATGCACGCGCGCGATTCATGCAATTTTCTAATTAAAATTATAAAATACGTGTTGAAATAGCCTGTAGTTATCAGTATTACTTGTGAGTGTTAAAATGAACAATAATTATAATGTGGCGTTCATTAAAAAGTGTGATAAAACGTTACAAATTCGGCTTGAATGTAAAGCTAAGGGACCGCCACGGCCTGAACTTGATCTTACGCAAAAATGTACGACAAAAACGAAAACATATACGCGTGTGTTTAAATCTGAACAATATGTGAAAACACCGTGGTTGTGTGGTTGTGATGAAAGCAACAAACTATTTTGTTTTCCGTGTCTTTTATTTAAAGCGGGCGCGGCCGGCGGAGGTGAGAGTGCTTGGACTGAAACGGGCGTTGACGACTTAGCTCATCTTTCAATCAAGATGAAAAAACATTCACAATCTCGGTACCATTTGTTGAATGAACTGCAATTGGCGTCTATCGGAAGACAAGACATTCGTAAAGCACTAGATTCCGCGTACCGAAAGTCAATACGCGAGTTCAATGACCGTGTCGATGAAAACAGACATATTTTACGAAGGTTAATAGATTGTGTCGTATTTTGTGGTGCATTTCAAATTGCTTTATGGGGGCATGATGAGTCTTCGGAATCCCTGAATCCCGGAATCTATATATATATATATTTTTTTTTTAATTAATTGTACTGATTTACACCATGTATTTTCAGTGTTTTATTTCAAGTGAACACCCATAAAATTTTGTCACGAGCCGCCTCTGGTCGTTACTATAGTAGAAGTAGAAGGTTTTAGTAAATTGTTTAGTTTTAGACAACGCAAGTGAACCTGTGAGCGGAATGATAGTTTTATTATAGGATAATATTATGAACCTACTACCTATATTATATTAAATTCTACAGAAATACAACGATAAAGCATAAAATCATGAACCGTAACGACATGTTTTGCTCCAGTTATATCATGTCTAGACTTATTTATCTTAGTAAATAGGCCACTAACACTCTTATATCTTATGTAGCGTTGCATCAAGTGCATTGGCATCATTTCGCTTATGCTGGTCCTCAATTTGGCATCCGTGCAAGTATGTTCAGCCAAACGACCCTTCTGTGCAATTTAAATAAAACCCCAGAAATTAACACACGGAGCGCGGACATGAAAGGCTATTGTAATTATGTTTAAACTAGCTTTCCGCCCGCGGCTTCGGCCGCGTTTTCAAAGAAAAGCTCCATAGTTCCCGTTTCCGTGGGATTTCCGAGATAAAACCTATCCTATGTGTTAATCCAAGTTACCCTCTATATATTTACTTAATTTCATTGTAATCGGTTCAGTAGTATTTGCGTGATAGAGTAACAAACACACACATACACATCCTCACAAACTTTCACATTTATAATATATACCTAAGTAGTAGGATGACTTCGAAAAACGAGAATAGGATAAAAATAAGAAGAATAAGATGATTTTCTCCTGATATCATAAGAAAATAGAGCTTCTTCGATCGATACTGGATTTGATTACATATTTACATTATAAACAATGGGCCTATTGTATTTATTTAGAATAAAGAGCTGATGTTTTTGTGAATAAAAAAATATAATGAAATCTATTGTTAAGGGAGGAGAATAAAATAAAGTAAAAGAAAAAAATATAATTTACAGGCTATCCGAGGTCGGAAAGTGGGTGGGGTATGCTTTTAAGGAAAAAAGACGATTTTCCTCGATTTCCGGTAACTACAAGCCGCATGAAAAAGGTAAATGGTATAGATAAAGCTTAAGGGATGTCCAAATCATTGCTAAAAAAGACGAAGATGTTCTAAGATTTTTTTACGAGTGACTGATGAGTCAGGAGCTTTTAAGATCAATAAATTATAGTTCACACTTTTTGTACCGATTTCAACTAAAATTGCATAGTCGCTTTCAAAAACAGCTTTACTTTTATCCAAAACAGATTGGTAGTTTACAGTAATCTCACAAGGCGAGGATTTATTCGTGGAAATCCTCCGCGTGAAGGGATTGTGTGAAGCTTGAGAAAAATTTGCGCTCGAATTAATTTTATTTTCATTCTTATTTTATTCGAGGAACATTGTTAGATTTTTTTGCGGGATAAGTCAATAAAGTTGTTCGGGATTTTTTCCAGTACTCTTGGTTTGATGTTATATTTTTAGAATAGAACAGAGTAAAATTTTTGGCACAAAGAATTATATTAGAAACATGGAATTTTTGTATACGCCTTCTACTATAGTAATATAACATGTATAATTTGAATTCAGTCATCTTTGCAAGTACATATTATAATTTATCGAAAGCTCTATAAAATTCTCATAGGTTTAACATTGATTATAATTCATCATGTATTTGATGCATCGGTAAATCCTCTTGAAATTAAACGCGTTTAGTATAACAGCTGCTAATTTATCACAAGAACTGAGCATGAACGACGCAATTGAGTCTCAAAGCTTCGGTTTGAAAGAACTGGCGACGATCCAGTAAAATGAATACATTAGGCGCTGTTTATACTGGATCATCGTGAACTTCGGTATATCCTCGAATAATGTTTATTTAAAACATAATTTTACGTATGAATGATTAATAATTTTGATGGAAGATTTCCACATGAACGGATCTTACATTTCGATTTTCTATCTATCTAATGTATTCATTTCACTTAAAAAAAACATGTTTAAACGCTGAAGTTGTGTTGTTAAATGATTTTGAAAAAATCATTCAATTGTTTGATAAATGAGATCGCAGATGCATTTTGTAATTTGTACATATTTTAGCAAAGATACGCCGAAAAAATATTAATAAAATTATAATGTACAACCTAAAGTAATATTTCAGAAACCACTAAATTCTGATTATAAAAAAATAGAAAAGGTTTAATTGTATCTCCGTTGGTATAAAGTTCGTCTTACAACTTGAAACAAACGAACATTGTATATAAGAAGGTATTGATTTCTAGATTGTTAAAAGAGAATAAATGGTAAAAGGAAATGCGAATAAAAATAATGTAATATTAATACTAAGAGTATAACCATAGGGGATAAGGTGATAAAGTGAGGTAGGGCTTCTGCCATGAATAAAATTACCATTCGGAAGATACTACTTGTTACTAGATAATAGGTTTTTTGTAGGTATATTTATTGTTTAATGTGTAGAAAAGAAATAAAGGAATCTTTTAAATAATTCGTGAATTATTTAAAAGGTACCATAGAGAATCACATCTACAATATTTTATTCATGTTTTCCTCTTTGTTCTTTTTGACATTTACATAAAGCAATACCTAAGTAGTATATTTATTAAAATTTAATGATTTATATTTATTTATAATTAATTAAAATTATTATGTTTGCAAATAGTTAAACTTCAGGAAATTACATTTAAGATCTACAATCACTATAATGCCACAAAATGTCGTTTAAAAACAATGAAAGCGGCTGCATTAATCAATTCCAGAACCGTTTCTTCCATTAACTAAGTAATTAGAATAAATTGACAAAAGAAATTGGAAGTAAACTGTCGCTAAATTGCGTGCTTATCTGTATACAAAATCGAGCTTTCCCGGAAGCTTTAGTACCCCGCAGAAAGGGGTTCTTTAGTAATCAATAATCTTGAATCAAACTCCTTAGCAATGTGATAATTATTTTATATTCTTTTGATTAAATATGAAACTTAACTTATCTTTTGTTTACAGAGAAATATAGATATTCATTACTGTGTGATCAATGATTTAACCGAAAATATACAAAAGCTTTCCATCATAATAGCTTTTGATCAAAGCTGGTAAAAAAATTATACTTAAAATAATTTTTTTCATTGAATTTTAAAACAAAGACAATTGTGATAAACGTAATAATATAATATTATATAGTTTAGGTAGATATCTATATTATTATTCTTTAGTAAAAATTAACTTTGTTTTAGAACAAAGCTTATAATATCATACGGCGTCTTAATGTCTACAGTCGTAGACATTTCAGCTTTTTTTCAACGATACTCTGATAACAGAGTATCGTTGAAAAAAGCTTTGAAGTTTTTTGTGTAACGAATTATGCGAATATTTTTTTCTTTGTTAAATTAATGGTAATTGTGATACGTCGCTATAAACTGGCGCCATTATAAAATTATCCACTGAATTCATTTAGAACAATATATCTCAGATGACTCTCACACTTAGCTGTATTCAGGAAACAAACAATAAAGTCCTTGTTAAAAATTAGGTCACTTAAGCTTGCCCCGGTTCTCCGAAAGATCGCTACTAGGCAACATAAAATGGGCTTGTTACAGTAAATTATACCCAAAAAAATACTCACCGTGTCATTTTGACGCACAAAGAACCAAACACGAACTAGCCAGGCTTATGCCACGCTGTATCGAACCTTATACCTCTTTGCCACATGTGTCAAAATCCTCCCGCGCCTATGCTTCACAGGAACACAATGTTTTAATTCATTAGAAGCCCATTGTAATTAAAAATTATACATAAAACAGTTCATATAGTACAAATGTTTTGTTCTAAACGTCTAACAGAGGTGGCACGGGCGTAGCCGCATAGCGTCGACTACAGACTACGGAGACTTGGCGCTTAGTGTTGCTACGAAAATTATATATCGATTCGATGTTTATGTAATGTTTGAGTTCATGGTTTACGTGTTTCTTGCTTTTATAATTTTCATCTGATGTGTTTTTTGTTTGTATATATTTGTATAATAACAGATGTATTAGTCGATTTAATTTTTACGAACTTATTATAACTTTTAAAAGCTCACCATGAAATAATTTACTTTTCATAAAATATAAGTTTCCTTTCCCCAAACAAATATGTACTAAAATTATTATTCTTATCATATTATTTTTATTTTTATGTCTTAGTTATATCGAACTCTTTAAGTGATCTAACATAAAATTAAATTGAGTATTTTAAGGAAAAATAAAAATATTGTGTCTACAAAGTTTGTCGATATACCGAAACCTGTTGGACATCACTAGATATTATATTATACAGCACATGCGCCTTAAATTTCGTACTCGGCAAAATAAAATTTTACAAGTTACATCAGATTTTTGAGTTTTTAATATTTGTAGCGAAGTGAAAACAAATAGTTTTAATGAAAATATGGGTAGATAGGTTTTTTGTTTTTAATAAAAGAAACGTAGATTTTTCATTTGCATGCATATAATTGAAATAATATGGGTAGGTAGTTCATTCTCTGCGACTCGAATAATTAAAAGCACTTTAATTTTAGGTTGTATACTTTTATAGTACTTCTAAGTATTTTATTTCATAGAGTTTTTTGGTGTTATTTTTTTTGAAACAACTGAGTATTTTTTGGTGAAATGCATTCCATTTTGAGAGGCTATACGATATGCAATCCAAAGTAAAACAAAAAACATACGCTACGAAGTAATCTTCTACCTTGTTTTAACATGTAACGGAAATTCTGCTAAAAATAAAGCTCTAATTAGCTACGCCTTTTTTAAGAGAAAATATTTTAAAAAACTTTGAAAAAGACTCTATATGTTTAAGAAAAGTACAGCATATGGGATTACTTACTACCTATACTAACACCTTTTCGGTGGCTAAATCCAAAGAATAAGTAGCAGGTACTCCGGTACCTGTTTGTATATTTGACTACGAAACATAAAACCAATACCCAGATGTACGTATTTTTTCGAAAAGACAAGCTATTTTTCATCAAAAAAGAACCATCGGAATGTCAACTAGATGAGAGTCTTTGTGTGGTAGTAAATCCCTTAGGCGCGGGACAGATACAAGCGGCGCGGCGCGCATCGGGCGCACTGCCGGCGTGCATCGGGTGCGCTATTGGCATTTTGTATGAAATAACTTTGGAAAGGCGGCGCAACCGTGGCACAACCGTGGCGAGCCGTCTCGACGCCTTTCCAAAATTCTTTCATACAAAATGTATAAGAAGGACGTGGTGCAAAACAGATTCAAGAGGTGTGCTTATGGCACGCCCGCGCCCGCGCCGCTTGTGTTTGACCCGCGCGTAATCTAAGGTAAATCCTAAAATAATGTAATATAATATATGATTGCGTTTGTAAGAAATGTCACAACTTTAAAAGTGTTTCTTTGGTATAGAAAAAAGAAAGTCTCCTACGAAGTATACTAAATAAATATTAAACTCTGATGATAACCAGTCCAGGACACTGTCAAATATCATATTTTTTATATATTTGTATAATTTATGACTCAGTAATATGGTGTCAGGTGCATACGTTATATTGATAGTAATTAAGGATTAATGATAGAGCAGAGAATGGAAAATGGACGACCATGTCATTTGGGGTTGTATAAAATTATCAATTTGTTTATATTTACCGTTCCATATTTATCTTTGTTTATTATTGCACGTAAATTATATTTGTACAGCAGTATTTGCCTTGTTTATTATCTCTGCATCATAGATGAGTAAACTTGAAATGTCAGATCTAAATAAGGAGTAGGTACGGTCTATAATAAGTAATATGCATAAGTGCACTTATATTTTTTTAATATTTTTATTCTCATCGAAAACAATGTTGGCTTATAAATTTCATACTTTTACATCTTATCTAGCTAAATAGATAAAAATTATCAATTGTAATTCATAGACATGCAAAAAAGACAATGAACTAAGAACTAAATGAAACCTAAAAATTTTAGCAAATTAGATAGACTCTTACTTAATACTTAGTACATAAGATGTTGTTGTTAATAAACAAAATACTGCTCGTAATTAACAAACAAAATTTGTAATTTAGTTCTGTCCGCAAATCGATAAAATACTACTGCAATACGAAAGCTTTGTAGCATAATTGCCACATACGATAAGCAGGGAAATTAGGGATCAGCACAAAATGCGTACAAAGTAATGTTATTTTTTCTTTGCGGCAGTATGAATAATAATATACCTACTTCTTTATTTTAGCAACAGAGGCATTGTTAGTTACATGACTGAAAAACTATGTTAGAAAATACAATTATTAAGAATTACAATTATAATTTATTCCTTATGTATTATTCCAATAATAAATAAATAGTATTTTTATTACAATGTGAGTAACCAATACGTTAACGCAATTTGACCTATTTTCTTGTATTTTACTAGTTGATTTCAACCTTTTGCCCGCTATTTGATAGAGGTGAAAATCTACATACATATTATGTATTGAAATGGAGCGCCAATTCAATATTACATCGATACAGGGACAGATCAAATCAAATCATACCTTTGCATTCAGGAACGTTGGAATTTTATACGTAAGAGACACTTAGGAGGAGGAACTTTATTGAAAATTTAAATACCTACCTACTATTATATTTTAGTAGGTAGCTTTAATAATGTACTTATTCTCAATAGAGTGATTTTTCTTTTTGTCATTGCGTACTAAGACCCCTGTAGAACCGCCATCCTGTTACAAATGACGCGAAATTTTGTGGGTCATTTGTAACAGGATGGCGGTTCTACAGGGGTCTTAGTACCTACGCAATGACAAAAAGAAAAATGATGGTCCGAACGCTGATACCGGATGCGTTAAGATACTGTAATATAAAATATAACAGTATCTTAAGATAAAATATTATAGTATCTTCAACGTGTGTGACGCGCTTTACACTCTTAAGCCGGTTTTTATCTCCTAATGTATGTAGCGTATTTATGTAAATCGCATTCAGATGGAAATTTCGACTGCTTCATGTGGTTTATTGCAGGTCCCTATATCATTGCTCCCCTTATTCCCATTATAAGTAATCGAACGAATGATGTATAATATTCAATATTCTTATGTGATAAGACAGAAAATCAGATGTTTACGTACTATTGGGTGAATATGGAAACATCCATATAATCAATTTAAATAAATAAGCATTTAAAGATGATTAGAAGATGAATCGATAAGGAAATCATTCTAAAAATTCTATACTATGCAATTTCAAATCTAAAATACTACATGCAACTTTATTTCTGCGTAGTTTCACGCTTGACTCTATCAATACTTGATTCCTTCGGCCACAAAAGAAAATTTCCCATGGGATCTAAACATTAAATGCGGTAACTTATTACTATCTGGTGGTTCTTGTAATTATATTTTTCTATGAATAATATTCGAAGCTTCACAGTAAATAAGCTTTAATTTATGACCACAGACATACATTATGACCATTTATTTTACTTTCTGTGTTACCACGACGATTATAAACAACACAAACATAATAAAGGGCTATTAAACACCAATATTCAAGTATTGTTCCCATACTCAAAAGCATCTTGGGTTTATTTGGAAGAATAAACTATAAATGTGAAATTCTGGGGAGAATTCCTAAAAATAGATGCTCTTTACATTATCTACCTTTTCTCTAAGCTAGGGAGAGTTCCGATTTAGTAAACACTACGGGTAACAATGTATTGTAAATATGCTGCTGCTGTATAACCTGTAACTATATGAGTGTGAGCAAATTATGCACTATGCCGACGCTGATTTATCTCCAAAATCTAAGTAGCTACACTGCAAGAATATGATTGGCAGTAATAAAGACCAATAAAATAAATTTCACTTCAAAACTGAATAGCATATTGTGTTTAAACAAATCGCTTAGTAACAAAGAAAATAATGAGAAATACAGAATTTATTGCCTATCTTTTGAATGTCTATGTGTATTGTGTATACATAACTTCTCATGATATAATATACGTGACCCAATTCTTGTTCATGTCAATTAACGATAGACATTACTTACGAAGTTACTCTCAACTTCAAATTCAAATAAATCTTCAAAGATCACACAATTATTGGTAACGTTTGTATATTATAAAATACGATCCACTTGACTGATATAAAAATAAATAAGCACTCTTTATTCTTAATACATTTAATCATCTTAGGCTATAGATACTCGTAAACAGACATAAATAAACAAACAGCAATTAATGTGATTTTACTTTGTGAACAGTAATAAATAATAAATTACATCGTGGCAGTTCGGTAGGTATTAACAATTATTGAATATAAGATAAAAAATCTTAATTATTTAAATTTAATCATGCTCATTACAATATGGTCAAACTTCTTAAACCTGGTATAATATTATGTATAATATGTATTTTATTTTCTTATTTTTTGTGTACGATATATACGTTGACAAAAAACTAATCCATACTAATATGTAATACGTAATGCGAAAGTAACTTTGTCTGTCTGTCTGTTACTCAATCACGCCTTAACTACTGAACAAATTTGCATGAAATTTGGTATAGAGATATTTTGACACCCGAGGAAGGACATAGGATAGGTTTTATCCCGGAAATCCTACGGGA
Source organism: Colias eurytheme (assembly GCF_061535395.1). Classification (NCBI taxonomy): domain Eukaryota; kingdom Metazoa; phylum Arthropoda; class Insecta; order Lepidoptera; family Pieridae; genus Colias; species Colias eurytheme. Next base: position 7,851,852 of record NC_142989.1, on the reverse strand, counting down.
ACGGGTTTTTCTTTGAAAACGCGGGTGAAGCCGCGGGCGGAAAGCTAGTAACTAATATAACGTTGTTTCTTGTACTTACTAATTAAAATAATACAAAATTTTCTTGTTCTCTATCAATTTATTAACTTAGTAGCATTAAGATATTTTAATAATAAGCTATTCGAAGCCGGTGGTGTAGAACTGTTGGATATTCTCTTCACTTGTGAGTCTACGACCTGGATCCGAATTCTTATGCACCAAAGAGGAATCTGATCCTCGTCTTCAACCAAGAAGTCGACTTGTACTCCAATCTTAAAAAAAATATATAACATTAGCTGACATGACATAGCCAATAAGTTCTTTTTGAAATATTATATATTTATTTTGTAAATAAAGCTTTTCTTCGAACACTGTACCATATCTGAGGGAAATATGAGTACACATTGAATAAAATAAATAAATAAATACTTTGCCCGGAAAAGCAAAAATCTGCTTCAAAATTTATAATGAATCAGGTCTCAAAAGTGCAATGAAGGTTCTATTTTCTTCTAGGTAAACACACTCATAATATGCTAGCAAACAGTGATGCTTAAAATCGTCCCTAGACGATAACTGACTGCTATCTGATGTGGCTTTTCTTGCAAGTTAGATTGACACGATGAATGATTGTTTAGATCGATTAACAGATGTATATAATACACCTACCCCATACCCCGGGACACGGGACTTCACACAATGTCATAGCCAAAATTAATAGGCGTATATACATTTTTAAGATTGTGGGATAATATAGATAAAAATACCCTCATAGGAGGCCGTCTCGTAGCATTGGGAAAGTTAGTATAATATGGGCGGATGAAGATAATAGATAAAAAGTAAACTTACTGTTGGAAACACTGGTTCTATGAACATTCGAAGCGTATATTGTACAATTTCACCTTTCTGCAGGGGACAATATGTATTTTCAAGGTTATTACAAGTCACTTCATTCTCTCCGAGAGTGTAATTGAAAGCTATAGGTCCCAATGAAGCACGAGCGACCGTTTTCATACTTCGGATTGTGCGCGCTGAAAACAAGAAATTTAATTTTAATTTTATTAGAATTTAAACCACGCGGCCCCACCCGCGTAGTATGATTGGCGTGTGATGGTGATGGTGAGATCTGGGTTTCATCTTCTTTATCACAAAACAACTTCCAACATTTATTTATCGAACTAAAGGTTAGTAAGAAGCGCTTTCGAATATATACTATTTTAATATTATAAAGCTGAAGAGTTTGTTTGTTTATTTGTTTGCTTGTTTGAACGCGCTAGTCTCAGGAACTACTGGTCTGATTTGAAAAATTCTTTCGGCATTTGATAGCCCATTTATCGAGGAAGGCATATTATCATTATAGAGGAGGGAATATATTATCATAACGCTAAGACTAACAGGAGCGAAGCCACGCGGGTAAAACCGCAATTCGCAGCTAGTTACAGATAATCACCGTCGCGTCGGTACGAAAAGCTATAACAGTAAGGACGGCAAAAAACTCTAGTTGCTGTTTTGAAATCATATTCTCAATGTACTGTATGTAATATTTACATAATATTTATGCCAGAATACTAGCCAGTCGTTATATTCGGTCAACAGTTTGCATGAAAGAGTGACAAACTTTACTATATATCACTTCGATTAATTAAATTATTCAGCTATTTACTTACGAGATTCAAATACGACGTCTATAACTGCATTTTCCCCAAGAGGTACTCTGCAGGGCATTGTAGTGCATCCTTCTAGGTATGCGTTAATTGGTGGATCTCCATACCCCGTATTACCTGAAAATTATAACATAAATTAATATGAATGTATAGGTGTAAAGAGAGAACAAGGTCAAGGTTAGACGAACCTTACTTTTTCTAAAAGACAAAATAGTGTTTATGTCAGTATTGAATAAACGATATCCCACGACTTATTTGGACAAAAAATATATTAATACATAATAATATAACATAACCGTTTAGTATAAAAGAGCTCTCAAAAAGGCGTATTTTATAGCAGTAGCAGCAGGATATATAACAACTTATATATCCTATAGCCTTCCCCGAAAATTTTTGCTATACAACTAGGTATCCCAAACAAAAATAATTATAGGTTAGGTAGGTGCGTATTTGAAAGCGTTATGATAAATATTGTAATATAATTCAAAGAGAAGGTTCTATCTATAAAATTTTAGGATATCAAAATAAAGAAAGTAAGCATATTATATTTTTTAACTTTCACTTACATTGTTCAACTGGCGTGGATTGCCCCTTAGCCAAAGCGAGAACAGCACAGAAAAATATCACACCAAACATTTTGATTAAAAAACTCCGATACCATGATTCAGAAGTATTTATACGTAATTCCTTATCACACAGGTGCAAGCAAATTATCTTTTTATATCAAAAATTAATACGATTATTTGTCACAAATCAATTTTATTGAATAAGAATTTTTAAATTGGTAAACTATATCTATATTTAGACAACGTTCATAAGAATAAACGTAATAGGTATATACAGTTTATAAATTAAAAAAAACTAAATATAATAATAATTAGATCTATTAATATATGAATACATAACAATGAAAAAAAATATTAGAAAGGGGTGTTTTATAAACGCAACTGAAAATAAAATAAAGTTTATAGCAATAGTGGTTAATTATCTATAGATACGGTTCATAAATTCTTAAAAATTTTAAATTAATAATTCAAAGTCCAGAGAGGATGGATATTAACAATATTCTCATGAAGAGACAATCGCTACAAGTAGGTGATCAGCCTTCTGTTTCCTACCAGACCAAGGCCTTTTTTTTTTCTTCGTCTTCACCGGGAATCGAACCCAGGACCCCTCGGTGTTACGCTCACGCGTCAACCACTGTACCGAGGAGGCGGTCAATAATTATGATAGTAACATATAATATAACTAGATGTCACTAAAACAATATCCGTCGGATATTGTCATAGTGACATCTAGTTATACACAATTGAACTATCGCAACTAATGTTTTGTCAGAATATATACAAGGATTTATACACTTTCCAGAGATGGCATTGTTCATATTTTTATCATGAATTTATAATATATATATACGTCCACGAAAGGAGCCCCCTGTCATGCGTAAAAGAAACTTTTTTTACATGTCACTAGCTGTGCCCCGCTGTTTTACCCGCATTACTCCGCTCCTATTAGGTACAATTATTGGTCTTAGCGTTCTGATGTATATTATGTCGACCCGATTTGTTAGTACCTAATATTAATGTAAAATAATTTGAAGTAAATCCATAAAGTACTTTTTGAGTTTAGCCCGGACATTAATACACACATACAGACAAACAGATAAAAATTCTAAAAAAATATCCTGAATAAAAATAAAAAGAATATGAAAAAATACTTTTAATTTCTTGTATAAAATGTAGGTATATTTAAGTTTTTTTTTACGAACGCAGGAGCGCTTTTTGTATTCTGCGGGAAAATTGCATATTTAAATTGCACCTTACCCACACACGTTTTCTTTGTCACAAGTTGTTTGAAGCACTTGTTTGTGTATGTTTATTTTAATAAATACTACAAAAAAAATATATTCATAATTATTAATCTTTATTTCTCACTAATCTGTCACATATTCTTGTCTCATGTCTCATTACAAGTTTGTAGAACAAATTACCTATATACATAACAATTTATTGGCATCTCTTCAAAATGTATATATATATATGTTATATAGTTGGTAACTATTATAATCCTCTTATAATATTTCCTTTAGTGGCGTGTTCTTGGCGACAGTCAGGATTCGAACTGTTGCACACCAAATGGTAGAATTCTTAGCAGAATCCTTCACAAAGAAGTCCACGGAGACTGGAAACTAAAAAAAATATATTAAATATATATATATTATATATACATGGGTATATTGCACGTGGTGTAATTACTATACTTTTCCTTGAAGCTTTGCTCTCATCCATTCTCGGCATACCTAATAATATATTATAGTAATAAAATATATCATCATTCATCGAATGGCTATCGAGCCATTTGATAAAAAGACTATTAAGTCCTAGATCTGGGCAGAATTTGAATATAAATATGTATTAAGTGAAAAAGTCTTTGACTTCAGAATATTATACATACTAAAATTTCTTAGCTGATCAATAAAAAAGGTAAATAAATTAAAACGTAATCTTACAAATGTTATGAAATAATTTTCGATGTACATTCGAAGCTGATATTGGACTACTTCTTCTTTCTGGAGAGGACAATATGTGTTTTGGAGATGATTGCAAGTCGCTGCATTTTCACCAAGAGGGTAGCTTGGAATATTGAAGAAAGGGACGCGAGCAAATGTTTTCATACTACGGATGGTGCGAGCTGAAAATTTAAATAAAGGTTAAATTTATTCTAAACGTGATGATGTTATATTATTAACAATAATATATAGGTACGACAAATAACATATTTTTTTGTATAATATATTGGTCGTAAATATTACAATAATAATTATTGTCCATATTTGAGACCTCGGTTTGGTAGCCTCTTTGTCGTTAATCACAGCAATTAAAACCATATTATCATTCTTTGAAACTAAAGATTATCGCGCATGGAAATACACCTAGGTACATCCTGGGTACCTAATACGCATTTCATCTAACGAAATACAAAAATCAAAGGCCGACTATTACCTATAAAAGTTGACTACTGAGCTACATCTGTTTTAATGTACAATTTTAATACTTACGAGCTTTAAACACGACGTTGATAATTGCATCCTCTTCTCTACGCAACGTGCAGGGCATTGTAGTGCATCCTTCTAGATAGATGTTAATTGGTAGATCGCCATCCCCAGGAGGACCTAATTATAGAAACCATTTTCTAATTAATATGCAAATCTATGGTATGGTATAATGTATAAAGCTGTTATTTGTTTGTTTGCTCGAACGCACTAATCCAGGGAACTACTGGTCCGATTTGAAAAATTATACTAGTGTTAGATAGCCTATTTATCGAGGAAAGCTATCATCACGCAATATCTTTAATCAAGGGCACAGCTTGTCTATAATAAAATCCACCCACATCAGCATTTTTAACACTTGAATGAATAGCTATGCTAGCATATTATTATATGCTAGCATAGCTATTCATTATGTGCAATGTGCATATTAAGTATGTGAAATGTTAAAAATTAAATTAAAAACTGCTCTTTAATAAAAAAGTAAATTCTAGAAAAACAGGTCAATGATGAAGATTTTTGACAATGATATTTTTTTTGTATTAACTTACATCGTTCGACTTGTGTTGTCTGTCCCGCAACATAGGCGATAAGAACGAAAAATAAAAAACCGAACATTTCGATTTAAAATAATTGTGATGAAACGTGAATATTGCGTATTTATATAGCTTTTGGACTTCTCTTATCACGCAGGTGCTCATAGAGGTGTTGCAAAACGATTTATTATCTTAATTTTTATTTATCTATCTTCTGAATAACTAGATACCATGTCAATCATGACCATTGACCGCTACTTTAAAACTTTTCCGTTTTAGAATGTGCTAATATAAAACAAAAATAGAAATTTTAAGAGAAGATGAAAACCGCTAATTTGATAAGCTGCAAACAAACAAACATTGAAATTGTTAAAACAATAAAAAGATCTTGTCCGAAAACAAAAGATATAAAAAGGTACTGCAAGAATGTATAAGAGCATGAAGGCCTATTCAAACTAGAGCGGTATCACCTACCGCTGCACCTGTGGGTAGTGGTAACTGGTATCCCGATGTGTAGGTACGCGATTAGATAACTAAATTTTTTTTGAATAAGTATAGGACTACAACCAGGTCGTGGTTTCCTAGCTGTGCAGCAAGGCGTACGAACTATTTCTGGCCGTAACGCCCCCTTTGGTGCGCTCGGTAAAATTGGTAAACGACTTGCTCGCTCTGCTACTCGAGACAGATCTATTTAGTACGCCTTAAAATATACATAAAGCATATATTTTTAAATTCTTAAGAAGATAGTGAAATATAACCTATAATGAAAATTGTACTATATTTTTAATATTTTATAAAACTAAACATGTGGGTAATGCTTTGCTTTAATTTCTTGTTATGAAATAAATCAATAAATACATAAAAAAGCTATGATTTTACATTTACAATATCATAAAATTCTTAATTTTAAGATATTTAATAAAAAGTATCAGTAGATTTTGTTGATTTGTGAATTTCTGTGATAAAATTGTTAAAATATCGGCAAAAAATTATGTGGGTGGTTAATATCATAAAATGAGAATGCTTATTTTGGAAAGATTATTTCGGGTAGTAAAGATCAATCCACTCTAGTGTAAAAAAAAATGTTTAGGACTTCATCCGAGCTGATGCCTAGCCGTCATCTAGTCACGATCTAAATTCCCATTTCCCATGATCTGAACATCATTATAATTCGCTAACCCAATGTATAAGATGACTGTGAAACTGTTTCCCATACAGAAATTTTTGAGGCTAGATAACACAGCCACAAGGTGATAACTTCCGTCATTTTAGCTTGAGCTGTAAAAAAATGCGTCAAGTATACATTTCAATTATTGCAAAATAATGTTTCCCTACAAAATCCGATATCTCGAACGACATTATTTTCATGTTTCGTTGTTAATAGTATAAGTTTGCATTTGATAAATTATTGAGATAATTGTTATTTTGACTTAATATCAATACGATAATAATCAACAAGGCTTAGTAGTGCTTTCCGGCTATATTTTTCACAGGCCTTGGGATCTATCTTTGTTAAACAATAAACAAACAACTGTTGAATTTTTGATTTGTCATGGAGTAAGGCGACGATTTTGGTATCTTTGAATCTTGCCAAAGTAGTTTCACTTCTGACACGTGTGCTCGGCACACAAGCTCTTTTTCTTTAAGGTACTTAATAATTTGAAATTGAAAACATTTGTTCAATCAATATCATTGCATATAATATTGTGCTTTTATTATGATTTAAATAAATATTTATAAGAATGTGTCTTTTTAAAACATGTAAAATTGTCGTAGACATTTGAACTAGGATACGAATTAGTCACTTATACAAGAGCTTCAAAATTAGGGGGAAATGCCAGATAATTTTGAAGCTCGTGTGGTATTCGGGGGATTATTTTTCCGTCTCAAATGTTGGCCAATAATTTCACAATTGAATTATTCAACCTGTCAGTTTGACGTGTGGCAACTACCAGAGAAAATTTTCAAAAAATTATCAGTATAATAGTGGTATAATACCATGTAGGTTGTACCACGTGACGTCGAATGGTGCAATTCTATTGGTCGATATTTGGGTCGGAAAAATAATCCATTTAAATCTTACATTTAAATACCTTAGCGTGCGTTACGAGATGCAAATTTTATTTGATAGATTCGTAGGGGTGGTTAGTAGTAACTTTACTCCGAGTTAGTTGGGTTGCCGATGTTGTCCCACGACCGCTTTCTTGAAAAAAGAGTTTTACGCTCTATCTTTTCAACTAGCGCAATTATATAGAAAATGTTACAAGACATCCTTAAATGCAAATTGAATTTTCTACATCTTTATTTCTTTAAATTTTTACTCTGCTGGAAATTTCAATGATGTTATTGCAACATTCGTAATATTTAGATGTACTTGACGCGGTGACGGACTGCTGCCGGGGGTTCGTGAACGAATTTCAACCATATAGTAGGTAGGAATCCAAGACTTCTTATCCGGGAGCCACACCCTATAAAAAAGGAGTATCAATATCCCGCAGTGAGCCAATGTGTGTGAAGTTGAGGGAAATGACTTGACATAATATATATAAAGAAAAATTAATTAATCATTTTGCAGCACCTGCACTGATAAGAAAAGAAAACAGGTATAAATACGTTAGTCAAACGTTCCGGTCTCAGAAAGTTTTAGGTCAGAATGTTTGGTGTTTTATTTTTTGTTCTTGGGTTGGCCTGTGTTACGGGACAGACGACACAAGTTGAACGATGTAAGTTGAAACAAAAAAATATATATATATTGGTACACTTCGAAGTAATATTCAATTAAAAAGTGTTAATTCTTTAACTGTTTTTAAAGAAGTATTTCGTAGAAACTGCTTTCTGAATCACTGGTAAATGTGTTATGACGATTTAGAAGTGCTTCTAGGAGAAGTCTCATTAATTAAATAAATGTTTAAGTTTATAAATTCGCATTTTAATTAGCTCCATTGTATAATTTTAGGTGCTCCTGGAGATGGCGATGTACCAATCCACACCTATATAGAAGGGTGCACTACAATGCCCTGCAATGTGACGAGTGGAGAGGACACAAAGTAAGTGTGTTAATGTTTAGTTTTATAGCATAAAAATTAAAATGTTTTACATAGTATATTGAATAAAAAATTCTTTAAAAATTTCCTGAGATGCCAGAACATTAATTGTGGTGTAGTACATAATTACGTAGCTATAAAACTATATACATTCCATACAATAATTTGTTGTGTACATTGTATTTAATAATAAATTTAGCATTAATTTAAATTTTCAGCTCACACAATCCAAAGTATGAGAACGACTGCTCGCGTCACTTTGCTCAATGTGGTTGCAAATTACCCTCTCGCCGAAAATCAAGTGACTTGTAATTATCTCCAAAATGCACACTGTCCCCTGAAGGAGGGAGAAATAGTCGAGTATAAGCTTCGAGTGTTCCTGGATTCGTTTTTTGTTATTCGTGTAAGATTTAATTTGTTTTTATTCTATAATCTCCTTAAGGTTTATAATATGTTGTGATCGTAAATACGATATATGAATCAGATCTCTCTATGTAATTTTCATGTATTCCATTTTGAGCAATCCCTCTATGATTTATGATTGATGGTAGCAACAGCAAGGCCAATGGCGAAAACTATAGTTTCCATAAAATGTAACAATACAATTAATTTCCATTAGGTACATTTTGTAAATTGATGGCGTATTTAATTTTAATTTGTTTTTAGGCCCCAATACCCGTTGACTTCGCGGTAGAGGATTCTGACCAGAATCCTATTTGGTGTGCAAGAGTTTGGTTATGGAGTGACACCAAAACGATGCAAAAGGGAACACCAGAAGATAAAAATAGACCCATTTTGAAGAGATTTCTATTTAAACATCCTACGAACTTTTAATCGGACAAAAGGGGTTGACAACTGTTAATTTATACGTGGAAAATAAAGATTAATATGAACATCTATTTCCATATTTTCGTGTAATTATTCTTTAAATGAATATTTTAAAGGTTCTATGAATATTTCTGTGTTGCCGTTATATCACAGAATACTTAATAATAGCGCTTGTTATATTATACTAGCTGCTCCGCGCGGTTTCACTCCCGTGGCTCCACTCCTGTTGGCCGTAGCGTGATGATATATAGCCTATAACCTTCCTCGATAATTGAGCTATCTAACACCGAAAGAATTTTTCAAATCGGACCAGTAGTTCCCGAGATTAGCGCGTTCAAACAAACAAACAAACTCTTCAGCTTTATAATATTAGTATAGATCATAACAATAAATAAGGTTTCTTTTTATAGTCAGTTGTATGGGAGCCCCCTTAATTATTTATATTTTACTCTAATTTTTTGGTTTATGTCTCAACTCAATATATGAATAACTGGCAAATTAAAATAATCCATGAATTCTAAACCTGACATGTAACAGTGCATTTACATCAAACGATCGAATACTCATTCTAACCCCACTATGTTAAATTATTTTAGTGTAAACAGGTGTAGAGTATTATTTCGTTTTAGTGCGTCGAAAAGATTCTATGCAATGCTCTAATACTGAACAATACTGAATACGAGTTTTCGTTTACACAAAAAGATCACCGAAGAATGCTCTTGTTCTAGCTCTATGTTCGTTTTATGTAAATGCAGCGTAAGAGAACCGTCTAAAATTCTGAGTTATAAATCTCAATATTACACGGCTTGTAACTGCTGTAAAACCACCTATAGTCTACACATTACATTAAGATTATACTCAGAAAGTACCGGACCGATTTGAAAAAACCTTTCACAAGCCGAAGCTACCACATTATATTTTAATGTAGCTCTACTTGTTATTTATCCAACTTCGAATTAAAATATATACTTACTTGAATTTCTTTTTTGTCCGGGCGGATGGAGCGGCTCGTAAAGTTAAAAAAAATAAATGCTCGCCCAATTGACAAATTAAATCTGAATAAAAATTTCCAGAGATAATACAACAATGAATTAAAAATAAATTATAAATAAAAATAAAACATAAATTGTACTTCATACAGGTATAATATATAATAATCACATAATTAAGAGTAACATCCACTGTTTTATCCTGAATAGGATGATATTTTTTTTATATAATTACGCTCCTCTTCTGCTTCACTTCAAGTTCGGTGAAGCTTCAGTTAATCCTTACTAACGATATAATAGTACCGTCTTACTGAATTCGTTCATTCTCAAGTTATTAATTGCATTCTCAACTATATTTTCAATCAATCCATGATCAATTCTTGACCAGTTTTTAAAATCATTAGCAGAGTTCAATATATTATTATGTTTATCGATTGTTTCTTTAACTAAACTCCTATTTCGACAGCTCCGTATAATCATTTACACATTTGACAAATAAAAAAAAATATCCCCCCTTCATATTTCTCATTTGTCTATCATCTCTTTTCGTTACAAGTTAGTAGAATTATTATATTTTAGTAACAATCTCTCCAAAACGTCTCTGTTACTATTATCGGCTGATGTTTCCATTTTTAACGAGTTGGCGGTGGTCTGGATTCGAACTCTTGCACACCAAATTTGCTTCTGAGCAGAATCCTCGACGAAGAAGTCCACTGTCACTGGAAACTAAACGAAAACAAATTCCAAATGTCACTGAAATTATCTGGAGTTTAATTATAGGTAGCTCGCGGTATTCAATAGTTTTGTATTTTTTTTTTCGGTGAAGTCCTAGATCTGGGCATAAAATGAAAAGAAATGTCTTTAAAGTTAAAACCACATTATATGCGTTACTAGCTGCCCCGCGGTTTCATCCGCATTGCTCCGCTCCTATTGGTCTTAGCGTGATTATAGCCTTCCTCGATAAATGAGCCTTCCTCGATATCTAACACCGAAAGAATTTTTGAAATTCGACCAGTAGTTCCTGAGATTAGCGTGTTCAAATAAACAAACAAACTCTTCAGCTTTATAATATTAAGTATGATGATTGATTTTTTCCTATCCTTAAGATTAAGATAGAATATTATGTAAATTGAATCTTACTATTGTGACAAATATCTGCTCGATGTACATTCGAAGCTGATACTGGACTATTTCTCCTTTCTGCAGAGGACAATATGTGTTTTCTAGATGATTGCAAGTCACTTCGTTTTCGTCAAGCGGGAAACTTGGAATATTGAAAGTAGGGAGGCGAGCAACTGTTTTCATACTTCGTATTGTGTAAGCTGGAAATTTAAATAAATGTTAAATCAAGTAAAATTTTTAATAAATAGGTACTTGCTATTGTTTGGATACTATATGATATAGATAGATTTATTTATTTATTAACAGTTTTCTGTACGGCCGAAGTATGATATAAAAACCGGCGAATAAAAGTGCGATTCGGACTCGCGCACCGACGGCTTTGAACAAATCTATTTTTTATTAAGTTAGTAACTTTAAATTTAGGCGCAGGCGAAACACTCTGTATAACTTATAACTTTTGGATGCAATGCTTCTTATAATATTTAAGAAGATGGTTTAATTGCTATTCAGTGACTTTTAGAAATGACAGAGGCTGATTGAGCCACCTATGCCCCATCTACTTACGAGCTTCAAAGATGACGTTAATAATTGCATCCTCTCCTCTGACTACACTGCAGGGCATTGTAGTGCACCCTTCAATATAGAGGTTAATTGGTGGATCGGCATCCCCAGGCGGACCTAAAATTATGAAAAGCAATACATATAAAAAACTAAATATAGCGTCTAAAATATGTGATGTTAGAGTATATAAAATCCACTCTTTTAAACAATGATTTTCAAGGGGAGCACTAATTTTTGATAGATATTATAGATTTTTTTTTTGTTGTTTCAACTTACATCGGTCAACTTGTGTCGTCTGCCCCGTGACATAGGCCAATCCAAGAACGAAATATAAAGCACCAAACATCTTGGTCTAAACCGCTACCGGAACAAGAATTCCGTACCTTTATACCTTTTCTTATCAAACAGGTGCAAATAAATATATGTGATATAATATAATGATTAATTATCTAAATTTTTATTTATCTGATTAAAAACAAGCTGTTTCCCTCAACTTCGCTGATGATACATTTCCTAACTCCGAACTACGAATTTCAAATTTAATTTCATTAGATTCAACAGAGAATAATGCGGTCTTTACATATCATAGTTATTTAATAACAATAAAATAAAATATGTACATGTAGTATTTTTTTATTATTTGGAGTGAATTCTCTTTTGCTATTAAAATTCATGAAAATTTTTTTGTACATGTATTTTTATCTCCTACGTATAAACACCGAATGTTTATGTGATTAAAAGGTAACATTATTGCGAAATCGTGTGTAATCATGTCAACATCTTGGACATAACTAGAAAGTAAGAGAATTTGTTCAACAGTAACTAATTTGTGTGTATAAGACAAATGTCTATTTTCATTTGTTTTTCAATTAGCTGTTAACATTCCTTATATTATGTATATTACGCTAAAGACACTATGCTATTATTCTAACCCGCAACCATGCTATTATTCATTTCCATATTTAGCTGAGGTTAGTAGAGCAATTTCAGTTTAATATCCCCGTGATCTAAAACAAAGGTATCAATTTGTGGAGATTGTTTGTTGATTTGCTTGCGCTAATCTCGGCCGTCAAGAACACCTACTAGTAACTGTATTGATTATTATCGTATTGATAAGAATTATCTCAATAATTTTTGAGATACCAAATTTTAATTGTTAATCAAATCAAAGTTTTAACTGATGACAGTAATCAAATTTGATTGTTTTATAAACAACTAAACATGCGACCGCGACGTCGTAATAAATATCAAATTTTAGAGAAAAAGAAGAACTCGAGAACGAATTGATAAATTAGATATATTAAACAGGGTTACTTGTAAAACACCAGCAACCTCGCAGGACAAGATAGGTAACATTATAAGTAACAACATATTTTGTTCTACGACTTTTGATATTTTTTTTTTATTTCATACCAGAAAGGAGATATTACATAAAACTCAATGAGTGATTATACCTACATGAAAAATATATTTTATAAAAAAATGATTTTTTTGTGGTTAAGCCATAATGGTAACTTAATTAATATGCTATTACAAAACGATTAACATATTCAAGAGTTCAAGACGGATAAAAGCGGTGTATTGCGTAATTTTATTTTTATATTTTTTTCAGCATTCAATTTTTTTATGAGTAGGTATAATTTTTAAGGATAGAGAAAAATTTATCACGAGGCGGGATTCAAACGCGCGTCGCGCCAGGCCAGCCATCCGCGATACGCCTAAACAATTTCTTCTACACGATATTTCTTGAGAAAGATAGGCATTTTCAAAATCACTTCAGTAGTTATATTACATACATACGAAAATCCATTTTCTTAGAATATAGATGAAGAGTGAAAAAATGACAATTGCTTATAGTAACTAAATAATTAAATTGAAGTCACACAATTTTTACATCAATTAAGGAGCAATTAACAAAACGTGTGCTGAGATTAAAATACCTATAGGCACAAGTCTTCGTACATAATGAGTTCAACTGCTCACGCTCACCTACATTCCCTTCATGGAGCTTGTCTTAATTAACATAACCATCCTCCAGAGTCGAGTAAATGGAACATTCTAGATATACCTACGTGCCTCATTAGATTCGTATCAGCATAATTTTGAACATTATTAGAAAAGGAAGATTCGTTCCTCTTTCCTTATGTTATGTGAATAGTTTGTGATTATAGGTGGATTTTGGTGACGCTCTCATGCATGTATTCCTGACTGGTTACCTACTAAAAAGACGCGGACCTATGTACCTTGTACCTATTGAAAAAACTTAGCAAAACAGAATTATGGTTCAAATCAATCTACTTAATAGAAAAAGACCTGACCTCTGTAACATTAAAATATATTTTCTATCCGTTCATTGTGGTAACTCAACTTTCAACTGATGGACACATTTTTATTTTCACTCTCCCTGACGATCTAACGTAAAGACCTACTTAACTAACTACTATTACTCTTTTCTTATATAAGTTTTCGACCCTGAAAAATACGCTTGACAAGAATTCTGATAGGTACATTATAGGTACCTTGAAAGAGGCTACAAAGATACAATATTATATATTCGAGTAGGTGAGCAAAATATAAAGACGCCATATTTCCTCCAGCTCATAGTTCAATAGAACGGAAATCCGAGCTAAGATAGATATAGTTACTATAAATCTTCAGTATCCAGAATACCTTGTTCTCCAAGACAAAGCGAGATATTATAATAAAAATACGCGAATATGTATTGAAATGCCTAATTTTTCAGTCCTTTTCTCGGTTTATGTATTCTAACAACGAGTTTTTATCTAATTTAGCATGTTGCTTTAGGAATTGTAAGTTCGTATCGGGGATGTTGTAATAAATTGTATCGGGGATGTTGTAATAAATAGAAACTGGTAAAGAGGTAAAAAACATAGATTCCGTACAAAAATGGTGGTCCACACTCCACAAAGTCGCAATTTATTTTTATTTTCCGACAATTGCCAGGGTAAATTTGGTCATTTGATTTTGTATGGCATCTGTGTACAAAAATCCGTACAAAAATCATGGAGACTAGGGGAAAAAATCTCTAGCTACCTACCCTTTTAGACCGGGATCCCTCGCCCTTTTTCGTAAGTGATTACTAACAAGCTAAATTTTCGTCAGTAGCTTCATTTTGACGAGACGCCCAACATTAGCTAGTACAAAAATTTCGTAAGTGGTAGCTAACAGGGGTAATGAGAACATAATTTGTTGATTTAGTGGTTATCAAAAATTCATTACTAACTGGTTTTTTTATTTATAATTCTTATAATAATAATCTAAATTAGCCGAAAAAATATTTGTCCTACAAAATGCTAGGTTTGATCAACGAGGTCCCATTTTTGCAACATGTACTATTTACGAGGTCATGAAAAATTATTACTAACCAGCTGATTTTTTTTTTGTTGGTTAGTTAATAATTATATAATTTAACGCCCACATTGTCCTACACATTACGTGGAACGTTTTTCTAGTCCTAGACTCCTAAGTTGTCCATACCACAGGACCATTTTTTTTATTAGTAACTGTAGGACAAAAGTATCACGTGATACATTAGTGTGTTTTTTATCCGAATAAAACAATGTCCTACAAAAAAACTGGTATGCATCCGTAGTCCTACAATAATCGTAATTTTCCTTTTTCCTATGTGCAACATGAGGTAAAGTGAAAATATATTTATTGAAATAAATCAACTTTATTATGTAACATACATGAAAAAGTAGATATTTTTATATAAAAAAGTAATTAATTTTCATCTGACTCATCAGAAAAACATTCATCCTCACTACTGGCATCACTCTCCTCATCTTCATCAGTATCTTCTTCATTCTGATCTTCCGTGGTATCTAAATCTGTAATAATATGAAAAAAATTAATTAATGTCGCCGAAAAATTAAAAACCAAATTTCAATAATTTTCAATTTCAATTCCAGAAATTTTAAATTCCCTGACATTTCAAGGTATTTTAGGTCAATCGCCACCCTTTTTGTGTATGGGCGAAAATAATTAATAGCTAAAAAATATTTAAATGGCATAATTTTGTAATCTGTGTATTCACATGTACTCATTATAAGAATGAACAATAACGTAAAAAAAGAATATTCTACGAACTAACCGAGAGGAGCATGGCATTAAGTGTGGTTCTACGATTGGAGCAGACGTTAAAGAAGTCGAAGCGTCTGTAACTTCAGTACATTCAGCTGCAGACGATGTTACAGCTGGCTCAGTTCTGTATAAAACAAATAAATAAAAGAATAATTCAAATTAAGTATATATACATTAGACACAAAAATTACGGGATTGAAAAAAAGGTCATAAATGTTTGGATAATTTTCAACAGATTGTAACTCGGAAGGAGATCGTCGTTCAGTAAACAAAAAAAAATTATTTTAGTCCCAACTGTTTAGTTTTCATATGTTACCATACAAAATTTTTATCATTCACGGTTTCGGAGTTATTCAGAGAGAACTACAAAAATAAAAAAATTTCAACAATTTAGCTTCCTTTAAAAAAAGTCTGTGAGTTTGAAAACTTTTTTTTCGAAATTTCACCTCATTGATTTGTTAAAAAATTTGATACTTCTTAGTTTGCTAAACATTTTTTATGAGCAGATCCGAAAAGTAGACACTTAAGACAACAATTTGCTTTTTTTTTAAGTGTACGACCATGTGCTTTTTTAGATTTACGCTCTGTGGAAAATCATCAAAAACAATTGGGCATTTCCAAATATAATTGTGCTCTCTGACTCTCAATGGAGAAAATGAGAAGCACGCGGTTAAATTAACTTCTGTATTAAGAAGGGTTTATACTTGTTTCTTTATTGCATCCGTTGAGATAAATAGTAAGGTCCTTGTTGCACTTGAACGATAAATGCAAATTTTGTCTATAAAATACTCTTAAACATTTTTATTTGTTTAAGAGCATTTTATGGACAAACTGAACGATAAACCCTTCTTAAATGTATATATATATATTTATATATTATACTTCAAAATTTTTAGTAAAATATGTAAAGCACAATATACTTTGTAAAATTATTGTTTACAAAAAAAAATAGCTATAATTTTATCATGCTTTTTATATAATTATGTGAAAACTTCTACTTAATAAATTATTTATCATATAGGGTAAAACACCCAGTAGCTGCTCAGCGATCAGTAACTGCTTACTCCATGTATTTGTATATCTATATTCATATATATAGATATACAAATTCCTGAGCAACGGCTGCGTGCTTTACCTTATTTTGAAAATAAAATTAAAAAATATTCAATCGACTTACCGTTGATAACACAAATATTGAGATTTCACTCTGAATTCCTTATAACAAGAGGAATGATACCCGATTATGTCGTCATTCCAATTTTCCGGTAATACGACATTACTATATTTATGTTTATGATGCTTTCGAGCAGACAAAAAAGTTCGACAAGAAAGCAAAATTTCTTGAGAAAATTTCTTGATCTCTTCGCGTTTCTCTCTAAAGCGAGGGTTATCACACAATACACTGCATAAAGAACACTCCATTTTTGCTGAGCAATTAAAAAAAAAATGTAAGTTATATAGTCGGCTTCAGCATGGAGTAACTAAACACAGTACGCAGCATCGCGCGCATGCGTACTAATATAACTAAACTCCAATAGAAAAATGTACAGAATGAATAGATTTTTATTGTTATGAATTTCAAATTCCATTGGAGGATCAGCAAAATATACCATGCAATTTGTAGGACAATATGGGCGTTAAATTATATAATTATTAACTAACCAACAAAAAAAAAATCAGCTGGTTAGTAATAATTTTTCATGACCTCGTAAATAGTACATGTTGCAAAAATGGGACCTCGTTGATCAAACCTAGCATTTTGTAGGACAAATATTTTTTCGGCTACTTTAGATTATTATTATAAGAATTATAAATTAAAAAACCAGTTAGTAATAAATTTTTGATAACCACTAAATCAACAAATTATGTCCTCATTACCCCTGTTAGCTACCACAATCGAGCATTTTCGTAAAGGAAATTCTTGAGCGTCTCATTGAAACGAAGCTACTCACGAAGTTTCAACTTGATACTTATTATTTTTACATCTAGTATTTGTACTACAACCTAAGAGTGTCGGACTAGAAAAACGTTCCACGTAATGTGTAGGACAATGTGGGCGTTAAATTATATAATTATTAATTAACCAACAAAAAAAAAATCAGCTGGTTAGTAATAATTTTTCATGACCTCGTAAATAGTACATGTTGCAAAAATGGGACCTCGTTGATCAAACCTAGCATTTTGTAGGACAAATATTTTTTCGGCTAATTTAGATTATTATTATAAGAATTATAAATAAAAAAACCAGTTAGTAATGAATTTTTGATAACCACTAAATCAACAAATTATGTTCTCATTACCCCTGTTAGCTACCACTTACGAAATTTTTGTACTAGCTAATGTTGGGCGTCTCGTCAAAATGAAGCTACTGACGAAAATTTAGCTTGTTAGTAATCACTTACGAAAAAGGGCGAGGGATCCCGGTCTATTTCGAATTCTCATCTGCACTCAGTTGGACAGCTTATACAAGTGACGTCATAGTGCTGAATCTCATTATTTTATGCTCGTATATCGTTCTAGATAGGTCACCTGGTGATTCAAATGACCCATAAATTTTTCAACATGAGCCTGTAGTCTATCATTACTTTTTGCTACAATGAAAAATACCATGTTTATTAGCCCAGCTTATCAGCTCCAATATTCACTGAATTCGTTTGCTAAAAAAATCATACGCTATGCGTTGCAAAAACTTAACTAACGGTAAACAGCACTTAGCCTAATTTCCTCGTCCGAGCACTCGGTAGGACATGCAATGTCAACAGCTAAATAATACGCTAAAAAAGGCGAATCGTCAGTACCAATTCGCGTTTCTAATATCGTATATGCGTGTAATTTTTCAGTGCGTGGTTTGCCCCGCCACTGTAATGCTGGCCACAGTTGCACAATCATAAGAAATATACAAGTCGCGTACAAATCAATCTGCCTAATTGCTTTAGCAATTGTGCCTTTATATAAATAGAATAAAATATTCTAAAATCCCATTAAAATTCAACATTCAAAATGAACCATAACAATGGTTCGGTTATATCGTCGACGAGTGATTTTATCGAAGGCTTCGGCCGGATGTTTTAT
Organism: Colias eurytheme; assembly: GCF_061535395.1. Lineage (NCBI taxonomy): Eukaryota > Metazoa > Arthropoda > Insecta > Lepidoptera > Pieridae > Colias > Colias eurytheme. The sequence continues at coordinate 7,832,868 of NC_142989.1, read as the reverse complement.
GTGATAGACCCCAAGAAGTCGCAGTTTGAAAGGATCGAGGAAGTGCCCAATTTTTATGTGCAGGTAGAAAAATATATAGTTCATATATGCGAAGTGTGATATTGTATTTTATACATGTGTATTTATATAATAATATATTACCTATTATGTATATTACATGTTTATTAACCTTATTACCGTTACTATTTAACCTTTTATCTATTAGGCATAATATAAAAATTTATACATAGATAGAAACAAGTACCTTAGTTATTTGTTTTATTTATTGTAATATTTATAAAGATATAATTCTTAACGCTGAGGATAACAAACAGCCTCTAGATTATATTATTGTGTTTGCATACCTTTTTTTATCAAAATTACTTTTATATTATAGTAAGGATACAACTGAAATAAGACACAAGAGGCTTTTATTTAAACTATGAATAAAATAGTATTAAAGTATTTTTAGATTATGGTTTGTACCTACTACAAGAATTATAGACGTTTCTAAGAAAAATATTTGGAAGTACATTATCCATCAATTGAAATTTTTGTTCTATTCTAGCATCATAGATAATATTTTATTTTGATATACACATTTCGATCTCCCAAATTTTTATATCCACTAAGAAACACACATATATTATTATGTTTATATTAGGGATGTAACGATACATGATTTTGCCGATACGATACCGATACCGATATTTGTAGTAATGTATCGGCGATACCGATACCGATACCGATATCGATGGCTTGGTAGAAAAATAAATAGTGCATTATGCATAAAAAGTTACCAACATTTAACAGAGACTCAACTGTTAATCGTATTCTTTTAAATAAAAATGCCAAATCAAAAAACAACAAAACCATTTATTTTAGTATTATTATTTTACAAAGTCAGTTAAACTTTAAGTAATACACATACAATCAGTACCTAATAAAAGTTCACTATTGGTAGAGTTTTTTCAGAAAACAAAGTGCGCACGCGCTGGCGGCCTCCCGCATCGTTCATTGGGCGCGGTTTTTTTAATTGTTTGATATCGGTATCGGTTGTTTTATTATCGGCGATACCGATATATCGGCTTGCCGATTATATCGGCCGATATATCGGTATCGGTATCGGTATCGTTACATCCCTAGTTTATATCATTATTTACCTATTTATTACCTTATTATATAATAATTTAAACCGCATAATGTGTGTTGATTGATAGAATGATTATAAAAATACATAATTGTTTGCTTATTTTTAATAATTAAAAGCAGCTTGTTGCTTCATATAATTATGACTATTAGTATAAATTAATGTCGATACGGATAATTACCGGAATTCGCAATATTTGCAAATCTATCCATATTGAAGCCTTTTAATGTGTTTATGTATCAGCTATTTATTATGAGTTAAAAATACTAATTTGAAACATTTTTTTTTTTTATATACAACATATTTTTTATATTATGCCCGAAAATATAACTGAGGATATTTTTAAGTTAATTTTGTCATTATTTCTTGTATTTTAATTTCAAAGAGAAACTTTATGCATATTAAACATTATATACATCAAACTTTGGTTAAAACTTATTCGTCGAATAATGTATAAAACTACCATTTTAAAAACGTATTCTAATTGCCCGTATTCGACAGTTTACGTGACATTTTAATATTATCGTGTAATACATTGGACGGATAAGTTTTATCCAAGCATTGAAAAATCGGCCCTAAACGATATACGTAAAAAAAACTTCTTAGAATTGATAAGGAATTGATCTTATGAATCATAAATATTATTTTTTCAGTCATGGCCCTACTTCTTTACCTTTATGATACTGGAACATATCATTCTGAAGCTTAAGGGTAAACGAGGCATAAGACTAAATGACGGCATAACAAGCATTTCAAATGGACTGTTTCTTGAAGGCGGCAGGTAAGTCAATTAATCAACATATTATTATTATTAATTTTATATTTTTTATAATAAATTATCCCGTCTTCCCCTTTGAATTTTTTTTTAATCCATGAAGTCTTCTAAATAAGCTATATTCAGCCAATACATCGATTTCTGTATCAGTTTTTCACCTCCTCCTCCATATTTAATTTATGAACTATATTTAATATTACATAATATATAAAATGTATAAAGGCTTTGAATGTGAATGTGAATGTGAGGGTAAAATTTCAAGGTCTCGGCCACGTCTCGACAATACCGTCACGTCATGGAATAAGGTGACGATTTTGGTCAAAATGGATATCTATCACTTCATTTATGACATTTGGCTGCGCACACACTCTCTTTTTTACTCTGAAAAATGCATAAATATAATTATACAGTATTTACAAGGCATTAGTAAAACTATTAAGTATAAAGTAGATAATTACTATAGTTACCAACTATTGTGCAATATTTTAATCATAGAGCAGTCATTATCACATGCACTTGGGTAGAAAATATTATAAATAATGAAATGAAACAATTAATAAAGTCATTAACATATTGCGTTTATGTTATCGTGTTATGTTATAAAAATAATTACTGACTATAGAGTCAATACAGCAAGCATAATATAGACACAGAATACTTAATAGTAGCTAACGCTAATATAGATGTATACCTATCATATTACATATAATATTATTATAATTACAGACACGATTGAATTTTAAATCGGAAATTATTAAACGTACGAATTTTAACACAGAACTAATTCATTATAGATATCCAACTTAGTTGACACTAGTTATACACTACCTACTGTTTTTTGAAAAAAAAAACATCTCTCATAATATATAATTCTTATAAACAGCATATTTTTATTGAGCAATATAAATCTATCTAAAATTTAGATTCTAACATTTTTTTTTATTGTAGTTTCAAAGCTAGAATATTGGAAAAACTTTCAAGAAAATAGTAATAAACTGTATAACGGCTCTATGAAGGTGTTAAGATTTCTTAATAATCTTGTTCTAGATTGATATGGCGCGGCGCAGAATTCTATGCATACAACTGGATATATAATAATTGGAAAATGGTGGATTTGCCATGGGATTCCACTACCACTTGGGTTCTAGCAGCTCTGGGGATGGACTTCTGCTACTATTGGATGCACAGAGCTTGTCATGGTTAGTTTTAAACATTGTTTATAATACGGTTTTAAAGTTATTATTCGTCGTAATCCCTTTGACATAGTCGTAAAAGCTTATGGTTCTTGGATGGATTCTCAATTATGTTAGCTTTAAAGGGTGCAACAGCCTGAAGATATCATACCGTGCATTATATAGCTCTATGAAATATATTTTGCATACGTCTTTCTCATACAGTATGTTTCAAACATCTATAGATAGAATATTCGAATAAAAATCCTGTGTTATCAAAGATAAACGAAACAATTTTACAAAGCCATATTTTCGCAGATCATGATTGCAAATTTAAAAAAAAAACTCAGTTTTTATTAAAATATTATGAAATATCCAGTACGGCGAAAAATGTTCAATTCCGAATACATAGAAAAATGTTTAGTATTTGGAATACAATATATGAATAGGCTTTTTAAATCAAAATGTTTATTCAGATGATGATTCATCATATATCAGATGTTTATTTACAATATTGCCACCGATTTAAAATTGCTGTCGACCCAAAACGAATACATTTGTATTGAAACCTCTACTAAAATATTTTCAGTAATGGCTTTGTAATGTCAGTGGTTTCAATCCCATATAAGAAACATAACTATCTACACATGAAAGAGACTTTTCACTTTTCATAATAGTTCTTTGGTCGGTTTTCTATTTAAAACATTTAAAATTAGTTGTGTTATTCTCAATTATTGATAAATCATTATAAAAATAACTAAAGTATAAGGTATTCACATTGAGTAATACACATTTGAATTTTCCAAAAAGATATATAAATATTTAGATTAAAGGTAAGATATCTTTTTCAGGATGCACACTTGCTATTCTTGCTACACGTTAGTCATAATATAAAATACTAGTTGCTCCGCGCGGTTTCACCCCCGTGGCTCCACTCCTGTTGCCCGTAGCGTGATGAAATATAGCCTATAACCTTCCTCGATAAATGGGCTATCTAACACCGAAAGAATTTTTCAAATCGGACCAGTAGTTCCCGAGATTAGTGCGTTCAAACAAACAAACAAACTCTTCAGCTTTATAATATTAGTATAGATGTATAATCCATTTCATTTTATACAGATTTGTCTGCCTTAAAAATTACTTCACTTTCCAAAGATACATTAGATTAGATTATAATATTATTATTGGCTAATATTCTATACTGTTGTTTGCCACAAACTTAAAAATGTTAATTTTGCAGAGAGTCACGTTCTCTGGGCTCAACATCAGGTTCATCACACGTCAGAAGATTTCAACATGGGAGTCGGTATCAGGCAATCATTTGTGCAAGGATGGTGTGGATTTGTGAGTTTTCATTATAAGTTTTTTTAATAGAAGAATAGGCATTTATTTTTTTAGAACAGAACCATTTATTTATAGAACAGGCTTACAATGACGTTATGTGTTTACGTTAAGGTCTAATTATTTTGGGATATTATGTACTTACTAGGTACTAATCAAGTTTGTATATTATTCTATGTGACGTATAAATATCATAAATATTTAACAGTATCATATAAAAAGATATATCGTAAATAATACATTGGAAACGGACTCTTCGGTCCACCGATTGCAAATACAATTTAAGTTCAATTCGCCATCCACGAATTCTTTGGTGTATTATTGAACTGTTCTGTGCTTGGATTTTCAGCTCAAACTATTGGAACGGTATTTTATATCTTTTTTAGATGAAATATAAATTATAAAGTAACTCCTAATTTGTAAAAAAAAAAACATGTATGTTGAACTTTGCGTATTATGCGTATATAACTGCATAGAGTTCGTTAATAAGTTAATATTAAAACCGTACAAATTGACAAACGCACCGGTCATTTTCACGAACACGGTTTTGCTATAAGTTTATAGAAATATAAGTATTAAGTAGCTTTATTATTTAGCTATCGAATGGAGGAAATAAAATGATTACCGTGCTCATATTACTTCGTTCGTAAACAATTTTCTGTCCCCCAACTATTCAATAACTTTTCTGTTAGTTTCGACGTCTTTCACACTCTGGACAGCTAATGTTCTCTTAATGGGATATTTCGCTTTTGCTAACTAGTTTTACACAATATGTTACGAGGTGCAAAACTTATCTTATATACTTAATCCGTTTATTATTATTATTGTGAATTTCTTCTGCTCACAAAGGTTTTTTTTTAATTGAGATAAAAGTTACTGAGGTTTTGCTCTTGCGCTTTAAATCTAATGATTTAAATAGTATTTTATTTATTAATATTTTCTTTACGCATATGACATCAAGCTTCATAAATATCACCTTCAAAACATTGTTTATAAAGAGAAAATAAACACATTATGTAACAATGTTGAATGCTTTATAAAAAAGAGCAATTTAATTTTAATACTAAATGTACGTTTATTCTAAAACTCGTTAATTAGCTATAATGTAACATCATTAATTCTTACAAATTTAATCAGCTTCGATTATGTATTTACATCGGCTCATTTACTATCATTATAACTTAGGGTAACCGCTTTATGTAAAATTTATTTATTTATATGTTACTCTTTAATAAAACTATAGATGGATAACTTATTATCTTCTTCTAGTGATCGCTTCCAGACGACCGGGGCAAAATCAAGCTTACTAAAAATTACATTGGTATGCAGAAAAAAGGCATAGGACAAAAGAAAATATAATAAAATCTATTTATCCTCTAAATGATTAATTTAAATACATTTTAATAACTAAATGACCTGATTGAAATTTGTATATCCCTTACAATAGATTAACCTAAATACACTTTGCTAAGACTGTTTTGTGGAAACGTTTGATTTTATAGAACAAATAATATACACTATAATTTATATGTTTATATAGGATTCAAATTTAAATAATCACTGGCGATCTATCGTGCAGATGTTATTCTTAATGACTCACATGGAATTTAATTGATAATGATATTTATCTAGCTAATCCATACTAATATTATAAATGCGAAAGTAACTCTGTCTGTCTGTCTGTTACTCAATCACGCCTAAACTACTGAACGAATTTTAATGAAATTTGGTATGGAGATATTTTGATACCCGAGAAAGGACATAGGCTACTTTTTATCCCGGGAAAATGACGCAATCCCGTAAATCCCACGGGAACGGGAACTATGCGGGTTTTTCTTTGACTGCGCGGGCGAAGCCGCGGGCGGAAACCTAATATTATCATAAAATAATACAATAGATAAGACAATCTATGACCCGCCTCAACACAAAATATACCAGCTGTCAATGTGACTCACGTCATTGTCATTTTACGAATTCATGTCTATTTAAAAGAGAATACATAAACTTGGTCTACTTTATTTTAAACTGGCTGCCCTGGTAGACGTAGTTCTATTCTATGTGGCTCTATTGCCCCTTTTTTGTGTTTTCTCTCCATTAGAACTTTCCTTGTGTCTTGACAAAAACGTTAAAAAAATATCCTCTCGAGCCGTTCTCGAGTAACATGACGATTTCCTCCTCCTTCAGAATTAAAGCAGTGGTGATGATATAACATGCGCAGATGTATTGAAAACTTTTTTCATGCACCCTCGCCTGATTGAAAGGGTCGATTTGAAGTCCGATCCTGCACTGAGCCACCACTGTCACCGCAAATTAATCTATATTAAAAGAAATAGTGGTCTATATAATATATTAATTACTGTACTGTTTAATTGTGTTGTAACCCTACTAATGGTCGTTCAACGCTCTTTAGCCCGTGTATCGATATAATCACGCAATAAACGGCACGCGATGACGTACATCTGCAATGCATGCACGTTTCAATCAATAATTGCAGAAGAGACTTAATTATCCGGTCTCGTTAACTTGGTAAAGTCGGATGAAAAATCAGTTACTGTTTATACAGGAAATAGAGCTGTATACGGAATAATATTGGGAATGCTAATAAGGGAATTCTAATAAGAAGGATTGTATTCTCCATACATGCCTTGTAATAAATAATATAATAAGATATGGTCAACCCGAGGGTAATATTACATTATGAGTTTAATACAGGTTTTACGAAATTCAATAAGATAGAACAGTACCTGCGTGGTACTGTTAAAATAACTCTATTACAATTTGTGTCGCTGGAATAAAACATGAAACATGAAAATATCCGACATTTAAATAAAGTAAACCTCTTTATGTCATCAACTTTCAATCAGAAATATTTACACTCTACTTTTATTTAATATTCACGAAATAGAGAAATAATAACGCTTTTACTTTACATATGAGCCATAGATATGAGCCAGCAGTATGTATATGTTAATATGTTATTAATTTGTATTGATTATCCAAATATTATCGCTAACTTTACCTTAAATTTGCTATATCCTGATCTATCAGAATAAGCTGAAATTAAAAGTATGATGATGGTATTTAAAACTGATCTGACTTTGAATTATGGTCAATTATAAAATAGAGTAATATGAGAGAAATCCGTGCTTCTTATATCATTAAACAGTAGTTGAGATGAGGTATTATTACCTATCAATCACTAATTAACATTTTTACGGATAACATTATTAGATAAAGATTTTAATAGCACCAATCAACTCAATTGGTTTCTAATTGCTCGACTACAAAGCATATTAAAGGTTAATAATTTTACCGGAATGCACGTATATGGTCAGCTGTTTTAAATCATTCTTTATTTACTTACAATATTATGTTTCCGAAGTATGAAGTATGAAACGTGAAGTATAAATAATATAACTGACTGAATCTAAAACAAACGTTAGAAATATTTACACAGACAATTTAACCACGCATCCGGTTAAAGTTTCTTTACGAACATAATTACAACCTTTTAAACGTTATTATTATACATTTTAAATGTTATTCGAGTAATGTAGTAATTTATAATTCATATTTCGTATACCAGCTACTTTTGGTAATTCTACATTTAATATACCTATCATACAAATATTATAAATCTGAAGAGTTTGTTTGTTTGGTTGCCCCGCTAATCGCAGCAACTACGGGTCCGATTTTAAAAAATCTTTCAGTGATAGATAGCCCATTTATGCAGGAGGATGGAGCATCAAGCTAAGATTAATAGCAATGTGGGTAAAAGCGTGGGGCACAGCTAGTAAAAATATACAAGTATCGTGGACAAAACTAATGATTAAAATTGTTTACAGGCATTCTACCTCCCTCTTGCTCTGGCCATCCCACCAGCGCAGTTCATGGTTCACCATCAATTCAGTTATCTATACATGTTCTGGATTCATACTGAAATAGTGAACAAGCTTGGACCTCTAGAATACTTCATGAATACTCCCAGCCACCACAGAATCCACCATGGTAAGAAGACAATAATTGTTTATTATTAAATTGACTTTGCCGCGTAGTCAAAGGAAATTCTCATGGGAATGAGTTGTTTTACCGCTGCAAAATTAGCCTATTTACTCTCTAGCGTCCTAACAATCTCCAGACACAAAATCGCTCCGATTGATGTAAAGAGAGATAAACACACTTTCGTATTGTAATATTATTGTGGGGATTATCATATTGTGTAAGATGCAAGAAAATTGTGTTAAACGTCCCTGTGAGTCCCATCACAGTCCTAAATAAATGTAATTATGATTGATCTGTTATGAGCACAGGTTTATAGCCTGGTTTTGGTTATACAGGTTTAAAGCCTATATGGTACAGGTTTATAGCCTATATGGTGGGGAAGATAATACTTTACTCAATTTTACTTCAGGGATTTTTAAAATGAGGAAGAAAATAAGAATGATCTCGCCATTTATCTGGCTACCGCATCATAGCCGCTAACCATTTAGCAAATGTGGTCGCAAATTTGTGCCCTAGCTTTTATCATGCTGGTTAAAAATATTACGCGTATTTATAAAGTTTATAAGATAATTATGTTGTCTCTTTAATAATATAACTTAATTGCAAAGATTTATCAATGTTATTATTATAATTATTACATAATCATATTTTGAATGATCTTTTTTATAGTTTGAGCAAAAAATTAGGTATATAGGTAGTTCATTTTACGCATGAAAACACCGTCTCTTTGATGAAAAACTTGTAGAGGTGGAGTCAAAAGTTAGTTGGAAGTTTGTTGTGTAATCATGATTAACTCAGTACCTAAATCTTAACTCAATTAAGAAGCAGGACTTTTAATTGTATGTATACTTAATTATAATTTACACAAGTTATGCGTTTAAAATAAAACCGCACGTTTTTTAATTAGCTATCGAATATACAACTACTTATTAACAACATTCGTCCAAATCTCTTCAGATATTCTAGCAATAAGAATCTTGAATAATATATAATTGTAGTACATAGTTATGTTATTTTTCTTATATGAGTCTGAATTTAATTATTACTTACTTGGACAACACTACCATTGACTTATGGTTCAATTGTTTTTTATTCGTTTTTAATGCATTGATTGACCCTTATAAAACAAAGGAATTCAATATAATTCATGCTTTCAGGAAGTAATCCCTATTGCATAGACGTCAATTACGGCGGCGTGTTAATTATCTGGGATAAACTCTTCGGCACGTTCAGAGCAGAGAAGGACACAGATCGTATCGTGTACGGTCTTATTTTCCAACAACCTTCATTCAATCCTCTCCATTTGCAGGTAAATAAAACGTTATTTTGATTTAGCAAAATTTGATAGCGCCTGTTGAAAAAAAATTCTAATACGTAGATAATAAAATAACGTAGATAATAAACTAAATTTTCTTTGAAGGTGCTATTATTTTTTATAAATGTGTCAATTAAAATAAATATAATATTTAGGAGTACAACATACAATTTTCTTTACATATTCTAATTGTACCTATGTTATTTTTTTCAGACTTACTACAACAAGTATGTTGTTCAGAAATATAAGGATTACACAAAATGGGATCACAAGATACACGCTATATTTAATAGACCAAGTTGGAAACCTGAGAAATATGTTAAGTTCCAGGATTTGCCTGAAGACGTAAGTATACCCATTACCCACGCAATACATTGTGCTTCTACATCAAAGGTAGGAAGATCAGACGAGGATCAAAGCGGTTTCTTAACAAACTCATAAAAATCTTCATAAAATTTGACAAAGTTATATTGTTAAGGAAACCGGAACAGCCTTATTAGCGTGACTTATGTCTTACATTACTGTTTTGTTTCCTTGTTTATTATACTTTTAATGATAAGTAATCTATAATCTAATTACATAATTAATTAATATAACATTTAAATGCATGTTACTTATATTTTTTGCAGCCCAAAATACATCTTGCCGTGAAATATGACGTTGTTCTTCCTAAGTGGTGCATCGTTTACCTGTTGAGTCACTACACTTTAGTTCTTTATGGATTTTACCGCCTATTTTTGATGCATTTGGTGAGTTTATAATATCTTACTTTACTTATAAGACTACAAGATAATTGAGAAGTTTGTACCAAACGAAACACGAAGAAAATATCGACCCAAATTTTACCCCTGTCGTATATCTTAATCTGAGTGTAACACACATCATACTAAAATATTCAATACGAATCAAAGCTACTTCTTACATTCAACATAAGAGGATGAAAATACAAGATAAGAACGAAATATCAACATGACCTAAAGCTCTCGTTTTCAGTCTACAACTCCAACATATTATATAGTAGTACATCAAAGCAGGCGTTACTAATACATAATTATTGTATTACTCACACAATTTGTTGTTTGTGTAAAATACAAATGAATTAATAAGGTGATTAATAGTTTATTTTTGGCGTGTTTGTTTTTCTAATTGAAATTTATTTTAACTACTAAACGACCGAATAAAAAATAAAGTATACCCGTACATGCATATTTTTAATTAACATAAAACTATACAAATGATCTCATCATATAAAGTAGATAAACTGAATGTAATGTGAAAATATTTGAGTGAGAGTGAAAATACAGGCTTGAGGGAAAAAAAATATAATTTATTAAAGATAATTCTTTGTTACTTTTATTAAATGGGAATTGCAGTCACAATTCCCATTTAATAAAAGTAACAAAGAAAGCGTGGCTTTTAGAAATCTAGCTTATTTGTGTCGAAGTATAAATGTAGTTTTAATTCCGATTTTAAATCATAAAATGTACTAGAATATTATTATGTATCAGAAATATCTGGAAAAAACGTGGATTTTGTTTAATTTGACTAATCCGGTTTGAGCGGAAATATTAAAATTAGCTTAAGGCCGTTGATGTTTATGTTATGTTTTTTAAACTTTGCATGCTTTGAACTAATATATTGAAACCGCATACACTAATATACTAAATTTAACTTGGACACAAATATAATATCATGCGTAAAACATAACTAAATAAATATACATATATATGGCTAAACTTCTCTCATACACTATGTTAACCAGGTAATTTTACTTTCAAGATATTTATCTTACTACTTACTTAGTTGTGCTATTTTAGTTTAGTTTATTTGTAACTGTATATTTAGTATATTGTATATTTAGTTGTACCTGCTTCTAATTTCGCGGTATTCTTATGTAATGTGAAAGCAAAGCTTCGCTAGTAGGTAGGTACTTCGACAAAATTTGTGAAATATTTTAAAAGTATGCACCAAATTACTCTTGAAGCTTTGGCACAAACTTTGATGGATGAATGTGGAAAGCTTAATCTCTAAAACGTTAACTCCTGGGAAGTTTTAAGTCATTTAATAACTTCTGAAATGGTTTTTAAATATTTATGCCATGTCGTAGAATTAGTTTTTTGGCAATGAATGGTGTCCAACTTATACAAAGTTGGGCACCAAGTATGACTAAATGTACAAAAACTTGTATCCTACGGATTGCATTATTAATGCGGTTACTTGTATCATAATAAAACATTTGTGATTAAATGACAGCCTTTACAAAGAAAAAACAACTTTTACATTCATAAGAGTCTCTGACAAAAATTAATAAAGTTCGTAAACTACTTCCCAATTCTATCTCTATATTTATCTGTAACTAGCGGTTTTACCCGCATTGTTCCGTTCCTGTTGGCCTTAGTGTGATGACTGATGATATATAGCCTACCTATATAGCCTTCCTCGATAAATGGGCTTCCTAACACCGAAATAATTTTTCAAATCCGACCACCAGTTCCTGAGATAAGCGCGATCAAACAAACAAACAAACTCTTCAGCTTTACAATATTAGTATTGATAAACGTGATTAATTAATATTAACCATTTGTTCACAGAGTATGTCACCACTCGTAGTACTCGTCCTAGTGCTATACATTCTCGCTTCTCTGACGGTATTCGGAATGATCCTGGACGCGTCTCCAAGGGCGCCCTTCCTGGAACTCATTCGATGCCTCACATTGATCGTGATCACTTCGTTTGTACCATCAATACGACTCAGCATGTTCTCAAAGATGTTCTACGTGTCATCCGCTTTGTTTTGGTTCTTGTTTGTGTATAAAACCACCGTTATAAGAGCTGAAAAGAAAGGGGACTGATTTAAGACAATATTTGTAAGCGTATGTTAAGACTATTAATAGTTAATACGTATGATATTGTTAACTCATTTTTAATTTCGAATAAATTATAAATATTTTTTACACGTGTTTTTTATTTTAAACACAAGAATTTAGAATAAATTTTCTCCTTCTATTGTGCGGACGTAATTCTCGTATACTGTAAAACCTTTGTTACCACATTTCTGGCAATTTATAAATTTTTCATTTTCATTTCATTTTTTTCCCGTATTTACATCATATTGCTTATAAATTATAATATGTATATGATTGTAATTTGTACAGATAAAGTGATGCCACAGTGGACTCATAAACGATAAAACCACATTAATTTATTATTTCCTGTATCCGTAATAAATATATAAGGAAGGCAGAAATTAATATCTGCTGTCTATCATCTTTCCGATAATATCTTTTGAGAAAAAAGTGAAGTGAAGTCCTGTGTCCCCGTAGTGGGGTAAGGGGCAGATGCATTATTCATACGTCTGTTTCACTGATCGATTTTCTTTAGGGACAAGTAGGTGATCAGCCTTCTGTGTCCTGCCAGACCGAGACATTTTTTTTCTTCGTCTCCACCGGGAATCGAACCCAGACCCCGTCGGTTGAGAACCATCAAATCAAAAAATTGTATCCTTATTACCTCTGTTAGCTACCACAATCGAGAGTTTCGTATAGGAAACTATTGGGCGTCTCATTAAAATAAAGCTACTCACGGAAAATTAGCTTGATAGTAATCACTTGCAAAAATGGGCGATGGATCCTGAACTAATATGGGAAACCACCATCAAACGTCCTTATTTGCAGTTGGCACATGTATAACTGTAAAAATATTAAATTTATCTTAACAAAAAACATAGTATTTTTTAAATTATAGAAACCAATTAAATGCTATATTAAGTGATTGTATATATACCTATCTATATAATAATATCATTATCTATGTGGAATTTATCTACGAAAAATACTACGCAAATAAACGTTGCATTTCGGATACCATACTAAGAATGTGGTACAATACAAAATACATAATATGACTGTAACATTTACATAAATTATTATAAAAGGGCAAACGCTCGCAACAAGCTCGCAAGCATGCCGAGTAAAAACAATAGGTACGAAGAAATGTTCTTCTAGACACATAAAATGTTGAATATAAGGATATCTACCCACTGTTCTGTCATCATAAAATAAACGAAGGAAAACTCTACATAGTTGAAAAAACTATCACAATATTTTCAATTAAATTAAGCATCCTCATTTTAATTCCTGTCTTAATTCTTTTGTCAGTTCAAAATGCGTTTAACCCTCAATGCCCAGTTCGAATCGCTCCTATAAAATTTAATCTGTAAACGAACCCATTGCAGTAATTTACTGCTACGGTTGTGAAAAGTTGTACAACGTAAAAGTCGTAGTCGTTAGCGATTCGTGCCGTTCATTCAGTAAAATATAATGGAGCAATGGGTAGACACCGTTATGCCGAAGAGGATGATAATCCTTGACTTTAAACTTTTTCTGCGATCGTGCAGCAAAACAAATAGTTGATGACAATTTACAACAGTCCAGTTTTTAATTGTTTCAACGTCGTCCTTTACAGTCGGTTACAAAAGGCATAAGGAAACATTCATAAATAATGTTATAAGTTATGAAAATGGTGTCCACGTAACTATAGTTTGTATAGATTGATATTAAGGGCATTATAATAATGATGCAACAATAGCAGGTACTTGCGTTATAAACCTGTTCCATTTACTAAAAATTAACCTACTCGTATTCATCCCGTTTAGCAAATCAATAAGGACATACCTACCACAGACATAGTCTGTGGGACATACATAGTTGTTTTAATTTGGTATAAACAACTACCTACTTAAATATTACAGTTTTGCATATTCGTCAAAACATTGATTTTGCATTGATTGATATATTTTATAGTTTACTGTAGATTGTATAAATGAAGCGTAGAACACTAAATAATATTTTGGATAATATGGATTTCCGGCAGTTTATACTTTACTACTACAGTTTTTCAACCTGATAGTTCGGGGCATAATAAAAGAAGGTGAAGAGCAATCTTCATAAACTAACACTGTCTCAAAAATAAACAAATAATAAAATATAATTATTTATATAGATTGACAGGTGCACCATAAAGATAATTATTTTATGACAATATAATAACTGTAATTAAAACAATTAAATAAATCAATGTACAGATAATTTTGTAAAGATAAGGAAAATGTAAAGAAAAGAATGACCAGTTGTTTTTTTACGGATGTAGCTATTATTTTCTAATTAATGGACATTGACTTAGAAATCTAAGTAGCATAATCTAGGCATTGCAAGAGGAAGTTGACCTAAGAAAAATGCAATATGAATAGAACTCATTTATTCAACATACAATAATTAATTATAGTATGGCGACACGAATAAACGCAGGTTAAGTTTTTTAATTGGCTTCTATATCTAATATTTATTAGGTTTATATGTATAAACATCCTCTATACATAAAATGCTTATGCTAAAATATATACACTAGCTATATTTTTTATACAAGAGGAGTGTACGTTTGTTTTCATTGATTTTAAACAAACAAGTAGATATGTATAAGGCATTTATAACTTTCTGGTTAGGCTCATAAAATTTTCTGTGAGGTGCATTTTTTTGTAAATTATCAATGGGGAGTTTGCATGGTTTGTAATCATAAATGGATTTTATGAATGCAAAAAGTAATTAATTAATCTTCATCACCGGTTATCCAAAATTTGTTTAAATACTTGTCCCAATAAAACATATCAACGGTTGAAATAAAAAATAAATTCATCAAGCTACTCATACGTGCATATTTATTTATGTAGATTTAAGCAAAGCCAGATGCAGCAATTAGTGAAATCATAGTTCAATATTAAACATGTGCAAAGTACCATGATGCAATGGAGTCATTACTTTCATAATATTCACATGCTTATTAAAAACCGGTTTTCTCAATATATTTACATTTTAATAATCTAATATATGACGACTCATGGAATAACTATTTGTTGGTATGATGTAAAATATAATTATTTTACAAGAAAAATGTTAATTATTTTATGACACGCTTAACCTTTTTCTGCCTGGGTTGACCCGGAAAAAACAAAAATAAATAAGACACTTAAGAATAAAATTTAGATTTCATATAATAGTTTACGATGTTTGTTTTTGATAAAAGCGAAACAATATTATAAGGTAGTATACACATGCATTATCTATTATTTAATATATCGTAGCTAAAATTAGTGTTTTAACTTATAAGTAAAAACTCGATAAATTGGCATAGCCAGTCTGTCCATCCTAAAAAAAAAGCGCCCATTTATCCTTTGTAGAGTTTGTAATTTATTTAAGCCCATTTTAGGCGAGTGTGAGAATTTGTTTTAACCAAATTAACGTTCCAATCGACGGCATCATTTACTATTAAGTATTAATTATATGCTCGAAAAAAAAAGTTAAAGATATAAACTACATACGAACAATAGTTTAAAATAGTTTTTATTGTTCAACTGAATGGACATTGACTTAGAAATATCTAAATTGCTTACGAACGATGGTTTCAAAATCACTTTTATTGTTTAAATAATTTGAAAAATATTCAAATACGATTGTTCGCACGCCCAATATTTACAAAGGCATGTGCTTAAACTGTCTAGACGGACTTCATCTAGATAAATGCAAATCTACTTTTCATCCTTACTGACATAAATTCCGACTAAGTTCTTATATGAACTCTCCAGCACAATGAAAGCCAAATGATTGAGACTGAAAGTTATTGAAAAAAAAAGACGTGTGGCACTCGGGGACTGCCGCGGTAAAGCTATTGCATGCTATGCCTTCAAGCTACACCTCCGTGCCCGTCGGAGTGGGGAGCGTGAGGTTTTTTCGTTACGGAATTTCTGGATTCGGTCCCCGCGCTCAAGGCCCGCGATAGAAGCTATGTATGCAATAGCTTAAAAGAAGCTAGAACACAGACAAATAGGTAGTTATTGCAAAAGTGATTTTCACAACAAAATAAAACTCAACAAAAATGAATAAAAAAAAGGATAGAACGTGTGATGTTCAGAAAATACTTCATTTTATTCTTTTTTTTTTAACTGCTGTTTCGAATAAGATTTATCCGTATTTCCAAAAATTTCCAGGTTATAATATAATATATTATTTATTCACATAGGTAACGTACATTGACACACCGATTGATAGTTAGTATATTAATCAAAATAAATTAAACACAAAGTAAGTATTTATAATGAGAGCAAAGTGAATATTTCTGGGTCGAAATAAGAGATAACTTATGAATTATCTATAACTTAAATATAAGTTATAGATAATATATTTAATAATTAATTCATTAAATATTATTACGTTATAATGTTGTGGTTGCCCACCATTATAGTATTGTAGCATTTAGTTAAATGTAGAAACAAAAGTAACCTCTGGTTCAAAAGATATTTGATTTTGTGTAAAGAAATTATATTGATTGTATTTCAAATAGATATCTCTTTTAAGTCGTTACTTTTTACTGTGAAAACTTTCTCGTCATTTTGTACAATATAGTACCTAGTGCATTGACTCGCCTGAAAGCGATCATTTGAGTATAAATAAATTGGTTTATTTTCTAATTTTCTCCATTCAAGTGTCAAAAGTCATTTGTCCTTGAAAGTAACCTATGTCATTACCATGTCAAACATTCCAAAATTACACTATTACTTCCTCTCTCTCTGTCTCTCTCTTCAGCTTTTTTCCGTCCACTGTTGGACAAAAGCCTCTCCTAAGGCACGCCATAGAGCTCGGTCTTCAGCTTTTCGCCGCCATTGAGTACCAGCAACACTCCGTATATCGTCGCTCCACCTTGCTACAGGGCGCCTCGACTCTGGCGCCACCTCACTACGTTTGCCGAGTCGCGGTCTCCACTCTACAACGCGTTTGCCCCAATGGTTATCCTCACTCTACTCTATCGAAATTTTTATCGTATTTTCTTGCGTCCTCAATTTCTATTTTTTGAAGTGAAAACATCTTTAGCGGCGTTGGGTATAAAATCTTAAACTCGCGTCAGAACACGTGGCCTGATCGAAAAAGCGTAAGACGGATTTTTTTTAAGCCCTTATGTTCCATGCGTAAGACGGATACCATTCCAAAATATCAAACATGCTGAACGTTAATAATCAAGTTTTCACTTCTGCCGGCACTCCTGGAGTGCAACACGTCTTTTTATATTTGAATGGGCAACTGAGCTGGTGGTGCATAGTAAACGATCGCTTTCAGCCATGCATATTTTTTACAGAGCCTATGGAATGTGTTGCTCGCTTTATAAGATAAGGAATACCGGATAAATTAAAGAATGACGACGGGTTTAAAGGAATTGTTAGGTAAAGCGTTGAGTAAAGAGAAAAATCAGATCTCCTTTTTCTCTATATTATTTTTCCTTACTAACATTCATCAAATCCAAGAAACCTATAAAAAGCCGTCAGACCTTTGAATTAAGTTGACCTCACCATTTATTTAACCAAATTTACGCATAATAGGTATAGACCAAAATTTTCTTATCCTAATTACCCAATTATGGGCCTAGTTGAATCGAAATAAGAAATATTAGATGCTAGGTTTTATTAATTAAAATATCGCAAAAGAGTCATTAACGAATTGTAATTATAAAAAGGCAACATTGTTATAATATCTGTTTATTCCCTGAAGAAATATCGTAATTATTATATTTGTTTATCCATCAATAAAAACATTAAAAACTTTATCGGTAGTACTTTCTCGGTATTGATTCTTTTTCGGTTTCTAAACATCTTTTGGGCAGATTCATTAAAAAAAAAGCGTGTGTGCCGAGCACACGTGTCAGAAGTGAAACTTCTATGGCAAGATTCAAAGATACCAAAATCGTCACCTTACTCCATGATGTGACGGTATTGAAATTTTACTCTCAACGCGCCTAAAGAAGGTTCACTTCAAACATAGTGTACCTAATGTTGTAGGTTATTCAATTCCCAGAATACTCATAATGAATTTCAAATGCAGATTAATAGAGTCCCTTGTCAATTGATCGATAAATGCGTCTGACTTTGAATCTTAATAAGGGTTTAAAAACTATTTGATTGACTTATCACTTTTACCGTAATTAACATAATATAATATTTTAAAGAAATTTACTGTTGCAAATAAATTCAAACAAATACGAAAATAAACATAATCATCCCTTTTCGAAGAAATTCATTGAAACCTGGAATCTGATAACCTCCGAATAAATGGCCAAATACCAAAGAAATCTAATTATACTTTATCTGTATTAATAAATAATTTACTTATCGTTCATTGTATTAATTAATGACTGACATGAACATGATTCGTTAATGTTACAAGAATGGGAAATTAAATAAGTATGGAGTAAAAATAGTAATTAAAGAAACTTGATTGATTTAAAATAGTCATGATTACTAGTACATAATATACTATTTAAATATTATCTGCGGTCATAATAATATACATCCTACTCGTCTTTGTTACGGTAAAAATTGCTGGTACGGAAATGGTTCAATATATGTTACATTTTTACAAAAGCACGGCTAACCGAATTTAAATGAAATAAGGTCACACATAGATAACAGTCTCAGATTAGTAGATACGAAACGAAAAGGATTAAAAATAATTATGCTTCAACTCCGTATCCAGGTAAGTTCATTAAATCACCATCTCTTACGTCAAATTATAAAACGGGGTCGCGATAAGTGCGTCTTAAGGGCTTAAATATTATGATAATAAATGCCTTGCGAAACAGGAAAACTTTTAAATAACCCTTAGATCAAATTTAATAAAAGCTAACTGTGTCACGCGGTTTTACCAGCAAACGAACCAATGGGTAAAAACATGTACACAATTACTATAGCTCATGTGTTTTTCTGGTGTATAAACTTTATTACTATAAAGTTTCATCCAAATCCGTATAGATTTTTTTTGTAAGAGTAACAAACATTCATACTCACAAACTTTCGCATTTATAATATTAGTAGGATTATATCGTTATTTCATTAATCATTCTGTAGCTACGTGTATCTCGATATTGTTATTGTAGAAAAATATAGAATGATGACCTCGCCGCGTATTTAGTATTGTTTACTTGAACTTTTTCTATCGTATCTATTTTGATTAGCAGAAAAATACTAGTGCGGATTTCTTTGCGAAAACAATCAATCTTCTAAAGATTGTATATTTTACCGCCGCCTCTTATCTAAAATACCGTCGGGTTTTAAAAGTCTATTGTAATTTGAAACATTGTAGCTTACCTAATGAAGATATGCAATTTGATATTCGTCGAACTATTTATTAAATACAGCATTTCTAGCGCTATTACATAATAGTATACATAAGTAAGTAGAGTAACTTGAGATGAATTTCCTATAAATATAACCTGTCTATAGTGTCTAGTGTAGAGTAGTGCTGCTGCCCCCAAGGTTGCCCAAATAATAACGCCTTTTGGGGAACAATGTGGACGCACACATATACAAAAAGCTCGATCAGCGAATTGCATATGTGTGTCCCTACATCTAGTATCAATTGATTGGAAAGACTTCGTTTGTAATTAATTCCTAAAATACCTAATACAACTTTCACATGGATATACAAATATTCCTACGATAAAATCATATAATTTGGTTTCCAAAGATAAACACAATCATTGAACATTACAATAAGAAACCCACACACCATTTTCTTCTGATACTTTTGTAATAACTTCGTAGTCGTCGTCGTTATTATAACTTTTGTGCTAACTTAGTAATTAAACTTACTTTGTAACAAATGAAAAGACTTTTTTCAAACTCAAATACCAATACTTAGTTTTATTATAAAGATCATTTCCAAGCGAATGCCTAATTCCTGTTAACAATATTTAAAAAAATTCAAATGAGATTAAACATTATTATTCTCCGTTGACCTGAAAGAAATAATAACAATAAGATAATGACTAATGCGGCTTTTTATGTCACATTGTATATTATGTACATTAATGTTTTTATTCTTAAATTAGTCGAATTGTATGTTTAGGAGCAAAATAAAGCTGCATTAAATATTTTAACGAAGACTTTTAGGAACTTCTTAGGAGATGTGACTTCTATTGTATATTTTAACAAATATCATAGATATATATTATACTAGTACCATATACGAAATTTTTTTCAGTACAAATACGGCTGGATCAAGAGCGAGCAACTGCTCAATATCGGATAGACATTACAATTTTATTCAATTTTTTATAGGATTGTTTCTTCTGTTTTTATTGTTTTTTTTTTCTAATCCAAGCGGAGACCTATCAAACAAATAAAACATGATTAAAGTTCGTTCAGCCGTTCTTGAGTTATAAGTGGTATAAATAACACGACTCTCTTTTGTATCTATTTATAGATTTCCTGCTGATTTTACCATCATGTCTGACATAATTATGTTCATTGCCATTCGAATTAATCATCATTATAAAATTTTTAAGCTAATTGACCAGGAGGTAGGTCAAAGATAACTTGTTCGCAAACAAAATTAAATGTAAAGTTAAATTGCAATTACAAAATTTACATGAATAATCTTTATATATAAAAATGAATCGCAAAATGTGTTGGTAAGCGCATAACTCGAGAACGGCTGAACCGATTTCGATAATTCTTTTTTTATTATGTTCCTTGAAGTACGAGGATGGTTTTTATGTAGAGAAAACGTAAATATTATGTACCACGGGCGAAGCCGGGGCGGACTGCTAGTTATTAATAATTGTAATTACATCATATTTATATGATGTTATTAATAACTTAGTTAAAATTAGTAGGTTAGTTAGTAGAGCTTTTTCTACCAATCTAAATATTATGTAAATGCTTTATTTTTTTAGATTATTTTTTTATTATTAACACTCTTGACCGCTTCTAAATAAGATTTTGTTCTATTTATGCAATTATTAACACCAATAAAACAATGTTTTCAAAAAAATATGTATTAATTATATGTAATAATGTATATATCATTTTAATCGACTTCAAAATTCCTCTACTGATATTCGACGCAGGCGGAAAATCTCGATTTATGAGCGCAGGATATTATAATAATAAAGTTTCTACAAGCAAAGTACCTTTGTAAAAAATGCAAACGTGTTTACGGTCATTATCACTAAAAATGTTACACATGTAAAAACGACACAAAAATTTCAGGTTTTCATCAGTATTAATTTCTAAACGGTATCTAAGGTTAACTCTACCTAAAAGCAATAATATGGATATCCTAAAAGCAATAATTAATAATAAAAATAATTTTAATATGAGCATTGAGCATTCCTCGAAACATACTTGCAGATTTTATTAGAATATTTGATTTGCAATAAAACCGGAAAATTGTTTGATCAGTGAACCGATTTGTAAGCTCGCATGCCGAATGCAGTATAGTTACAAAAATTGAAATCATATATTATTGCTATTATTGCAAAATTCCTGTACGGTTTCATTTTAATTCGACGAATATTACACATAACATACATAGATCTGTTTTCCCTTCTAAGTTATTCTGTTATTAACGTTCTCGTATTTTAAAGCCTCGTATCAATATTATATTGAACTAATAGTAATAATGGCAATAATTATACCAGTTTCAGGACGAATTCAAAATGGTATTGTACCTACTTATTTATATATGTATATGATTCTTGAGAGCTATTATAGGCTATTATAGGTATATATATAACTAGCGGTCCGCCCCGGCTTCGCCCGTGGTACATATTTCGCAATAAAAGGTAGCCTATGTTCTTTCTCAGGATCTAAAGATTATCTGTGCCAAATTTCATCAAAATCGGTCCAGTAGTTTATGCGTGAAAACCATACATACATACATACAAACTTTTCCTCTTTATAATATTAGTAGGGTAACGGCACCAGTGGTCAGCCAGGCACCAGTGATCAGCCTATTGCGTTGTTTATTGGCCATAAATATCGCTGTAATCAAAATAACCAAATCACGCGCACTTAAATAGAAGCTCTGTTTCGTTATTGGTTCATGCATCACGCGAAAGGAGCAGCAGGGGGTCAGGGGAGAGAAGTAAACACGTTCGTACAGGTGCTGTCCGCCGGCAAGAGCAGAAGTGTCATGTCTGCAATATTTTTTGTTTCACGTGGTGCTCTTTTGAAAGGTGAGAAATAACATATTTTAGTATGAAATGTGATTTTGTTTTATAGAAAATAAATTTATATATTACTTATAGCATTTAATTTTATGAAATTTGATAAGAAATATTGTTTTTTTACTTAAAAATTTGAGGGGCTGACCATTGGATACTGATTTTTTGTGAAAGATCCAATAGACAGCCCCTGGGGCTGATTACTGGTATTATTCCTAATTGTTAGAAAACCCAGTGGTCAGCCGCATTTCAAAATATTTTTTTCAAGCGGCTGACCACTGGGTCTCAATGATCCAGTATTCAGCCACGATGTTATTGAAATAATATTTTAAGTATAAATGCGAATGTTTGTGTTTAAAATTTTAAGTAATACTTCATGTTACTTAAGTTTTACCTGAAATAATGGTATTATGTGTATTCATATCCAAAAGTTATTATTGTTCCCTTTTTTTTAGCTAAAAATGCCGCCAAGACAACAGTATCCTCCAGAGAAATCCTCCGAAAGAGATCCTCCTGTGGTTGATTATAATTATATATATTGTGGATTATAGATACATCAATAGGACATAATATTATAAACTAATATCGCTGATTTTTTTAAAAAGAATTATTGTTGTTTTTATG
Source organism: Colias eurytheme (assembly GCF_061535395.1). Lineage (NCBI taxonomy): Eukaryota > Metazoa > Arthropoda > Insecta > Lepidoptera > Pieridae > Colias > Colias eurytheme. The sequence continues at coordinate 7,809,466 of NC_142989.1, read as the reverse complement.
ATAAATAATAAGAAGTTCCTAGACAATAAGAAGACACAAAGAGATTGTAATAAGTAGTATGTTTAAAAAAATATTTGTATTATGTGCGATATACATTTTTTTGTGCTAAGTGAATCGTTGCTATAAAAATGTGATTTATATAGTTGATTTTGATATAACATTGTTTATTTTGATCTCATAATTAGTTATACTTACTAAAGGCTGAACACTGGGTTCAACAAGGCTGTTTATTGGTTTTTAGAGGCTGTTCACTGGGACACTGGGCCATTTTTTGTTTAAAATTAATTATATATTTTACTAAGAGAATTATTGTTTTTGATTAACGCTGATTCGAAACTACAATAAACAATAAATCCATACATGTTGTACGTTTTTTTATTCGACGATTGTTGTAGAAATGGCAATTGTCAAAACTTCAAAAAGCTGTTATGAGGCTGACCACTGGTGCCGTTACCCTATAGATAATATTAACCACGGGCGAAGCCACGACGGACCGATAGTCTGGTAATATTGTAGAGTAGATTATCATAATATGAGGTACCTAACGAATAAAAACTAGTTAACAATGTGCCATAATTACCTATACTTAATCTCTGGATTACAGTGAGTATAATGATACAAGTTTTTGGTCATCTTCAGACTGTATAAGTAAGTAATATCTGTTATTAGCAAAAACTACATATCTTCAAATCTAAGCATAGGTAAATTATGTCTTCTAAAACATGCTTAGTGGACGTGATATGGCTAAAATGATAAAGTAGTTGGTATATAATAAATATAAAATGGTAAAGTATGTATCTACTAGACCCGATTCATCAGGATAAAAAGCTAACTACATACTAAAATTATCTTAATGAAGAAAATGTCAATATACAAACTACTCATAAATTCGCAATTTTAACATTACAATACCTGACTATTCTAAGACCTAATATTATAGTATATTATGATCCTTTTACAAGATAACTTGTTCGCAAACAAAATTAAATGTAAAGTTCTAAGTCTACGATGTCACTTATCGGTTTATACATAACTATACGTAGTTTTTTGTTTTTTTTTTTTACCTTTTTTGTCAAATTATAACATATATATTATATTAATTGGAAAAGTAATTTAAGGTTACACGTAACCTATAATCATCATTGTGTGAACTGTGAAGGTTGAAAGGGAAAAGTGAATGGATACTGCGAAAAAGTAATAACAGGTAATTTGTATTACATTTACCCAAACATATATTAATTTAAGAGTATCATTTTCAGAATACATACTTTACGCAATATATTTTTCTGTTCCTTACGCTTGCAAAAACTGAAGGGAAAATATTGAATGAATGAATGAATGAATGAATGAAAAATTCTTTATTGCACACACATACAGGATTACAACAGAGGAGCGATAAAAGTTAAAACATGTACAGAGGGCGGTCTTATCGCTGTAAGCGATTTCTGCCAGACAACCCGCAAAACCATAAGGATAACATAATTTTATGGTGAAGGTGCAATTACAATTGGGTACATTTTGCTTAAAATTGAACAAAATCTATAAATAATCCATCTTGTAATAATGACATTCAATTATTATTGTATGTAATGTAATGTGGTAGGCATTATATAATATAATATAGGCAAACTGTTATAATTTAGGCAAATTTTTCAAAAATGTACAGTTCTCTGTCTAAAAAAAATCTATTAAATTCTATATTATTTAAAAGAAACACTGTTTATTATTTATTTACATTAGTTTAAATCGTGCATGTTATTTAAGTTCCTGCTTCCGTTTCCATGAATCTACCTTGACATTGATATATGATAATATGACATTGTAGTTTCAACCCGTTATTTATAAATAAGTTATATAAAATGTACAGTTAGCAATGTCTGTACATATTGAAAATACTTCCTATTTTTTTGGGAAAGTTTTTATTTTTAGCTTGTTTGTGTAAGCTACTAAATGGCTGAAGAAGTATATACTTTGGCGTAGTAGTAGAAACTTTAGATTATATTTTATTAGAATTATATGTGTCTTTTATATTTGAAAAGGAAAGTCAAGAGTTTGAACTTGATTTTTAATATTGTTCTTGTTTGTAATTAGATCTGTACTACACATAGTATTCGATGTATGATAGTATTCCATACAATAATTACCCTTTGTCCTTCGAGCACAATGATAATGAATGATTGATAAATTGTAATAGTTAAGAAGTTTATTTATAGGTATAAAATTAGGAGTAAGTATATAGTTGCTAATTAGTTTATATTAATTTGAGACCATATATTTACAACTGTTTTATAAATTTTTCTCACGTAACTATATTTGCTTTCCCCACCTTCGCTCATATTGCTGAAGCAAAATATTTTTAAAATAAATTACTATTGCTCATGGTTTTCCTCGCTCGCCCAATCGTCTAAATCTCAAAATCAGAAACTAATATAACATCTTATAACATTATGCATAGATTAAGTTAATTTAAAGTCAAAAATATATAAATAAGGATCTTTGTCACCTATATAAATAATTCAATAAAAGATTTTTATTCTTAAAAATACGATACCCATCACCCATGAACTACAGTAAAAAAAAATTACGCTTTCAGATATTTTTATCGAAAAATATATATGGGCCATGACTCAGGCTAATATTAGAGGTTGGGAATTGGGATAATTAATAAATAAATTTTGTTCGTTTCATAAAAAATAAATAAGTAATATCATGTTTTGAAATTTGTTGATGAGAATTGAAATATCAAAAATCACTATGTTGATAGCACAATGGGAACCCTAAAACTGTCTACCTAATCATCACTACATAGTATAAAACAAAGTCGCTTTCCCTGTCCCTATGTCCCTATGTCCCTTTGTACGCTTAAATCTTTGAAACTACGCAACGGATTTTGATGCGGTTTTTTTTAATAGATAGAGTGATTCAAGAGGAAGGTTTATATGTATAATAACATCCATTAAATAGTGGAGAAGTACTGTTATTTTTGAGGTTTCTAATGTGATGTCGTAAAAAATTACATTGTTTCCGCTTATATTGCAAACGCAGGCTGAACCCTACGAGTTTTATCAAAATAATGTACTAAGTATTATACACATTGAAAAGGTCTACAGAAAAGTCCGCGATGGTATATGTCTATCTCTTATGGATAACCCACAATAACATTTTTTTGTCATTTACTTTTTACGACAAATAATAGCTAATTTTCGAAGCGATTTTCACCAATACAGCATTAATCCTTAACCAATTAAATACCTTGAATACATTGTTCATTTAATATAGATCTATATGGCCCTTTACACCGTATGATTTAAGTGAATATTTTCGAAGATATTACAGATTTCAAAATTGCGGGACGTAGCGTTTGCGGCGGTACCGGCCGGTCGGGCCGCTATGTTTTTATATACAACGTTCACAGTTTTTCTGTAGTGTATTTAGTATCAGCATTGCACCCGTGCGAAGCCGGGGCGGGTCGCTAGTTTCCCATAAATAATTGTTTTATGACTTATAAATATTTAAATATCCCAAACTCACATAACTAGATAAAAATATTTCAATTAAATTGTTATAATGGTTGAGAAACATCAGCTTCATTATGTATCTTATCGTGAAGCTTTAAATAATGTTAGAGAATAATTATTGCACAATAATTTTAAAAGATATTATGTATATTGAAATATAATAACAAAATTATTATAAGAGACAATTGTCGTCACAGATAAGTAGCAAAGACAAAGTAATCTAAATATAACCTGTAATAATACCCAATATAACAAATAAATACAATAATTTTTAAAAAGAATCGTCCAACATAATGCGGTAGCACAAACTAAATAATCTTTAATATTAAAAGAGGTCAATCAAACGCAGCAAAAACAAGCGATTTAATCCTTTCAAAATATCTGGTTTTACTTGCAGTCTGTTTATCCAATTAATTTCGTGTCGAATAGACAACACACCGTATATGGGAATCAATGATTACTCGCAATCCGCGGTCATTGCTCTTTAGTGGCTTAACCGCGATTAATTTTATCTAGAAATCTACTACAAGACTCGAAAATCTAATACAAGACTCGAAGTGGAAAAGCGCGGCGGAATAAGGCGATTAACTCCGTGGCACTCCGAAAAATATAGATCGACCAGTTTTCCGCCCCCTGCTTTGTCTGCTTTGACTAAAACCTAATCAATTATATACTTAAACCTTCCTCGAGAATCACTGTATATTTTAAAAAATCCGCATCCAAATCCGTTGCGTAGTTTTAAAGATTTAAGCATACCTACATGGGAATGGATACTTAGCATCTTTCTTTTATACTATGTAGTGATATTATGACAGAATTTAGATAAACATACGTTTTACGTAGTTACCAATAAATTAATGAAAGATTCATTCATTCATAATATGGTGGCAAGCATATATTCGCTTGCTCCTATATTTGTGACCTTTTATTGAATAAGCTTTGCTTGTAAAAGCATATAAAAATTCCTTATTCCATTTCCACGCTATCATTCCGCTGATGTGTACTTAAACTATACAAGGGAATAGAAATAAAATTTGAATAAATTGAACTAAGATAACGTTGGTTTTAACCTCTCAATAGCTTATCTCTATATATACGTTTAGAACATTATTATTTACATAGACATTATGTAGATAATTTTTTATATAAAAAAATTCTTTATATATTGCGCAAGAATAATTTAATTCATAGTAAATTCATACATGTATAAGTGTCAGTCATACGTGACAATTTTTTTATTTAAGGCGAAGCTATGGTAGCATATTTTTTTTAACTGTATTTTATTTTTCCAAAGTCACGTAAGTACGTTTTAACATTGCTGATACTAGAAGCCATCATTAGCTAAAAATGAAACAAAACAAAATCTATACTAATATTATAAATGCGAAAGTAACTCTGTCTGTCTGTCTGTTACTCAATCACGCCTAAACTACTGAACCAATTTGCATGAAATTTGGTATGGAGATATTTTGATACCCGAGAAAGGACATAGGCTATCTTTTATTGCGAAATATGTACCACGAGCGAAGCCGGGGCGGACCACTAGTATAAAATAATTACTAAATTAATGATTAAAACATATTAACTGTCCATTAATTATTATCACAACAATACAATATCATACCATAAAACGAACAACAAAGATATTAATAAATTTCAACTTCTCTTTTATCGAACAAAAGCAAACAAGTTAGATAATTTTATAACTGTTTTATGTTTATATCCGATTTCTCTACATACTTAAAACAAAGAAAAACATACATTTTCACAATTATTTATCCAACTTATATTAAAATAATAATTATCATACATTGCTATAATTCAAATAAGATCTATTTATTTGGTACATTTAAAATTTCGATACTTTGTCAAGGAAAGCTGTATCTATTTTTTAAATAAGAAACATAAAAATACATACATAAAAATCTCCCCGTAAGGCCAATATAATGTATCTATGTATTTGTATGTTATACTGTGACTTCAAACAGATAAAGCTTATTCTTCTTTCGCTTGTCAGTACGTGATCTTCATATGAATACCTAATGCTGATTTTTGTGGGAGTAATGACCTGACGGTACCTATAAGCCTGGCCCAAATCGTGCCCATGCATGATATCTCTTCATTTACGTTATCCCAGTTCGAATTAATTCAAAAACATTGCTCTTATCATCAATACATATAATAAAATTCTAGAAAAGTGGTGTCTGTACAATGAAAATATGTAAAAAAAAATTAGCAGGGGTTATTACTAAATCGATCCCAAACCCAAAACTGTTGTTAAAAAAATTTTTGTCTGTTTGTCTGTTTGTCGGTTTGTCTGTTTGTCTGTATGTTTGAACACGCTAATCTCAGAAACGGCTTATCCGATTTAGATGCGGTTTTCACTAATATATTATGGTAAGCTTCATTTAACATTTAGTGTTTATTTCATGTCAATCGGTTCATAAATAAAAAAGTTATGACCATTTAAGTAATCACAGCGAACATTTGCTAAGGCATTCTATACATGAATTACTTTATTACGTAAATTATACGCTAAAGTTATTCCTTGACATGTCCAGATGATCATATCGAAAGTCCCCAAGCGTGGGGGGGGGGGGTGGTGGTTATTCTGAGGGGGTAGTAGGGGGGTCAAAGGACCTTTATTTAGATTTTTGCTCATAAGTCTAAAACCTGCACAAATATGTAGCATTATGGTTACTTCTAGGTAAATTTTCTATATAAAAGGTCTTTGAAATTATGTCGTAGGAATTATTTTTAACCCCCGACGCAAAAAGAGGGGTGTTATGTCCGCTAATTGCGTGTCTGTCTGTGCCACCGTAGCTCGCTAACGGGTAATACCAATTAGATGCGTTTTTTTGTTACATTAGTTGTTTATTATATTATATAGGGCTAAGTGGGAATGAAAAAAACGAATGTTAGTTGTTAATGTAGGTTGTTAATGTAGGTTATACCCAAGTGATATATCAAATGAAAATAGACGACATGTCAGAAACAATTAGTCAAATTTTATCAAAATCGGTTCATCCATTTATTTGATATAGGGGTAAAAGTGGAAATAAATAAATGAATTTTATCAAATATACTCAAGTGACGTATCTAATGAAAGACATGACGTGTAAAGTACAATAAGACATATTTTATCAAAATTGGTTCATCCATTTATTGGATAAAAGTGGCAATAAAAGTTGTCAAATATACCTAAGTGGCATATCAAATGAAAGGGCATGACCTGACGTGAGAAGTATAATGAGGCATATTTAATCAAAATCGGTCATCCATTTATTATATAGAGGGGTAAAAGTGGGAATGAAAAAAACGAATGTTGTCTGTTATACCCAAGTGATATATCAAATGAAAAAAGATGACCTGTCAGAAACAATTAAGTAGTCCAATGTTATCAAAATCGGTTCATCCATTTATTTGATATAGGGGTAAAAGTGGGAATAAATAAATAAATTTTATCAAATATACTCAAGTGACTTATCTAATGAAAGACATGACGTGTAAAGTACAATAAGACATATTTTATCAAAATTGGTTCATCCATTTATTGGATATAGGTATAAAAGTGGGAATAAAAGTTGTCAAATAATATACCCAAGTGGCATATCAAATGAAAGGGCATGACCTGACGTGAGAAGTATGATGAGGCATATTTAATCAAAATCGGTTCATCCATTTATTGATTTATAGCGGTAAAAGTGGGAATGAATAATCGAATGTGGTCAAATAATATAATCAAGCGGCATATCAAATGACGTGTGAATTACAATTAGTCATGTTTTATCAAAATTGGTTAATCTGTTTATTACATATAGGGCACCTTAGGGGTGATAGTGGGGATAAATAATCCAAATGGAGTAGGTACCAAACGAAAGGATATGACATGTACATAATATATAGGTATGATTAGACATGGTTTAGATCAAAATCGGTTCTGCCATTTACTAGGGGTGAAAGGGAAAAGTTGAACGTCTGTGAAAGTAGAAGGAATATGGGAGCGGGAGAATAACCACATCCTGGAAATTTTGAACTCTTCTGTACCTAAGTTTTATACCTAGCTCAGTTTAGTAATAAATTTTACTCACAGTTCTTTTGTGTTATTATTTATTTTATTTCTTAACTTTAAAATAATGTGTAAGTACTTATAATTGAGTATTTGAATAAAAAAAAAATATTGATTTTTTTTATGTATTTTGAAACTTTATTATTAATAATATTGATATTTAATACAAATAACTTCAAAATTTTTTTTTCCGTTAATTACAAGCAATTAAATATTGATGAAATTTAAATTAGAATCACGTGACTACAAACGCGCCATGACTGGTCACCACAGTTGTGAGTTGTGACGTCATAATGTTATAGCTATTTACTGCAGTACATAGCGTTTACGGCTATTACACGTGACTAGACAATAATATTGAAAGTTTATAGCTAAAATACGATTTGTTAGTTGGTTCCGAATTAGTTAGTTAGTTATGAAAATAATATTCTTGATGTTGATATATTTATGATCACCGATTTTTGTCAGGAGATGCCTTTGTAGTATTCGTACATAATGGTACAAAACTTTTGAGGTTCGCCATTCTTAATATAAATTTAAGTAATATAATTAACAATTAATATAATTAATATGTAATTTAATAATGACAACAAAATTAAATAGATCAAAACACTGTATTTATTATTAACACGCTTTTATTATCTTCACCTGTATGTTTGTATGTAACCGACTCCTTTCGAAGTTTCGACTCGATTTTGACCAACTTAAAACCGACGGATTTTGTTCAAATTTTGAACACTTATCAAGGTCCGATGAAAATAAAATAATATCATAAATTTATCCTGATAAGGATCGCCAGGATCAGCTTAAAACATATGTTTGTATGTAACCAATTCTCCTTTCGATTCGATTTAGACCCACTATAAACCGACGGATTTAATTTGAATTTTGTATACTTATAAAAACCCGGTAACAATACAATAATTTCATGAATTTATCTTATTATCCTGTTTAGTTTTTCAAACTATATTTATTTTTCTATCAACTGCAATGAGTGAAAAGTGAAAACTAACATTATGACGTCACACGCGGTCAGGTGACGCTTCGGGAGTTGTCGGCGTGCTTCGGTACTGGATTCAAAGACTAATTTTTATTTTGAAATAACTTTTGAATTATTGCAAAAAAATAAAATAAAAACAGTTTTGTTATAAAACTAATATATAATCTTTCCATTTATCACAAAAAAAAATTTAATTCAAATACTCAATTTAGTTGTATATATATGATAGTACGTGTTTCAAGACGTGTTTACTCAATAATTGTATGTTAAGTAGTAACTACTATGCAGTCACTATTCCACGCGGACGAAGTCGCGGGCACAGCTAGTCTATAGTATAAACTTAAAAGTATTATGTATTCAAATACTTTTAAATTGATATGCTGTATTTGTCAATATTATGTTTGAGAGAAAAGCTTTCCTACATGTACTTTAATATTTTAGCAAATGCTATCCCTAACACCTGACTTGAAGAGGCATGGCACAAGTATTTTTTTAATATTATAAACTTAAAAATAGTGTATGAAAAGTAATATTATCAATAAATGACAAATTCGTAAGCTTCCTAATTGGTCTAAAGCTTTTCATAAAAATAGGCCTTATATTAATAAAAGAATGCTCGTGTAATTAACATTTTATCGACTGATTTGGGAAGTCTATTAAGTCCGCAATATATTTAAAAAATGCTGTTAGAACTACCTCTTTAAACTGAATACTTGCAAAAATTAAATACCTAAATTAAACATAATAATATGGAAAAGGAAGGGTTAAAAGGTTTGTTACTCATTTATTAATCAATTTTATAGCTCATATTATATACACAAAGATTCTAAAAACATGACACGACCAAGACACGACCTTTCGAAAAAGTAGTGTACCTTCTAATATATTTCTAATAATATGACAATGAAATAGATGAGACGAAATGATAACTATAATATTATTTATATTTTATTGCTTGTAATTTTCGCATTTTTAAAAGACCATGTATTGATAGCGTTTACGTATTATGTTTTTTTGGAAAAATTAACATAGGTATTACTAAGAGATAAGAGTCATAATATTCTACACGTGAAAATAGCACTATAATTCAATTATGAGTAAAAACGGTCATATAAAATGTAACCGTGTGAAGATCCATATTTTCCACTGCATAACTTTAATCATAATAATTTATTGTATCAGTTGTTACGGTGCATTTACATCAAACGAGCATAGAGCTATAGAGCTAGAGCAATTCGTTCGTGATCTTTTAGTGTAAACGAAAACTCGTATTCAGCGTTTACACTAAAATAATTTGACATAGTGGGTTAGAATGAGCATTCACTCGTTTGATGTAAATGCACCGTTATAGAAACGCAATTGCTGTGTAATATCCTCTTATACAGGGTGCCCCGTTTATAGTGGTCCAAAAATTTTTTTCAGCTTGAGAGCATCATGAGTAATCATTTAAAACAAACTTTAGTTAAGCGAAAACTTATGGTTTAGAAATTATGATTTTTTTTATAAATAATCCGGAGTTTCAATATTTTTGTCACAAAACCACTCTGTTATGAAAACTACTGGACCGAATTGAATGAAATTTGGTATAGGTATAGCGCAATAACCTACCAATCGCACTATAGACTCATCTTGTGTAAATAATTAAACTGCATTTTTTTATTTTAACTTTTTCTGTAGTTGTTTGAATTTCTCGGCAAAATATTGATTTTTCGAAAAAATCCTGTGAAAAAAAAATGTACCACCAAGGTTTTGCTGGTACTGCTAAAAACTACCTTAACATAGGGTTATTCTTGACACAAAAAATCATAGTTGTCCTTCGATTGTAACATCTTCAAAAACAACATCATGTACATTAACACGTGGAAATCGAAAAATTACGAAATTTACCATAATTTAATTTTAATCATTTGGAACGGCCAATTTATGTTTAAAGAACCATATATTGCCGTAAAAGTCATTACAAATCAGTATTCACATGGCTATAAAACTTAAAATGAATGAAATAAAATTTTAACCTGCCAGGCAAGATAACTTAACTTTATTCTAATGTCAATTTATTGAGTTTTTTTGTTGTTTAGTTTTTATGTTTAAATCTTAATAAAAGATTTGGAGAATTAATATTAAAAATAAATATTAATACATTACAAAATAAATATTAATTAACATATTGTTTATTTTTTACAAAAGGTTTTCAAAATGCCGTCCGCCTTTCGCTAAACATAATCTGCATCTGCGTAAGAAATTTCTTCGCAGCCTATTAAATGGCTGCCGGCTTTCTTTAATGACTGTTATATCCACTTGAATTTTTAGGTATGAACCTATGGTAATAAATGGTATAATACCATAAATTGGTATACAAATGTACCTATGTATAATGAATGTATGGTTATTTATAGGCATAAATTCAAGTGGCTATAACAGCCACTAAAGAAAGCCGGCAGCCATTTAAAAGGCTGCGAAGAAATTTCTTACGCAAATGCAGATTATGTTTAGTTAAGGCGGACGGCATTTCAAAAACCTTTTGTAAAAAATAAAAAATATGTTAATTAATATTTATGTTGTTTTATTAATTCTCCAAACCTTTTATTAAGATTTAATCATAAAAACTAAACAACAAAAAAAAACTCAATAAATTGACATTAGAATAAAGTTAAGTTATCTTGCCTGGCAGGTTAAAATTTTATTTCATTCATTTTAAGTTTTATAGCCATGTGAATACTGATTTGTAATGACTTTTACGGCAATATATGGTTCTTTAAACATAAATTGGCCGTTCCAAATGATTAAAATTAAATTATGGTAAATTTCGTAATTTTTCGATTTCCACGTGTTAATGTACATGATGTTGTTTTTGAAGATGTTAAAATCGAAGGACAACTATGATTTTTTGTGTCAAGAATAACCCTATGTTAAGGTAGTTTTTAGCAGTACCAGCAAAATCTTGGTGGTACATTTTTTTTTCACAGGATTTTTTCGAAAAATCCATATTTTGCCGAGAAATTCAAAAAACTACGGAAAAAGTTAAAATAAAAAAATGCAGTCTAATTATTTACACAAGATGAGCCTATAGTGCGATAGGTAGGTTATTGCGCTATACCTATACCAAATTTCATTCAATTCGGTCCAGTAGTTTTCATAACAGAGTGGTTTTGTGACAAAAATATTGAAACTCCGGATTATTTATAAAAAAAATCATAATTTCTAAACCATAAGTTTTCGCTTAACTAAAGTTTGTTTTAAATGATTACTCATGATGCTCTCAAGCTGAAAAAAATTTTTGGACCACTATAAACGGGCCACCCTGTATATAAAATTCTCGTGTCACAATGTTAGTCTGCATACTCCTCCGAAACGGGTGGACCGATTCTCATGAAATTTTCTGTGCATATCGGGTAAGTCTGAGAATCGGCCAACATCTATTTTTCATATGTACCACGGGCGAAGCCGGGGCGGACCGCTTATATAGATTTGAAATTGAAAGCGCTTCCAAAATAAGTCTTGTTGAGTAAAGAAATGTTTGAGTTTGAGTTTGTACTAGACAATGAATAATTTCAAGTGAGAGCTTTGTTCTCTCAAAACAAATACTTCAAAGTGTCATTGTCAATCCTGACAATATCTAACTTCTTAGAGCGTATACGCACTATGCGGGTAGCCGCATTGCGGGTAGCCGTCCGGCTGACCGCAAGCACAATTATGTACGTAATATTCATTTCTATGCGCACTGCTATGCGGCTACCCGCAGACCGCTCCGGTTGCTCGGAGAGCTACGTCACGAGTGACGGCCAGCCGGACGGTTGCTATACGCAATGTGCGGTTCAGTCTGCGGCTGCCCGCAATCACATGAGTAGAAAGACGGAACAGAGACTAAGCTTCAAACAAACGCGAGAATCGATTGCACTACTACAAGTACGCGGGGCCATGTGTGTGTGACTCTGGCCGCTTGTCGCGTACGCAGCGATTCTGGAAAAAACCGGTTTAGGCAGAGGACAGTCTCAGGGTTGATACGACGCACGTTGTTTGTTTTATTAGTTGCAACTTGCAAGTTTGAATATTTTAATATAAAACGTAATATTTCATTGTCAAAAATGGTTGTTTATTGTACTGTGTGTATGAATAATAGTAGAAAAACCAAAAATATATCATACTTCAACTATCTCAAGGAGTACAATAGGTGAGTAAATATTTTGATTATTACTTTTTCAAGTAAGTAGCTACTTGCGTTTATTTTATTAGGTCCTTTTTTAATAAGATGAGAATTGTACATGGTGTGTTTTTACCTTTCATTATTATTACAAGTTTAGCATTTGTAAGTATGTATGTATGTATTGTAAGTGTGTACATACCTAGGTTGGGTTGTAGTAGGTAGTTTTGTTTAATTTGTCTTAACCTATTGTGACAACCCTACCAAAATAGGTAACAATTTTGCACGTTCTTAAGAAGCTTAGTCTCTGTTCCGTCTTTCTACTCATGTGCCGCAATTGAGTGAGTGTGTGCACGTGGTTGAAAAATGCTTGCTCTCATCTCGTGTTTGCAAATAAGGATGCACCCAGTACTTCTTTCTTTGCTTTTCTTCTTTACGTAACGTGTGTAAATGTAGTAAATAGCTGCAACTTCTTCCATTTTCATCTTTGAAATGGATTGACATGACCGCAAATCGCAACGGTTCTTCAACCGCACTATGCGGGTAGCCGCATTGCGGGTAGCCGTCCGGCTGGCCGCATTCGCAACCGCATCCTGCGGTCAGCCGGACGGCTACCCGCAATGCGGCTACCCGCATAGTGCGTATGAACCCTTACAGAAGATGTAATATACTAAAATTTCGTCCAAGTTCGACTTGTTTTAAATTATTTAATTACATCACGACCGTGTGGCAAAAATGTTAAATAGCTTCGGCAAAATATTTAAGAACGGCCCTTATTTGTTTGGGAGCCAAGGAAGACAAGATTTGGGTATAAGTAAGCTGTCATAGTGGAACAGTTTGTAAATAAAATGATTTATAGCAGTATACTCTGTACACCTATACAAACATACTGGTTAGACGACGCAGGATAATAATGTGTAATCTTGACATTATAGTAGAAGATCCGAACTTACACCGACCTCCACCGGGGTCGAATGAGTTTATAATAAATTTAGTGTATAAAAAAATGGAAAAATCCTGGATAGGATACTTTTTATTAATTGATGAAGGTCGATTTAGGTTCGAATCTAAGACTATCAATTAATAACAATGTTTTGAAAATAAACGAAAAAAACTCCCAGTCACGTGTCAAATTATGGCGATACATATTTAGATAAGGTTAATGGCATAAAAAGGGCATAAAGATACCAATCGGATGGAATATAGTATATGCAATTTATTATAGAAATTCCATTCCACCTGTGAAGAATGAACATAAATAAAATAAATAAATATAATAAGAATAATGAACATAAGTCAAGTTTTATTATCTAGATATTGTAAATTATCCGAAAATGGCATACTGGTTATTCGTCTGCGAAATTATGCAGACGATGTTTTTGTTCGTTTTAAATGATAATAACTTCAATTTTAATGTAATAAAATATATTTCTTATTACACACGGTAGGTATACTATTTTGATCATCGAAAATCAAGTGGTTTAGAATATTAATTTTACTCAACTAGAATAAACAGGCAGTCATTGAATAGTGCGGTTTGCGATTTACTATAACAGCGCCTTGAATTACATTCGACATTAGGCGGTTCCCCACAGAGCGAACTGCCAGCGTCTGACTGAGTCCGGCTCATCTGGCCTCCTCCAGGGACCAGGGTTAACCTTCAGTTCACACATACATCCACGTTAATTAGCCTTTCTGACTTATATCGAGAGACACCACCCAAAAAAAAGGAAGCAGCCTCGCGAAACAATTGCTGCGCGGGAGGAAAATGACGGCAACGACGTTTTCCTCGGACTCATGTCCACGCTGACCGAACTGTTTTGTGCAGCAGTTGCTTCGCGAGACTGCTCGCTCTGTTTGGACCCGCCTTATAAATTGTCACCTCATCTAATATCATGTTCCGAAATCAAATTGCAATGAAACCCAATATACGTGTTACACAAACATATCCTATTATGGATGCCTTTTTTACTTTTTGATTATTATTGTATTCAATGAACTAATGTAAATTCACTGCCTCAAAGAGATAATTTCTTAATGTTGAGGCGAATACGTAGCATTTTATATGTTATAATTTAGAAATATTTATCTTATTTAAAGTAGACGAACAGATAAGACATACACCGGTTTATTTAAAAAATAAGGTACCTAATATAAAATAGGTATATTTATTCAATTATTCTCAAGAAACAACATTTCTCAATTCATCCAGTCTAGATTATCTGTAAATGTTATACTTTAAAATAATTACAGGCCGTATCAAATGGCATCCGCTTGCAAAATTGCCATCCATTACATTTCAACATCTACATATTAAGTCTGATTACTTTAGTTATTTGGCATCTTCTAATCATGACTGCAAAATTAGACGTGCACCGGTTTTTACTCAGACTTAATAGTCAATTTAAAGTCATTGTATCGAGATGCGACCGCGAATCACTCAATCGTTGATCTCATCGCTTCGGCGACGCCGTTTTTTTGTCAATCTATAAAAGACTAATTGGGATTGCATGTAATAAAGAACATCTTTTTGTCTCTTTATGAGTGCAAAAAACATCTCCAATCGAATCTTTGCATCCGTAATCGATACATCGATTCGATAGTTCATTCGATTCCGAGGACAAGCAATAAATCGTCTTAGTCTGGCAGGACATAAAAGACTTATCACCTACTTATCGGAAAGTTAATCGATCAATGAAACAGATGTGAAATGCCCTACGAGTGGACACGGGACTTCACTTAGTGCGTGAAGATTTATTTGTAGTTTCTTATAATAAGACTAGCTGTAGCCCGTAGCTTCGCCTAAGTGATAAATACAAAATTTTATCCCCCGTTTTATCCACTTGGATGTAGAATTTATCAAGATCCTTTCTAAATTCCTATAAATCAGTGGCTATCTGCATATCCAATTTCAGCTCGCTCGGTCTAGTAGTTTAGGCTATTCGTTGATAGATCCGTCAGTCAGTACCTTTATATTTTATATATTAAGATTCGGTTCATATCTCTACATAGTATAAAACAAAATCACTTTCTCTGCCGCTATATCCCTTTGTATGCTTAAATCTTTAAAACTTCGCAACGGATTTTGATGCGGTTTTTTAGGGTTCCGTAGCCAAAATGGCAAAAACGGAACCCTTATAGTTTCGTCATGTCCGTCTGTCCGTCTGTCCGTCTGTCCGTCTGTCACAGCCGATTTACTCGGAAACTATAAGTACTACAGTGATGAAATTTGATGGGAATATGTGTTGTATGAACCGCTACAAAAATATGACACTAAATAGTAAAAAAAAGAATTGGGGGTGGGGCCCCCCATACATGTAACTGAGGGATGAAATTTTTTTTTTCGATGTACATACCCGTGTGGGGTATCAATGGAAAGGTCTTTTAAAATGATATAAAGTTTTCTAAAAAACATTTTTCTTAAAGTGAACGGTTTTTGAGATATCAGCTCTCAAAGTCGTAAAAAGTATGTCCCCCCCCCTCTATTTTTATAACTACGGGGTATAAAATTCTAAAAAAAATAGAGGTGATGCATGCTAATTAACTCTTTCAACGATTTTTGGTTTGATCAAAGTATCTCTTATAGTTTTTGAGATAGGTTGATTTAACTGTAATTTATTATATTTGCTGCTACGGAACCCTTTGTGCGCGAGCCCGACTCGCACTTGGCCGGTTTTATTTTTTATATAGATAGAGTGATTCAAGAGGAAGTCTTTAGTATACAGGGTGTAATCGTTAAGTGTGCACAGGCGATTTTTCCGTAAGTATTACAGATAACAAAAAACTTTAAACTGATATCGAAAGTACTTAGCCTAATGAGTAAAATGGCCGTAATAAATTTTTAAAAATAAATCGAGAAATGTCAAAAAAATTATCTTTAAACCCTCCCATACATTAAGTATGAAATATGAATATCCCGTATACATTTAATATGAAAGATTTTTAGCTTTCTTTTTCTTTTTTGGTTTTCTGCTTTAATTACTTCGCAAATTTGAAGTGGCATTTTCCACGCATTTTCCGGACATTTTCACGCATTTTCCGGATATTTTCCGGGGATTTTCCGGGCATTTTCCAGGCATTTTCCACGCTTTTTCCGGACATTTCCACGCATTTTCCGGATATTTTCCAGACATTTTCCTGGCATTTTCCGGTTATTTTCCGGGATTTTCCAGACATTTTCCGGGAATTTCCCAGGCATTTCCCGGGGATTTTCCGAGCATTTCCCGGGGATTTTCCGGATGTTGCCCAGACATTTTCCGGACATTTCCCTGGCATTTTCCGAGAATTTCCCACGCATTTCCCAGGCATTTTCCGGTTATTTCTCAGGCATTTTCCGGGGATTTTCCAGGCATTTTCCGGATATTTTCCGGGAATTTTCCAGGCATTTTCCGGACATTTCCCTGACATAGTCTGTAAATGTCTGGAAAATCCCCGGGAAATGCTCGGGAAATCCCCGGAAAATGTGGAAAATCCCTGGAAAATGCCAGGAAAATATCCGGAAAATGCGTGAAAATGTCCGGAAAATATCCGGTAAATGCGTGAAAATGTCCGGAAAATATCCGGAAAATGCATGGAAAATCCCCGGAAAATGCCTGAGAAATGTCCGGAAAATGCCTGGGAAATGCGTGGAAAATCCCCGGAAAATGCCAGGGAAATGTCCGGAAAATGTCTGGGAAACATCCGGAAAATCCCCGGGAAATGCTCGGAAAATCCCCGGAAAATGCCTGGGAAATTCCCGGAAAATGTCTGGAAAATCCCGGAAAATGCGTGGAAATGTCCGGAAAAAGCCTGGAAAATGTCGAGAAAATGCTCGGAAAATCCCCGGAAAATATCCGGAAAATTCGTGAAAATGTCCGGAAAAAGCGTAGAAAATGCCACTTCAAATTTGCGAAGTAATTAAAGCAGAAAACCAAAAAAGAAAAAGAAAGCTAAAATCTTTCATATTAAATGTATACGGGATATTCAATTATTCATATTTCATACTTAATGTATGGGAGGGTTTAAAGATAATTTTTTTGATATTTCTCGATTTATTTTTAAAAATTTATTACGGCCATTTTACTCATTAGGTTAAGTACTTTCGATATCAGTTTAAAGTTTTTTGTTATCTGTAATACTTACGGAAAAATCGCCTGTGCACACTTAACGATTACACCCTGTATAATTTATTGCGTTTTAGACAAAGCGGCCGAAGCCGTGGGCGGAAACCTAGTCTACTATAAGATACCTTTGCCATTATACTACGATCAATTCATTAACATCGTGTATCTTGCAACAGAGGATGTGTGTTGCGTATGCTTAATTCATAAATATTGTGAGTAAATTAATATTAATTTAAGCTATGAATATTAAATATTGTACATAAAGTGGTCGTTGAAGTAATCAATCAAAATTCAAATTATGGAAGCCAGTAAAGTTTCGTTAATGTTTGAGCAACAAGTCAATTTCCTATCTCTAGAAACTACTAGTTAAAGCTATTTACTAAGATTACGAAAATATAGTGTTTATATCCTGTATATAATTATTATACTTAAACAAAATTCTCATAGTATCTAATACCTATTATAAGGTAAGTATGGATTTCACAAAATAACTTTCTGATATACAATTACCGTAATCGATAACATATTTTATGATACGAGTCGTATTAACCTGATATTTTTATTTATTATATGTCGCATTTAATATAATATTTAATGAGTATACTATGTTTATAAAAATATCGCGTCATCAATAAAACAACATATTTTAATTATGTACGTTTCTCGGAACTTAAGCAAAACACGCGTTTGGATAATTAAGTGGAACAATAATTTATTTTAACAATATAACTCGAGACTTACGACACGGTTCACATTCTTAGACAATTCCGTTAATGCCACACTATTTACAACCCTCCGAGCTACCACAGCTATTTACCTAATATGTAAGATTATAGGAGCAAATATTACAAACTTACAAGATAATAATAGCAAATATTACAATAATTTACGAATTCTAAGACATTAAAGTACAATACATTTCAAAATTCTTTATTTAACACACACACACATAGATACAGAAGATAAGAAAAAGAAAAGTGAAAAACATATACGATAGGTACACATGTTAAATAGGTGACCTTATCGCTTTCAATCGATCTCTGCCAGGCAGGCATAATTTTAATATATCTACTAAGTACTTTAGTACATAATAGATATATTTAAAGTAAGTTAAGCAAATTATTTCAAATTTCCAATAGATAAACAGAATGAAAAATTACTTTTATTTCGAAGAACTTAACAAGCATCACGAGATACTATAAAATTAAATTATAGCCGTAATAAGAGTGCAAATGCAATAGGTAGCAATTTCACACATGTGACTATGGTTTTCAGTTATAACTTACTAGCTGCTCCCCGCGGTTTCACCCCCGTGGCTACGCTCCTGTTGGTCAAGCGTGATGATATATTATAGCCTTCCTCGATGAATGGGCTATCTAACACCGAAATAATTTTTCAAATCGGACCAGTAGTTCCTGAGATTAGCGCGTTCAAATAAACAAACAAACAAACTCTTCAGCTTTATAATATTAGTATAGATAGTAGGTATAGAATCTATAGATAACAGGTACAAAATTAAGCATTTACGTAAAGGGGCTGTATGAGCTTTTGTTCCTAGGTTAAGGATACCAACGTACGTATCGCCTCATAGTCAGCTACCAGCACAGCTAAATAAACATTTACAATATAATATGTCTCAGCAAATGGGAAAGATGAAGAAAAGAATAAGGGCCGTTGCTGCGAGCTGGCCCAATTCGTCCCGAAGCTCTACTACTATATAATTACATTTCCACACATAAATATAAATACATATTTCCACACTAAAAAGGGTTAGGTTTTATATAATTGTAATGATTAAGAATTATATGAGACACGTGTTTCAAAGCTGTGCCTGACTGATCACCTGTGTAATTGATCAGATTGTTCATTCATTACCATTACAAAAAAAAGTTATGCAACAATAAAAAATACTTGATTTTTATATTAATATTTAATCAGACATTCAAACGCTCAATGACATTGTTTTTTTAATATTTCGAGGAGTCAAATAGTCATATCTAATAAAAAATTGATAGTGAAAATTAAATATAATTTACTTACCTATATTTTTTATTTATAAGAGCACAGACCTAAAATAGATATAGAAACTTAGATGGGATTGAATATATTAGATTGAGATACCTGAGAGACTAAAGTTATATTGAACGAAATGATTTTATATTAAAGTACTGTATTTCTCGGAATATGATAATACAATTAATATCCCCAGACGTTATTGGCTATGAATATCGAGTCTAAAGAGAGTTACTTTTAACAATAAATCGTATTATCAAACAATATGAGCAAATTGAGCAACTGATTTTATTTTTATATGCATTTAGACTATTTTTGAGTTAAATAATTATTGTTGTAATGATGCTGTCTCCGTAAGAGTCTGTTTTTCAACTAGTAAATAGCTCATTTCTATTGGTTTTAGCTTAACAACCAGGTTTTCTGGAAGAGATCGCTGTCTTAGCGATAAGACCGCCTGTTGTGCTCAACTGTGTCACTTTCTTGTATATTATATTTATAAAATATTTTTGTTTGTTTGTTATGTTAAATATAAACAATAGAACATACTTACCAAGAAATGCTCTTCGCAAAAAAAATACTGAATTGGAGAAAGAAGTCACATTCACCTTTGCATTTAATGACACAAACAACAGAATCACAAAAACGCCACGTCAAATATTTCATTACAATATAAACAATATGTACCGATGTAAATGTAGAATTAACATAGCGCTCAGCAAAACACGATGCATTCGCAAAAACAGTAGTGGAATAAACAAACATTACAAGATTGTAAGATAATACATATAATTAATTAAAAGCAGCTGTCAACTCACAATATATATCGACATAATAATGAACTTATATTTTATGTAGATATTTATTATGAGCACTTTTTCAAGCATGACATGGCATTATGTAAATATAAGAGAATGGAACGCCTTACATGATTCAGTAGCTTATTGTATTTGA
Organism: Colias eurytheme; assembly: GCF_061535395.1. Taxonomy (NCBI): domain Eukaryota; kingdom Metazoa; phylum Arthropoda; class Insecta; order Lepidoptera; family Pieridae; genus Colias; species Colias eurytheme. The sequence continues at coordinate 7,788,672 of NC_142989.1, read as the reverse complement.
TGCAAAGCTATTTGAATTTGTTGCTGAGGGCGTAGATATTATTAACTACCTGAGGGTGCGTTAAATAGTTTGCGTAGAGTCATTTGTAGGTCACACGTTGCTTATTTCCTTTAAAACTAGGCGTTCTTAAACTTATAGTAAGGGATCGTTTAACCATAAACGGTTATATAAATATTTGTGAACCATTAAAGGGAGAAAGATAAGACATGCAGGAAAATTATGCTATTTTTGCGAGTGGAAAATAAATAGCGTACAAGAGCCTAGAGTTGAAAGAAAGTGAAGCTTTCCTAAAATTTCTAGAGATAAAATTGTAGATAAAACTGTCGTAATTATTATTACAATATAAGTAGGTACTCTATATTTCTGGTGCTTAACTAGAATTCATATATCGTATTTATTATTACTGATTTACGCAACAATGGACAATAACAACAGACCAGCAAATTTTAATAAAAACGAGTGCTCTATTAAATTATTAATATCATAAATAAACTCATTGATTATCACAGCGTAATTCATTAAATCTAAGCATATCACGGGAAAAAATAATAACAATTTCCGTACAATAATAATATGTAATGAGGACTGACACGTTTTGTAGCACGTTTCTCATGACAATGAACAACAGATTTATACACAGACATATAGATTGATATATGACTATTTATGTTCCGTATAAAAATTATGCAATCAAGGCTATTGACCTCGTTGGAGGTAAAGTAGAGCCAGCCAGAGAAATGACATACAAATTAACAATGCGACAAATTTATGTATAGTCATGATGTTTACGTTTTTTACTTTGTTTTAGTACAATTAATTACTTTGGTTGCTTGGCAGAGCTATTACGTGATTTCAATAATAACGATCTTTTCAATGTTATTTATTTAACACTTTATTGTGCAATAAACCAGATACATAAAATAACAGTTTACAATAAACAAAAGCACAAAGGGCGGCCTTATCACTATGCAGTGATTTCTGCCAGGCAATGTTATAGCACAGTATTACAATATCTATATATTGTAATACTGTGGTTATAGAGTTGACTTAAAAATCAATTGTTTTAATTTATGTTCATAATGAATGTCGAATGTTCATTAACACATTGATAGCTGACAATATACTTTTTGTTATCTATGTAAATTAAATGGCGTGCCTTAGTAAGATTATCACTGTGTGACCACTTTTTTTATATAAAAGTCGGGATCAGGTTTCAAGGCATATAAAGGAACACGATTACACGAAGAAAGCCTTATAATTAATTATAAATTAAATTTTATCTTTTCAAACAAGTACTCAATCAACGAATAATTTAAATTAATCACTTACATAAGTGATCAAAACACAATAAATCAACTGTCAAAATATCCTGTTTTAGAGGATATTTTTGGCAGCGGTATCTTTAAAGTACGGAGTAAAAAAACAGTATTTTTATCATTTGACCTATAATAATCGCTTAGGCTTTGCTTTGCCGGCAGTGTATACAAATAGAACCAGCGCTGTATATTATCTACATTCTGAAGTTAGCGCGGTCTCGGAGCGTGCGTGTGCGCAGATCGATTGCGCTTTACGATATTTATCTTCTGGGACATTGAATGTACTAAACAGTTGTATATTCGCGCGTTTTGTGATAATGTGAATAACCTTATTTTAGAGACTTCAAATATGTAAGTAGATGAAATTAGATAGTCCGTTGTTTATTTATTTTTGTATTATTATTTTTCTTAGTGTCAGTACGTAGGTACGGAGATTATATTAATTTTTTTAAATATACTATAAGTTTATTTTATACAAAAACTGAAGTGCCTGATATTATAAGAAGATTCCAGCAAAAACAATTAAATTTTATTGATAACAGGTATTTTCATCGTTATCACAACAAAAACGTACTTTTAGAATCGAAATGTATATCTTATTTAATTAATTTATATATAATTCTTATTCATTTTTAATTAATTTATATATTTAGGTAATAAATTAGTTGTCTATTTATTATATATCAATCTATTAACACAATTCCTTCAGGAACACAATAAATAGGTCGTTTGTTTAGTTATAAATAAGAAATATGATTTACAATCATTAAAGTACTTAATTAATGCTTGTGGATGTCGTAAATAAAAATAAATAACACAATAACTGAAATAATAATTAAGGTTTTACGTGAGCAATTATGATGATTAAAATTTTAATGAATAATTCAGATTAACTCAATAACTTTTGGAATCTCATCATTATGTACCTTCATATTTAATTACGAAATTCCCAAAGCCTAGAGCCTTTGCTAAATTAGAATAAATTGTTTTGAACTATGTAGGTATTTATGAAAATTACCAAATTATGTTTTTATTGTAAATTGTTTATTTAGTTTTAATTAAAATAATAAAGTAACTTCTTGATTAACATACATTAGTAAATAAAGTTAACTAACAATATTATTTTTAGGCACAAAATCAAAACTTGTTAAAGATACTTTCCTTTTAAATTTACCCAATTCTATATTAATAATAACATTCCATTGATTGATTGACCTATCGATTATTTTCTCCTATTATTATATTTTAATCAGCTTCACTATTGGGGTAGGAATAATTTTATTCAACTATATTTACTTTTTACGCAGACGCTACTATTATAGAATAGGAACTGACCACAGAGCAAGTAATATAGGGAACTGACTTTAAAATTTACGTGACTGACTCCTGCTATCCTGTACCTATAACATATGAAGTGGGAATAAAAGATATTTAAATAAATCAAAGGTCGTACTGGAACAGCCCAGAAATATGAATATTGCTCCAATAATAGATACAGTAATGAATATTTATGTTCAAGAGCAAAGTTCGACGATCTCACAAGGATTCCTTTCGTATTTATTTAATAAATAATAATATATGTAGTACCTATAATATTGATATCACTACATAGTAAAACAAAGTCGCTTTCTCTGTCCCGATGTCCCTTTGTATGCTTAAATCTTTAAAACTACGCAACCGATTTTGATGCGGTTTTTTTTATAGATAGAGTGATTCAAGAGGAAGGTTTTAGTATACAATTTATTAGATTTTAGACAAAGCGGGCGAAGCATCGGGCGGTAAGCTAGTTTTATATATAAAAAAATCAAATTGAATATAGATAACACTACTTGTTTCGTTACCGTGTAATTGATCGTGGTGTCTATTATCGATGTTTGGCACAGAGTATGCAAACAAAGGTTGTCAAATTATTTTGCAACTGTCATGCACCACGACAGTCGAGACCTTAATCTGTGGTCGCCACTTGTACTTCCGCATTCGATCGAGCCGCTCCTCTGCTGTGTGCGCGCGCGGCGGCCATTGAAACACGTGAAACGCATCGGATGATTGGGCGCAAATTCATCGAGTGCTGCAGCATCTCCAAGGTACGTGGTGCATTGTTTTTGCTGCTCACTATATTCCGAACATCGATTTTGTGTTAACGTAATTTTCCCTAATGTAGTAGAAGCCACCCGCTATTTCGGCTTGGTGCGATTCTACATTATTTCTGGTGCCGAAACCAGGGAATTTGCGTATCAATTATCATATTCAAAAGCTTATGGTATTACTGGTCACACGTAATTCATAATCTAAAATCAAATTCAATTCCGTTCGTATTAGGTTCTTTGTTTAACAAAGTAGGAAGTTGTTATAAGATCTATTTAAGCAAACACTTATTTTATCGGTGCTTAAATTCAACCGGCTTAAAACAATTTCATATTCTAAAACTTAATACATATTCAGAAGTACAAGTCAAAGCGTTTAATTATTGTAGGAACTAGTTAAGCAATCACATATCTCATCGGTGCTTAATTTTACACAGGCCTATAGTAATTTCACATTCCAAAACATAATTCATTCACGTTACAGTTTATCCTAACTACATAACTAATATTAAAACGTAATATTAGTTTAAATCGTAATATAAAATAATTTCATTTTATATTAAAACTCGGGGGTAAATTGACAATTATTCGTACGTCGAACATTCCAGCGGCTCGCGCAGCGCATCATCACTTTAACTTGTTATTGTAAGTTTTAATCTGTATTCATTCACATTACCGTTTCATGCGATTTTCATCCTTAACTTCATATGCGTAAAGGTGAAACAATAATTTCATTGTTTCATTTTATTTCATTGTTTGAAAAATTACATCGAAGATTAACTTTGTTATTTAATTGTTTGTGTTTAAACGCTTTTACATTTTGTTTATTCGATATATAAATTTAAATTTAATAAGATGTCTTTATTAACTAAACATTCAACTCGGAAGTTAGGTTCTTTGAAAAAATTAAAATCTAAATCGGTGGATGAATATTATACGACTAAGGACTTATCGACATTGCGTAGAAAACGTACTATAGCGCTTAAAAGATTATCGAAGGCGTTAGAAATAGGTAATGCAGCTTTGAGTGATCGTTCACAATACGACCTATTTTTATCGTATCATCAGGAAATTAAACAAATCGTTTCAAATTTCGAAAATGCTCATTTTAATATACTCGATCTGTCGGACGACGCGGATAATGAAACTGAAATTGAGGAACAATTCGATGAATTATATTTTCAGATACAGTCTATTTATATTAGTTTAACTAAACATGATACAAATAATTCGATTAACTCGAACATCAATTCATCGAATATCCGTTTACCTAAAATTACATTGCCACATTTTTCGGGCGATATCAAGCAGTGGCCTGTGTTTTATGATACGTTTAATTCTTTAATTCATAACTCAACGTCAATTTCGGACACGGAAAGGTTTCATTATTTAATTTCTTCTCTTAGCGGGGATGCGTTATCGGTGGTTAAGGCGTTCCCTATGACTCACGAATATTATCGCGACGCGTATGAAGCTCTTATTAATCGCTATAAATGTAAACGAACATTAGCTTTTACTTGTTGGCAAGATATTTTAAACACTAACTTCATGCATAACAACGCAACTGAGTTTCAAAAGTCACTCGACTTATTCGATGAAAATTTAAATATTTTAAAATCTATTGACTTACCGATAGATCGTTGGGATTTTGTTTTAGTTTACCATATTTTATCAAAATTAGACAAGAACTTACGCCGCGATTTTGAGGAGAAATATTCTAACGTGGAGTTGCCGTCTTATGATCAATTAAAGGGTTTTTTGCGTTCCAAATGCGAAGCCTTATTACGAGATACACATTTTTCTGGTGTGAACAAATCTTTAAAGCCTTCGACTACTCAAAATCAATCAACGAAACGTTTCAATTCAAATGCACTTGTTGCTATGAACAATAGATGTAATTCGAACGATAAGTCTAAAGTTTATTCAAGTAGCTGCGCGTATTGCCATAAGTCGCATTCTATTTTTTCTTGTCAAGATTTTATTAGTAAATCGATTGACGATCGTATGGCTATTGCCACTCAAAACAATTGGTGCTTTAATTGCCTGAAGCCATCACATCAATTAAAAAATTGTAAATCTATTTTTTCGTGTCGTATGTGTAAGCGTAAACATCACACCTTACTCCATCGCGATCATAACACTAAGATCGAATCAAATCAAATCGGGTCGTCGCTGGTGTCAAGGTCACATACGAATCATACAGTGCTGTTAGCCACAGCTATCGTTCAGGTTAAGGATGCTTCAGGTAATATGCAATCGTTTCGTGCCCTGTTTGATACGGGCAGTCAGAGCAATTTCATAACGGAATCAGCAGTAAAACTTTTAAATTTAACGCCGGCTTCAACAACCGCGGCAATTTGTGGCATAGGGGAAGCGGATGCACCTATTATCGGTGACGTCACTTGTTCTATCGGCACTAACGGTCGAATTCTATTTAACTTGGATATGCACGTCATATCTAAAATATGTGGCGATCAACCTATCGCTCAACTTAATTCATCAAGTTGGTCCCATATTAAATCGTTGCCGTTAGCGGACCCTGGTTTCGATATACCTGGTCCCATTGACATTTTGCTTGCTGCTGATGTATTCGCTGACTCTGTTCTTAATCAACATATCAAGGGAGGTGTCAACCAACCTACCGCGTTTAATTCAATCTTTGGTTGGCTACTTCTAGGTAAAACTAATATTTCATGTAGTAGTCTGTTGCAGACGTTGCCTGTAATCGATAATGATTTGGATTCATTGGTTCATCGTTTTTGGGAATTAGATTCAGTACCGCAAACTTCAATGCTAACTCCAGATGAGTTATTATGCGAACGTAAATTCGTTGAAGAACACACACGTGATGAATCTGGGCGTTATATTGTTCGTATTCCATTTAAGAATAATTCAGAACCTACATTTGAGGGCTCTCGCGAAGTTGCTCTGCGTAGGTTCTATGCTATCGAACGTAGGTTGTCACGTGACGCTTTGTTAAAATCGCAATATGTCGACTTTATGTCTGATTACATCGAAAGTGGTCACATGACAGTGGTTCCTGCAGCACAAGTTGGTACAGGAAAATATTACATACCTCATCATTGCGTTCTACGCCCTGACTCTGCGACCACACGCCTCCGCGTTGTATTCGACGCTTCTGCGAAGGATATGCATTCTAAGTCACTGAATGACACACAACTTATCGGCCCAAAGCTACAACCGAATATTTTAAATCTACTTTTACGCTTTAGGGAACACAACGTCGTCTTCATGGCTGATGCTCGTCAAATGTTTAGACAGATTGTAGTAGCGCAAGAACATCGTGATTACCAACGCATTTTCTGGAGGAGTTCTCCTGATGAGCCCCTCTTAGAATATCGTTTAAATACAGTCACATATGGATTAGCTTCGTCTCCGTTTCTCGCTTGCCGTACTCTTCGACAGCTTGCTGAAGATGAGGGAGATTCTTATCCACTCGCAAAACGAGTGCTACTGTCTGATGTTTATTGTGATGACGTCACAACCGGATTTTCATCGTTAGAGGTCGCTCAGGAAGCAAAGTCGCAGATTATTAACTTTTAAGTGTGGACAGTTTGAACTTAGGAAGTGGGCTAGTAATAAACCGCAGTTATTGTCTGATCTACCCAGTGATAGTTGTTTGACTGGATCCGTATCGTTAGACAATTCTGATAATCAAATTCTTAAGGTATTAGGTCTTAAATGGAATCCATCCACAGATACGTTCGTTTTCGAAATTGAATCTACTTATCGGCCATGTACTAAGCGTTCAATTCTTAGTGAACTCGCTAGGGTTTTCGATCCGTTAGGTTTTTTATCTCCCATCACAATTCAATCAAAATGTTTAATTCAGAAGTTGTGGATTCTCGGCGTTGGATGGGACCAAACGCCGCCTAACGAGATCATCAATACATGGAACAAACATCGCACTCAACTTAATCTTTTGAGTGAACTTCTGATTCCTCGGCAACTTACCTGCACGGATGCTGTATCGTATGAGCTACATGGGTTTTTGTGACAGTTCTACCCTTGCATACGGAGCTGTCATCTATTTACGTGTTACAGATGCTGTTGGTAATATTCATGTTTTCTTCGTTTGCTCTAAGGCTCGAGTTGCACCCCTTAAACATACATCGTTACCACGACTCGAGCTCTGTGCTGCAGTTCTTCTATCAGATCTTTACAAATTTGTAAAAGATACGTATCTTTCTCGTATTCATATTGATTCTGTATATTTGTGGTCTGACTCAACTATCGTTTTGTCTTGGCTGCGTTCTCATTCTTCGCGTTGGACAACATTTGTCGCGAATCGTGTCAGTCACATACAGGATATCACCCCTACAGACTGGTGGCATCATGTATCCTCAGGTGATAATCCTGCTGATTTGTGTTCACGAGGTTTATTTCCGAGTGAGCTTGTGCACAATGCCTTATGGTGGGCGGGACCGTGCTGGTTAACCCAAGGTAGTGATACTTGGCCTACGGATACAGCTGTTGTCACATCAAATAAGGAGAATGTCGTTATGGAGAAGGAGCAACGGAAGGTAGCTCTTTCCGCTGAAGAGAGAGCTCCAATCGAACCAACAATAATTGAATCTTTACTTAATCGTTATTCAACATTTCAAACAATCGTTAACATTTTGGCATTTGTATATCGTTTTATCAACAACTCTAAAAACCCAGCTCAAGCTAATCGTAATAATTTCATTAATAACGTTGAAAGACATAACGCATTATTAAAAATCGTTAAACATGTACAGAGTCAAGTCTTTTCGAACGAAATTGCTAGTCTTAAATCGAACAAACCTTTATCGAAACCTTTTCGAAAACTCAATCCATTTATCGATCGATTAGGTATTCTCAGGGTGGGCGGTAGAATTTCACGCGCAGGTTTAGAATACGAACAAAGGCATCCAGCCTTTCTACCGTCTGATCATCCATTAACGTTTTTAATTATCGACAACATTCATCGTAGCTACTTGCATCCAGGCCATTTCCTTACCTTAGAGCCTTTGACAGCTGTCCCTGATGAAGATCTATCAAATGTTAATATAAGTCGGCTTCATCGGTGGCAGTTGTTACAATCATTTCACCAGAGTTTTTGGTCCAAATGGAAACACGAGTATCTTAACTCACTAACACAACGCGCCAAATGGACTAAGGATTCTAAACCGCTTCAGATAGGCTCAATGGTGATAATTAAGGATGAAAATCGTGCGCCACTACAATGGTCTCTTGCCAGAGTAGTGGATCTTTTACCCGGTTCTGATGGTGTAGCTCGGATTGCAGTAGTTAAAACAGCGAAAAATCATATAATTCAAAGACCGTTGGTTAAGTTATGCCCTCTACCAATCGAGGACTAGCTTAAATCGTTTATCTTTCTTTTAGTATCGTAAGGTATCTAGGCATTAAGTTATCGTTAGCAATAAGATATCGTGTCTGTGTAACATCTATCGTGTTATACAGAATCAATTAGTTAGGTAACTAGTTTTTATCGTAATCAATAAGTATCATCAATAATTATGCGGATCATTCTTATCGTTCTCGTTCCCATTATGTTCTATTTATCGTCTGACCAGAAAATACCATAGGCATTTTGGTGGGCGGGATGTTTCGTTACCGTGTAATTGATCGTGGTGTCTATTATCGATGTTTGGCACAGAGTATGCAAACAAAGGTTGTCAAATTATTTTGCAACTGTCATGCACCACGACAGTCGAGACCTTAATCTGTGGTCGCCACTTGTACTTCCGCATTCGATCGAGCCGCTCCTCTGCTGTGTGCGCGCGCGGCGGCCATTGAAACACGTGAAACGCATCGGATGATTGGGCGCAAATTCATCGAGTGCTGCAGCATCTCCAAGGTACGTGGTGCATTGTTTTTGCTGCTCACTATATTCCGAACATCGATTTTGTGTTAACGTAATTTTCCCTAATGTAGTAGAAGCCACCCGCTATTTCGGCTTGGTGCGATTCTACACTACTTTAGTTATAATAATACCTATAAGTTTAGATAAAATTATCTCGTATTTTTGTTTAGAAAAGACGACTTATTTTATATAATCTTTGGCGGCTAACTTCAATATAAAAAATGAATTTGTTTAAAGAAGTGATAGGTCGATTGTACGATATATCCAAAACATTTGATATAAAGTATATTTTATTTTTGTATATCTAAATACCAATAACAATGACATGTAACCTGATAATCTGTAGATACATATAGGTAATAAAACTTTATAGAATAATATATTATATATTTTACTAATTCGGCGAATTTTTTAAGTCATGAATGAGGAAGGTTCTCATAGAGAGAAAACTCGAAAAAAGGGCAATAGGGCAGAACAACGTCTGCTGGGGCAGCCTGTAACAGCTGATAAATGTATTATTGAACTACAAAATCACTAGATACTATATTGCGCACTACTGTATTGTTTTTTTTTTTAGTTATTTACATTCCAAACTTTAGATGAGCAGTTTTTTTGCTGTACCTAACGAATATGATTTTAATGTTAAGTTCCGATAGTTCCCCATACAAATACATATAAATTTTGTCATGATCAAATTTCTTTATTTTATTTTCCCCTGAGTAGAGATCGTAAGGGTCAAACCGCAGTTTGAGCAATAGCTGTCAAAATAATTTATAGTTTGTACGAAAGTTTTTGACGCGAAAAATTATTTCATATCAAATGTAATGTAAGATAGTCTTTCGTTTTTAAATTTAAATCGTATTAAATAGAGAGAAAAAAACTGCACTGAGAAGATAAATAATCATTAGGTATATTTATTACTCACGTGCACTCATATATGTGCCAATGTCTACAGGAAATAAAAACAGTATCTATAACAAAAGCATGTTGATAAAGTACTTACTATCCGTAACCTATAACAATACTTATTTTAAAATATGCGTGCATATATGAATAATTAAATAGTAATTTGTTTACAACATTTGAAAAGATCATTTAAAACTGACTTCATTGATGTTTACTACCAGTATTGTACCTGAATATAAACAAGATTGTGTTGACAAAGGAAAACGAGCTTTGAATCATTGTTTTTAAAATTAAAATTAAATAACTCGGAAACAAACATAGAAGTAGCATCTAAATTTGTTTGTGTTCTGAGCTCTTATTTTGTACTATTTATAGTTTTAAAGAAGATACAATACGTAGGTATGTATAATAAAAAACAGAGTACACATTCTTAAATGCATTAGCATCGACCTATTTATAACCTATAAGTATGTATTAATAAATTTTATGAACATTAATTCATTTAACCAATTTAATAATGTTTCTTAAAAAATGTATAATAAAACATTTTAAAAGTAATAATCGAGTATTCACCTAATTAACAAGATGGAAATTTCAAAAGAAAAATGTAAAAGATACAGCGCTTGTAATATTAATTAAAGCATAAGAACAATTTCTTCTATTCAAAGCTTGCTATTAATATCTATTCTCGTCTGTCTTTTGAAGCATATCTATTTAGAAGAAAGATTAATTAAAATGGCAGGATATATACTATTATTAATAATTGCTATTGTAAAAATAATACGTCTAAAGTAATTAAAAATCTTAGTCAAAGCAAATAAGCTGTATACAAACTACAACTTTTAGATTCTTAAATAAGTATTTCGATAAGAATTTTAATTTAGTTTTAAACACTTCAGTACATGTAATTAAGTACTCCATTATCTGTCGTATTTTTATAAAGATAAACTTTTAAAAACATTTATCTTACCCAGCAGCAATGTAGCCTTGAACGTGTTATCTTACGAATTAAAACTACTCACATCTCCGTTACGAGATTATTTTGTCAAATAGTTTGTTTTATTCCAATGCACTAGCGTATTTCCTACTTCCTTATTGACCTTTGAAGTACCTTAATACATTGTAACTATCAGTTGGCATAATATTTAGATCAATCGTAATCTTACGACTCTTTATGCTAATTAGATGATATAGACACATATAATATAACTACTAGCTGTCCCGGCAAACGTTCTGACTCTTATCACTTAGGACTTTAGGATTATGAAAAATGTCCGGTTTTCATACCTACCCGATATGCACAAAAATTTCATGAGAATCGGTCAAGCCGTTTCGGAGGAGTATAGGAACGAACGTTGTGACACGAGAAATTTTATATGTTAATAAGATTAGATTAAATAGATTAGATTAGATTACAGGTTAATACTAATATCACTTTTAAACAAAAGTTAAAACATCTACTTCTGGCAGAACAGTAGTTACTGCATAGTATTTAAAGCACCAATCAACCAATCAACACCGCATCTCTTATCATTTAAATTCATATTCATATTTATTTATTTATTAATATCTATTATTTGTATTAGTTAAATCTATTTAATATTTATTTTTGTGTAGCAAATCAGTGGAAAGTCGAAAGCACACCCTCCATTCGGTCTTGACAGAATACCAGCGCTGTAGTCGCAGCTTGCTGCGATTATGGCAGAAAGCTGAGTCAAGACCCTTTTCTGGAAATGCAGTGCACACACAGTACCAGATTTTCAACAAACATGGCGTCTAATTTATGTCTAATTTTATTATGTATCGTACTTTCTTTCTTCTTTTTTTTTGTGTTTTCTTCTTGTGTGTGTACCTTTTCCTAGAAATAAATGTTTTTTCTTTCTTTCTTTCTTTCTTTCTTAATATGTATTACAGGTACAGGTTAATGTACGTAGGAACATTTTGTGCTTGCGTTACGCGTATGTGCTACATTGAAGCCGCGTTTAGAAAGGCAAGATTGTGAATCGAGTTAGTGGAAAATAATAAACATTTTACCTGTCCATATAGTAATATATTAACTCGGTCTTATGACCGTGACATGGCTAGTAATTCCCGCCCTTCGATTTATTCTAAACGATTTGGCGAGCATATTACACTCAAACTCAAACTCAAACTCAAACATTCATTTATTCAATTAGACTACTATTTAGTAGCACTTTCGAATCGTCATTACATAGTATTTTTAACATTTGACGACGCGGTTGGCGCAGTGGTAAAGCAACTGCCTACTGAGCCGACGGTCCCGGGTTCGATCCCCGGTCAGGGCAAATATTTGTGTGATGAACTCAATTATTTGTTCTTGGGTCTGGGTGTTATTATCTATATATGTATTTATAATATTATATTTATCGTCGCCTAGTACCCACAACACAAGCCTTTGAGCTTACTGTGGGACTAGGTCGATTTGTGTAATAATGTCCTATAATATTTATTTATTTATTTATTTATTATTTATTTACCACCGATTCGGAAAGCAGTATCTATGGAGAAGAAGAATCACTCGTAATGTTATAATTATTATCTGAGCTTTTTACAATAGTAAAGTATGACAGTGAGTCCTTATTTTACCTGTACCGTAGTAAATAATGTGAGTTTCCATACGAGCTTGGCCTTTGCCTGTGCCAATTGACATCGCAAAGCCTTTCAATTAAATATGTAAATGAATTTCCGATCACTATTGCTTAGTAACTAATCCTTAGTAATCAGAGAGGAAGGACCAAACGGAATAACTTATCTCTGAAACCATTGCAAACGACAAACATAATGCATCTAGCAAACTATACTCAAGGAAATTTCTTGAATATTACATTATAAATTAATAATAATTATATATAATACTTCTTACATTACACTAACCTCCCTGCATTTCCACGTCTATTGCGCCGTCGACTAATGACACCGGTTTCGCAATTACTTTCACTCGACTTGTCACTGAAATCTTACCTTAATCATTAATTTCCTCAGTATATCGATATAAACGATAAATAATGGTTTTATTATTAGCTCAAGGTTTTTAAGAAAAGCTTGTAAGAACTAGCTCGACTTGTTTAGAGTGAAGAATGTTCCATTGTAAGAGGATGCTGCTTAATTGTAAATTTTTGCTAATCATTTTCGAGTCGTTGTTTTGAATTTAGCATGATATTATAATTCAACATTGGCCCTGGCGACAACTTATTACAATAGTATAAACAATATTTCACTCTAAAAATATTAGTAGTTCTTATGAATTTTAAAACCTTGACATAAAATTAAAACATATCTTCTGGACTCAATGTTTACATGTAAACCGCTATCTTATTCAGTCTTACTGCTTTATACTGATATCTGCATATCGTATGCAACAATTTATTGATGTCTTGGTGGTACATTAATTACCATCTCGTCACTCGTGTATGTATCTCGTAATACGCTCCGTTTAACTTTACGAGTAGAAGTAAACAATCTATTTAAATTTAATAAACTGTCACAAACAACGTTTACATTATAACATTAATAATGAATAAATTATCGGTCGGGGGTCTGATAATATATGTACATCTTGGTACATTTCCCTACATGAGTGCAATAATAGCACAGCTAAGTATAAAATTCAAGGACTACAGCTGATAAGAAAACAAAGTCGCATTATACTATTATCTCTTTCTTCAATAATGACATACATTTATATTTTATATAGTGCAATCGTGGAAAGACACTAATATGTTATAACTATAATATCATAACAATATACAGCACGATTTGTTTTAACTTTATGAGTCGTTACAGAATGAATAAGAATTGTCAATTTTCAACTTTTTTATAGCGGTGATTTCAATTTACGACGTCTAGTTAACATTAGATCGTCGATAAAAGGTTATAGGCACCTGAGATGACTGGAGAATTTACATTTATATTACCGGATCTAGTGTAATTAATACACAAGCGGATAAACGAATACCTACTTACGATATTGTTTTTTTTTTTCTTATATCATCTGTTATGAAAATTTATTACAATGTTTGCAAAGTGATGTTGGCTATTAACATTTATATTTATCAAGTCCAAATAAAATCATGATTGTGAAAACTGACAACCCTCATTTATCTTCAACCATTATACATATTATTAGGTTCTAAATATATTTTGAAAGTAAAGAATTTTTATATAATATGTATGAAAATGACTCGAAATAGGTTATTGTAATCAAATGACAAAACCTACATAATAACGGTAAACCCTCATAGGAAATCACTTTTAGGAGTCTTTTATGTGTTTAATATTTTTGTCAGTGTGTGTGTGTGTAATGTCAAGCCAATGTCAAGCACATTTTTAATGGGATCTTCGACTTCAAGATTTAAGGTTTAGTCATATTTTGGTCATTCTTAAATGCCAGAGACAGACAGTTGTCATTATATTCAAGAAACATAATTATTGTGAATTCAATTAACTATTTGTTCACGACACACGAAGTTATACATGAAGGCTGATATAAAGTGACAACCTATAATAATCATAATCAACCCTGGGAGGTGTTGACATTCTTAAAATATATTGGGAATCATCTCAAAAGGAAATTGATATAGAACGATGAAATTAGGTGATTATGTATTTTAGAACGTATATAATACGTATATAAACAATCTTAGCTTAAATTAAATACAATCACAGAACTTATTACAATAATAGATACATTAACCCTGGATTAAAAAAAACTTAAAACTCGAATAAACATAATATATTTAAAACATGTTTCAATAATTACATTCAGTGCTGAAAATTGAAATGTTAAACATAATTTTACGGTTACACTATAAAGCGAAGCATCGTCATTGAAATATGAAAATAAATTAAATTTTAATTGCTTTTCATCAATTTAATAAGCGACGTACACATGCATACACACTAGTAGTTTTCAGTAGTCTTGATATTTTAATGTATTTTTACAACTCACTTTTTTGTATTATTTTTTGTGATTAGGTAAAAATTACCTAACATATTGTTACATTTGTTTACATAGCTTATGATATTCTAGAAGATCTCAAAGCTATATTCCTTTTAAAATACAAAGACATACAGTTAATTTTAAGGTACCTACGTTTAATAGAGATATAATATTATTTAGTATTAATAAAATCAATATTATTGAATACATAACAATGGTAATGATGATAACGTTATGCTTTCACGCGCAATAAATTCAAGTGTGATTCTTGTTTGCCCGTTTTATTCTCATTGTTAATTTACAAGAGGAAAGTACATAATTATGCAATTATATTGTTTATCTATTGTATAATAGATACAATAGACGCACAAAGATGGCCTTATCTAGTAAACAATGTATATAATTGTATCATTAAATTAAATTCATGAAATTTTCCTATTTTGTGAGTAGTTTATTTTACAAAACAATTGTAATGTTTGGGCTTGGGGTGTGATAAATACAGCCTAGGAGTTTTTGACAATCAATGGATACTTATAAATCATGTTCCTATAAATAAATTTAATCACTTTAACTAATATAGAAACTCGATACTTCATTCAAAATAAATGATTACATTATTATTTTTATTTGCTTTTTACTTTATAAATATTCACTTTATTATTTGACTGTTATTATTTGAACTGCAGCTCGCACTGCATAATGTACTGCAATTATGCAGAGGGAATTAAAATTTAAAACCAGCAATTCAGTCACTTCGCTACAGCTAATTAAAAAGTACATGTTAAATAAATAAAAAACTAACAGGGACGTAAACATTTATCGTATATGGCAGAGGTTTATTGCAGTGTACAAAAAACAAACTGGTAGCTCTGGAAGGACTATTTCAATATATCAAGAGGTGTGTGTGTGTGTTGGGAGCATGCGTGTGCGTGTGTGTGTTAACATGTGTGTGATTTCGTGATATACTCCACATTATCTCTACAAAAAAAGTTATTGGAAAATCTACTAATGCAAGTAATTGTGAAATATTTTTTTATTCAACATGTTGTGTGGCTGATATGTGTTAAATATGATGAATATGATGATGGAATGAATACAATGACCTATTATCATACCAGTAAGATAATTATTGTAAATCCGATCACGTGAATACGAGAAAATTGTATAGTAATTCTAATAATAAATATATGCTGATAAAATAAAAATAATTAAACAATACAATAATTATTATCAATTCATTATGTATTTAAGACTAGCGGTCTGCCCCGGCTTCGCCCGTGGTACATGTTTCGCAATAAAAGGTAGCCTATGTTCTTTCTCAGGGTCTAAAGATTGTCTGTGACAAATTTCATCAAAATCGGTCCAGTAGTTTATGCGTGAAAACCATACATACATACATACAAACCTTTCCTCTTTATAATATTAGTATAGATATAAAGATCAGTATAACTTGTTTTTGATTAAATACATTTAAAAAAATAAAAATTTAAACGCGATTTCTCCGTGACCACGCTCGCTTGTGCGAAACGTCGGGATAAAAAATATGTAATTCATGTTTAAAATCCGTTAAAATCTTGTATTTCTATATGGTATTACTATCAGAAATTCACAAACGTAATTCTAAATAATAAGTTTAAAAATAGTACGTTTGAGAACGTTATGCAGTTATGTAACTATTTAAGAATATGGAATTCTTAGTATCCAATTTCGACTCGCCCTTGACTGGTTTTTTCAACGTTTACATTGATGTAATTTTTGGGTCAATGCATAGCATAATATATTTTTAAATCAGCCATAATAACAATTTTTTATAATTATTATAAAATCATGACATAATTTGACTCTATCCTTGCTATAATTACTGATATTATTTAAATAATGTGATAATAATACACTTAAATTTTTTAATTTTATACAATTCAGTAGATATACAATTTCATTAAAATACATGATTGATTTTAAAACAGCACAATCAACAACAAATTAAACTAACCAATAAATTTTGCAATAATTATATTATGTTACTTATAGTACATTTCATAAACCATAAACATGACCTCAAAATAAGGTACATGACCAGATACACAATATGGCAATTAACACGTGGTAAAAGTGAGGCAAAAGGTCACACTTTACATTTATCGTATCGAAGTAATATACTATTTATATCAGGCAGTTATCATGCTATCTACAAAATCTTTCCTATAGTGATTAATCTTGTCCTATTATACCACAATAGATAAAAATAATATGCACCTATTTTCAACTGGTAGATAACGTTTAAATTTAATGAAGAAGAAATGAATATTATTAGAAATCAATTTTAAATATCATGTAGAGCACCATTTTCCTTGCCATCAACATAGTTATAAGGAGAAAGGCTTAAATAATTTATATAGTTAATCTAATGACAAAATAGTGTTTGCTGTCTCAGACTAAGACCCCTGTAGAACCGCCATCCTGTTACAAATGACCCGAAATTTTGTGTCAGTGTTTCGGGTCATTTGTAACAGGATGGCGGTTCTACAGGGGTCTTAGTACGCAATGACAAAAATAAAAATGATGGTCAGAACGCTGATACCGGATACCTTAAGATACTGTAATATTTTATATTAGAGAATCTTAACATAAAATATTATAGTATTTTCACCGTGTGTGACGCGCTTTACAAAATCGTAATAAAATAATACTGATTTTAAAAATGAAAAAAGGTAAATATTATTTCAAGTAGTAGGTATAACATTGAAATTTAACATAAAGATTTAAGAGTATGAAATAAAATAATTTTACAGTTACAATGAGAAGTGTATAAAATCACAACTTACTATTGAGGCTGATTTAAGTATTTGCCAATGCCATGATCCGCGATCCAGAAATTTCATGCATTTTTAATTGCATTTATTAACACAGTTCCAAATTAACATACTGATAGTATTTAAATAAGGCAAACTAATTATGATAATATACCCAATATGGTTTGCACTTCGATTGTGTCCTTGAGTTAAATATATCTATTAAAACATAATGTATTATATTAAATACTAATCACTTGACCTGGCTTCGCTCATTATCACCCGGGATTGAACGAAATAAAATCTTTACCAATTATCTATTCTAGTTTTTATTTAGGTCTATTTTATTTACCTCTGTATGCTATTACAATAGATTCAACTTACAAAACCATGGAAAATTTCATCTTCATTGTAATTATCTTGTTGCAAAATTATACACCAAATTTTTCTTCTAATTAAAATCGCTACTCTCTTATAAAAAAATATTTGAATTAGTCTAAAATACAATTGTATTAAATAAGGTTAATTAATCAGAAGAAAATTAGTATAATTAATTTAAGTTTCATGATTTTAATGAGCAAGAATGATGCTGAAGTATAAAGCCTATAAAAAGCATTTTCTTTTTGTGAGTAAAAATTTCAAGATTAATTATATGGTATAAATGGCTGAAAATTAAATGGAGTTAGTGAATATACTTATAACAAGATATTTTTTCTTTATACTTTTACTACGTTTCTACGATGAAAAAGATTATTCATTGCATGTATTGTAGAAGCTATTTTTATAATCTAGAATTCCTATTAATTTACTCAATGCAAGTATAAATCGGTAGGGTTTCAGTAATTCAGGTCAATGTTCGTGATATACTAAGACATGTGCTGGCTTCTGACTTTGTCTGTTAAAATAGGTGCAAAATGAAACTTTGTTGTAAATATAGAAATATTACTTATTCGATCCTCTAAAAATTACTGGATATTAACTTATGTACATATAGAATTGCTTATGTTTTTAATGCATAGTATTTCATATCCGCTGTTTCATATTTTCCATGAAAACAGGAATTTATTGGTATTCAGAAACTTATTTCTGTAAAGTATTCAGGAACGAAAAAGGATCATCAAAATAATTTTATATTTCTATGAATCATAGAATTCATATACTTAGGTATAGGATGTGAAAAGATCAGACTCGGGTAGAAATAAATCACGCGTGGAACGTCGCGGGCAAAAACTAAGGCATAATAACCCTAATACGTTTCGTCCGGCGTTCGTAAATGAATTTAAAGGGCTTCTTTTATTCAATTTATCGTTAGTAAATGATTTCGCCTACGGTCAGATTTTTATGCACTTTACAACCTAACGCCTACTCTTATCATTACTTTGTTCGAACAATCTCTCCTGAGTAGGCAACTTTTAAGTTAAAATTTTATAGTGTTAATTTGATATTAAAATATTTATTTAATTCTTTTTTGTTTCAGATAATAATATATTGAAAATGGCGGCGGAAATCCTATATAATAATGCAACCTTAAGAAAGGATTTCTCGGATGTGCTGATGGGACATCTGAAGGGCGTCGGGCGAATGTTTTATCTGCATTCACCGGAGGAGACCTTGTATGAAAAACCTGAAGATGTGCCAAATTTCTTTAGACAGGTATTATATTTTTAATGTACTTACTCTTAGATAGAACGGCTTGTTATAAGTGCCAAATACTTACATTAATAAAATTTGTACCTGTCGAAAAAATACATTCTCTAAAACTATCCGTTACTTGAGGTACCTACGTAGGTTTAAAAAAGACACATTTATTGACATCAATAATATTTTGATTTATGATTGTTATTGTTTATGATATTTCTGTTCAAAATTCTAATAAAAAATAAATTGATTTATCAAAAAATAAAACGTAAACACAAAGTACGCCATAGATTTAAAAATGTAATAGACTACTACACTTAAAAACAAAACTATATTGCGCATTACACAAACTAGATATTAAACGTGTGTATCAAAAATATAAATTATTAACACCTCGTAAATTAAAATTCAATAACAAAGGATATGTCGCAAAACTTTTTGCTCAACAAAACATATTTAAAAGTGGCGCAATATAATTTGACAGCACTAGCTCCAAGGCTTAATTTGTCAATAATAACTTGTTTTGCTTTTGTAAGCCGCTTAAATTCAATGTTTATATTTAAAAATCAATTTAAATTGGAATCAGACACATTGCATAATGTATGATTAGAATAAAAAAAATATATTTTCTTATTTTTGAGAAATTTAAAGAAATTTTTATCATAAATTGGTCTAGTATTCATCATCATCATCCTCATCATCAGCCCATATACTTTCGGGTACAGAGGGTACAGGCCATAATCCACCACGCTGGCCAAGTGCAGGTTGGAGATTGACACATGTCGTCGAACTTTTGATTCTTAGGCATGTCTGTTTCCTCGCGATGGATGGATGGATGATTCACCGTTCGCAGCAGTGGTGATGTTACAACATGCGCAGATAAATTGAAAAAGCAATTAATTTCCTGCGCGCTCGCCTGGTATCGAACCCCTGAGTGGTCTCACCACTGAGCCACCACTGCTCACGGTCTATATAGTATTGTGATAGACGTATATCAACAAAAATTGTGTACAAGAAGCAAATGCATATCTCCTTTGTGTCTCCGTGTAAAGAATACAGGCAATATGAGTATGAATTTTAATATTTTGATAAAGCTCTAATATATAATTAGTAATACTAGATATTTTAATATCTAATATATTATAATTGGTAATAATACCTACATATTTTAATCTTACTTAAAGGTCGATTAATAGAGTATACATTTGACATTGCATCAAGACCGAGAATAATAAAATGAAGCCATATTCATATAAATTAATTAAATTACAACCATAATTTGTTTGTCATAGAAAATATTTGATCCATTGTTTCTTTTGAAACACTTATACCTCCTTACATACAAAAGCGGCGAGAATGGAATATTTTTGATTAATTATCTGTGTTCTATACTAACAAAGTGAGACAGAAAATTTTATGAATTTGGGCCTTATTTGCGTTGTTATAAAGATAAATTATAATAATGACCTGTTCCATAATCTATGTTAAAATAAATACAATAGGACCTAATTAATCATACCACTTTAAAACAAAGGAAAATGTACGAATGATTTCCTTAGAAATTTACTCGTGAGACTTATTTGTTTTTAGAAATCTTGCTTTAAGCCTTTCCCATAAATTACTTTTTGCTATAATTATCTTCAAGATTATATCGGTTACTGTTATAATCACATCGTTAACTGACCTATAGGACAATAGTATTTACGTATTGACCTAGGCAAACATAACAATGTACTATGGTGTAACCATGTAACGAGACTTATAAACTACATTGTGTTAGTATTAATAATTTATTATTATGTTACAACATACCAATACAGTTAGTTTATAATTATAATTAGCTGTAATGCTAATAGTCAAATATGTAACGGACGTGATCTTTTGTATATTGTAGAGTTCACGAAATATGCGAAAATATGGCGCGCTAAATGGTTTTGTATTATTTCATTGTATAAAATAAAGTCATTATTTTCCATTGTATTTTTAAGGTTCCTTAGAATGCAGTTTTTTTTTTTTTAACTTTCATTGACTTTATAATACGTACTTACTTACTTGTAAAGCATTTTCAACCCTTATATTATAACCAATAAATATAATGTTACTATAGTAATAGTATGAAGAAATACTCTAATTTCAGTTAATAGAATCGAAGAATAATTATTGCCTTAAATATAATTTTAGAGGTTGGACAGAAAGTCCTATATTTTAAATTTATAGAAAAGTTTTTTACAGATTTCATTAAACAATCAGTTCGGCTGGAACTTTGGAAGGTTTTGATTTAAATAATCCTAAAAACTTTTCTTTTTCGTGAGCCCTCAAGCATTGGATATTAATCAAGACCGTCTTTAATTGATTCTTATGCCATATATTATAATATTTTGGGATCAGCAATGTTATGATTTATGAACTTGTTTTCCTTAGTTAACATATTAAGAGATAATATTATTATATCAATTATGACGTGTATTTAAATAAACAGTCTTTTTCAGTAGACCACTAGCTTTGAAATATCTAAAGCAAAGAACCAATTCTTTAGCAAAATAATTACATAGAATAAAATAACTAATATTTCGTTAATTTTCTCTTGTTTCAGTCATTCCCCTATTTCATACTATTTATGATTATTGAACACATTGTGTTAAGGTTCGAAGGCAAAAGCGGTATACGACTAAATGATGGTGTTACGAGTATATCACATGGAATATTTCAAGAATGTGGCAGGTATATATACATATATTTAATAGGTACTTATTGTATGTAATTTATAGCTAATTTTGTGAAAAAAAAACCTTTTTGGTGGAAAAATTATCTGTGCTTTCTTATATAAACTCTTTCTTGACCCATTCATAACTTTTTTAGAAATCTGTTTAGAAAACAGTAAAAAAGATTGAGCTTTTCCATTACATATTAGTATGAAAGTAAAAATAGTACACTTTGCTTTATATTGGCCGTGAGAAGAAAAATGCAACTTGGTCATTTTCTCAAAATAGCTACCTTGTTTTAGAAGTATAGTCAAATTGATTAAAGAACTTCCATTCATTTGCAGAAAATGTTATCAGGTTTTAGTAGAATTTTCCACGACGTCGGCAAATATTCGTAAAGGAATCATAGGACACTAACAAGACTAAAAACCCCTTAAGTTTTACTTTGAGCATAATTCCTAATATCGATCAATTTGACAGACCATTTAACTTCGTGACTTTAGAATTTTTTACCTCTCTATCATAAAATGACAACTACAACTTTTTCAGTGTAATTTATTCCCAATTTATTCCTTTCGGCAGTCTTCTAACTTCAATTACTTTGGAATGTCAGAGTCAGCTATTTTTATTAAGGACCCCTTTAAATACATGGATTTTTAGTGCAAATCCTATTACTTTTTCCTTATTGTTAAGAAAAGTATAACGGAAGTTCTTGATAACACTTCAATTTATACCATAACTAGCTTTCCACCCGCAGCTTCGCCCGCGCAGTCAAAGAAAAACCCGCGTAGTTCCCGTTCCCGTCGGATTTCCGGGATAAAACCTATCCTATTTCCCGGGATAAAAAGTAGCCTATGTCCTTTCTCGGGTATCAAAATATCTCTATACCAAATTTCATGCAAATTGGTTCAGAAGTTAAGGCGTGATTGAGTAACAGACAGGCAGACAGAGTTACTTTCGCATTTATAATATTAGTATGGATAAACCTTTATAACAGTCACAATTCTAGTTCCCTGAACTACAAACGATAATATAACTCTAATTTACCGTGATTGATTATACAATCAATATTTGCTTTTCAGATTAATATGGCGGGGAGCTGAGTCCTATTTATATACTTGGATATACACAAACTACAGATTGGTAGACCTCCCCTGGGATAACACATTGACCTGGTACGCTGCCGCCCTGGGAGTCGATTTCTGCTATTATTGGATGCATAGAGCTTGTCATGGTAATATTATGATATTAGATACAACTAATAAATATAAATCTTTATTCATCCATACGTTTTATTAACACTTTATATAGTAGATAGTGTTAGTCGATATAATCTTATACATATATAAAAATGAATCGCAAAATGTGTTGGTAAGCGCATAACTCGAGAATGGCTGAACCGATTTCGATAATTCTTTTTTTATATTATTCCGTCTTTTTTATATTAGTACGAGGATGGTTCTTAAGTAGAGAAAACGTATATATTATGTACCACGGGCGAAGCCGGGGCGGACCGCTAGTTTTACAATAAAAACGAAGAAACATTAGTATTACTTAACACCTATTTTTGGAGGATATCTTTTTTATTAAATAATTTATGATTTACTCAATAACAGACTTTAAATAAATAAGTAATCAGTAATTGCTTAACTACGAAGTTAGCATCAATCACCTGGGTTGATTTAAAATAGACCCAAAAAGAGATATCTAGAGATTAATAGAGTCAGATACTCTATAAAACAACAGAATTTTAATTCATTATTTATTTATTTTAGAGGTGCACATATTATGGGCTCAACATCAAGTGCATCATACATCTGAAGACTTCAACATGGGCGTAGGAATAAGACAATCGATACTACAAGGCTGGTGTGGATTTGTAAGTAGCTCTTTTATTAACTCATACTTATTTTAAGGTACATCCTTATATTTATTGTTCGCCATGTCTGTTGACCGTTATCTATTTCCTGAACATTTTGTTTGCAGAAAACATTATCTACACTAATATTATAAAGAGGAAAACTTTGTTTGTTTGATTGTAATGAATAGGCTCATTAACTACTGGACCGATTTTGATGAAATTTGGCACAGATAATCTTTAGATCCTGAGAAAGAACATAGGCTACCTTTTATTGCGAAATATGTACCACGGGCGAAGCCGGGGCGGACCGCTTCTCTATTATATTTACAAGGGATAATAATATTATAATATCATTGTACGTATGACAAAATTCAATTAAACTTGTTTCCCTTTCATAATTAATATGGACAAACGGACGACGTAATCCTGTATAATTTTGTGTAATATTAATAATGATGATGGACTTTATGTTGAAAAGATCTCCCTAAAATGAGAGCCCTTTATTATATAATAATAATGATTTGATTATGGAACTAAAGAAAGTAGAGTACCTATGGTATACGTAAAGAGAAAATAAATTAAAAATTGTACGTTGATCATTAAAATTGTTTGAATATACTAAGATAATTTGAATATTTAGGGTTTATTATAGACACATAGAAGAAACTCTGTATTTAATCTTATCGACAAGTAAAATCCATACTCATAATCATTTCCACATTCTGAAAATAATATAGTATTACTAAATACTTTTTCATAAACGATTAAAATACTACGAACATGAAAAATCGTTTTTCCTCTTCTCTGAAATTCAATTATGTTGAATGAGTCGAACACAGCGATGTAATTTACCGTGATTTACAGAAAATCTATAGGATTCTAATTCTATAGGCTTTGTGAACTTCAATTCCATACAAAAAGCAATGTTGGGTGACTATTTCATTTGTGAAGGCAACTACTATCGTGAATACGCAGTATTCACAAATGTTATAATATAAACAAATACGAAACAATTACGGGCTTAATGTATGCTCGTCATAAGAGACACATTACAGCTTATTGTGTTATATTTTAAGAGAATATGGATAAGAACGCTCAAAACATTTTCAATTCTCCAATGTGTATATAGGTAGATACTTTTACACTTCTTACCTTTTACATCCGAAATCCTGATTATTCATCATCAAAATATCAAGTCAAATAGCAGTAAATTGTAATATAACGTTACGACAAAAAAGAATTACGATTTAATCCCAAACACTCAAATAATCCTTAATCTGATTAGAATTTACTCGGTCATGAACAATAAAGGCATGGAGGGTTGTAAATTTGAAGAATATATTCTGCCTTGTTTTATTATCCTCCAAATTAATGCCTTTGTTTGTCATCATTGAGACAAAATTCAAGACAACATTATAGGGGAGGAATCTATATAAATGTATTAAGTATCATCGCATGTAATAAATATAAAATTGTCAATTACAGGCGTTCTACCTACCGTTGGCTCTAGCAATTCCTCCAGCGCAATTCGTTGTACATCACCAATTCAGCTACCTGTACATGTTCTGGATTCATACTGAAGCCATCAAGAGCCTTGGCCCCTTGGAGTATGTTCTCAACACTCCTAGCCACCACAGAGTACATCACGGTACGTATTTAAACTAATAATAATATTACAAAGCTGAAAAGTATCTTATTGGTTTGGGTAAACGCGCTTATCTCAGGAACTACGGGTCCGATTTGAAAATTTCTATCAGTGCCAGATAGCCCATTTATCGAGGCATGCTATAGGCTATCAAGCTAAGACTAAAAGGAGCAGAGCACGGGTAAAACCGCGGGGCATAGCTGTAAATGAGGATACGAAAGGTTAAGGCAAATTTAACCCGCACTCATTAAGTTTTCACTACGGGTTTAAGCCTAAATAATGTACCTAATTGCAATCCGGTTACAATTCTCCGCGTTAAATAGAACGTGGTTTAATGGGGCTCTATTAATTATTCCAAATTGAATTTATTGTTTATCACATCAAATAATATTCATTTCACATGCAAATTGGTTTAAGTTTGCTATTCACGGCGAGCTTTATGCGTAATGTCATGGTTAGATTAAATTTAACTCCATTGTACGGATATAATATCTTCTATGAAATTGCCTATTCAACGGTTACAGGCAATCTCCTTAACAGATTTAGTTAAAGCCAGTATTGCCATGTGAGATTCCTAAGTAGATAGTGGATGTTTAGATTATATCCGTTGTTTAAGCGGTCTTTATCATAACAAGCGAAATGCTAGTGTGTATAATATAATAAATATATTATGTACCTTTGGGTAATATAAACGAGTCGTTTTCTAAAAAAATATATTGAACTTATCTTTAATTTTATTAATTGCTATAAGTAGATATAATTAGTTTATACTTAGATATGAAATTATTTTTTAATGTTGTAACAAACAATTACACACATTAAACTTTAAAATGTAACATAAAAATGTAAATACTATTTTCTATTTTCATCTGTATTAAAAGTATTTATAGCTAGCACCAATTCAATTACGTAGCACATTTCAGTCGAAAATGTCTCCAAATAGATATCTATTTTTGCAACCTTATATATAAGTACCTTTTATTTGCGGTATTACAAGCTCTTATATTGCAGCATGTATGTTCACGCTTTATAATAATAATCGTGGTATTGTTAAATCTTGCAACTGCATAACTTTGATTGCATACAACCGCACTAATAACTAGTTAGCTGTCTGTGGTTTAATGTAATCAAAGTTATTAAAAATAATTTACCTAATATAATAGTAATTAAACCGCTATTCTTACGTGAATAAATCATGTTATTTAAACTGAATTCGATGGACAATCTCAACGTAGACTCACTACGCATTAGAGTCCAAATTTGGGAAAAAAATCAAGTACAATTTTTCTTCACTCCCGGACATAAATTGATGGAATGGAAGATCTGATAGGAACTCTCTGTAGACGCTAAGCCCGCCACTTTATGTGATCTCCGAGGCTTTTGCTGTATCACAATCATAAGCTTTCGTTATCATCGGCATTCCGACATAATACGTTGGGAAAAGTACAAAAACATTTCCTGCAGAATTAGGAATCGAACTCTTTTTATTTCTTTGTGATCACGACATAAAAAGTATACGTACGTAATAACAATGATGTTATATCATCCACAAAAATACTCTTTTTACAAAGAGTTTTTAAGAAAATACTTTCTCTGATTAAAACCACCTTATTCTTATGAAATACTAGCTGCTACGCGCGGTTTCACCCCCGTGGC
This sequence comes from Colias eurytheme, assembly GCF_061535395.1. Classification (NCBI taxonomy): domain Eukaryota; kingdom Metazoa; phylum Arthropoda; class Insecta; order Lepidoptera; family Pieridae; genus Colias; species Colias eurytheme. The sequence continues at coordinate 7,761,243 of NC_142989.1, read as the reverse complement.
TCCTCTCCTGTTGATCGTAGCGTGATGATATAGCCTATAGCCTTCCTCGATAAATGAGCTATCTAAAACCGAAAGAATTTTTCAAATCGGACCAGTAGTTCCCGAGATTAGCGCGTTCAAACAAACAAACAAACAAACTCTTCAACTTTATAATATTAGTATAGATGTATTTTGTTGAAGATTGTAATACAGCTTAACCTTAAATAAATATTTGATTCATTACTTCACACAGGGCTTATTCCAATTTACATATAATACAGAGAGTTTACCTTTCAAATGTTAGAAAAACATTACCGTACACCATGAAACATAAACCAAAAATAACAAAGCCTTTGTTACAAAAATTGTGTATGATATAACTCAGTTATATAAACATTAATTATTAATTAGATACAGCTAAAATAATAAACACTAGAATTATTAATTATTTTAAATGTTTATAAATGCTTATATTAGCACGATAGTTTAATAATTTATTTGTGTATTACCCTTGAACTAAAATCAACAATTTAGAATTTAAAGTGAGCAACTATAATCAAGTTCATTAAATATTTTTATTACTTTGCGATTAGTGGAACTTTATAGTACTGGTCACACTGAGTGCTATTAAATACTTTATATGCAAGAAGATATATAAACCGTAAAGTTCACTTCCAGGTTGTTATAAACTAAAAAATACATATATAAATATAACTAAAATATAATTCATAGACTAATATTAGTTGTCAATCAGCAAATGATACAATTTTTATAATCATTGTATAAAAATCGTGTATCTTTACGGATGTAACGACATCTATATTATGATTTTTAAACTCACAAAATTACGTTAAATTATTTTTAACTAACTAAAAATACAATTTCCCTGCGTAGTTTCCTTCTATAGCAATTACTTATTTTTTATGAAAACATCTAATTATAAAAGAAAGTAAAGTTATATCGTATTTGTTGTGTCTTTATTTGACATAATAATTTTGTTCCTAAATTTAACTTAAATTATAGGCTATTTTTATTTATTTCGAGCTGAACCTATCCCTTTGATGTTAAACGAATTATTCTGAACATACATGAAGAGTATCGGATACGTTAATTTTTATTACCTGTGATATAACCAGCATTTTCATCCATACACATAAAAATGAATCACCAAAATGTTAATACGCGCATAACTTCCAAACGACTGCACTAAATTGGATGACTCTTTTATAATATCGCAATTATCAGAAAAGCTTTTTGTGAATATAAAAAACAAACTGATAAAATTTTGTAAATCTTACAAAAATAATGTTTACCCGGGCGAAGCCGGAGCAAAAATTTACTATCGTAGCTATTTTTTTTGTTTTGCTAAGAATAAACAGACTCGTTGTACGCTCTACTGCAACATTTCAAATATACATCTTACGACTTACGAGTTTGACCACTTTTATCAAAGATTTATGCGCAACGTCGCCGACCAAAGTTAACTCGTTATTGCGTACCTATAGCGTATTTAAGGCATTTTGTACCTTAGAATTAGAACACCTCGTAAAGGAAAGCGCTTTGTAATTATCATTATTCAGGCCTGAAAGTGATCGAAATCCTACAACCTTGACTTGCAAAATTAATTAACGTCAGTCTTAAGATTTGGAGGGTTAAGAAAATCGACAATCAGTCCAATTTCCATCAAAAGCTTTAGCGTTAATTTGTAAATACTACGTTATTAAATAATAGGTAATTAATAAATATGCATAACTCACACTTAAAAGTACGAACGTGATTCGGAATAATTTCTACAACTTATAAACTCAATTTTGAGACTACCACGTGTCGTTAAATTAATTGTTACATTACTTTATACGACACATACATTGAATTTCTCATTTATTATATTTTAAGTGTATGTTTCAATTTAAAATTAAACACGAGCTTTGTTTTCAAAGGAACCTATAATCGCGCTCTCAAAGGTCGATCCTCGATACATTATTATTAGCTTGAGTTATGAAAAGTTAAACATCGAACAATGAGAATGTAGAATATTGTAGTATAAAACAAAACAGAGACTGGTATTTAATATAACCCCCAACTATTTGAAATATTTTCTATGATTTACAAAAATGGATGCACCATTATTTTTTAGAAATTACTTAAATTAAAAGGCAAAATATATTAAATTATTTCTTTTATTTCCAAAGCATAAAAAATAGTGGGATATTCCTCCGTTCCGATAACATTTTCCTAATTAATAAAAAGTCTGAATTCTACGACTTAGCTGTCTTTTATTACATGGTAGGCATTTTCCAGACAATTTACCCCCTTTTTTTCTCCTTTTAAAAGGACCTCTACTGCTACCTCTCAATACACCATTAAGGATTAAGTAATATTATAAACATTTATATTTGATCTCTTTTACAGGCAGCAACAAATACTGCTTAGACGTGAATTACGGTGGTGTCCTCATTATCTGGGATAGAATTTTCGGCACATTCAGACCGGAGTCCGACAAAGTTGAAATTGTTTACGGTTTAATATACAACCAACCTTCGTTCAATCCATTTTACTTGCAAGTAAGTAAATCAGTTTTAAAATGAAATCATAGTTTTAAATGAAAAATACAAAGCTTTCACTTTTATCGGAGATTATTAAAAGCTCATACTTAGAAATTCTTATGATTTCAACTGAAGAGATACTTTGTTTTATCTTCCAATGAAATATCTCTAGAGATGCTTTTATAGCAAAAGTTTAGGTTTTATAACGTTTTTAATGTATTTAAATAAAGCTTTTTATTTCATAGCTTGTAACAAAATTTTATATAATTTTCAGATATTCTACACTGGCTATGTAGTAGAAAAGTTCCGTAGTTTTACTAATTGGGAACATAAGATTAAGGCCATTATTTGGGGTCCGAGCTGGCAGCCGGGCACAGCGAGACTTGGAGATGATGATATGAAAGAAGATGTAAGTATTTGCTATTTATCGTTATTTTAATTTGGTTGACTACGGCAAGAACAAAAGAAATTGTCAAAAGGTTTTTTCAAACGTAAATGCCTCAAACATATACCTATATTTGCAATTATTGTTGATGAAAGATTCCTCACTATTACATTTGTGTGCTATTAAAAGTAAATATTAAGACAAAACCAATATTAAGTTCCTGAGAAGGAGATATTACTTACGCCAAAATTACATTTAGGTAAAGTCTCTTTATATTTAACTGCATTGATAAAACATAGCCATATTTCATTTCTGTTCAGGTTGAAGTGAGAGACAAATATGACGTCCATTTACCGGCGTGGTGTAACCTCTATATAGTTACACACTATGCGGTGGTTCTGTACGGCTTCTTCGAGCTAGCTTCACGATATATGGTAAGCAAAAAACAAACAATTAAGTTAAGTTACACGCGTCAAAGCATTCAATGAATATTACGGAAAACTGCTGGCATAGTAACTGATTTCTTTAAGACACAATTTCCTTTTTTATAGTCTATCAGTTCTTACGTTATCCACAAATCACATAACCAAAATTATATGATGTAATACCAAACAACGTCGAAGAAACTAACTAGTTAATAATAAAACTACACGACATTTCAATTTACTCAAGCAAGTCAATTTATTACGCAAACATTTACGATCACCCTTCATTTTCATTCCCACTGGTTTATATAAATATAAATAATAAACACAAATCAAATACTTTTCAAATAAGACCAACGCACGTTAGGTTTTTACGAGAAGTACGATTATTTTAATGGTTATTTATTTTTCATGTTTATATTCGTATAAAAATTAACACAATTATCGACGCTGTGAAACGAGCAGTTATTAAAGCACCTACGAAACTTTGTTAATTAAATTCAGATGATAAATGAACACGTAGACATTCGTATAACAATATGTTATTTACCTCATGTGGCTATTGTTAAAACTACAAAAGGCCTCGTAGCCTAAAGCGTTATTGCCTCCACATGTTCTATTCAATACAAATATTATTTTACATCTTTCTTCCTTTTATAAAATGTAAATAGAGCGTTTGATGTCAATAATGGTTAGCTTTTTATAAGAATTGAATTAAATTGGATACGTAAGATCATGGAATTCAATAAACTACGACGTTGGAATCTAATAAAGTGTCAATCATTTTGTCAATGTTACGTTTTCTATAAATAGAATTCATTGTTATGATAATATGTAGTTATAATATTGTCAAAGCTCAATTTCAGCTCGCGCTAAATTGTTTAATTCTAGTCGGCTTTTAAAGCATTAAGAGCTCATTATAAATTCGTAATATTATAATCTAAGTGACATTTATACAGACGGTCCAACCTATAGTTTTTTAGTGTTATAACAACTATAGGTACTCTTATAAATATTATATTATTAAACCAAACCAAACTTACTCGGACTTGGATTGCCGTGGCGCAGTCTATGAATTATTAAATGAATTCTCGTTACCATGGAAACTTCTCGATATAACGTATATAACAAAACTTTAATAAAGAAATTCCATTCTTTCACGTTGTATAAAAATTCCAACTACACATATTTAACAGATGAAACTATATGTGTTTATAGATGGATAAAGATATATTTTCAGCTTTTATTGATGTAATATTTCTCTTGCAGGGTATGACGCCGATCTCAGTGCTAATCTTCGTGGTATACATAATGGCTTCTCTAACTATCATTGGAATGTTGTTCGACAATTCCAAATACGCGCCTCTGCTGGAAGTACTACGCTGTTCAGCCTTGGCCTTCCTCACTCGTAGTATTTCATCACCGAGCCCAATCACAACACTCCTACAAATATTCTACGTTGTGTCTGCAATGTTCTGGTGCTTGAATACGATGAAACTTCTAGAAATCAAAAGAACAAAGCTAGAGTGAGCGGCTATTACTTTAAAAATCCTATAAAATTAGGCGAATCCGTTTCCCGAAGACTGAAATTATGATCATATCTATAGTTGCGTGGCTTTTACCGTTCTAATTGTTAATTCTTATATTCCTTGTGCCAAATATATTATGTTATACACTACCTATAATGTTAATAGTAATTATTTTAATATACTTAGACATAATTTTACCTACGAGATTGTTGTAAATATGTAAAATCTATGAATCGATCTTTTCTTCAAACTCTACATTTAGTGATGATTTTATCGTGATTTTTGTTTGTAAATTAGTTCCATGTTTTGATAAGCTGAATTTGTTATCCTTTGCTGAGAATTATTTTAAGGTGTACCTTTATGTCAAGAATATGAATTCGATGATAAAAAGCTACTTTTGAAGTTAAGTTTTCATATGAAGATGTTTGATTTTCTTGTTTGTGTTAAATATTTTAAAAGAAATATAGAATCTACTAGTTTTAGTTAATAAGTATGTAGATAATATGGATTATATTTACTGCCAAATATATATAGTAGTTGAATCGATGATGATTTAGTAGCTCAAATAAAGCACTTTTGTTACGTCTGGTTTTTATTTTCCAACATCCCAAAATTTAACACGAAATAAATAAGTATAAATAAAAGATGTTTCCAACTAGATAATAAACATTTAACCATTGAAACACATAAAAATTATTGTTCGACTCGTGTAAAAAAATATGTCACTTGATTTAAGCAAATAATTTCATTTGTCACCATCAATAAAGTCAAAGCCTCAGAAAACATTATGTAGAAGCGGATAAAATACGTAAATCAAGTTTGTGTTTCCAAATATAACAGAACCCGTATTTACAAATAAAATAAAAGTTGGGTTATATTGACGTTCAGGACGAGTAGGCAAGCCATTTGCGAAGATCAATGCCGCAGACATCACTTCATAAAATATTCGGAGCTATTTTATTCCCATCACGATACTCCACTGAAAGGAAATCGGGAAAAATCTCACAAATTTCAGCGATGCGTACAACGCCTTTGTAGAATAAAAGATATGAACCGACGTTTGAAAATTCATAACTCATTATATCATACCGATGATGAGAAATTTATTATGGCATTAGACAAAACTCCATGAAACTCAAAGAATTGTGGTAATAGGCATGACGACAGTATCCATAAATGATCGTATTAGTGTTTTTAAGGGAAAATGTATAATAAATAAATTAAATATAGCGACTTAGAAATCTTAAAAACATTAAGATTAATGAGATTATCAATAAAATAAAACATTGAAATTCTGAAGTTCGCCATTTTGACTAAAACACGCGTGACGTCACGCATAAGTAAACAACTCACGTCAGATGTATTTTGTTGTTATGAATATGTTGAGAATACGCATTTTTATTTATTTTCTATTGTTTCAAGTATGCTTTATCGACTCAGAACAGAAATATAATTGCGAATTCACGAATACATGGTTCGGAATTCTCCGCGCCAACTTTATACAATAATTTCTTATTATTTTTTCGCTTGAAATAATTACTAACACATTTTTGAGCATTATTTTTATGTGGATTCACACTGCAATACTGCACACCACTTATAAACTTTGTAATTCGTTTCTATAACACATATTAAATAAAGACTTTTTTAATTTTCTTCGCAATGCGTACAAATAATTACGTATTTACCAAAGTTTGACGTCACGCCTACGCCATGACACCTGCGAGCTGTTTTGGCACAGATATTAAATATTTTTTGAAAAATGGCTTTAATCTTCGTTAAATTTAAGTATATTACCGAAATATAGGGTTTTTCTTGTATAGTAAACGTATACACACATTATGGAAGAGAATTTCAAAATCTTTCGTCATGCCTATTGTATTGTGAATGTACTTCAGATAATATTAAGACCATATCTAAATTTTAAATGTTCCTTCTAAATCTGACAAGTGCAACTACGTAAATATAATGTTAAATTTTTAGTAACCTTTTAATTGTCTGCAAAATATAATCATACTAGATTTCCGCCCGCGGCTTCGCCCGCGTTTTCAAAGGAAAACCCGCATAGTTCCCGTTCCCGTGGGATTTCCGGGATAAAACCTATCCTATGTGTTAATCCAAGTTACCCTCTACATGTGTGCTAAATTTCATTGTAATCGATTCAGTAGTTTTTACGTGAAAGAGTAACAAACATCCATACATCCATACATCCATACATCCATACATCCATACAAACTTTCGCCTTTATAATAGTATTAAGATTAAGATAAGATTGAACAGCTTTTTCAATTAGGTACTACTTATAATTATTCATTACACGAAGTCTATCATTAGGTCTATGAAAATCTGTAAAAGCGTTTTAATGAAAGCAAAATACAAAGTTGTAAATCCTTTGGAAGTTCAGGCTACAGACCTTGACTGAGGATTGAAGACAGGCTATCGAAAAAGATTTACTCTGATTGATTACTCTAATAACGTACCTACCTACCAAACCACAAGCGAATTCTCAGAAAGAGTACTTCGAAAATGTTTTTTAAGAAATTGAATCTATTAATATAACCAATTATTATTATTAATTTACATTATTGAATATTATATGGTAACTTTTATATATATAAGTACTTTTATATAAGTAATAACAACCAGACAATTAAATGAAGATTATCTAATCCTTTCGTATCATTGTATTCCTAGAATTGTTTAAACAGAAACCTCATCCAATTTTTGAGCCAAAAAAATTTTTCTTAGAATTTATTCCTTAATATCACCTTAATTTTACAGAAAATGTCGATACTGGGAATAATAAATTTTCAACGTTAATCCTAATCACGTTCCATTAAGTGCGTGACTCTCGAAATTTAATATCCTTAATAGAAACGTACTATTTTTATGCAGACATTCGGTCAAAAAATGTTATAAATAAACGTCTAATAACGATTTTCCTCAACACAGTATTATTTCTCTCAGTTGCTAGGTAAGTGATGAGCGGAAACTAAAGTTATTTCAGTGGCTTCCTTATAACTTATAAGTAATTTGTCAACTGTAAAACAGAGTTTATAGTGTATAGTGTATATAAAAAATATAAAAATACAACTTTCGCAAGAGAAATAAGATACAAATATAACGCTGGTGGCTGATTTCCATTTTGTTCGTATAATTTCTACGACCCTATAAAAGTAACCACAGTTGCATGAAGAAATTAAAAGGAACTTGGACCGTTAAGATAAGATTATTTTATCATTTTAATGTTTCCAATGTTTATTTTATGTTCAAAAGTTCCCTTGGTTACTCTAATTGACTCAACGACATTTTTAAACTATAAAAGATTTATAATTCTGTAGTTCAACAGATCTTCATTTTCCTTATTACGGTAATTTAGGACTTGGGGTCCACTATGCTAAGATAAATTTGGGTCAAGATCGGAAAGGAGATCGGTACAGTACCGGCTACTTCGTAATGTTTGATGTTATTACTATCGAATTTCACTGTGGCCCTTAAATGTTTTCTTTTAAATGGCTTTCCTAGAAACGCTACGGTATTATATTCTCAAATAAATGTATTTGTATCTTATTTTGATGTAAAATCCTAGCACATTTATTACCCTCGACTGTCACACTCATATAATATTATAGCTTCTAGTTATATTTACGTGTTTCATAGAATATGGTATTCGCAATCAAAATCTGAAAGCATTTTACAAAGAGAGCAAAAATGTTTGTGTAAAGGGTTTTACTGTGGTACCGTATAAATGAAATCCTATCAGTCATATTTCTGGGAATTATGATGGGAACCAGATCAACAGAATTGATACTACGTTGAACTGCATGCATATAGCTTTTAGGAGTGAAAGATTTTTTTCTCTCTCATTGAATTTATATTTTTGGTTTTATGGCATTGAAAAATTGGTTTTATGGCAATAGAAAAAATTCGATTACGAGGCGGGACTCGAACCCGCATCCTTTCGCGCTATTCCGGGGCGGATGCCTGACCAACTCAGCCACTCGTGACCCGCCAGAGCGATCGAATTTATTAACTCAACATAAATACAAAGAATTTTTCTCAGAATGTTCAAATTGAACTAGGCGTAAATCGTACAGAAATTCAAAACGATTAATCAGAAACACTCCCAACAGATAGGTAAATAACTTATCTGTTAATAATAATTGGATATTCAATACCCGAAGGTAACAATGTTCAATCAAACGATTGATATTCCGTAACTAATAATTAAGTCTTCAAACGTTTTTAGGTTCTATAGTGTAGTGTTAAGGAATGTCTTGTCATAAGTAAAACTCAAATTATTCATATGCAAAATTATGGTTTAAGTATGCGAGAGCATATTCTCTTTAGAAATGTGGTATTTCCCAGTTTTACATTAACGAATTCGCTTTGACATTACCAACAAATCAATGTGAAACCCGTAATTCCAGAAAAATCCACAAAATCATCAAATAGAGTTCCTTTCACACGTTGAAGAAGATCAAGTAAGTACATAGCAAAACCTTTCACAGCGCCAAATATTTGCATTTAAAGGATAATGTGTTTCGTCAGTAAGTAAAGCCACATCTACAGCATTCGGTAAAGAAATTATCATTTCTATCTAATTCTTCTGTCATGTTATTCAAACATGGATACATAATATTTATCGCTAGCATATATAATAGACGTTTAATATACTACCTACTCCCACTTCTTTCGCATAAAAGGAAATTAAAATGGCTCTGGACTTTATTTATGAAAACAACATAAATATATGGAAGTAAGGCATAACAGAATGATTTTACGCAAAAATAAAATGGACGTGAAATAAAAAGATGGGAAGATTTACCCGAGAGATAGAGTAGCCTAAGTCGCGACAAACTTAGAAACTAGGGGAGATGTAATCTTTAACGAAAAATAATGTGACGAGAGAACTGGTTACTTATAAATTAATTGAATGCGCTAATTAATTGATAATGCTTTTAAAATATTTCATTTCTTTATTAAAATACTAGCGGCCCGCCCCGGCTTCGCCCGTGGTACATATGAAAAATAGATGTTGGCCGATTCTCAGACTTACCCGATATGCACAGAAAATTTCATGAGAATCGGTCCACCCGTTTCGGAGGAGTATGCAAACTAACATTGTGACACGAGAATTTTATATATAAGAGATAAATTATAAAGCTTCTAACATGTACCTATCTAATATACCTACTCGCTCTGCGAGTCAAATACCAATTTCTATAGTCAATTGATTGGTAGGTTTCAAAGGTTCTCATTGTGTTGCCTAGCAACGCTACTATATATCGAAAATCATAAATCCCTCATTTGGCGAATAACGATGTTAGTAGAAAACTTATTGAATAATTTTAGATACATTGAAGCAGAAAGGAATGTCCTTATTTGTCAATACAATCCTTACAATTCGCGAAATAAAACATAGGCAGGTACTGAGTAACAAGCATTCTCCAGTTTAGAAACAAAAAAGGAATGTAACAGTTCAAGTTGATGTTTATTTATAATTGTTTTGTGAAATAAGATATATCCTTATCCCACGTGTAAAAGAAGGAAGTGTTTTTTGTTTTATTTTACGTTTAAACTGTTTTTCAGTGAATCTCTTTCCGTGACGTAAAATAAAATATATCTTATATCGACCTAGGCTCTAGGTATATCTATTTATGATCACCATTAATGTTTATTTACACAGGATAAGAGTAACTTTACACGTTATGAATCGGGAACTTCATTCGTTTCTAAACGTTGGCTAAAACGTCAACCTTATATAAGAGGTTTTGGGTTTCTTCCCGCTATTTCTGTTTCTAATTACCTGCAAGTATTAGGACATTGGGGTTGGTAAATTGGTCGAGAAGATATACTATGTATTTTGCCTCAATCCAGGCTTCACTGCTCATTAGAAAAGGTTAAAAAAACAAAATTATATGAAAATCCTGATAGAACAAGAAAGATAAATAAGGAAACAATTAAAGCGTTCGAAAATTTTGATTTACATTTTTATTCATCCGCATCGCTACCTAAAAATGAATTTATCATTTTTATTTTCTTTAAATCCGCCGTCAATTGCTTGCTTTCAATTTTCAACAAATCACATTTCTGAGTAGCTGATTGAGAGATTACGTACCGATTGAATGTCGATACCGGACATAATTGATTTGTATTTTACTCCTGGAATTGTTGGTTTGAAAATCCATCTACACATTAACCCTTGAACTTCGTCACTAACTCTTTTCCCTACTTAATAATATATGAGAATGTAGCTGTCTGTCGGTCTCTTATTTCAGTCATTCTCCTGTCTAAGATCCATGATTTTTTCAATCAACCCATCTTTAATAGATTTTTTAATAGACTAAATTTATTATAAAATTGGTCTCATTCTATTATCACGCCGGTGAAGGTCGACCTATATTCGGTTATAGACCATAAGTTTTCTGTAGTTTGTTGAGCTTGAAAAGTTAACGAATAACTAATATTATAACTGCGAAAGTAACTGTCTGTCTGTGTGACTCTTTTTCATGTCGAAACCACTGAACTGATTTCGATGAAATTTGGTACAAAGATAGTTTGTGTGTGATGTTATGAAAGGACATAATTAAGGTTTTATCTCCAAAATCGAGAACAAGAACTACGCGTATTTTCGTTTGACAAAGAACCGCGGACAGAAAGCTAGTTAGAAATTAAAGACTTTTTAACGGATTTTAAACGCGATTTATTCATTCTATTATTAAAAGAAGCATATTATTAAAAGAAGCATTGCTAACCGACTGAAGAAGCACATTGCGGATATCAAGCATCAGCGTCACAAGAAGTCTGCGGTATGTGAACACACACACTGGACAACAACCACTTCATAAGATTCGACCAACCACAAATCCTTGCCAGAGAAAATATTTTTTTTCCAAGACTTGTGCGCGAGGCTATTGAAATTAAAAAGCACCCAAATTTCAATAGAGAAGATGGTTTGAAACTTTCTAACACCTGGGATCTTGTTATTAAGAATTTAAAACCCCATGTCAAACATACCAAAAGACTAGAAGACACGATCAGCCAATACTGCCAACATCCGGAAAAATACTCCACATACCAACTACGGAGGAATAGGTGAAGGTAGTTTACAAACAGCAATTTTTTAATGACCGTCAAGACGTGACGTGACATCTCAGTCTCCCCCTGACCATGCTCGCTGTAAAGTGTTCGAAACGTCGGGAAAATAATATAATGAATAAATCGCGTTTAAAATCCGTTAAAAAGTCTTTAATTTCTAAATGTATAATACTCGCGTAAAATCAAACATTAGAAAATACTAGAAAGCTATCTATATTACTATCTTTATCTAGATTAGGTAACTTTAGATTTATATCCCCTTATCACATCCCCTAAAAAGTCGGTCCTATCCCCTTATCACATCTCTACTAAATTACACAAACATTAAGTAAATATATTTTCTGCGTGACTGTGTTACGAAAATCTTTCTCTTTACAATTTTATACTTTCGTAATTTTTCTAAGAATTCCTATAATACGAGTCTCATTCCGAGTACAAGTATCATTACATTTAAATGAGGTATTCATATATTTTAATCTTATAAATAAAAAAAAATGTATAAAATAAAGAAAAATCTGAAACAAATATCGTCGTCCTTTAATCCGTAGCCGACCTAAAATAGAATACGTAGGCCACATTCATGTTCAATTTTCATGGGAAAGACGTCACAAATGAAAACCTTTTTCACAAAGAGGGACATGTAGGTATAGATGTAATAGATCTAAATATTGTTTTTTACGCGACAAATATCTAAAAAAGAGCGTGTGTGCTAAGCACACCTATCAGAAGTGAAACGTCGTCGGCAAGATTAAAAGATACCAAAATTATTATCAACTTACTTCATGACGTGACGGTATTACCATGACGCGACATTGAAATCTTAGGTACTCTCAAAGCACCTAAATAAGTTTCACTTGAAAAAATCCTTACTAATTCTTTCGGACAACATAATAATTATTCGTATTATTTCTATTTTAAAGAAATGTAAAGACGAAGTAATTACAAACAAAATAGCAAGGAAAACTATACGTAGAGGGCACATTAACATTAAATACATCAAGAGAGTCAGCCTACGCATCATTGTTCGCATCATTATTCACGATTACTCGAGTTTATTTTTAAACCTCTTAAGTACAGCCTTAAGTACCTGTGTACCATGTATAAATAACCTTAGTATTATATTTTTTTCTTGTAAGCTTAAAAAGCTTTCCAAATAAGCGTTATAGAACATTATAACTTTTTTTATTATAAGAGAATAGGACATGTCGAAGGAAAAATAAACAATTCGGTATTCGGACAGATAATTAATAAACATTTTAAGACAGGTGACATTAGAATAATTTTTATTTGGCTACATTCAAAGATAATCCATACTAATATTATAAATCGTGATATAGCGTGATTGAGTAACAGACAGACAGACAGAGTTACTTTCGCATTTATAATATTAAGTATGGATGTAATGAAAAAAAATAATGAATTAAATAGCACAATACCTACTAGTACATAAGTTACTAAATAATTGTCACATTGTAACCCGGAATTCGAAACTAGGAATATACTATACCTTGTACTATAGAAGTTTGTTCTGTACTTGATGGGTAAGGTAATTCATAGTGAATAAAACCTTATTACATATTGATATCACCTAGTAAACTAATACAATCAATTAACATGTACCGTGAATGTACGGTCTATAATCATAACTTCAGTCTATAAAAATAATAATAAAGTTCAATAGTAACTTACGCGATTAAAATATCTGCCAAAAAAGAGAAAAAAAAACATTTCAAACTTATTCTTCAATTAAAATAAAAAAAAATAAAGCAAGTTTTAACCACGTCTTCATTCACACAAATGCAAAATAGCTGGAGAATTACAGTGAAATTACTTCATAAATAATTGAATGAGTTTGCTCAACAAAAATAATGAAATAGTAGCTGGCATTATTTTGAGGGTCCCTAGAACATTGCAAATTAAACATCTCTGAGAAAATATTAGAGTATGTTAACTTTGATCTTCTAACTACAGAGTAATTTCAGAATTGACTTCAGTACAGTTTCAGCTCCCGCGGCATTCGCCCGCTTCATTTGATCCCGAGGTCAAATCTCCATTTGAATCGCGAAAGAAACATGAATATGCAATCGGAAATTTAAAGCTGATGGCTTTGTATTGTTTAGTGTAAAGTGTGTATTGTTTTGGATGTTTTTGGGACTACGTGCTGTAAAAATATAGAACTGATATTTCGGAAAAAACTTTTAATTGGAGGTACGTTGATAAATATATGTTATTCCTTTATTTGAAGATGTTTATGTAAGACTGAACTAATGATGTCGAATTTTTATCGATTTTTGTTATACAAAAATTGTTTGAATGTTTTGTTATTCTTTGATGTAAAATTCAAGTTTCCCAATTTAACAAACGTGGCTCTTTGAACATTCACATTTTAGCGAATAATTTAAATTTGGTATTATAATTATTTATAACAATGCTTTTTATTATTCTATCTGTGTACTAACATTATTTATTATAGGAATTAGGACCCGTTTAACCTATTCACGTGAAATGATATTAATTTTTTTAATTTATATTTTTTTCACAATTTTACCTTATTCCACATAATTCCAGAGTAGGGTCCTCGTGTAACCAAGGGGTCGAGGGCTGTGACACTATCTAAAAATAGCTTCAATTTGATGCTTTATTTCGTAACTTTAAAAGACTTACGATTACTTTTTTAAATTATTTATGCATTGTAGATATTGCGAAGGTTCATTCTATGGCTAAAAGCTTCAATACAGCGTATTTTTATATGTAACTAGCTGTTGCCCGCAGCTTCGCTTGCGTGGAAAAGATTAATTTTCATGGTATAAGTTTTCATCCCCTATTTTACCCCTTAAGGGGATAAATTTTCTAAAATCCTTTCTTAGGGGACGTAGTGCGTTACGACATCTACCTGCATGCCAAATTTCAGCCCGATACGTCCAGTGGTTTGGGCTGTGCGTTGATAGATCACTATATCAGTCACCTTTGAGTTTTATATATATATAGATATCTTTTATATTTTGCGATCCTCCCAGGTACCTATTTAATGAATCCAAAAACTAAAGTCCATATCATTTATTTTTTATTTGTTTCACAGTGTAGTACAATAAGTTTTGAATACAGTACAAATAGCATATTAAAATAACGGGCAGGTAATTGAGATACACTAGTCCCCACACTAGGATCCCCTGTGTTGTGGGAAACTAGTCTCTTCCGATGTTACAGAAAAAGGCTGCAGTCTAGCAAAATTGCGTTTTCAACAAGTTATTTGACAATTTTTTCCCGGCTAATGAAATGATAAACTGATTTTTTTTTCTTGTTTATCAATTAGTGTTATATACGCAATGCGCGTGAATTTTTTCACATTTATAAAGTTACTTTATGTTACCTTAATCAGGCCTTCAAGATAAGTCTCTTTCCCCCAAAGACATTTCGAGCTAAGTTTGTGCACTCACTACGTTGCAACCGATTACAATTTATACAATCTGATCAGCGCATTATTATCCTTATATAGTCGTTATTAAAAAGTGCTGAATACAATTTCCGAAAAACTTATGATTTTCCTAATTAGAACGTTATAAATTCATTAAATTTCCCATTTTTTGCCTTACAAAATCTATTGATAAATACTGCTAAAAGTTATTTTTTCCATTAATTTATTCGAGTTGGTTGAAGACCAATGAGTATTAATCCTTTAATACTCATTGGTCTTTTTTTTTTGAATTTTGATAATTCTTTAAATATTAAAAAAATATTTAAAATAATTAGGAAAAATCCTAGCGAATTTCTTTAGTCGCGCTCCTTGGGCCGGAGCGTTCTGACGTGTGCTCTACGCTCGATTTTCCTTCATACCGAAGTGAAAGTTGCTCTACTTCATTAAATTTAATATTTTTGTTAATTGATTATTTTTATCTTAGTTTTGTGCAAATATTCGTATTTTTAAACATTTGATTTCGATATGGAAAATAAACGAAAAAAATACGCGTGTAACTACTAGAAAAAAAATTATCTTCGAACATAAAGTTAATGAAACCAAATAGATTGCAAAGGTGATTGGCAACAATTTCTTTATTTTACGGGGTGTCAGTAAAGGGATGTATATTTCTTTAAAACTAAAGTAAGCTCATAAATTTTCTTATAATATATTTTTTTTGAAGTTCCAAAAATGAATAAACATTTTTGGAACTTCATTTTCGTTTCGTTTGAGAAATACGAAATATAATATAAACTTGTATTGAGAACTTGAACTTCCCAAGTTCATCCGGGGAAATCCCCATACGGGGAAAATGATTTGTTTACTCCAAAATTATATCCCGAGGTGTTTTAATTTTTTCTTCTAGTCATTTTCAACGTAGCGGCATGTTGTTTGATTATTAATTTTGTAACTTAAATACAGGATGTTGGTTTTATATTCTGATCTTACAGACGCGCTGACAAATTTAGTCCGCCATTTCTAGTTTAGTCCACCAACTCTAAGTACCAATATTAAAACGAATGGATTATCATCACATCATCAAAACTCAGATGTAATGGAAGATCACAATAACATAGAAAATTCAGTGGGTGATGAGAACTAAACAAACACAAGTAACAGATACGCGAAAAATAAAAAAAGAGGACGAAAACGATAATTCGTTGATGCTTTCCCTTTTCGACGTATTGTTAGGGTACATCACCAATCTGCAAAAAACAAAACTGATGATTCCCAATTGCTGATTAAAAATGAAAAACAAATAATCGACAACAGTGGTGAAAATTTGCTGATCACAATGAAACATCCTTCAGTGGTAGCAGATTTACTCATTTAAAATGTATCGGTGAACAGCGTAAAGGAGAGGAGGACAGGATAACATTATGAATGTGGATGGTGGATTGTATACAGGGTGTAATCGTTAAGTATGTGCAGGCGATTATGACGTTATTATTGCAGGTATCAAAAAACTTAAAACTGATATCGAAATAATTTTACCTAATGAGCAAAATGACAATAATAACTTTTTAAAAGTATAACGAGAAATATCTAAAAAATTTACTTTATACACTCCCATATCAAAAAGGGAAAATGGGACTAGTAGAAGTTAAATGTCTAATTCCGGCAAAAGACATGAATGCGGAAGATGCGGTTAAAAATAAAAAAAATAATATTTGAAATACAATGCAAAAAATAACACTTTTCACTTATACAAATAAGCAGACTTCGTTAACAGTCTTTGCTGTTTGGACTGGAGTGAATCATTCGTTAAAAATAGAATATATAAAAAATTATGTAACGTTTAGGCAAAATAAAATGATGGACCATTATCAAGATTTTACATAAATTGCCTACTGTCAGAATTGATTGATTCGAGACTTCAGCATTCGATGCCCATCAAGGACCCATCCTATATCATTCAAGCGATTGAAAAAAAAAAGAGATAAATCCAGTGCAACCGATAAAGCATCAGAATGCTAGCAAAAGATTTATTAGGTTTATCAATATAAATCTATATATTATACATAATATAATAAATCTGTAGAAGACGCGAAGACCGACATCCGCGCGGACGGAGTCGCGGGCGGAAGCTAGTCAGAAATAAATATCTTTTGTTTTCATTTGCGTATTTTTCTATTTTATAATTTTTTAACACAAACATTACATTTTTTTATTATATACAAAATTTGTTTATCCGTTTTATTAGTTAAACTGAACAACTTTCACTAAGAAACTTAGGTCGAAAAAAATGTATAGAGTTATGCATTTTGTATGGAA
The DNA here is from genome assembly GCF_061535395.1 of Colias eurytheme. Lineage (NCBI taxonomy): Eukaryota > Metazoa > Arthropoda > Insecta > Lepidoptera > Pieridae > Colias > Colias eurytheme. Next base: position 7,743,547 of record NC_142989.1, on the reverse strand, counting down.
AGCTTATTTTTTTTTATATTTCGTCCAAATTTCTTTGTAAAAGTTGATCAGTTATATAAACATGAAGTTGAAGATATCAATAGAAAGTATTCGCAAATTTTGTGTACTGATAAAAAAAATCACCCGGTGTAATTTTCACGAAAATTGTTTCAAATTGTAATTTTTGGTACTTATTACGAATATTAAATTATGCATACGAATGATTTAATTTTTAAAAATTAAGTGGAGCAACTTTCCCTTAGTACATTTGTATTATTTACATATAGGATGACAGGATGCATTTGTTTGCACTACTAGACCAAGCCCTTAATTTATATTAATTATTTGGTCTTTCGTTTAATATAATCAAAATTGCCTATCACCAAACAAAAAAATAATTCTCAGAGTAAATACCTACCTACCTTCAGTTATTCCCAAAATATGAAACGCTCCTGTCCTAAGAAGGAACTTAGGTCGTTGTCAAGATCATGGCCTCATGTTAATTCGTGTGGTTTACTGCCGCCAATTTTTGCCTGATGATATAAATAAATAAAATAAATAAATATTTCATTACAATTTTCACACCCGGCACGATCTGATCCCATGCTAAGCTTTCGCTTGTGTTATGTAAACCAGATGGCTGATAAACATATATATTATATACATATATAATTTTAAATAAATACTCATATAGATAATTAACACCCAGACACAGAGCAAACATCTATGTTCATCACACAAATATTTGCCCCGGGTGGGAATCGAACCCACGACCTCTGGCTTGGAAGGCAGGGTCACTACCAACCAAGCCAACCGGTCAGTCAAATATATCATAACTTACTGCAAGTAAATTATGACGTCCGCGTCTATGAGGTGGTATAATATCACGGCACCTAATTTTCTTTATAGTTGTAGCTTGACCAACTCTCACTGCAAAAGTTTAATGAATTCAAATTGATTTAAAAAACAATAAAACACTTTATTCAACTACACATTTGTAGCTGTTTTTTTTCATCATCTATTTTAAGCGAAGCCGTAAATAAATTATAGATATCGGTATCAAATTTCGAAATTGTTTTATAGTAAAACATTCAACTCTACCGAATTGCAGAGTTCGGATTTTAATAGATATTTCATAAAGTGATCCGTGTTTAATACCTTTAACTTATTGTATCCCGAATTCATTGCTCATCGTAGTGAAAATTGTAATAAACGTTTTCTGAGAATTATTAAATGTAACTGAAAAACAAGTTAGAGTTGGTTCAATAATGAAATCAAAAGCATGCTTGTATATTTACAATTTAATTCATATAAGATTAATAACAATATAATAACATAACAAATATGTAGGTACATTAAGTATATACCTACCTTCAATGTGTAATAATCAGACTTCAGTTATTTTTATTTAAAATACATAAAACGTAAATAAAAATCCAAAAGCGAATCTTCCGTAGGAGTATGCAAACAATTTAAGAATATTATGTTTATTATATCAACACAACTACGCAGTTCAGTATACTTTAAATTCTCTGCGTAATTTTGTACGCTAGCTAGCTACTTGTATTTCATGAAATTTTAAAATTAAAAGATAGGAAATTGAGATCAAAAATAACTAACAGGTTCATTGCCTATGCTCAAAGGAAACTTTGTGCTGGCTCTGCAAAACGATGAACTTCCGGTAATAAAACATAGTTTTAATATAATGAAATTATAACGAAGAGCACATCAACCCCAATGTTGTTAACAAGTTAGAGTTAATGAATGAAAGCTTTATTGTACACACCACATTAGAGAAATAACATAAAATGAAATATAGGTACATAAATTGCACAATAGGCAAGAGAAAAAAACCAAACACAATAAATACGTTCCTAAATAATGCTTTATCAGTAAAAGACTGATTTATTATACTTTCGGCAGATTTATTAGGACTTTCATGTCTAAAGAAGCATGTACTAAATAATAAGTGGATATTATAAATTATCCTTCAAGCATTCCCTTTTAATCTAGGCATGTAATAACTAACCACTCTTAGATATAAGGCTTCAAAGAAAGGTTTGATTAAAATCCAGGCGCTTTTGTTGTTCGAGATATTTGTAATGAAAAGACGCAATGGCTTACAATAAATATGCATCATTGATCAGTTAGAAGTACATTTACAGAATTATAAGCAACTAGCGGTCCGCCCCGGCTTCGCCCGTGACATATTTACGTTTTCCGGGATAAAATATACCCTACACGGATTCGGAAGAATCCCATAAGTAATGGTAAAATAAACTTTGAAATCGGTCCAGTAGTTTTTGAGCCTATTCAATACAAACATACAAAAATACAAAGGTTTCCTCTCTATAATATTAGTATAGATGTAGAACGCTTTGCGTGTCATTCATTAAGATTCCTCGAAATAAGTACATTACTACAATTATTATAATAACACACACATTTTATTCGTTGATTACTAAATTAGCAAAAATTATTCAAAATGTTGCAGGAAGCTTGGGTTCTTCAAACGACCTTTTTTTTGTGTAGGATAATGTTTTGGGCATGTAAGAAACAGTTTTTTACACGCTTTATTTTTTTATAAAAGCCTCAATGACCTTCCAAAATACGGCAAGTAAAATTGAATCAGTCAATTGTACATTAGCCAACTAAATTCGTTTTCTTCAACTTTAACCTTATTTGATGTTTGATTAAAAGCTTAATACAATCTTACTATACTGAAGAATTTATGAGAAAAATAAATAAACATTTATTTGGTTTTCATTACACAAAATACAATTTAAATTAATACTACCTTTCTTTTATATAACTAGTAGGTAATTACGTCCTTAATAATATATTATGTTATTATCTATAATATTCTGCTTACGGTAGATAGGTACTAATGAAAACAACCGCTAAAATATGGAATGGTCTAAGTATTTATTCAATAGAAGCAAAGGATTTCCACCGGTCTTGTTTATTCGTCCTATATACACAATATAAGTAAAACCAAATGTGTTTAACTTTATTCAAGTAGCTTTTCATAATCATTTCATTTTCATGAATAAAATACGTTCAGTGTATTTAATGCTTTAAATAATTTGCACAAATGTAAGTCATGAGTAGGAAATACGACCATAAATATAGAGAGTAAGTTTGCAAATGAAAAAGATTTTATTTTAGCTACATAATTAATACATATTTTGATTGTAACATTTAACTTTAAATGACTATGCATGATAATTAGTTTTAGATTATATTAGTTGCCTTACAGTAATCGCCTTGTCTTCATTATATTTTTTAAATGTCGTTTTGTATTAATTTCTTTGCTTTTGTTCAATAAAGTAATTCTCATTAATTCGTATCAAATAATGTCCGTAGCATCTATCATTATAGTCAAAGCAATGACTTATATAATATAGTGCTAAAACTTAACTCAGGTATGCGTATTGAAACTAATATACTTGGATAACAAACTTTAGAGTCTCTTAAATTAAATTATATCTATAGGAATAGGAAAATCCGTATGCCTGAATATTATATAAATTAGATTTATTTATATTATTATTTATTTATTTATTTATGTATTTATTTCTAATATTGATTATTTATTGGACTATAACTATTATCAATATTAATAATTTTGGTTCATACTTATTTAAATTAGAGCTGGTAAACTAATTTTGCAATCAAGATTACTAGCACTTTACTTGTACGTATTTTGCGAATAATAAGAAGATCATAATACCTTTAAAACGATTCATTACAAGTTTTAACAATTTAAACTGTTCCTGTAATCAAAAAGGATCCGTTTTAAATGCAAATGTTTTAAGTTGAAAACTTCTATGGTATAAATGTTGAAGTTGAATCATTTGTTGGAAAATTCATAGATATTGAGTAGATTATATGATTGAGTTAGATAAAATACAACTAGTTGGTACAAAATCAGTTTTTTATCTATTATTTTTGTGTGTGTGAACCACAATTCCAAAAAAATGGGCGCCTTAGGAAAGCACGCAATAAAAAGGTTTGTTACTCATACAGTTACAATACGATAACGAATATTTATTTTCTTGATGGTAATTAAAATCATTACTGCTACGCTATTTATAATTAACTACTACAACTACTAACTTAATAACATTAAAATGCCTGTCTATATTGGTCTATTATCGGTCAGGAAAGCTACTATTCAAACCTTGCACAAAACAAAACTACGAGAAAATTCTAGAATATTTTGGAACATGATAAGAGTCACGACTATTATATAAAGTACAACACCTATTGTCTTCAACACTCGCGTATAACATGATAATTTTTGTGTGCATGTATGTAAAGAAATTCCCGAAATAAAACAAGAAAACCCGCATCGTTATACAGGCTTTGAAATACACGTGGATGTATTGTAAACTTGGAAGTGATACAGAAACCAATTAATAGGTACTTGAAAAATAAATACGGTACCTATTTACATGCGTATATTTTTATACGCTGTTATTGTTCTTTGTTCTATAATTTTCGGCAGCCATGTTACGTACAAAACTCGTTATCCCTTTTCTATAATATAATTTAGGACAGTTTTTACTAGTATAAGTAATAGAGTCATTGGGTTTTTATCGTTTGAATAAGGAGATTGACAAACCTGATATTTTGAGATGTTCATTATGAGTCTCAAATGCGTTTATGTAAAAAATAAATCGTTAACGGATCGATCTAATAGACGGCTTAGTACCAAAATTATTTAAACAGTTTATCTAGAGCATTTGTACTAGGGCATGCACCCGGGTTTACCCGGTTCCGAAAAACCCGGGTAAACCCGGGTTTTTTGATGATCTTGAGAACCGGGTCTGAATAGTATGAAACCCGGTTCTCCCGGTTCCGACCAAAATATTAAAATAAAAAGTATTATTTGTATTTTGCTGCATTATTTTAACAAATTGATTGTATCTGGCAACGTCAGACTCACGTGCATCGCGAATTTTCGTGCCACGCCTCAAGCGTGGCTCTGATTGGTTGTCTAACCTTAGATGCTATAAGTTTCCTACGGTTCTATTACCAAAAAAAAAATTAGGCTTCAAAAATAACAAAAATTAGGCTACAGAAATATTTTTATTCGATTTGTCGTGAATTTAAAAAGCTGTTGATTTTACTGTTTCATATAATGATCCAGTCATGTTTTTGTTTTTGGTATCAAGCTGAAATTTATATCGAATACTCAAGTCTTCGGTCCCTTTTATGTGAAAAAGTCAAACTCACAACTTCACAAGCCAACGCATCAAAAGATACAGCCGTAAATGCTGAAAATTTTCGCAAATTTCGACATTCGCATGGGACTCAAAACCTACAACTGGGTACTTTTCATGAACACAGAGCCTTTAAATTTGGTCTTATAACACAGATAAAGGAAAAATTGCTAGAAACATAAATTTTAAAGTTACAACATTATAAAAAATAGGTTTGTTCGGAGCCCTCGGAGCGCGAGTCCGACTCGCACTTGGCCGGTTTTTTGCTTTACAGTTTGCAGTTAATGAATAAGGTTTACGTTTATATGTGATATTATGATAACAAGGTACTTTTATAAGACTGATAAATAAAGAGAAGTATTGAAATTTTGTTTCTTTATTAATTTAATAAAATAAGACACAAGCCGCGTAAAATAAAAGGCCCATCAGGTACTTTTACAGTTACTTTTGTTTAATTTCGTATTTTTTTCCGAAGTATTATAAAAGAACCGGGTAACCCGGTTCTACCCGGTTCTGAGCTCGATTTGGAACCGGGTTTCAGAAACTTGGAACCGGACTCGGTTCTGCATGCCCTAATTTGTACCTATTAGCTCCGCTATACTAAGTAAAATTATTGACAAGATTTAATACCTACTAAGTCCAAGCATTTCCATTTCAAACATATAATCTGTCTATAATGGGTGAAATTTCAACGAGCCACGAGGATTAATATTAATAATTCATTAACAAAATGTACCTACGAAGAATAGAAAATATACACACCGGCACAATTAGCGGAACAGAAAAAAAAGTGAGACTATGAGATAATAACGCATATATTTGACGAAAATGTAATTAGATACAAAATAACAAGTTGATTAACATCTTTTAACAACGACTTTGAAAAGTCTTCGTTATTTTTTATTGAAAAATAAAGAAATTTGAAATAAGTGAAATTTTTAGATGATTATGAACCATCACAAAAAAATAAAAAAAGTAAGCATTAAATGATTTGACAATAAAATTAAAGCAAAATTAATAACGAGTGTTTCCCCCTCTTGCTCTGATTACGGTTAACATTCGTCTGGGCTTGCTACAGATTATGTTATCGATGATTTCTTGAGGCAACCGCTCCCACTTCTCAAGTAATGCGTTTCCAAGTTCATTCAGATTGTTGGGGGGGTGGCATTCTGGATTTAACCCTTCTTTTTAGCAAGTCCCAGACATGCTCTATCGGATTCATATCGGGGGAATTTGCTGGCCACTGCATCACCGGTATACCTACGTGGCTCAGATATGCCTGTAACGATTGTGCACTATGAGCACGAGCATTATCTTCCATTAGAATAAAGTCGTCACCAATAAATGGGGCAAATGGTACAAAATGTTCTTCTTAAATGTCTCTGATGTATCTATCTGCTGTCATGATCCCTCCTGTGACTATCGCTAACTCCGTGCGAGCTCTCAAACATATCCCTCCCCAAACCATAATCGAGCCGCCACCATAAGCCACTGTGTGTTCAAAATTAGACTATATTTGGCGTTCTCCTCTGTGTCTCCATATTCGCTGTCTCCCATTGATCTGTTTTAAAAGAACTCTGCACTCATCAGTAAAGAGAACCTGCTGCCATTCGTTCAAATCCCAGATGATGTTCTCACGTATCGGTTTCTGTTCCGCTAATTGTGCCGGTGTGTGTATTATATCAATCGTATAACAAAAATACATGAAGTCTATTATTTGTGTCCGAACCTCTCAGCTATTTACATAATGTCAACTCTTAGAATTCTTATTTCCTTATAAACGACCTATTTGGATCAGCATTATTCGTTCTTTGCCAAAACTTACATCGCAATTTGTAGAACCCAATTACAAATGAACAAGTCATACGTTGTACCACTCCAAATATTGAATTTTCATTCATTACCATAACTCTCTACCTACTAAAACATTGTAATGTCAATAAGTATTAGCAATCATAATATTCAAAACAGAACTTCTCTTTCTTCTTTATAATTCAAAAAAACTTAAAAAAAACCAGGACATTTAAAATCTTATCGACTCTATAGCAATACCATTGAATATTAACGATAATTAGCAGTCCACACAGGATGGCCTAGATAAAGAAGATCGATGGATAAGTATCAAGTTCCATTGGAGCACGCAAAAAGGCCATTCATAGGGATCGTTTATTCTCATTAAAGCCTCATACACTGCAGCCCATTAGCAAATTAGTCGTAGGCTTGGCACTCTGTACGATTGGATTGGATTTACATATTACATAAAAGGAGTGTTGGGTGAATATTTCAGTATTTTTTGAGCATGTCTTTACGATTCCCAAAGTGGCTATCCCGACGCAATAATCGTAGAATTATGTAGGTAATTTCTGCGTATACTGCTGCTGTATTCGTAATTTTGCTTTGCGCTTAATAATCTAAGTAAGTTTTTAAATTTTCTGTGTTTAATTAGTGTTTAAATATAATGACTTTTACAACTGCTTGTATTATTCCTTTCTTGGTTATTGAATCGAAAAAATTGAAATAGTGAAGTACCTCATTTTAGGGTTCCGAACCTCAAAAGGAAAAAGAATACCTACCTTATAATACAAAGTTATGAAATTAATTGGAGATTCGTGAATGGAATTTCTTTACGAAAACTTAAAACCACATTGTATGATAATTCATGAAGGTTTATCGTAGGTATAGAACCTCCATAACTTTAAAATAAAAAGATAAAAGAATTCATTAGCTATACATAATATCACAGCATAATATATTTAAACGTAAAAGTCCGTTTTATTTAGAATAACAATATAAATTACAATATTATTATATTTATTAGTCCATGATATTATCAAAATGCTTAGAGCGTTATGAGAATACATGGCATTCGTATCTGCGTCAGATCAAATTGTTATGGCCCATTATTTAGATTCTAAGATATTCTCCTGTTGTTAACGTAACAAAACAATCATCAAATTTCCAAAGCGATTTCCTCTTGAATGTTTTTGTTTGAATATTTAAAAATGGTTAAAAACACTGTTCAATATAAATTATCTCATTCCAATTGCATATCTATGTTATGAATCTCGCAAATTAATAATTTCCACTATGGAGGAATCGTTTTTGTCTGTCTGGGAAGCATCGTTTTTGCCTTGTCTATTACTGCTAAATTAGAGCTAGAATGATATGAATTTTGATATTAAATCCGTTAAAAATTCACATGCAATAAGAAGTTTCAGTAAACAAAATGAAGTCTAATCGCTAACTTTTCGAAATCAAATTTGATGGGCATTAAAACCATTACCTTTGTTTGTGAAATAATAATGGAAAATATAAAGATATAAGAGCTATAGGTAGATGGTTAATTTACTATCGTAGTCATTGACAATCAAAAAGGTGTAAATAGGTTTCATATTTTGCAAAGAGCTATTATGTATTTATATTATCTGAAAGATTTACGAATATAGGTATCTACTTAATTTATATAATCGGTTCACCTTCCTTTTTTCATTTCAAAGGGGCATGAAAACTTTGTTCAGTTTTTTAAACAATTAATACATTTTTATTCTGTTTCAGATTCTCCCGTAAACGCAAACGCCGCGGCCGTCGCATTTATGAAGCGAAAACTATGTGCAACGTCTTTCAGTTGTGACGACGATATGGAAGAATTAAATGCAGTATGTATTCATTTATTTATTAATTACTATAGTATAATAAATTAACAAGACATAATTATGTTATTAAACAATGATTATACAAAACAAAGACATGAACATTTAAAGCATGTATGTAATTGTAATGTTTACTCGTATAAAGGATCATACAAACCCATAATATAATGAACATGATGATAAAACGTATATAAAATCAATGATGCTAACAGAGAATTAAAATTGCGCAAAAGGCAGAGCGTTGATAGAAAAACGAACACAAATGTTTGATCGGAAAAATTTGTGATTTCAGAATAGCGACAGCTTAAAGCCTAATTGAGGGTGGGCGGAAGCCAAATGTCACTAGATACATGAATAGGCAAATATGGCTTGGGTTTCTTTAAGGGCAGAGAAAATTTATGTTAATACTAGCTTTCCGCCCGCGGCTTCGCCCGCGTTTTCAGAGAAAAACCCGTTCCCGTAGGATTTCCGGGATAAAACCTATCCTATGTCCTTTCTCGGGTATAAAAATATCTCTATACCAAATTTCATGCAAATTGGTTCAGTAGTTCAGGCGTGATTGAGTAACAGACAGACAGACAGAGTTACTTTCGCATTTATAATATTATATAGTATGGATTTATTTCAGGGAAAACAATAAGGACAACATAGGCTTATAAACATCATGTTTATCAAATATAGACCAAATCGTGTGTCAATTTTCGTTAATTTAACTATTATTTACAGTCATAAAAATATTTTTGAAAAAAAAATGAGTACTAATTATGCCAAGACAATTATGTAAATTAAGGCAAGTTCATTTCAAAAAATTTTATAATTTTGTAAATATTAAAATTAACAAGGTTTGTACTTGTTAATTTTTCAGCGGTAAAACATCAAAATATTCACAAGAAAAACTCTATTTTCAGTACCTATATTTTTATTCTTTTGGTTATATAATTAGAGCATTATATTAAGTTAAAAAATATGACATTATAAATCAGCAATGTTACAATGCAATAAAGAATTACAGCTGTATGTATCTTCACACTGTGACTTCAGGATTTCCTTTAGGCCTACAAAGAACATTCCTTATTTATTTATAATAAATTAAAAAAGTATCAGAATATTAGTCCAGATTTATTTATTATTACCTAAATCAAGGAAAACTTTGTTTGTCAAAGTATCATTTTGCAAATAACTGACTATAATTCCCCTTGGATCTCTTCATCTTCAACTATCTCCTGGACTACTTTTGTTTCTACAGTTGGAGGAGAATAATTTGTCCCTTCTTCAACTATTCTACATTTATGAAGCTTTATGAAATCTTCATGTGCGTTAAGCGCTTGTCTTCTTTCTGTTCCTTCAGCTAATGTTGCTTCCCATGAAAATGCTACCTTAAAAGGATTATCACGGACAGTATTAAGCGCACTATTCTTTAACGAAGAATATTCTTGCAAATATGTTTCTTTTAAAGTGCTCTTTTTTCCTGGCAAAAGACTCTTTTTTACCTTTTCCTCTTTTTTAATTGCTTCAGGGAATAGTATAGCAACGGTATCGTTAAAAATTGTTTTTTGATTTTTCATTATCTCTAACATTCTTCTTTCTTTTTCTAACCGTTGTGCTTCTAATTCTCTTAATGGTTTTTCATGCTCAATCAATTCGGCCCTATTGATTCTTTTTTTGACTGCGATAGTTCGTTCGATCAATTTCTGTATAATTTTCTGCCACCTTTCCTCTGGGCCGACTACTTTCATTTTTTCCTGCCTTCTTGCTTCTGCTTCTTCTTCTAATTTCTTCTCTTCTTCTTCCCTTTGTTTACGTTTTTCTTCCTCTTTCAGAGCAAGAAGATCTCCTTCTTTTCTCTTCATCTCTAATAATATTTCGGGGTTATTGCGCATCCACTCATCTTGCCATTCCATGAATGACTGCATTACCTTTAGTTCACGAATAATCGTAGCCTCCATGCGGCCAATATAGGTTGGGTTTTCTATCATGAATATCGGTGGATCTAAGAATAACCTAAAAGACCCGTTAACATCGCTCACACCAATCATATTTTTAGCTAAAGGTAATGTATGTAAGCTGACACCAGTCAACATATTTCCGGATAATGTTTGTATTGCAATGGGTTGATCACTTCTTAATAATAAATCCCATACTTCTAAATCACCTTCAGAAGTCGTAATGAAAAATAAACTTGGCTTATATAACGACCAAACACCAGCGGTTAATCGGTACGGACGCTTTTTCCAAGTTAATGGTTTCCCCATTAATTTATCAGACCAAATTGCTAATATTTTACCACCAACAGTCAAAGTTACATGAGTTATAAAAGGATTTTTTTGAGATGAGGCAACAATCCCATCATGTATGCAGCAACTAAATTTAAATTCTGCATATTCTGAATTCACAACTTCTCCGGTATTGAACTCATGTCCTTCCCAAGTAATTTGAACTAGTTCACCATGTTGAGAACCACAATAAAGGATTGTATTTATGTCAGCATCACATTGTCGCACAATTTCTGATTTAAAATATTTTCTTCCTGATCCTGTATTCCTTGGCGTGTATATGTACTTTATAATTGGTGCATTCATGGCAAAGCTTTGTAAAGGTAAAGAAGAAACTTCCCCCGCAGCGCCAAGTTTTAATTTATAACATGGCTGTAAAACTCTGTCTAAAACTTTAAATTCTGATTCATCGACTAGTAAACCCAAGGGTCTTTGTAGCACTCTTTTTGACTTCTTAACTTTTTTTCCTTCAAATTGGGTTACATTTTCTACTGACAAATTCCATATAAGGATAACACCATCATCTGAACCGGTAAAAAACATCAAAGACTTCTTTTGCGGGCGATTTAAAACCATTTTGCCTTGAGGAGTAACAGTAAAATTAGGTGAGAGCCAGTTTATTGATGTAATGGGACCATAGTGACTTGTTACGAGGTTGCTCAGAACTGTTGGTTGAACTACAGCATTATCCTGGACATTTTTCATCCAATCCATATGAGCCTTCATTGCAATTCTATATTTTTCTCTTTTCTCACTCAGGACCTCGATTTTCTCAACATTTTCTAATTTATTTGATATATCCCATATAATTATTTGCCCGTTAACGCAACCACCTATTAAAATATTTTCATTAAAAGGACAAAACGAAAGAATTTTTACTTCTCGTGGAGCCTCAAGATATAATTTAGGCAATAAACTATCAATATGGGTCCAAATTAACACAGGATTTATACCATATACCGCTCTTTGAATAGGGTCAGCTCGACTACTTACAGTTTTCATAACCGTTGGCGATCCATCTGCATAGCATATTGCGACTATACCCGACCACATTGGATGAAAAACTGCACATGAAATATACTTATCTTTCGCTCTTACGTCGGTGAAACAAACATATTCTTCAAAAGTCATAGTATCATAAATATCGACTGTTTGCTCAGAAACTAAATTTGGATAATCATTACAATACATATCCATTACTGTGTTCAGTTCTACAATGGAGTTAACTTCATTCTTCCGCGATTCCATAAAGCTATTAATCATTTTGATATAAGATGGACGCCTCATACGTAACAAAGCATTTTTGTAAGCTAATAACCCTACCTCATCTGAAGTTCCCTTTTCATCTTCCTCATCTTCATCAGAGCTACCAATCTTATTAGCACCAACTTCGTCATTCTCATTGGCATTCCCAGTATCGCCTCCCGCATCAGTGTCATCGACTTTGCCTAAAGCATCTGCTATTGATTGTGTCCACATATTTTGTGGATATTTTAACAAAGTTTGAGCATGGCTGTGAATCATGGATGGAGCTGCTTGTGTTGCACAATCTACTCTTCGACGAAAAACACTGTTAAACTTTTGTCTATATGGTGTTAATTCTATATATCCATCCCGACTTGAATTTGTATCCCTAACCTGAAGAGTCTTTGGGTCATTTTCCTTCGGAAATTTAGCACGTATTTCTATCTCCATTAATGGTCTTTGATTTATGGGTATGAGTTCTTTAAGTTCTTTATCGCTACCCAGACATTTCCATGGCCTTGGTTTTTTCTGCACGGCTTTTTCCAATTTCTTTTCTTGCCTTCTAATAAATCGATCAGACTGTTGTTTGCAATGTTCTTTAGCTTCATTAGTACAACAAACATAAAACTCATCGACATCTTTGGATTCATCTACGATATATCCCATCAAGATCTCTTCACCTGGGTAAGCTTCTAGCAATCCTTTTAATGGAAAAAATTCTGATAACTCGCCTCCTAGTTCAATTGTTTCCATAACCTTGGCCTTATTAACAGATTTCCAAGGAAATTGAGCATTTACATGGGTGCCGATTACAAGTTCTATTTGATTCTGCGTTTCTTCTCCAATAACAATCTTATGTACGCCTTCAACATCATATTTAGGTATAAATCTTTTTCTGCGGGGCAATGGTTGCTGTGTAGACATTTTACTTTCCAGCAAATCTTCTGTGAATATTCAAGAAATACAAGAAATAAATATAAATATTAATACACCGTCAATATCAGAATACTTTATTATTTATCTAATTGTCAAGTTAAATCAAATTAGCAATGACATTATTACTATTGTCAATAATTTTATTTCATTTTTATTGGAGTATATTTTTTGAGTAAAAAAGTTTGACTACATACTTTTTATAACATTAAGGGTGCACTCACACACATCAGTCACCGTCACGGCACGTCACCGGACAGGATTAAAAAAAAATATGTATCAATAGTTCTAGTATGACTCTGTTCCCACACGACAGTCGCCGGCACGAAATCTATCAGTGACGTCCCCGGTCAGGCACGTCAAATAATCTTTCCATACATGTACCATACTTTTATCCCCACTCACCCGGTGCCGTCACGTCTCAGTTCAGTCAGCGTCGTGCTACCGTCAATTGCTACACAGTTCTCTAGCGTGACACACGTCTAATCACTGACTAACCTGATGTATGTGTTCAATGATTCAGTCAAACCGGCGACGTGACTGACGGACAACATGACGGTGACTGGTGTTTGTGGATACGTACACAAACCGTCACCGATCAGTCATCGGTGACTTGACGGTGACTGATGTGTGTGAGTGCACCCTAAAGAATATCGATTTAATTATTCCTTGTACATATTTTCATAATATAAATCTACTTACTTTCAGAGCTCTCCGTCTTATACAACGTATCCTCATCATAACTCGAGTCGGAGGATTCATAAGCCTGTATAACCTTTTTCGTGTCATCTTCGCTATCTGAACTGCTCATTAAATGTGATTAAAAGTACACTTTATATACAGTATCACAATCAAGTTGCCTCTAGTTAAACGAATAATAAACGATAAATATCATTCACAAATAAATATCATATACGCCTGCGTCTTGTAGAGGTTACGATGGTACTGAATGGTACGTAGGGAGGTCTGGGCCTGAACATGATTAAGGGTTTTTTTATGTTCCCGTTTACTTACTAAAAATATTAACATGAATACGGTTGTGATATTTTTGGGTTTTCGTATCAATTAAAAATCCTCGTAGCCACATAGAGCATAGAGCTACTCTTTCTAGAGATGAAACGGTATGACCATTTACAATTTTAAAGAGTAAATGATGAAAATAGAAAGAAAATATTATAAAAATAGAACGAGCACGTTAACTTTACAACTAACTTTAATATTTTTAACCGTGTTATTTAGAAATTAATATGATATTTTATATTGTATAGGCTTCGCTCTCCCACCGTAAGGAATCCGCAGTGCCGTTGACGGCAGCAGGCGACCCGATCTTCAACCATCCTTTTGGCTATCCCTTAGCTGTGGTACTAAGACTACGAGTGTTACAGGTAAACATTTAATATTATAAGAATCTATTTGACTATTATTTTGTTTAAGACTGCGAACATTATTTTTTAGTGTGTTTTACAATCGTTTTGATGCAAATATGCTATGTACTACTAATATTATAAATGCAAAAGTTTGTAGGTATGGTTGTGTGTGTGTATGTTTATTACTCTTTCACGCAAATACTACTGAATCGATTTCAATGAAATTTAGCACACATATAGAGGGTAATTTTTACCAATATACCGATTTTGCTAAGGCATTAATATATTATATAAAAAATGTTTCATTGAACGTTATTCAAAGGTATAATAATTTATTTATCTTCGTTCATATTTCAAAGTCTGCAACATTATTATTTCTTGTAAAATACAACAGAACGTTTTAACCGCAAGCATACCGTGCAATTTAAGCTTCGAGAAATGGCAAGAAATATTTAAATTTCATTTTAAATTCTTATTTTACAACAGTTTACGAGGATATTTATGTACCTGCATTTTACTTTTCTCTCCCGCAAATACAAGATACTTAGCACATTGTATTCAAGAATACTTTTACCTAAGTAGGTACCTTCTTGTTTTACTTTTTATATTGAAAGAAATGTAGGTGTTCTACTTCTAATGGAACCCATTTACACAATACATAGCAAATTTATGATAAGCTTGAAATGGAATGTTGGTCCTGAATAGAATAAGAATAGGAAGGTTTCTGTTTCCTCAATCCCGGAACAGTGTAATTACCTTGAGTATAAGCTCGCACTGTGTTCCCAAACTTCTTGACGGTATAATAACGAACGCGCTCCATTGCGCATTGAAGCATCATAGTTCGCCATACAAAGAAATAGCTACATTCAGACAATACAATGATAATAAGTTTAGTTAAAAAAGAGCGTGTGTGCAGAGCACATATGTGTGACGTGAAACTTTTTTTGCAAGATACCAAAATCGTCGCCTTACTCCATGACGTGACGGTATTCGTATTGCCATGACGCATACCTACTTGAAATTTTACTATCAACGCGCCTGAATAAGTTTCACTTCATAACAAAAAAAACGCGTTTTAATGATAGAAATCGACTAAATTTTCTGAACTAAATTTATACGTAAAGTAATTATTATTTTATCCTGGCGATGAGATCGATAATCAGGAAAAAATATAGAATAAAGAAATTATTTTACTGTCACCTATCTTTGATAAGTGTAGAAAGAATAAAACCTTATCATTTGAAATGGTTCAAAATTAGGAAATTAGGAGGTATGTAGTAAGGAGTGGGATACAGACAAACACACAATAATAAAATTGTGTTAAAAAAAGATACTATGTATTATGATAAAAATATTCCTGATATACCTGTATAACAAGCAAATAACGTCTAATATTATCGTTTCTATATTATCTCATAATGAAAAACGCGGGAAATATAATAATATTAGATATTGAGTTACCGCCACCAATCCTCCTTTTGAACGAATCGTAGTACGCGTTGAGAAATAAAGGATAAAAGGTAAAATAATATAAATAAAGTATAATATATTTCAAGCCGACACCATTGTTGATAAATCGTTGAATTGCGATATAATAAGATTTGGGTATGAAAATAACGTTTTATGCTCATATTTTTAGAAACATATAAAGGGTTATAGAACGGTCGACTGAATATAATGTAAGATTTTAGAAGCTGGATATGAGCAACTTAATAATAAATTTTGTGTATGAACACATTTGAAATAACTTAGTTACATTTAATGGTGATTGCAAAACTACGTGGTAGTTAATCCTGTTGGAAACTAGTATCGTAGCAATGTGAGGGCTATACATTCTAACTCCGAAGTTTGGGTTGTAGCTTTAGAGACCTAAACTATCTCCAAGACCTAAGATTAACTGTTCTGGTATATCAAGAAAATACAATTTGAATTTCAGTTAAAATCAATACTAAAAATATCCCTAAAAAATCGAGTGAAAAGCGTTTTTAAAACTCTGATTAATTAGTCGTAAAAACAGCTTTATTTACGAAAAGAAACAAAAAAGTAGTTCAAAAGGTCACGTCAATAATTTATTGGTTTTTCAACCTAAAAACCTTGTTCAATTGAGACATTTTTCTACTAATAGCCAGACAATCCAAAAGTAGAAATACGGTGAAATCTAAAACGCTATTCTTAAGAGCATTTACTTCCAGCTTAAGGCAAATAACTAAATTCACGTTTAAATAATTGCTATCAGCCCGAACTAAATCCGGTGGAATCCTCAAATTACTCACTGTTTTACCTGAGAGGTAGTTGTGCGATAACGTTAGAAAAAAAATATTATTTCAGTGATTTATAATATGTTTATTGTTTACTTCATATTATATGCAAGCGCTATTTATTTAAAAACATGTATCCATCTATTCTTAACTAGCTGTTGCCCGCGACTTCGTCCGCGATTAGGTCGTTTTTCGTCATTCGTCGTTTAAAAAAAATACGTGACACTTTATTTTTGAATGTTCTTAATTATTGTCTCTTATAAAATTTAACTACTTACATTAAAATTGAACACTCTGATAAGAAAATCTTAAAATCTGAAGAAAACATGAATGAATTTGATTTAAATTCTACATTACTTAGTATCAAAATATAATAATCTAAATTAAATGTAGATTAACAGTTTGAGCACACCATTATAGAATATGTACTTAAGTATTAAATTACGTTAGTTAACATAGTAACTTTACTAAAAACACGATGACTTTCTTTCGCGCTCGGTACCACAAACTAAGCATGTTTGTGGTAAGTGGCCCGCGTGACGCGTCACTTGACCCCCTGCGAGTTCCCCTCCGTTGCTATGCGAAAATACATTCGTTGCTCTATTTTAGGAAAAATTTGTAATACTGTGGCCTGGGCGTTATAACACGTCCAGGGAGTTCCTGAGTGCCGATATCACCATCTTGAGGAAAAGCTTCTAATGTCGATTTAAAACTGCATACATACGAATTAACCTGTTCTAAAATTGTGAAATGAGTTCAGTTTTAAATTTGAGAAATATTGATTTCTTGTATTCCACTATTCGTTGTAGTTGAATACAAAATATACCTATTTAAACAAACTTAGGTTGGCCTACAGGCAAAAGGGATCCTATCAAATGGTAAAATTGACCTTGTATCTTAAAAGTAAGCATGAACGGACCTTCTGATAATTATTGAGCACCAAAGGATCATTTGAAACGCGCTACTATAAGAGCGAATATTGTCTAATAACAGTTTACATTGCACAGTATGTTCCTCTAAAAGTAGTGATTTCAAAGGTTCCGGTGTATCTTCAAATGAAAGCCGACTCCTTACTACACTTTAAAGCATTACAAAAAGAACATACTACGCCTTTACAGAAGATGATCTGTAATCAATTGTGAGGTTATAAGCAAACCCACTTTTATATTTGTCAGACCACACCACCGAATTCGTAGATTGTTTACCTCAAGTCATTAAGACTATGACGAAATCTGTCTGCAGTAAGACGGGCCTCTCGCTATTCGTCCGTTTCCAGAGACCGAATAGTTTCAATTCTTAATCTTTCATTAAACAAAATTATTAATCGTTCTTGTCTCATATAATTGTAATATTCGCGTCCCTACACTAGTCATTGCTTATACTCATGTTGATCTTCAAGAGATCGAATAATATTATGATGCACCCTATTATTTGTCAAACGGTCTTCATATTGAGTAAAGTTTCAGATTCTCGAGATAAAATATGACTGTCGTGATCAGTAGTGAGACGTAATTCCCTCTCAGTGAGGGTTTCGGTCTCACGGGATAGTACAATATGCCGTTTGCGATCAGCTGTGAGACGTCATACCCTCTCAGTGAAGGTTTCGGTCTCACGGGATAGTAGGGGAGACCGGGTTTGGTTGTCTCACGGGTTGGTTGTCACACCGGTCTTAACACAAAACTGACCTATCGAATAAGTCTGTTGAACAGCGTGGCAAGAGCGATACAGTGACAACGCTGTCCCCACTTCGCGTCAGACCGCCCCGATCTGCCGTGAGGGCCTCACACGTGTTTATTGTTTTCGCACAGATTTTTTATGATATGAGGACCGAATATGCTCCTCATAACATCACTTTTTGTGAACGAAACGACAGCGCGGTTTAATTTAATGCCAACACCATTAGAAAAAAGGATTATTATTAATTGTGAAAAAATATCATGATTTAAGCGCGTCACACACGGTGAAGATACTATAATATTTTATCTTAAGATACTGTTATATTTTATTACCCACAAAATTTCGCGTCATTTGTAAAAGGATGGCGGTTCTACAGGGGTCTTAGTACGCAATGACAAAAAGAAAAATGATGGTCCGAACGCTGATACCGGATGCGTTAAGATACTGTGATATAAAATATAACAGTATCTTAAGATAAAATATTATAGTATCTTCACCGTGTGTGACGCGCTTTACACTATTAACACTCTTTTAACATAAAATATAAGTCTGTGAGTGTGTAAAAATAAATCCAGCTAATTACACATCAAACTTATGTTTATAATTAGGTATACGACATGAAAATATATTAATTACCAAGCAATAATAATACAGATAAGCAGTGGTGGCTCAGTGGTGAGACCTCGGACTTCGAATCGATAAGTCCGGGGTTCGAGACCAGGCGAGCGCGCAGGAAATAAATTGATTTTTCAATTTATCTGCGCATGTTGTAACATCACCACTGCTCGAACGGTGAAGGAAAACATCGTGAGGAAACCGACATGTCGAAGAATTAAAACAGTTCGATGACATGTGTCATCCGCCAACACGCACTTGGCCAGCGTGGTGGATTATGGCCTGTACCCTCATAGGAGGCCCGTGTCCCAGCAGTGGGAACGTATATGGGCTGATGATGATGAATAATACAGATAAATACTGAACATAAGTAGGTATAATAGATATTAAGTAGTATTAGTTAAAATATACTTTGACTGTTAGTCAAAGTTTATTTTTACTAACAACATGTAAATGAAGAAGAAATAATAATTACCAACGAACTAACCTTTTCTATAATACTTAACACGGCACATTTTTCAAATTATCTTGCTCAACCCTGCTCAAAAATTTGAGGGTTTTGTTGGAACTTTAATATGTCAAAACTATGATATATCTAAACTACGATACAACTTGCTTGCGGAAATGCTCATTACAATTGTGAATCTAAAGAATAACTAACAACATACTATTCAATTTTATTGAGCTGATGAATATCTTTTGCCTGGAAGAAATCACCGTCGCCTAATAAATATACTGTGTTTTCTTATAAAACCGTTACATAATTTATTTTATCTACTTAAATAATGAAAATGATATTATATTTATAAAATATAAAGCATATTATGTAAAATGATTAAAAATAAATAAATGAAGCAACTACGATTCAAAGAAAACATCTTTTTCAGTGTTAAAATGCTCTTAGCAATCCTGGATGATGAACTGTATCATGTACTCTGATCCCAGTACGGTCGGTATGGTCCGGGAGCCAGCAGCAGATTTTATGACCAAGTTCCTCTCAAGCGGTAATTAGTAAAATGCATCAAAGTATAGTATTATGAAGCCTCGTGAACGTCAGCTGGAGCTCGGTTGGGGGGAAGAGCGGTTGTAGCCTCCCGTATCAGCTGACGGTTTTTCCACCAAGATACAGCCAGCTGACATATATATTTATCCACAGTTACATATAAGCTATCATCAGGTAAATTTTTGTTTGAGAGGAAATAACGGAAAATAAATTTTTCTTTAAATTTAACTTTCATGTTCGAGACACCAGCTGACGTATAATACACCATGTTGTAACCAGCTGACTATTTTTTTTCGTTGAGATATTGGGTTAGCTACAATTTGACAAATTTTTAGCTGAGAGGAAATGAATGAATGAATGTATTTTTTTTCCTATGTGCGTGGGAGGCTACAACCGCTCACCCCCCCAACCGAGCGCCAGCTGACGTTCACGAGGCTTTATAATACTATACTCTCATGCGTCTGACGAATTATCTCTTGAGAGGAAATAGTTAACCAAATTTGCACCTGGCTCCCTAACCAGTACCTCGATAGCCATAACGATAAATATTATAATCAGATAACCGCAAAGTCAAAATAAAAACATTACTTGTACAGTTGTTTCTGCAAAATTTACGTTTCATTTGGAATAACATTTTTTTCGGTACTAAAACGTAGTCGTTTGATATGTGGTTGGCTGCCCCTCCTCTCCTTCCTGAAAAATATCCTCCAAAATTTCCCGAGATACTTCCAATGATTGAACCATTGGACGTTGGACATTAACTTCAGTCAAAAATTGACGAAGCGGATGATTACTAATTTCCACTTAATCCTCGCTGCTACTATCTTTATCATCAAATCATCAATTTTCAAGTGGTGTTGTAAAAATATCAGCAGAAATCGTCTTCCAAAGGCGATATAATTTTATGAGCATTGAATCAGTAAATAACAAAATCAAAAGTTAACTGTAAATCTATAAAAAAAGCTACTTACAAATAAAATTTTATCAAAAACTACTGTTCCCAATGCACCTCAAAATAATAAAAGAATTCATCATTTTATTATTTCATTCTAAAAGTGTAATATAATACCTACCAACAAAAAACATGAATTGCTATCATTATCTATACATATAATAAATCTGTAGAAGGGTCAATTCTGTACATTGAAAATATTGAAAAAATAAATAGCAAGGGGTGTTACTGGATCGATACCAAACCCAAATATGAGATTAAAAAAATTTTTGTCTGTCTGTCTGTCTGTCTGTCTGTCTGTCTGTATGTGAAGACATCACGTGAAAACTAACGGTTCGATTTCGATGAAACTTGGTATAATTATACCTTATTATCCTGGGCGTAAAATAGGATACTTTTTATCCTGGAAAAATACGTAGAAAAAAAATTAATCTTAATTTTTCAGTTTTATCCATGGACGTTGTTCTATAGAACCGCGAACACACGTTGCGTATTTATTATAGGCCTAGCCGTATTTGGGTCCAATAGATATTAATAAGATGTCATTGTCAGAGTTACTCAAAATGGAGAAATAAACCATCCACGCGAAGACCGACATCTGCGCGGACGGAGTCGCGGGCGGAAGCTAGTAAAAAATAAATACCTATAAGTAACAACTTACTTTTTGTGGGAACGCATGGTGAAAATTCACAAAACACGAAGATTGCATTTGATATTTTTGGTTTTATGGCATTCAATTGCTTTATAAATATCACTACATAGTATAAAAAGTCGCTTTCTCTGTCCCTATGTCCCTTTGTATGCTTAAATCTTTAAAACTTCGCAACGGATTTTGATGCGGTTTTTTTAATAGATAGACTGATTCAAGAGGAAGGTTTTAGTATTTAATTTATTAGGTTTTAGACAAAGCGGACGAACCCGCGGGCGGTAAGCTAGTAAATTTATAAAATACGAAGATTTTTAAAATTGTAACTAATGAACGCAATCAATATTAGATTAACTGTAGATAATGGTGTCTAGTTTTACTTAAAATAATAAACATCTACCCTCACTTTAAAAAATGTAGTATATTTATTATTTACACGAAATATACCTTATAGGGAAGGGAAGATATGGGCTAAAGAGTTAAATAAATAACATAATTATATTTAAATTATTAATTTCCAACTGTGTATTCGGTAGTGTTAACATCTAAATTGATTTGATTTTTACGAAATCTCATAGATGGCGCTGTTACAAAATTAACATTATACAACTTACATTCTTTAAACTATGTTTCTCTTCCCAAGTTACTTAAATGGCATAATTTTTATAGTGTCCATCTAGATATTGTCAAACAACATATTATATATGCGTCATTTGATTATTAATTTCCAATAGTTAACGTGTGTTTGATTTTTCTAACACTTCATAGATGGCGCTGTTTCAAATTTGTCTTTATACTGCTAAGATTCATTTAACTGTTTCTCTGCCCAAATTACGTAAATGACATAGTTTTTATTTTGTAAAGCTAGATAATAGCATGGCTTACTCGAAACCAACATTTAAACATGAGTCTTTAGATTGTACGCTGTCGTAGTACACGGAATATGTAAGAAAAATAAAGGCTCACAGCTCCTCCCCCGAAGGTGATATCATGATAATATGTTTAAACTATCCTCACCCGACCTCTTAGGAATATTCATGCAAAATTTGAAGTAAATCTATGCAGTACTTTTCGAGATTAGCTCGGTCAAACATACAGACAAACAGACAAACAGACAAACAGACAAACAGACAAAAATTCTAAAAACTATATTTTTGGCTTCTATATCGATTATAGATCATGGATTATGTATTCTTTTAAAAAAATATTCAATGTACAGTTTTGACTTTCCTACGATTTTATTATATGTATAGATATTATAATTGTTCAAATAAAAAGTTATACTTGGTTGTGCTTAAAATAAATTCTATATTTAAAGGCATTATAATCAATTACAATAATAGACTTAAATCAAAGCCTATAACATCCTATCAACAATCGACAATTTATAACAAAATACAAATTTATATATAATTTTATATAACCTGTATAATAAATAATTAACATTGTCGATATGTATTTATCCATTCATATACTAACAGTCGAAAATTTAACAAATTAAAAGTAAAAGTTAAATTCAAAGTTTAATTAATTAAAACACTGGTTTTGGCAATTAAAACTCCCTTTGTAGAAATACAGAAACAACAAACACAAATGTAACTTGAGAATTGTAACTAAAAGTTTAAAACACAGAAAACATTTCCTATCCAAAGTTCACTGAGCCTTGAGGTACATTATGGTTGCGTGACCGTGGTTAAGAGATGTCGGAAAATGGACAAAATAAATAGTATAAACAAATTTTGAGGCGCACATTTCGTCCCATTTATGGCAATAATGTAAAACTATCAAAATAAATTACCAGAAAAAAAACTAATGGCGCAAATTTGGCCTATTAGATAATATATACATATATATTACTAGTTTCCGCCCGCGGCTTCGCCCGCACAGTCAAAGAAAAACTCGCATAGTTCCCGTTCCCGTGGGATTTCCGGGATTGCGTCATTTTCCCGGGATAAAAAGGAGCCTATGTCCTTTCTCGGGCATCAAAATATCTCCATGCCAAATTTCATGAAAATTGGTTCAGTAGTTTAGGCGTGATTGATTAATAGACAGACAGACAGAGTTACTTTCGCATTTATAATATTAATAATATAGTAGGGATTTTGTTGTAGGAGGAATTTTAAAGAATATGATGATTTGAATTTTTTGTCTTATATTATTACACTTATTAAGTTACTGGTAGATAGTTGATTACCCTTGGTCGGCACCATTCAAATAATTTGCTCCTCATTTTCCAGAAACAAAAGCATAAAATTAATTATTATTATCCTTTCTAGATTGTTTGCGGTATATCAAAAATCATAATGGGAAGTGTGGCGTTTATAGAAGAGCGTCAAAAGCTAAACATGGGTCTTGGCATACCAGCCGGCAGTTTCAGTGTTTTGGCAGCGGGTATGTTTATTTACTAAGGATAAATTAAATCATTATTTGCTTAACATAGTCGTGGAAAGGTTTGGTCCTTTTTGCTCTGGTTTGTTAGGAGATAAGGAGGAAAGAGACAAAAGTCATAACAAGGATTTATGAAATCAGAATTAATAACGGCTTGAGAGAATATGGGTACTGTGGTATGGGCACATATTGTTTTCACTACGATTTATTGCGTTTAATAATAAATTCAGACTTTAATGTGTGTATAATAAACATCAGTATTACCACAGATTACTAAATATTTACGTAAGTACGTAAACGTAACTATTTACGAAAATAATACCACAGTATTTGTAATACTGTGGTAATACTATGAAATATAAATTTTATGAAGTTTGTTACTGCCTTAACATTGAAAACAGTACTCTCCCATACCTAACTCCAATAATTTAGTTTCAGCAATGATACGTTGTTTCATCTAAGAACACATAAATAAATATTTTATTACAGAGGAAGCTAGAAGTTGGTAATACAGAAACTTTTTATCGCGAAAACTTTGAAAAGTTTCTCAAGTTTTACGTTCTTTAGTCTGTAATGATACAAACTTGTATCAATGAAGATATAAATAAATGCAACTGGATGCGTAATACTTTGAACATAATCACATGAATATAGCTGACTATATTACAAGTATTCAAACAAGCTCTCGATTTGTAGTTTTTTTTTCTGTATTTCAATAGAATTTAATGAACTGTATATTTTTATTCTACTATGTCAAACCTAATATCTCCCAAGAGAATTACATAAAATTAAAATAAGTCCATCTCTTTAAAGTTCCACTTGTTATACTCCAGACTTATTTCTTCATTGTCCAAAAACGCAATGCAGAGAATTAATCGAGTGTGAAGCAAAACAAAACACTCAAAGAAAAGCTATTTTCAATTGTACCCGCTTTCCTCATTTCAAAACTCATACAAACAAAACAATCAAAGATAAAGAATTTCGCATCACATCCTTCTTGAACAGAAGTTTGAAACAATACCAATATTCAAATGTAAGATGAATACGAATATTAAATTGTTAGATGAATAGCCGAAAATTTCATCCACACATTATTTTCAATGAACGTTTTAACTGTTCGCTGAACACAAAATTAAGTAAGTGCATTGTACTGTACAATTTAATATTTAATTTTAATTTTATAGCGGTCTCTATTCATACGTCACGAGGATGGGGCATGGTGTCGAGCGGCGCGATGGGCGTAGCGACAGCTGCAGTACTGTGGATTGTATCTATATGTATGCTCCTGGCGCTGATAGTACAATGCTTCAGGACTATCTTGGAAGTTCCGCAGTATAACAGGTTATTTGCTTTTTGTAATGGTGTTAGAAACTGCAATTTTATCAAACTAAAAATAAAAGACACTGTAAAAAAAAGAATATGTTTAACTTTTATTTGTATGGCAAATAATTGTGATGATTTTTTTTAATGGATAGTTACTGATATTAGATCTACCATCTTCTCAATAGATAAATTTGATGTGACATGAAATAGAATGCAATATAATAATGAATGTAATATAAATATCCATTCAATTTGGTATTTTTTTACACTCCAACATGCTTTTTGTCTCCTTTGCAGCAGAGACCCTGAAGAGAGCTTAACATCACCACGCGACCTGACCATCATAGCGATCGTGCAAATCGCTCTTGCGTCCGCTACACTAATAAGCGCGCTGGTTTGCGCCCGTATAGACCTCAGCGCTTGACATGAGCCCAAGGGCCCGCTCGCCCGCCGCCGCGTGAGCGAAGCGCCAGCCGCCACTGCTACCGTACCCATAGTTTCCACTACAGTTGAGCGGGAGAAACGCGTAGCCTGGCTTATATAAACAGCTTCCAAGTACGAGAAACTATTTTGAATGAAATGAGATTGAAAGGCGCCCGAATTCGTGGTAGCTACGTTTCAAAGACACGATTGTTGCGTGTGTTTCGATAAGCTGCAAGTTATACTTACTTGTGTTGATTGTAATATAAGGATTTTTGTATTTTGTAATCACAGGTATAAATTGTCTTTGAGATGTTTTTCTTCACATCAAGTTGTTTGTGAAGAGGCAAACGTTTGGAAACGTATTTCCGTAATTTGAAAGTTCAAACGTTCTAAACCTGGATCAATGAAATAGATTTCGGCGTCGGCAGTTTGGAAATAAGATTGTTAGTGTCTGATGGTCTTGAAGTTGACCATTAAAAAGAACTATTGTATGTGATACAGAGAAAACAGATAAGTCAAGGAAAATTTTGTGTATGACATACGAATTCTGCAGCAGTGGTGGCTCAGTGGTGAGACCTCGGACTTCGAATCGATAAGTCCGGGGTTCGAGACCGGGCGAGCGCGCAGGAAATAAATTGATTTTTCAATTTATCTGCGCATGTTGTAACATCACCACTGCTCGAACGGTGAAGGAAAACATCGTGAGGAAACCGACATGTTGAAGAATCAAAAGTTCGACGATATGTGTCATCCGCCAACCCGCACTTGGCCAGCGTGGTGGATTATGGCCTGTACCCTCATAGGAGGCCCGTGTCCCAGCAGTGGGAACATATATGGGCTGATGATGATGATGATGATACGAATTCTATATGAGTTTAACACGGTATATCGAATGTGAATAGCATCGATGAAACTTTTTGAATGTATCTGTGGTATTGCCATATACAAAAAGGCTTTTATATGTGTTATTATTATGAATGATTTAAGGTATTTTGTATAAAAAATGCCCTTGAATTAGCGTTATTATCTTGTCTTCAAAGACCTTTGTAACTTAGTAAGATTTGTGATCTACAAAAGCGAAAAAGTGTATTATTAAATGTAAAAATACCACCCTTGAAATGATGACGCGTTATTTCTGTCTCACACCCCTAGGGGTGGCGTTGTTTCACACCTTTTTAGTCAATTAGTCTTAAAATGGCCCATCCATTAATTAAAAAGAGGGTCTTAACTGTAAAACTTGTATCATAACATGAACAGAACTCTTAATATTAATTATTTAGGGTATTATTTTGACAAAATTTATTATAAGCTTGGGAAATTATTGATAAATGTTATTTTGTTTTATGATTTATGATAGAATAAATTGATTTAATATGCTTACGTAGATTTTATATAGAATGAGTAAGTATATGAACTATCTTGCTTTTATTTTTTGTTTCTTTTTGCGAAATTGATATTGCCATTTGTGTTTTTAAGTATGTAGAACAAAATCTAATAAAATTAATATGCAACTCATAATAATATTTATATTTTTACTATAAAATATGTAAATATCATCATATTATTGTAATACAAATATTTCTATAAACTAATTAATAAGTGTAAATAAATTGCTATTATGTTCATTAATATTTCTTTTATTTCACTACCTATACAAATACAAGATCTAATTTTATTGAATAAAAATAAACGAGAAAAATATAATAGCCTAAGTAGGTATGTACTTTATTACACTTTAATATGACAATCAAGAAACAATATCTAATAAGAGATGTGTAGGGGAGGAGTCAAGTTAAATCAATAAATGAGTTTGAAGAAGTTTTATGATGACTTCCTTTGGAAATAATTCTTGTGTGAACTATGGAGTTTCTTGCCGATTCTTCTCTGTAGATACTGCTTTCCGAATCGGTGATAAATTTAAGTTGTTAAAAGTAAGTTAAAGTTTCAAAAGTGCTTCTAGAAGAAGTCTAATTGAATAAATAAATGTTTGAGTTTGAGTTTTGTAGTTTTAATAGTCACTTTTTCTAAGAACAAGTTTACTTTTATCCTGTAGACTGAGTGATTGTGTTTATAAATTACATAATAATGTAGTTTTAATTTTTAAGATTACAAACTTCTCCCGCATTTTTCTCAATATTTTCAAATATACGTTAAACGTAAAACAGGAAAAAAAAGTATTACGAATTCGTATTATTATGAAAATTTCATACAATCATTCTTGTGAAAATTTGGCCGGTCCCTCAGGCAATGAACCCGGGTTGATTTTTACAAAGCAAAAGTTAACATTTAACTTTTTACATGTTAATAATATTAATATTCACGAAGACTTCAAATGAAAGAAGAAAAATAAACAGGATTTTATTCAATACAATTTTCTTTATTGTATTTATTTAATTATGATAAAATTTATTCCTATTCCACTATGATATTATCTTCTTTACTTAAGCCAGAAAATAATACTTATTAACAATGAATCTATATTTTCATATCGGCTAGTGTTACGATTTAGTTTTTTTTTTCTTTACATGTCCTTTATTGCTATGGTTGCTTGGAAGAGATTGCTTTTAAGCAATAAGGCCGCCTATTGTACACTTTCCAATTTTATGTAGGTATTCATTTATTTTAAATTCCTGATAAATGTACAATGAAGTGTCATAAATAAATAAATAAATAAATATAAGTGCTTGTCAAATAAAAGTTGTAGGTGGATTTAACGTAAATTACGGATTAAACTCTAAAACCAAATTATTCCCTATCTGAGTAGAAAAGGTAATTTAGAATGAATAATAAAACAAAGTCGCAAAAAGGCTTTTTTATTATAAGTACCAAATTTAATGGAAACTCGTTAACCGCCCTTTCTCCCTTTGACGTACCTACTTTGTATAAATATTATTTTCGATAAACAAGCACAGATAAAGTAGCGATTATAAATCTTATCTCACAAGAAAAAATGTGCCCTTTACACATTATGCACATATTTATGTATGATTCTTGTAATAAAAGTATGTACATGTTTTTGTGATTTTATGCATTTGATAAAATAACAAAAAATATCATTATCTACATATTACTTATGATTTCACTGCCATAACTATATTTTATACTTGTTCTTTTATTTCCAACACAGTCCATAATATAAAATATGTTTTATTTTTATTCCTTTTATATGTAAAATGCGTAAGAACAACTTCTTGATATTTCTTGAACATCATCTGGTTAAAAGGGTTTTAAACCAGTATTCACAATACACAAAATTAAGCATTTTCTAAGACTAATAAAATTTGCATTAAACATTCAAAACCCTTGCCTTTTTCAGACACGTTTTTGCGACGAGACTGAAGTAAAATGAAACCTCATTAAAGGGTTAACAAATGGATTACATAAGTCGTAAGTAAGTATTGTATTTTAAGCTGACAATAATGAATTCCAAAAACACGCTTTCATAATATATTTCAGCGAATATATTAACCTTGTCCTGCATGCAGAGCTAAAAGTGCTTACATGGAAAAAGTGATTTTCATAGTCCATTAAGCTTCCCAACATCCAATTACCGCCTGGATCTATTTGAGTACCAAAAATAAAATGGCATCCATAAAAAAATTCAGTTTTTTATAGAAATGTGAACACAAACATTACAATAAAAACATTTACTGAATAAACTAAAATATTGAGGTTAAAAGCACACTTTTATTCCAGTAATAGAAAACTAATTTAAATGAGAGATTTTAAATGATTACATAATTGATCTATTATAATAGCTTCATCAAACGCAATGTTATAACATTATATTCTATCTAGCATTTAACATTTTTGCTAAATATAAATGAACAGGCGAAAAAATTTTTTAAAGGATTCTTTAGACACTATACTATACATACAAGAAATACAGAATAAATATATTTCTACACAATTTTTTCATATTATACAATTTACACACGTAAATATGATTTCTGCTGATCTATACAAAAATTCGAACGTTAAAACCCTTGAAAAAATTGCAGGTGTCTCGACGTTCTGTGCAAAATAGATGAGAAAATATATTTTGTAAAGTAGTATTCATTGATATGTAGCGATTCTATAATATAAATAAAACCAATAAGAAAATATTACAATATAAAAACTTATACTGTTGACCTTTAGTCCAGTGCAATAGGGAAATCCAATCTCAGATTCTGAAAAAATATAAGGGTTTAAAAACAAAAAAAAATATGAATAAAATTGATTACTTAGACTTTAGGGAATCAATAAAAGATGCTATCGTGAAATGCATCTAATATCTAATAATTATTATTATCTACTCTACCATATACCTACAAAGTTAATTACGTCAATGTATATATTTTCTAAATTGGTTACACTGCTCGATAAATTAATTGGCCTGAAACCCTTGTTTAAATAAAGATCTGATTTCAGGTCAGTGAAAGGATGGAACCGTTCCACTTACTAATTACTTCTGAAGGTAAAGTCAATAAATCAAAGTGAAAACTTATATCATTTAACTTTTTGCTAAGAAACATTACATTTTGTTAGCGTTTATTAATGTTTAGTTTGACGAGGGTAAATGAATAGTTAGGTTTATTTTTGGTCGTTTGTATTTGTTGTTTATTTCTTTTAAAAAATACCTACATTTTATCAATCAAAGACTGAGAATTTAAACTCTTTCCAAAAATTTTTAAAATTTAAACTTATTCCAAATTATTTTGAGTAGCTACCTACAAAATATAATTCAATGTTTTCCATATTCGAACGCAAAAAGGTTAAGGGCCTTTAATAATTTTCCATCTCGTTATCATATAAAAATAAAATATTTACTTATACGAAGCAATTTCATTAATATCAAACTATGAATTGTATCTAAAAGTAAACGAGAAAGTAGCCGGGAATAGCTAAAAATAGATTAAAAATAAGAGGCACAGTTCATCGATTTCCAGAGACTCGGAAGTAGGAATCACAGCTAGTTGCTATAACTGTTAACAAGCGAAGGGTTTGGGGTATCAATTAGATAGAGTCCGAACATCAAGGGTCTAACTCTATTTATAGAACTTTGTCCAATTGACAAGCGACATTATTTTATATGGTAGGTAGTATATAATATGATAGATGTCCAATGTAACGAGATACTCTTGTAAGATCAAGGAGAGAACAGACAACCTTAAAATCTATTTCCATTATTCTACTGAAAATTTAATCTATGGAATAAAATACATAACTATCCTTGTCATATTTTATATCGTTTTTAACAAAGCCTATTTATTTACACATTTATCTACATTTATGATGATTTATTTTTGAAAATAAACAAGCAAGTAATAAAAATATACTTGGAAATAAAATAAGGTATCGTGTGTAGTACCAGTACTTTTCTTTTCTTTCTAACCACTTAGTGCTTTTCTTTTCTGTGACTACACCTTTCCAAACCACCTCCTATTTAATTCCTATAGGGCAAGCCAGGCTTTTTATCTTGTATACCGCCACTTCCGATACGGTAGAGACACTCCGTGTGAACGTACCGTATTGAATACACTACACCAGTAACCACTGTACCGGATCTTAAATTTTACAGTACGGCTGGATCGGTTTTTTGGTCATATCGGATCTCTACTTCAGCAAGATTCGGTTTTTGTTGCCGTGTCTTAAAACTGAATGCATGTATGAACTCATTCATTGAAATACTGGTGCCTGCTACACCGAATCCTGCAAAAATCGATTTGGTAGAGAAAACCTCGACCTCTAATAAAAGAGTGTTAAAAATAGACTGGTCCAAAAAATACATTTTATCAGCGCCTACTTCAGCCGCCTTTATCAGTCTATTTTTAAACATTTTATTTCAATTAAGGCATAAAAATTGTAAATCCTTCTTAAAAACCTTAAATTAAAATTTGATTTCATTGCATTAATTAATTTACCTTAAACATTTTATTACATGCAAAAATTATCACTAAAAAAACATTGTGAAAAATGAAATCCCTATACAAACTCTGCAAAGAGAGTAATAATTATATACGCGAATTAATGAGTTACTTATAGTTCGTAGCTGACGAAACTAACGAACTGGCGACAGTAATTAGCTTAGAAAACTATGATTAATGTCCACAAATGTAATTAACTGCAAAGTTACTTGGATGGTCATTCGATCGACACTTATAATTAGATTTTGCAACAGAGGAAATCAAATAAAATACACGAACATAAATATAAAGTAATAAACAAAAACAATTATTATGATTAGAATGCACGTAGAATCTATCCTTGTGAAAATTTCTTAAGCATTTGCTTTTTTATGATGATTATAGCGAAGCTATAAAATAGTTTATTACATGCGCGTCTATATCGTTATTCACACCTTGCAAGTTTTTGAGAGTAAACCATAAAATGTTGCGTAATATGCAAAGAGAAATGAATTAAAATGTTAATTCATATCTGCCTACAACCCTATTCTTATAACGTAAAAATTATCAATATTAGTACAAACGAGTTGAGACCCCTCAAAACGGCCACACAAAAAGAAAATAGACTGAACATACTTCATGAACATAAACTACAGGCAATACTAAGCACATCATCTATCACATAAGATTGTTAACACAGTATATTGAACATGGTTCTATCTATCAAAGATCTTACGACCTCAGACTTACATCAGCTGACAAGACTGGATTTTCGGTGTCACTAGCCAAATATATCAGCCTAATGGCACTTCATTCGTTACGACATGAATAAGGAAATATCCAACTAAAAAGCCTCGAATGTAGGTACTATGTTATGTTAGCACATAATTTGAAGTCGTGACGACAATAATTTACATGTAAACTTTAAAATTATATGCACACAAATAATGTAGATTTATTTATGTACTAGCTTACCGCCCGCGGCTTCGCCCGCTTTGTCTAAAACGTAATAAATTATATACTAAAACCTTACTCTTGAATCACTCTATATATTAAAAAAAACCGCATCAAAATCCGTTGCGTAGTCTTAAAGATTTAAACATACAAAGGGACATAGGGACAAAGAAAGCGACTTTGTTTTATACTGTGTAGTGATGTAGTGATACGTACGCAAAATAAAAGCAAGGGTAAATTTCATAAAAGAAAAACATTAAAAGTTCTTATAGGTAACTAATTAAAAGTCGATAGATAATAGATTCTTCGTGTAATAGATTCAAAATCAATGTTTTGGATGAGCGAGTAATTTTTTATTAACTTTTTGAATAAAAGTAATACCAAATTTATTTTATTTGAAATGAAAATAACTCGAAGAAGAAGTCATTACATAATTTTAAACGAAATATCAATCAACGAAAAAAATGGCAATCTTTCAATCTCCTTGACAAGAAAATTGAAGCGTTTAATCTTTAAATATATTGGTTTAGTTATAGACGTGTAGTACCAAGACTTACGTTATAACATAAGTATTTTGTTTATTATCAGGTACACTGTAAAAATGTTAAACATAACGTTAAACAAGTGATGAAATGTGAGCATTTTTTTATTTTTGACACATTGGGAGGAGGCTCTCTTACATAATTTCTGGTACTGAGAGACCGGTTACGGTACTAGACGCTAACACGGCCATAATAAAGTTGAAGTTTCAGAATTGTTTCAGAATATTAATGCAAATTCACATAAAATTTAGGGAGCCTCCCCTTAAGGCATGAACATTGAACACTCATAGGACCAATGTTCAAGCCAATGTTCCCGTAGTCGGAATAAATATAAATACTAATGATCGTAATAATATCATTGCATATAGATCGATAGAAAGAGGAAGACAAAGTATTTTATTGTTGCATTTGTTTGAAAACGGTAAAATAATTTATATTATCTCGATACAATTGACTATTAAACTGTCGCGATTGAAACAATCTTAGAAATCATGAAATCTTAATTTGTCATTAAAATGTAATTTAGATAATTATTAAGGAAATACCTGAACTGAAGTAAGAGTTACAGTATTTCGTGCCGCAGAAAATTATCATAGCTTTTTAATAAGTATTAAGTGCAACAAAATGCATTTTTGTGAATTTTTCTTCGATTATTATAGACTAATCGATAAATTCACTTTTCCTTCTAAAAAATATTCTCAAATTATATCTGTAAAATTAAAACCACAATGAATTTTGAAATGATGTTTCAAAATAATTTACTATGAAACGTACATACCGTGTTTACGAAATTAACAAAACATGAAAAACAATTACAAAAACACACGAATGAGGTTAAGCATAAAAACTGAAATAAGTTGAAAAACTAATTCCAAACATTGTAGCGTTCTAGTTGGTTATTTTCACACGAGGGAAGTTTAGTAAATAAAACATAGTTTTATACAAATAACAAAACCTTTGGGATATCACAACTAGTAGTAAAATTGAGGCTTGCTCTCTTTTAAAAATATACTGGGTTTAATCCGCGTCTTCGCCCGCTATATCTGTTATGTACTTAGCAAATTACATGCTAAAACGAGATCAAAAATGTCTATAAGGGAATCCGCATAAAATCTATTGTGTACTATTTTTTATATCAAAGCATACAAACAAACAGACAGACTGCGGGAAGCGATTTTGTTTTATACTATGCGTTCTCTGCATAATATAAGTGTGTAGAATATAATATAATATCACTAGATTTCCGCCCGCGGCTTCGCCCGCGTTTGCAAAGGAAAACCCGCATAGTTCCCGTTCCCGTGGGATTTCCGGGATAAAAACTATCCTATGTGTTAATCCAAGTTACCCTCTATATGTGTGCTAAATTTCATTGTAATCGGTTCAGTAGTTTTTACGTGAAAGAGTAACAAACATCCATACATCCATACATCCATACATCCTTACAAACTTTCGCCTTTATAATATGTATTAGATTCATCAATTTCATCCCTACGAATGACATTTTAATTTTTTCATCGTCAGCCATGGTTTCAAGTAAACTAACAAAGAAAAAGTCTCTTTCCTTAAAAGCAATCTCCAAAGTTTGACCTAGCTTTAGAAAAGTCGATTTGTGAAACAGTTATACGGTTCCATATCCCACGAATCAATATTTGAACAGTTTCAATTGACTTTTTCAGTTTTCAATATAAAGGAAACCATTAAGCAGGGAATTAGGAAAACCCATTACCATTATTACCATATATTACCATTTACCATATATTAATTACCATTTAAGTAAGCTGACCTATTTGACTTTAAAAAAAAAGCGAAAAAGGTTGACTACTAAGCACTAGTCAACCTTTTTCGCTGTGAACAGTGAATATTAAAGTGTAACATGAAACAATGTTGGGATAATTTTATTTTTATTAGCGTTACTTATTCGTCCTTAAAATTTTACGACGCTTATTTTTATTTTTACAATTTTCCAAACGACTTTTTCTAAAATTGTTCTAAATCGAATAAAGAAAATTCAATGTTAATTTTATGTAATGAATGTTCGTAAAAAATGAAAGAACAAAATATAATTTAAAGTAAAAAATAAAAATTAAATATAGCTTTTATACAAATCTGATATTTGACAAAAGTGGACTGTTCAACACAGCTCTGAATCAATTAAAATGGAATTTTCGCCTACGGTCGCGTATTTCAAATTGCGTCAAATTTAATTTTCACGTATAAAGGTTACATAGGTACCTAAAAAAGTGAAAAGAACGCATGTAGTACATATTATCTCGATGGCATGTAGGTATGAAGCTGACATAATCTTAATACTATTATAAAGGCGAAAGTTTGTAAGTATGGATGTATGGATGTACAGATGTTTGTTACTCTTTCACGTAAAAAATACTGAACCGATTACAATGAAATTTAGCACACATATAGACGGTAACTTGGATTAACACATAGGATAGGTTTGCTATGCGGGTTTTCCTTTGAAAACGCGGGCGAAGCCGCGGGCGGAAATCTAGTACATGTATATATCACATACTCAGTCCTCAGGTCACTGTACTGTGTACTTTGTACTCAGGTCCGTGGAGCTGTGGTAAATTCAAACTTCTCTATCTAAGATGCCAACGCAATCATAAAGATACAGCCTTTTATGATGCAAAATTTCCACACCCGCAAGGGGATCAAAACCTAATTGAATGACCGGTTGGCTTGGTTGGTACTGGTAGTGATTGAATGCCTTCCAAGCCAAAGGTCGTAGGTGCGATTCCCACCCAGGGCAAATATTTTTTGTGATGAACATAGACGTTTGCTCTGTGTCTGGGTGTTCATCATCTTTATATGTACCTACTTATTTATTTAAAATTATTTTTAAAAAGAAAAAATGTTTATCAGCCATCCGGTTTCCATAACACAAGCGAAAGCTTAGTATAGAATCAAATAAATTAGAATGTGAAAATTATCCTGAAATATTTATTTATTTATAGGATACTCAGAATCTAAAAATTTCGTTTAAAACTACGTCTCAGCACTGACGCACAGTAATCCATACTAATATTATAAAGGCGAAAGTAACTCTGTTTGTCTGTCTGTTACTCAATCACGCCTAAACTACTGAACCACTTTTCATGAAATTTGGTATGCAGATATTTTGATACCCGAGGAAGGACATAGGCTACTTTTTATCTCGGGAAAATGACGCAATCCCGGACATCCCACGGGAACGGGAACTATGCGGGATTTTCTTTGACTGCGCGGGCGGAGCCGCGGGCGAAAACCTAGTATCATATAATTATAGATATATACATGTTATATTGACTGGCATTTGGCCGGTTCTATTAGAATGTAAATAATAATCTAACTATCCTTGAAAAGCAGTCATAATTTATAAAAAAAATATCATCCGTCTATTTTTTCGTCTTACTTACAAACTCAAAATCAATAACCCGATTTCATTGATAGCATTTAATTTTGTACTTACTTTATATCTAGAAATAATAAATATTTTTACATTGTAATAGGAAATTATATACATATTTATAAACGTACTAGATTTCCGCCCGCGGCTTCGCCCGCGTTTGCAAAGGAAAACCCGCATAGTTCCCGTTCCCGTGGGATTTCCGGGATAAAAACTATCCTATGTGTTAATCCACGTTACCCTCTATTATATGTGTGCTAAATTTCATTGTAATCGGTTCAGTAGTTTTTACGTGAAAGAGTAACAAACATCCATACATCCATACATCCTTACAAACTTTCGCCTTTATAATATATATTAGATATTAGATTAACGCTTGAAGCTAGTTACTTAAAAAATATAAAAATTAATAAGTATGATAAGTGTAATATACAGTCTCGATTAAAATTTTATCAGGCCTGTCATATTATACGAATAATTAAATATTTAATTTATAAATAATAACTAAGAAAATTGACAAGGTAGAAGTAGTTCTTGTATTTAGTTATTCCTCTCGTTTCTGATTATATATTTAGTTAACGCAATATTATTATATACTACATAATATATTAGCATAAGGGTCATAAACCTATATAGTCCGTGACCACAGTCAAGGTAAAATGAGTTAACATCGAACTTTATAAACCTCGTAAATAAACAAGTTTTAATTTGGTTATTGTATAAAGGTAGATATGGTTAAACATAGTACGTAAGTATTTACCATAATTCTATCGCATATAATTCTTCTTATATATAAAAATGAATCGCAAAATGTGTTGGTAAGCGCATAACTCGAGAACGGCTGAACCGATTTCGATAATTCTTTTTTTAATATATTCCTTGAAGTACGAGGATGGTTTTTATGTAGAGAAAACGTAAATATGTACCACGGGCGAAGCCGGGGCGGACCGCTAGTAATTTAAAAATATCCTTTTACTTAATATAACATTATTATCATGTTTATATAATATGTATATCATATTTAGTTTATTATTGTTGATTCGATGCAATACAATAATACATGAGTGTCCATGTTTCGTGACTACAAATTATTATGATACTCCTTTTCGACTGTAGTACCTAAGGATAAAAAAATATACCTTAAAATACAGAAATGTAATAAAATTCCAAAAAAATCACTAATTAAGATTATTTAGGTACTAAGTATACTTTGTATACCAATAATGTGCATGATATAGATTTAGGTTCGCTTTAATGATCCATCAAATTAAAAAAAGAAACTATAACAACTAACAAGAGGGTAATTACTCAATAATAGTCATAAAAATCCAATTGACTGTTAAGGATACGAAATTATAATACGAATACGTTAATATGTACCTATGTGTTATAAAACAGGAACTTCAAAAAATTATGTAATTTTAGAAATTATGGAAATTTAATGACCAATATAACCAATAAAAACACAAATATTAAATTGATTCATAAATGGTAATACTATTATATCTATCATTTATTATGTTACCTATACGGAAAGCATAGGAATTATTCCATCGATACTAGAAAACTGAATCTATTTTCTAAAGATATCGCATAAATAAATGATTTGGGGTTGGTAAAACGGAATTTAAACCCTCACAGTTGTTTTTTGTGTTCATGAAATGAAATATAATTAACAAATATCTAATAAGTTATATGTAAGTACTAAGTAGTAGTTACTTAGGTACCAGAAATTAAAAACAAAATAACAATTGAAATTTCAATAGGAAAATTTATATTTTCTTTGCAATTCAAATTGCAAGCAATTACTTTAAACAGTTACCTAATTAAGAAAAAAGTTTATCCTATAATAATAATTATGTTTCGTAGGTGTTGTGTATAAACGTACCTATGTGTGTTGTGTATATAATATGTGTGTTGTCCTATGAAAAATGATGATAACGTAAGTTAAAATACAGAATACTCTAAATATTGCACTAGTATACCTATATTATCAAACAAAAAAACAAAAGAAATCTTCTAACGTAACAAACGAGATATTGATCAAACCTGTTTCTAGTGACTAATTTAATGATATCCATAAAGCGCGTCACACACGGTGAAGATACTATAATATTTTATCTTAAGATACTGTTATATTTTATATTACAGTATCTTAACGCATCCGGTATCAGCGTTCGGACCATCATTTTTCTTTTTGTCATTGCGTACTAAGACTCCTGTAGAACCGCCATCCTGTTACAAATGACCCACAAAATTTCGCGTCATTTGTAACAGGATGGCGGTTCTACAGGGGTCTTAGTACGCAATAAATATAAAATATATAAAATAATTAATATAATAAATATAATATAAAATATAACAGTATCTATACAAATATTATAAAGAGGAAAGGTTTGATTTTTTGTTTGTTTGTATGAATTGAATAGGCTCCGAAACTACTTGGCAGATTTGAAAAATTCTTTCACTGTTGGAAAGCTACATCATTTCTGAGTGACATAGGCTAGGTTTTATCCCGGAAATCCCACGGGAACGGGAACTATGCGGGTTTTTTTTTTAAAACGCGGGCGAAGCCGCAGGCGGAAAGCTAGTCTTAAGATAAAATATTATAGTATCTTCACCGTGTGTGACGCGCTTTATGATCGTTTTTGCATGAATAAATAATAGAAATATATAATAAAAAATTTATAGTATGTTTTCCTTAGTTATCATTCTTTTAGACATGTTACAAACTGCTTTAAATGCGATCTTTGTTAATTATGTTTAGTTTATAAGTCTAAAATTGTTGTTTAATAGCTATTTAAATTAAAATATAATTAATTCTCTAGTTCATTTGCATTTTTATCGGTAAAATGGTAAAACTTATCACTTATCAGACTGCAAAACGAAATTATAGAAGGACATTTGTCATAGTTGCGTCGTTTATAATAAATACTACTTTACATATTTTTTTTACAGAACCCCTCAGTGAAGGGCATAAACAAATATACATAACGCAGTGGTATAATTTTTACCTTATAACCTCAGTCGTATCTTATGACGCCCGATGATTGGACGTTTGTTAGTTTAGAGGAGCGAATCTATAATCCTCTAATTAATTAAAACAGTGAATAAGTGAATATACTTTAATAATGGTTAGAGACATAAAAGACAGGGTGGAATTTGATGCCCTGCTGACAGCGTCCGGCGAGTTTGGTCGATACCAAATATTAATGGCGCTGGCTATGTTCCCTTTCTACACTTTCGTCGTGTTTGTGTATTTTACACAGCTTTTTCTGACTGAAGTTTCGCCGAACCATTGGTGCTGGGTTCCGGAGTTGGAAAACTTAACTGCGATGGAACGGAGATCGTTAGTCGCGCCTCCAGACGATAAGACACGATTCGGATACTCCAAATGTAGGACATATGATGTCGATTGGACAAACGTGCTGCACACTGCGCAGACGCCAAACAATTCGTGGCC
The DNA here is from genome assembly GCF_061535395.1 of Colias eurytheme. Taxonomy (NCBI): domain Eukaryota; kingdom Metazoa; phylum Arthropoda; class Insecta; order Lepidoptera; family Pieridae; genus Colias; species Colias eurytheme. Next base: position 7,703,337 of record NC_142989.1, on the reverse strand, counting down.
AACTATTCCCTGTCAGAACGGATGGGAGTTTAACAAAAGTGAAATACCATATCCAACAATAACGAGTGAAATGGGTTGGGTGTGTGACAAGGACAGCTATCCAGCTACAGCTCAATCAGCCTTTTTCGTTGGCTCCATAGTAGGAAGTTTTTTTATTGGCTTCATAGCTGACCGTTATGGACGTTTAAAAGCTACGATTATCAGTAACATGATGGGCTGTATATTCGGTACTTTGAGTGTGTTATCGACGAACTTATATGATTTTATGGCCTATAGATTTTTTACTGGCATCGCTTATGACAGTTGCAGAAATATGGCATATTTAATTGTTTTAGAGTTTATAGTACCAAAGCATAGAAGTGTTATATCCAATGTATCCTTTGCGTTATTTTATAGTTTGGCACTCGTAGTGCTCCCTTGGATTGTTCTAGCTAGTGGACATTGGAAAATTGCAGCGTTAGTTACTTCAGTGCCGATTGGATTTTCATTGTTTACCCCGCTATTCCTTCCTGAAAGCCCAAAGTGGTTGCTTTCTAAAGGAAGAGTCGATGAAGCTGTGAGTAAAGCTGAAAGAGTAGCAAAAATAAATAAAAAAACGATTCCCAAGGATCTTATCGAAAGGTTTAAAGCCAGTGCTGCACAATGCGAAGAAGACAAAGACATAAACATATTAGAAGTGTTGAAAAGACCATTTTTAAGACGAGCTTTTCTTATTATTATTCTTCAGTACACGTGCGTATCAGTAACGTTTGATGCATTATTCAGGAGTATTAAACAATTAGATTTCGACTTTTTCATTTCTTTTACATTGATATCTTTCACTGAATTTCCATCAACATTCATAGTCGGTTTTATTATGGATATATTCGGGAGAAAAAGTCTTATGTTTGTGTTGCTAACGATTTGTGCGATATTTAGTGTAATGACAACATTTTTCTCTGGTTGGCCATCTCTCGTTTGTGCTTTTATAATGAGATTTATGTTAAATATGGCATTTAATATATCCATGCAATGGATTCCAGAGATTCTTCCGGCTGCTGTGAGAGCGTCTGGCACGTCTATCGTTCACATTTGTAGTTTTATAGTTCTTATTATTTCTCCTTATATTGTTTATTTAGAAGTCTATATATCGTGGCTGCCATTAGTAATATTAGCGTGTATTTGTATAGTAGGGGCCTTAACAGCTTTATACTTACCAGAAACAGCGAATAGAGAAATGCCTCAAACATTTGATGATGCTGAGGAAATGGTAAGGCATTTAAAAATCTGGGACTTTTCATACTGTATAAGACATAGAAAGGAGAAAAGTGGGATAGAAAATCCCGGTATTGTATTAAATGAATCGTAGCTTTATTAGAACTTAATTTAGGTTATTTTATTACAATGTTATAACGATTACAATGTTAACCAAAAACTGTTTAATTTAATTTTTCATTTCGTGTTCAGAAGTTGCTCAAATACTATTAATTAATCTATAATGTACATTTAACCTTATAGGTATACATCATAAACCTTAAATAAGTGTAAGTAAGTAGCAAAATAACGCATGTATAAAATGTTGCTACCAATTTCCTCCTCCATAAATATTATCCAATCAGATACCAGGTTAGAAACAAAAGGGGCACCTTTATAAAGATGTTATCGTTGCTGATTACAGCAACGAATCAAGAAGGAGCAATAATTAAATAATTGATTGTAATTATTATATTTGAAACATTTTTTCCATATTACAAATGTAAACGATAGATAAAGAAAATGTGAGTAACATAACTTTTACGATTTCAAATTTTAATGATCGTAATGACGAATACATTTTTAATGCAATATAAAATGTCTTACAGAAAATACTAAATATTCTTTTGCATCTTTTAGGTGTGTCTAGTAAATATTCATAAATTACGTCTGAATTTAAAACTCTTTAAGATAAAGGATAAAGAGCTAGATCAAGCATAATGTTTATTAAACACGATCTATTAACTACCTGTTTCATGGAAAATAATAGCTAAGATGTAATTATATAATCGAGAAGTTACCTCACTAATTCCATAATAAATAAAAATGCAAATTGACTTCCTTCACGTGGAACGTGGTTTTAATCATTGCTCCTTACAAATGCGTAAAATACATAGATTTCTTTGTTATATATTCTGATTAGTAAAACTTCATGGCTAAAGTTACTCTATAATTTGGATATAAGTGAATGAACTGCTAGGCAGTTTTTGATGACTTTAATTAAAAACAAAGAGAACTTACGCAACTTACTTACGCCTTATAGGAGGCTATTAATTTTCACACAAAATGGTGGAATGCTCGCAATCAAACCATGGACTAGCTAGCTCTACTACTTACTAATATAACTACTTACTTCCAACACAAAATTAAATACTTACTTTTTCATTTTGTATTAAAAGTTTAACTATTGATTGTTTGTATCACAGATCACAGAAACTAAAGGGTTAGTATATATAGGTATTTACTATTTAGGAATAATTTATATTTCCTCAGGTAATTAATCTATTCAATATACATCAGCTATAATATATACCTACTTATATTATACACTATAATGTAAATAAAAAAAAAGTATTTCCTTTTTATAAACACGTGATATTTAATGACTAATGTAAAATGTTCCACGAGTGATTACTAAGACAAGTTACAAATTAAACAACGCATGTGTTTTATTGTTTAAACGTATAAATTTAAGTGTAGGTAATATACCGAGACCAAATAGAAATGAATTGCAAACAACCTTAATGAATGGAAATTTTAACGAGTCCTCGAATAGCTCTATTTCTTTAGAAACAGCAAACCGCATCTGTAATTCACGATTTACATAATATTACAAGTGCCTATAGAAAATAATTTAATATATTGTGATGCTTAAAATGAGCATGTATTAAGTTAAAATGAACTAACGCAATTCTATGTTCTTAATAAATTTATTTGGAACTTGAAACTTTATTTATTTAATCATTTTGAATAACTAGCAAAAAACAAAACAACAATAGGTAAAACAAGTAATTTTTCAACTATATTATAACTGTGTTAAAACTGATAAAGCCTCCTAGTTTAATCAGTTAATAGTTTAACTAGAATTAAAAAAAATACCACATAAATATAATTTTTCGCCTTTTGAACCTATTGTACATTACCTACAATTATGTATTTTTGGTTTCCGAATCTAATGCGCTTCAGCTATCGATTTTTCAGCTCAGACATATTATTCTCTAAAGTCTAATGAATAAGATATCCTTGTTAACGTTCGCGATCTGGGATCTGTGCTAATGTTAATGAGCAATCAGCAGTTTCCTTTTCATCGGTGTAAACAATACAAATACATTGTACCTACTGTGTACAATATGTTTTAAACAGCTTCATAAGTAGGTTTTAATGGGAGTTACTGATCCTTCCGAGAAATTTTAATGCTAAAAACTATCTCTACTTCTTATAATAGTTCAATTTTGAATAGGTTTTTCCTACTCATTGAATTAGGTACCATGGAATTCTACGGGTATATTGAACAATTTAAATAATAGATTTAATAAAAAAAACAAAACTTGTTTGTATGGAACCTTTTGTCTAATTGTCTAAATAATTCAGCCTTCATTAGCACCACTGTGTGTTTTACACTTGTAAAATGGAATAATAGACCTGAAACTTCAAGGATAAGAATAGCTCATATACTTTATAAAAAATAAGTACGGACTATGAATAATCAGTTTTTATTCTAAGACTATAAGTAAGTCATTAATTCATTTTTTAAATTATTTTTTTGTATGTACCTATGAAATATTATCTATTATAGTATAGCTTATCATAATTAATTTAAATAACGACAGTATCTTTTACATTGTCTTTACCGTTTTCGACTTATATAGGCCATTATATAGGTTTGTTACCTATACAATATGTTTGGAAAGGAACCATTTTTCCACTTGAAGGACTCCAAAGTCTATAATGAAATTAGTGTGAAAATTTGGTGCCTACAGAAGCGCAGATAAATAGCAGCACGTAGCTAATTATAGGTAATTTTGTTGAAGTAAGTAAGGTACATATCTTTAACTGAATAACTTAACACATTATTTTCGCGTCAAATAGTACAATATAGGTATAAGTACCGATATAGTCTTTAGTCTATGGCTTCAGTAACCATGGTTACTGAAGCAAGTTGTCTTGTGCACAAGACAACTTGTGAAACATCAATTAAATCGTGAAACACCAATAATAATACAGGAAAACATTAAACAGTGTCAACACGAATAGATTCCACGTAAACAATCCTCTCAATCAGGTAACCGAATTACTGAACAATAGAGTGCAGGCCGACACTGTCACTACAACGCAAATCTCATTATTTACCCTCGAAATGCTTTCATCTAGTTATGGAGCAGTAACAAAGTGATTCTATTAGACTGGTATGCAATACGTGCCTAGGTATGTACTTAACTAAGTACATAGTCTTACTAGGCATTGCGGTTTATTATTAATAATTAATTACGACAATTATTACTATACGAAGGACAATATAATGTATTTATTATTTAAAGCATGGCCAAATATCAACCTCAGGGAGAAAGTACATAAAGTTATCCCCTAATTTTTAGTTAAAATTTTTTATATTAATTGTAAAAGACGTGTGTTGTGTGTTTTTAAAGGCAGAATTCAATAAAAAGAGAAACTAGCTCTACAAAATGAAATTATATATGACCATTGTAAAAAAAATGTCTGAGGTGTCAAATGTGGGACACCAGACACCCCGGTTTTTAAATAAATAAATTAACAAAATTCAGGAATTACATGATAAATGAAATAGTGAAGGAATGCACTTGAATGTCGTCATTCAATGAACGCTCTAGTCATTCAATCAAATATCAGATTCTACCATATTATGACGTCGACATAGGTATAAGTACATAATAATATCACGCCACTGAAATGGCAATAAACTCATTTTACCTGTTACTAAATTTATTTGGTATCATCATAATATTTTAATTCTTAATATCTATAAATCATAAGATCGATAATGCACAAGATTTTCTTGTGAGTTTTGCTCTTTATTATCCTTATTCATATTATCCATATTCCATATCCATATTATCCGCTATATATTATGTTTACGCTAATGCACATCTCTATCACTGTTAGGTATATTTAATCCTATCTACTTATTGATTTTTTTGATAGACCAATAGATAAGTATCTGCGTTGGGAGAACAAGATTGCACATGGCAGTCAATTGAAGATTTAAACATAAGATTTAATTAATAATTTAGAGGCGTTTTATAAAATAAAATTTATATACCTAAGTATGACCTATAAAAATAAATCCTGATTAACTCTTAATTTCAGTATCAAATAGGTAGGTACCTACGTAAAGAAATACTGAAGTAGGTATTTATTACCTAACTTATCTTACAAAATTGTAATAAGTTATTTTTTCTGATGTAGGTAATAGGTAGGTACATAGGGTTATGATCTATAATAATTACATTCTTATAATAATAATTATAGATTAAAGTTTTGCATCTAGATAATATAATTAGACACCATTAAGTATCTATGGGTAGAAAATGTTTCGAAATTGAAATGTTTTGAAATTTCGCACTAGCTGTAATATAAAACACAAACTCAAGACTTCTAACAGATTATGCAAAATATTCGCAGGATTAAAATATAACTGGTTTGACCTCCTTGTGCAGTCAAAAAATTTGTCCCTCACATTATATACCTACCTAATGACTTTATTTTTTATTCACAACATAAAAGACAAACAAAGCTGGTTTGTTAGTGTTCCTGTAAGCAATCTCGCTACACAAACTAGACTTAGGTACTAGAAGACAAGCATTTTTTTATGTTAGATAGACGTAGGAGACACTATAAGAATGTAATGAAAAAATTTCAAGGTTATCTCTCAGACCAATAAATTATAGGTAGGTGAATAAATATTTTTTATACTTAGGTTATTCTATCTGAATTTATATCGATTAAAGTCACAAAAAACTTCATATAGTTTTTGCTGTAAATTAGTAAAACACTATATAGCAGGTATGAGGTATCCTAATATTAAAAGGGTCATCGTGGGTACCTATATACTGTGTGATAGGAGCGAAAATTACTAAAATACCTACCTATAGGCTATATCAATGTCAATGGAATTTTTAGGAACATTTACTAATAGGTAATTATAGTTACCTAAGAATACGAATTGTAGGACGACCAACAAAATTGTCTTATGTTAGTAAAAGCTAGATATTTTTCATTCTATCTTTCGCCCATAGGTACCTACATAGATATTAGATAACCCTCTGGTGTCTAATAAATAATGTTACACCTTATGGACTTAGATCATTAAGTAATGGATAACACTCGCAGGCGTTTCCCCTTTTGCCGAGGTATAAGATTATTCGAATCGAAAAATCTTATGCTTTTATAAAAACTACTTGCGTAATCGATTACAAACACTGCGTATTCGTAAAACATCGAAAGGACGTCTGCGAGTGCTCCGCTAAAAATGTCGTTTTGCACTGTCAAGTCTTGCAGAAGCAATTCAGACATGTCGAATATTAAAAAAGATGGAATAACCTTTCATTTAGGTATGTATATTTTTTTTATTTTTTTAACGTACATTTCTAATTAAATGCAATTTCTAATAATCGTCGATGTATCGTTTAGCGATATGATCAAGACAAATAATCGAGTCATGTTTACTCGATCATTTGATGCGGCCCCACGAGACTATCATGGAAAGAAAATATACAAATTTAATATTTATGAACTAAGAGATAAAGTTGAATTTAAAACGCGATAATGAACCGCATTCCTTACGAGACTATCTTTTAAAGAAATACAAATTTAATCTTTATAACCTAAGTTATAAAGTTGAATTTAGAACGCTATATTGAACCGCACTCCCCACGAGACAACTTGGAATGAAATACAAATTTAATCTTTATGAACTTAGGAATAGAGTAGAATTTAAAAACTCGTCGCTTAAAAGGTCGTAAATTTTTACGACACATTCACAAAATATTATTTTTGTGAATGTGTGATTGTGTTTCAATAGTGTGAGTTACCCTCCCCGCACCAAAATCAGCAGAAAGTTTAGTTAGAACATTTGCCAGCGTACTCCATCCATTACTTAATGATCTAAGCTTATGGATCTCTCTTGGATCATACAGTATTTATATAACCGTTGGTCGAATGAGAGTAAGAAATAAATTTTAGATATTGTAACAGAATACTTACATAGACTGTTTTATTTACCTGTACAATGTACATCTATTGTGTTGCACTACTGGGAATTGCTTGTTTATTAAGTAGGTACCTACCTAAGCTACGTTTTTTTTTTTGTTACATCCTACTACCGAATTGGCTGCTGCCTAAAATCAGTACAATATTTTGAATCTCTTTTGAAGCTCCAGTTTGGAAGCTTTTGTACTTTAAAGATGAAACAGAGGAAATAATAAAAAATCACCAAACCTGTTTCAAATTTAAATATTAAATAATCATCCTCATCTTCGTGAGTCCTACTTGTCCCTTATCAGTAGGGAGTCTCTACTCCCTACTAGGGACATAGGCCTTCTATAACGGGGGTTTTCGAAGCACCATGCAGCAGGCTGTGCTTTGACAGATATCACGATAATACCAGCTGCAGCGATGGATGTGGAATTAATATGAAAGTCAGTTTCTATTTTTATCACGCTCATCTAGATTTCAATTTCTGACTTTTTAATAATTGATAATGGCTTAATAATTGATATTGCACTGAATCATTACTAATCTTAGAGACAAACAGGAAAATAACAAAAACAACTAGAAGTCAAGGAACAAGGAATAATTAACTTTGTGTTTAGCTACAAAAAATAAATCTAAGTATAATTTATTATAACGAATACTTGTTCTGTGGAGAAATAATATTCCATTCAAATTTATCTTAGCGAATTAATAATTCATTAATATCGCTGCGTCTGTTGCAAACTGGTTCAGTCTGCTAATGCTATTTTAATAATATTTACGTAAGTGCAAATTTTATAAATGTGTGTCTGATACACAATCACTCAAAAATTTCTAAACCTGAGTTTATGTTTTCTGATAGTATAGGGAAAGAGTAGAAATAAAAGAAAGCATTTTGTTTATATTATATTTATTTTCACAAGATCAAGAACATCAACAAATTTCTTAAAAATTACAATAACGAAGATCTAATCGTAGAACAGCATCTGTAGCTGCGCGTCCATATGTACAATATTAAGCTCTTTGGCCTGTACAAAACGTTGCATAAAAACAATAAAAATAATACAAATAAACAAACACATGTCCGGGTAACGAATTTAAAATTATCAATAAAATTTTAACGAAATATTCACAAAAATAAATCATTACAATATAGATAGAACGCGTTAACACATTGTAATGCATATCTGTACATAATTATTTTGAATACTGGAATCGGTGTTTACTTTAATTAAGCGAAAATAAACCAAGAAATATAAAAAAGCCACAATGTACTAAGCGATGGGATAAAAATATTTTACACAATATACTGTATTTCATCGACACTCGATCTATTCACGAAAGGCTGCAAGTTGCTATTCTTCATTCTGAAGATGTGTGCCGTCTATATTAATTCGTACCTTTTATCTAAACTTTACATAGAATTTGAATTTTGTACATTGCTATCTCCCTAAATGCTGTCTAACCTCAATTCAAATTAAATATACAATAATAATAAAAACTTTATATAAAAATTTAAGGAAAAAATATCGTATACTACGGTGCTTTGACGACTGTGATTCATAATAAAGACAAACATCTTATTAAATATAAAACGTTGTGATTTGAAGAAAACTCGTAAATGCATGTTGATAATTTACTATCCTAAATGTGAATTATTTTGTCTAAGGGTTTAAGAAATATACCTAATACTAAATACCGATGATAGTTTAAGAGTGTTAAAATAAAATACACTCTTATTCTAGCATGGTATATAAAGCATACTACCTATAGTAGGCACAGAAGGGTTCAGTACATTTGGCTTAACTTGGGAAAATCTTAGCACTATCCATTGAGATATACATAATATGGAGACGACACCGCCTACATCACTTATGTTCCTCTCAACATACGCCATATGGCGTAACTGCACGCTCATTTTTTATTTGTTTTAAAGTGAAACGCATCAAATATGCTTTCGTGTGTGTAACGATATTGCACAAATAATACAAATAATACGGAAAAGTGCAAAGGAATAACTTTCATCGGTAAGTACCTAATATAAATAGATAATAATTTTTAAAACTTAGTTGGAACAAAAAAAAATGGCGCACAGATTTTGTTCGTGGTGTCTCCTCCATACGTAGTAATATTATCTCAATGGCACTATCACCTCAATTTTAAAATCCCTTAAGGTGCTTTAAAATATCATATAATGGAATGTCAACCGTGAATTCCTTATAGGAGAAAATGTTAAAAAGAAACATTATCCTTTTTCACTATTTTATAAAGATGACATGAGAAAATTATAATTACACCCAAGGGAACATTTAGAAAAAGCGACGTATCTAAATCTGTTACACTAAATATATCCTAAAAATAGCATTGAGCTGAGATCTTGTGTCCTAAATCAATAATTTATCTAATAACTATCACTAGATCTACAAAAACTGATATTCTACTATAACTTATACCCTCACTGATGTATATATTTATTTTATATGTGATAACACAAAAAAAATATCTATGTTTAAGTAGATTTATAAGTTTACTAGACATCGAATAATTGCTGCTAGAAAATATAATAGAATACCAGTTCTATTCCAAATATTGTTAGATACATATAAATTATAGATCAAAGTTTGTGATGTCCTTTTTATTTATCTACAAACAAGCTATGGTTTTATGATACACAATAGTACCTATTTCTCTCAATTCGACATGTTAGTTAATTCATTATCTACAATTTTCTAAAAATTTCCTTTATAGCAGTTGACATAAAAAGCGATGCATTTTCAATACATTTGAATAGGTGTTAATCCCGAGACAGCTATTTTAAGTGTTCCTGTTTCACTGATCTGTGCGAAACTTTAATTACACTTTAAGAGCATTCTATGAAAATTGTAATGTTTTTAGATTCCATATAATTTTGATAAGAAATAAATAAAATCATATTTAACTACTTTTTGCACACTATAAAGTTATATCTCAATAGAATTAACTTTTGATCATTTATTTGAAATACCAACTCGATGGCAATGGATCTATATCCAATCTTTTCAGTATAAATTTTCGTTAACTACATGTTTTGTAGATATATTAAACCTTGTAAAATTAAATTAAAAATAGCACAACATAGTATTGAGCACCGAAAATAAAAATATTTATGTAAAATGTGTTATACGTAAACATAGTTTTATAATCCCATTTAAATTGAATATTAAACAGAAATATTCTTAGTAATCTGAACATTTTATACTTTTCTTAATTAAAATACGCCGCAATATTGTTATTATATTTCAACAATAAACACGAGTTTTATGCTTAAAATTTTTCTTTTTTTATAAAATTACTTTAATCGCCGACTATCAATTAAAAGTAGAATCAAATATACAATCAATAAATTATAATATAGCTTAACTTAGCACTATAGGTGTATATTTCGTGATTTGGTAACTACGTCACATGAAATCTAAATCCATCGAACGTGATACAGTTATATACCCTCTATATGTGATGCTCGCTATCCCCACCATAAAAATTCAAATAAAAACACAAATATACACTCAACGTATATTAAATTCACACAATGCTTCCGCATTTGCCATTTGTTAGAGATAAATTGGGCGCTAAAGACGGGCGTCCTAAGGTTGCAAATCCTCCGACTGCCATATCGAAGCCATTATTAATAAACTGGTTGTTTTGTAACGCGAGTAGTACGTCGACTAGCGCGTTTGCCGCGCTTTGAGCGTTGAGGAGTTCAAATATAATGCAGTTGCATTCCAATTCTGGAGTTTTGGTACTGGAACTCGAGCTGGTTGAGTTGGAATTGGAATTGGAACTTGGTGGGCTCGGGTGTAGAGGGCAGGTTAGTTGTAAGTTCTTGGGGTATTGCATCGGTATACCGGACAGGTGGTTGGCCGCAGCTCGAGCGTAGAACACGCACGTGTGCCCGTCCGCGTCCGGGAAGTTCGGGTTGCCGTTGTGCTAAAATGAAAACGTATTGTTACATTTTTGTGAAGTAAAATCCATACTAATATTATAAATGCGAAAGTAACTCTGTCTGTCTGTTACTCAATCACGCCTAAACTACTGAACCAATTTGCATGAAATTTGGTATGGAGATATTTTGATACCCGAGAAAGGACATAGGCTACTTTTTATTGCGAAATATGTACCACGGGCGAAGCCGGGGCGGACCGCTAGTAGAATATAAAATAAAATAAATCTGTAAAGCTGTGGTAGTAAAACTTAAAGACACTACAAAATAATGGAAAGTTTTTCCATGCAAAGCCATAGAAAAATACAGGTTTTATGGTATTTTAAACGACTGATGCGAAAATTCGTGAAACCTTACGACGTGATGATGATGACCTTTACAGCAGTGGTTCCGTTCACAGCTGCCTACAGCGCTTGACGAGCAACAGACGCACAAAAGCTTATCCAAATAAGCAACCGTGCAGCGGCTGCAGCACTCGACAGACGGCTACAGGCACAGCGCTTACTCAAACAACCGTGCAGCGGCTGCAGCGCTTGACAATAACACTCACCCAAATAAGCAGCTGTGCAGCTGCGAGGTGTCCAGCGGCGGCAGCGGCCCGCAGCGCCAGCGAGCGCTCGACGGGCGAGGGCGCGCGCGGCGGCGCAGCGGCCAGCATGCGCGCTAGAGCCGCCATAGCGCCGCGAGCTGCTGCCGTCTTCAGCGCTTCACCCGTAGCCCCACCCGCTTCTGCGCTCGATAGGAACGACCGCCGCTCGTACTTCATGCGTATCCACCTGTGGATAAACAGACCATTGTGTTATTCAGGGTGGAATTGAATGTGAAAGATGGAATTTTAAAGATAATTTTAAAGATTATGGAAAGTATTTTTCATACTACTAGTAGATAGAAAACTTTACTCAAAGATAAAATTCCATTTTTTTTTAAAGAAGGAAAAATCTGTCAGTTTTCTTTTATCAGAAAATTCACACCCAGGAATCGAACCGACTAAAATCTGTCGAAATTACACCCTTGAGTTTTATTGTGACGTTCGTTAGGGACTAATTTGATAAATTAAATGAAAGGAAATCAATTTTTTTTTTTTTCGGTAATTATGAACCTACCTCTCCTTATCCTCTCTACTGCTGGCAGCAATGGGCTTGATGTGTCCTCTCAAATCTGCCTCCCATATGGAGTTCGCTAACGCATTCCCCATTGATACCATTACGCTGACATGGCCAAGCCTGGAAATGAGAAATAAACATTTAAAACTGACTAATTTTTGTATTTAATTTGGATGTTACGTTTTCCAACATTATTCGAAATTGAAAAATAAAAATCTATATACAAAATCATGAGACACCTGTTTTTGTTTTTAATTTCAGAATTGAATATAAACACTTACGGCCATTCATCTAAGTCGAGAGAGCGAACCCTTGATATGTGTGACCCTAGATTTCTATGTATTCCCGAACATTCTATGCATATTAGTACACCCAAATTGAGACTAGCCCAGTCAGGATCTGAAATACAAAAATATTAAAATAAATAACATTTAAGATATTTAAAATATGACAAGATTAGTCGAGTATTATTAACTCGGAAATAACTTCAAGTTTACTGCAAATATTGACATTAATTTTTGATTATTTGGAACTTTATGACAAAATTTTCAAACATAATCGTCAATTAAACTGACACATTAGCTAAGCAGAACAATCCAAACATTTTGACATTAGCCACAAAAGTAAAAATTGCATAATATGCATTGATTGACATTATATTATATCAAAAAGACTAGCAGTCCGCCCCGGCTTCGCCCGTGGTACATATTTACGTTTTCTCTACATAAGAACCATCCTCGTATTTCAAGGAATATAATAACAAAAGAATTATCGAAATCGGTTCAGCCGTTCTCGAGTTATGCGCTTACCAACACATTTTGCGATTCATTTTTATATATAAGATTGTCAGTATAAAACGTACCCGTTGCTCCACAATCACAGCACTTGTCGTTCCCCTTAACCCTCCGTATGTAGTATGTGGCTCGAACATCGCCCGTCGAATTTGCACCCGTGGGCGCTGGCTGCCTTGACGTCTGTAATTTACAATAATAATTTATTTTTAATTCAATTTTATATAAGTTATTTACCATTTTCACTATTAGACATTTATGTATTAATAACATGAAGAAAAAATTATGAAATGAGTACACGTCTATTCAACTAGTAATGAGGGTGTAATTGAAAAAAAAAATACATTGAAAAACAAATCTCAATGATAATTAAAAATGCAGTATATATTTTGAATCTAAAACACTGATGGGCTTATAAATAGTTACTGCATTGAATGGTGTCTGGTGAATGGTGAATTTTGAATGATGAATCGTGAATGATGACTGCTGAATGATGAATGGTGATCGGTAAATGGTGAATAATGAATGATGAATGGTGATCGGTGAGTGATGAATGATGAATGGTGAATGGTGAATTATGAATGGTGTTCGGTGATTGCTGAATGATGAATGGTGATCGGTGAATGGTGAATGATGAATGGTGATCGGTGAATGGTACTTAATTAATTGTGACTGTTACGTGAATGGTGAATAGTGAGTCCTGCCTGCTGTGAATGGCGATCGGTGAATAGTACTTAATTAATTGTGACTGTTACGTGAATGGTGAATAGTGAGTCCTGCCTGCTGAATGCACAGTACTGAATGGTGACTTTTGAATAGTGAACGATGAATTATGAATGCCGTTTAGGGAGTGAAATGATAAATAAAAATGATGCAGTCATTATTATGAATGGCAAATGATGATGGGTGAACGATGAATACAGTACGATTCAGATGAATACAGTACGATTCAAACTTAAGTTTGAACCATATACTATACCACGTAGTGAGTGTTAAACGGAATGGTGAATGATAAACGCTAAATTTCGAGTAAAGGTCGGTCGTGTCAAGTAAAAAGAACGCTGACGGTTAAGCTGCGCATTGGCGATTTATCGGTCTATTTGGTGTTATGAGGTGGTATAAGAATAACAAATAGGTAGTTGTGAAGCCACGATTCGCGAGCCTAGTTCATTGTATAAGAATAACAAATAGGTAGTTGTGAAGCCACGATTCGCGAGCCTAGTTCAAAAATAAAATAATCGGCACATAACTTTCGTGCAAAACTCGATCCATGCGCAAACACACCCCATCACTTTTTACCAGCGTTCTTTTTGACGCGTACCTTAACAAGTGACTAGCCGGCAGTCGGCACTCACCCGTCCCTGCAGCGAGGCCAGTATCTGCGCCTCGACGGCGGCGACCCACGCGTCGCGCTCCGCGGCGGCGGCGGCGGCGCTCGCCCCGCTGCACACCTCCCAGCGCCACCGCTTGCCGTCCAAGCTGACTATGGTGAACTCGCAGGACGTTGCGCTTTCACCCTCTGCAAATAAATAAAATACGAAATTGAATTATACATAATCCACTTGACACTTGTCTACACACTACGTTATTAAATGGGAAATGGGGGTTTCATAATCACTTAGTAAAATCATATAATAATAATTTACAATATTTGTAACAATTTTCAGCAAACAATATTTTGTAGAATATTAGTAGGATACATCAGCTATTATAGTCTTTTGTGTGTGTCTTATTTTACTACCTGTGTGTAACAAATTGAAATTACTATCAAATAATCATATCTCCACGACTCATGCTAGGGGCAAAAAAAAAACAATTTTGGAATCAACAATAAATTATCGATGCAAAAAAAAAAACCTTATTACAAAGGCAACATAAATAAACATAAAAATTACTGATAAAACCTACCTTCTTCGCCATCTTTTTTGACACCACTACTCTTCATTCTCCTATGCCGTTTCTTAACATGTGGTGTATCTTTGTCCGTTCCATTTGTGGCTACATCTACTTCTGAAGCGAGTGACTGTCGACTTGACGCCGGTTCCTTCATGGCTTCAAACGCTGACATTAGAGCTTTGTCCGTCGCTCGTGTGGGCTTCTCTTTGTAACCTAAAATTAATAGACATCTTTATTTATTATTGTTTAACTTGAGGTTGTTTCATTCATCACTCTCTGTCTTGAAGATCAATTAAAAATATATATTTTGACCTTGGTACACAATTTATGCTAATAACGAGTTCTACATTTCATTACCTACATGAAAATTAAAAGAAATTTAAATCCATTATTTCATAAATATTAGTCCTACTTTCAAATAAAAATACCTACTGCTTAATCTTAAAGAAAATCGATCCATGAAGCTGATGTATAATCTGCCCAAGCTTCACCCTTCTCAAATTAAATTAACAAATCTTATTTTAATCATTAAGAATTAAATTTTATCACTTTTATTTTTATCGATATTGTGCTATTTAGTATAAGAATTACTATTCTTAATAGTTTCTATAGTCCTTTCCACCTAAGATGATTTCTGTGACACATCGATTTTTGACACGTGTAGAGATGTCGGTTACTGAAATCGTATCAATTGTTTCCGATAATCGATAATATTCTATATGGAAATGAAATCGATTTGAATAAAGTACCAAAATTAGTTTTTTCGGCATTTCGCCAACAATTATACCCGGCGCGGCCTAAGATGATCCCTATGACAGTTCGTCTTAGTGATTGCTCGTATGATGGATCGTGTCGATACTTTACTATTTTATAGGCAAAGGCGTGGTTTGCATTCAGCCACGTCGGTAAACATGTTTTTACAAATATTATAAAATGAATTTTTAACGTCTTTTATGTAATAGACCGGGAGATACTGACACAAAATTTCGAGTCATTTGTAACAGGATGGCGGTTCTACAGGGGTCTTAGTACGCAATGACAAAAAGAAAAACGATGGCGTGAACGCTGGTACCGGCGGCTTAGTCGCGTGGGCGTTAGTCGAACTCGTCGGAAAATAGCGAAAGTCAAACGATTTGTAACAGTATGGCACTTATTTTTCCTGCAAGTTTGAGGATCAACAAATATAAATACAAAATTTCAAAGATCTATGTGTTGGAAATCTTCACTTATATAAATTAATAATAAATTAAGTTTTCAAGTATGACAGCACTTTTTCCCCCTACTAGAAGTATGGCAAATATAATAATGGTCACATTTTATCAAATACTCTCCAAAAATCCAAATGCAATACTGGTACAAAAAGTTTGGCGAAATAAAATTTTTTTGCAGATTTTCGGCGGTATGGCGACCATTTGGAATCGTCCGAAAAGTATGGCATGGCGATTTTCGTAAATGGCTGCACGACGATAGTTACCTGTGCAAAAGTTAGCCTGATACAAATGGTTGAATGATTGTTTTATTTAAATCAACACATTCGCGTCGGTATGGCGGACTGTAAGTCACACCGGAAAAGTATGGCATGACACTACCGCCTACTACTTTTTTATGGGCTATCGGTAAATTCTAAAATTTTTGTGTTACAAATCGTTTGACTTTCGCTATTTTTCCGACGAGTTCGACAAACGCCCACGCGACTAAGCCACCGGTACCAGCGTTCACACCATCATTTTTCTTTTTGTCATTGCGTACTAAGACCCCTGTAGAACCGCCATCCGTGTTACAAATGACTCGAAATTTTGTGTCAGTATCTCCCGGTCTATAAACGAAACGGTAAGTAAAACGAAAGTTTTCCAAAACATAAAAATGCACCTTATCATTTTCTCGTAATTTTTAACCCGTTTAACACAGTGTATATTATTTTATCATGAAAATGGAATCCCCCATTTAATTTTTCTAAAAAACTAATATTATCATAGGTAAGTAAATAAACGCGAACGGTAATTAATTAATTAATGGACAGTGCTAGTCGTCCGCTAAACGGATGAATAAAATAAATTAGTCGGCCGATTACCGGATGAATAAAATAATTTAATCGTCCGATTATAGGAGCCCGCTTCGCGGGGATTTCTGTGTAGTTTTTTTTTAAGAAACCTAACCTAACCTAACCTAACGGCTAACCTAACCTAAACTTGATTTTCTTTTGCGCGTCGACGGAGCCCCGCTTCGCGGGGCTCCTATTTCTGTGTAGTTTTTTTTTTAAGAAACCTAACCTAACCTAACGGCTAACGGCTAACCTAACCTAAACTTGATTTTTTTTTTGCGCGTCGACGGAGCCCCGCTTTGCGGGGCTCCTATTTCTGTGTAGTTTTTTTTTAAGAAACCTAACCTAACCTAACCTAAACCTAACCTAACGAATTGAGGGCGAATATCTCGGCCATTTTTGATTTTAGAGAAAAGTTGTTCCTATAAAACATGCTTATATTAGCGTAATCTTTACGATAAAACAATAATAAATCGGTGTCATAATGACACCAACTCCATCAAAAATTTTCTAAGTCCTGCGCCCCCTTTGCTTTAGTCCAACCCAACTAGCTTTAGTGTTAAAAGGTTATCTAGTAATCCGAATAATCGGACGATTAAATTATTTTATTCATCCGGTAATCGGACGATTAAATTATTTTATTCATCCGGTAATCGGACGACTTATTTATTTTATTCATCCGTTTAGCGGACGACTAGACACTTAGTTAATTAATTATGCTGCGATCTTCTGTTCCATTCAATAGTGAATGAACTATAGCTTAAGCATGGAAAAAATGTGAACTCGTTTCCATTATCGAAATTTGTTTATCGATACTTTCCGCACTAGTCGATAAATGTCAACGATGTAAGTTTTGAAGGACGTAAACGTAAAGTCAGATTGATATAATTTCTCGTAAATGATAAGAATTGTTATAATTCCAACGGAATATCATTGTAATGGCATAAAGCTACGTAAAAATTAATAAATGCCATTTTTAGACGCCTCCAATACGTTTCTAATTTAATGGTGACGCCATTACAAGTTTGTCTCTTGAGAATAACTGTCAGTGTCATAGGGATCATCTTAGGCCGCGCCGGGTATAACTAAAGAAACTTAGCAAACAACAGCAACAAAAAGTCAACAATAACAATTAGTAACAATAACAGAATACCACGTAAAGTATCGATATTAAAATGCAACTTGTATACAAGGCTGACGCACTCGTACAGACGATTGACTCGATTGACAAACGATCACAAGATGGGCGCCGATTATATGATTTTCCAACTCTATGATTTTTCAACGATCCATTTCATGTACACGAATTGCGTAGGTATTATATTTTTGTGTTATTTTATTTTATTTTTCATTATATTAAACTAAACAATACTGTTTTTGATTTTTAAGCTTAAGATGTTTCATTTTTATATTTTTGGTAATAATGCCGCCATAAAATAAAAATATATGCACTAAAATTATTTTGACTTTTTAAACATAAAATTCGTAATTCGGAACACGATGAAGTGTCACAGGAATCATCATAGGTGAAAAGGACTATAGTAGGTTCAACACTATTTATATAAATAGTACTGGCCATAATAGTACTGGCCATTAATCATGCCTTCACCATATAATGGATTCAAATAACATTTGAAAGGGTGATTGATGATTATTAGAGTACCTAGAAAAGGCTTCAATTATTTCTTAAGATAAAAAGGCATCAAAGCAACAAAGTTTTCATATTCAATTATTTTTTCCTTTCAATTAGACAGATTGTGATGTATGCAAATCCGTTTATAAATAAACACTTACCAAGAGATAATCCACCAATGCTATCATGAATATCAATACTTGTGTAACCATTATACCCTGGGACTGTTGTGATTATTGACTTAGAGCCTCTGGGCTTCTGCCCCGGCACTTTAACGGTCACATACTGTAGCGCTATTTCTTTTCCGTTCACATCTTCCATGTAATCCTGTTATTGAATAATTAAATTAATAAGTTACTATAGTATATATGATATTAATTGAACAACAATTTTTCGTTTAAATATTATTTTTTTGCTTGTATTTGAACTTGATACGAACACACAATCAAAATCATGGACAAAAGGTGAACTTACGAAAAATTACGACTTATATAATTTTTTATATGTACATTATATTATGCAGTATACATTTATAATTTACTAGCTGTTGCCCGCGACTTCGTCCGCGATTCGGTCGTTTTTCGTCATTCGTCGTTTAAAAAAAATACATGACACTTTATTTTTGAATGTTCTTAATTGTCTCTTATAAAATTTAACTACATTAAAATTGAATACTCTGATAAGAAAATCTTAAAATCATCGAAAATCATAGACATCGAATATCTGAGGAAAACATGAATGAATGTGATTTAAATTCTACATTTCTTAGTAATTAAAATAATAATCTAAATTAAATGTAGATTAACAGTTTGAGCGCACCATTATAGAATATGTACCTAAGTAATAAATTACGTTAGTTTACATAGTAACTTTACTAAAAACACGATGACTTTCTTTCGCGCTCGGTACCACAAACTAAACATGTTTGTGGTACGTGGCCCGCGTCACTTTACCCCCCACGAGTTCCCCTCCGTTGCTATGCGAAAATACATTCGTCGCCCTACTGTAGGAAAAATTGTAATACTGCGGCCTGGGCGTTATAACACGCTCAGGGAATTCCTGAGTGCTGATAGACTTCCGTCTATCGGCATTTATACCAATTTTATATTAATATCACCATCTTGAGGAAAAGCTTCTAATGTCGATTTAAAACGCATATATACGGATTAACCTGATGAATTAACATGTTCTAAAATTGTGAAATGAGTTCAGTTTTAAATTCGAGAAATATTGATTTCTTGTATTCGATTATTCGTCGTAGTCGAATACAAAATATATTTAAAGAAACTTAGGTTGGCCTTCAGGCAAAAGGGATCCTATCAAATGATAAACTTGACCTTGTATCTTAAAAGTAAGAATGAAAGGAGCATCTGATAATTGTTGAGCACCAAAGGATCATTTAAAACGCAATACTATAAGAGCTAATATTGTCTAAGAACTGTTTAGATTGCACATGTTCCTCTAAAACTTAAAAGTAGTGATTTCAAAGGTTCCGGCGTATCTTCAAACGAAAGCCGACTCCTTACTCCACTTTAAAGCATTACAAAAAGAACATACTACGTTAATATCGCCTATACAGAAGATGATCTGTAATCAATTGTGAGGTTATAAGCAAACCCACTTTTATATTATTTTGTCGGACCACACCACCGAATTTGTAGATTGATCTTCTATGTTTACCTCTAAGTCATTAAGACTATGTCGAAATCTGTCTGCAATAAGACGGGCCTCTCGCTATTCGTCCGTTTAAAGAGACCAATAGTTTCAATTCTTAATCTTTCATTAAACAAACTTATTAATCGTTCTTGTCTCAAATAATGGTAATATTCGCGTCCCTACTCTAGTCATTGCTTATGCTCATGTTCATCTTTGAGAGATCGAATAATATTATGGTGCACCCTATTATTTGTCAATCGGTCTTCATATTGAGTAAAAGTTTCAGAATTCTCGAGATAAAATATGACGATCGTGATCAGCTGTGAGACGTAATTCCCTCTCAGTGAGGGTTTCGGTCTCACGGGATAGTACAATATGCCATTTGCGATCAGCTGTGAGACGTTATATATACCCTCAGTGAAGGTTTCGGTCTCACAGGATAGTACATGCCGTCCGCGGTCAGCTGTGAGCCGCAATTCTCGTTGTGAAGCGGTTTCAGGTTCGGCATAACACATGTTGTTTTCGGTCAATAGTAAGCCTCTTATCTCTAACGAATAACGATCCTTGAGAACTCTTATTTCTCATTTTCTTAACTTTGCTCGAATTTCGATATATGTATAAAGATTTTTTAGGTGGCACTGATGCGGGTGAATAAAAATTAAAACGGACTAAGAGTGTTATAATCTCAATCATCATCATCAATACATATAATAAAATTGTGGAAAAGTGATGTCTGTACAATTAAAATATGTAGAAAAAAATTAGCAGGTGTTATTATTATCGAGAAATCGAGAGAAACCATTTTTTTCTCTTAAAAGCTCCCCCCCTCCCACTTCCCGAACTCCGATTGACCATAATTTATTTTTCCTTACATTTTTATCATATCCTTTTCTAATGGGTTTCATCCTACTGCGATTTTTTTTTGTTTCAAAAATTATCTACCCTGGTGTATAGGTAAATTTTCCACATAAAATGTCCTTTAAATTATGTCGTATTATATTTTTAACCCCCGACGCAAAAAGACTGGTGTTATGTGTTTGACCGCTATGTATTTCTGTGTGTGTGTGTGTGTCTGTCTATGGCACCGTAGCTGGCTAACAGGTAAACCGAATTAGATGCGGTTTTTTTTGTTAGGCAGAATATTTTCCGACGCTGGTTCTTAGATAAAGTGTATCAAAATTGGTTCATCCACTTATTATACCTACATAGGGGTAAAAGTGGGAATGAAAAAAATGAAAGTTATAATTTATTTTTAAAGATCGTCGGGAAGTTTATGAAATTATTTATTCCTTTTTCTATACACTTTTCTTCGTCTAAACGGTTTAGTTACGTGCTCTCTCTCTCTTCAGCCTTTAGTTACGTGCGTGAGACAGGAAAGATCTAATTTGGATTTGTTTCTGGATTTGATAAAAACTGAGTATCGATTAAGCTGATCAGTGGCTACTGGCTACACCATAGATTATTAAAAACATCCGTTTAAGAAAGGAAGGAAATAGAATTTGCTCCTCTCCCCCCCTTGGTTCCTAAAAAATAATATAACATAATTTAAAAGAAATTTTACGTAGAATTAGTTAGGCATTTCTTTTTTGATTTTCGATATTATATACTAATCATAATTTTTAATTACAATATGTAGTAACTATTTGGTATAGGTTAGGCATTTCATTTCTTGATTTTCTTTAATAATTTGGTACGTAAGTTTTTTAGCTCAGTTTAGTAAGAAATTTTAATAACAATTCTTTCAGAGAGCCTACTACAGCATTAAGGAATATATGGAAGATGAAAATCCATGGAGGGTTGTCGCGTAAGAATAACAGGACAGTTCTTTGGCATATTATGATAATATATAATATTATGTAGTTAGATGTAAGTAACATGTAATGTAAAATTATATTGTATATGGACATGACTTTAAAAGAGCAACTATGGAGTTTCTTGCCGGTTCTTCTCCATAGATACTGCTTTCCGAATCGGTGGTAAATTTAAAGAATGTAATGACGATTCAAAAGTGCTTCTGGAAGAAGTCTAATTGAATAAATAAATGTTTGAGTTTGAGTTTGAGTTTTAATTATTTATGGTAGTACAACAGTACAGTATGGTAGTACGTATTTACTCAATAATTGTATGTTAAGTAGTAATTCAGCATGGGCGTAGCCACGGTGGGGCTGGGTGGGGCGCTTACCCTGGCTTTGATCTGGTAGGTACTAATTGTGAAGGGGAGTGGGCGTGGGCGTGGGATTGGGACTGAACAAGGCATATGGCGTGGGAGTGCGAGTGGGCGCGGGAGTGGGAGCATGAAAATAAAAATGATTTTTTATTGTTGCCCCACCCTGAGCCCATGGTCATAGGTCCCATAGTCACTATTCCACGCGAACGAAGTCGCGGGGACAGCTAGTAGACAAATATAATCAGAAAGCTTTGAACTCCTAAGCTCAACCATAAAAGATAGACATTTATGATGTCGGGAGATATTTTTTATATAATATGGAGAACATTTCTTTCATACTTGATTTCTGTGTAGCTTTAACCATTAAGATACACGCATTAAGAACGCACACGCGACGAAAGCTTAAAAATGGAGTTGCTGCTCTGCTCACGAATATGAAAAATAATTGTACCAAGTTTCGTTTAAATCCGTCGAGTAGTTTTTGTTTCTATAACGGTTATACAGACAGACAGACGGACAAACATTTTTGACGTCGATGTCGATCTCTAATCACCTCGTGATAGTTATTTAGGAAATATATTTCATGTGCAGAATTGACCTCTACAGATTTAATATAAGTAGGTATACATATATTTAGATTCCAATTTCCATGTAACGTTAAATTCGACTATACAATAACTAACAGACAACGCAGGTTACTCTCGTTTCCGTAAGTTGAGGCGGCTACATATTCGGTCCTAATAACATGACTTTTTGTGAACGAAACGACAGCGCGGTTTAATTCGATGGCAACACCATCAGAAAAAAGGAAATATTTTTAACTTTGAAAAA
The DNA here is from genome assembly GCF_061535395.1 of Colias eurytheme. NCBI lineage: Eukaryota > Metazoa > Arthropoda > Insecta > Lepidoptera > Pieridae > Colias > Colias eurytheme. The sequence goes on along the minus strand of NC_142989.1, from coordinate 7,680,001 downwards.
ATATTATGATTCACACTATTAATACTATTTTAACATTAACACAAAATATAAGACTGTGAGTGTGTAAAAATAAATCCAGCTAGTTTCACATCACACTTATGTTTATAATTAGGTATACGACATGAAAATATATTAATTACCAAGCAATAATCATACAGATAAATACTGAACAAAAGTATTAACAGTCAAAGTATATTTTTACTAACAACATGTAAATGATGAAGGAATAATAATTATCAACGAACTAACCTTTTTGTATTAGAGTCCCGCCTCGTGATCGAATTATTAAAACACGAAGATTTTTAAAAATGTAACCAATGAACACAATCAATATTAGATTAACTGTAATGAAAATAATATACATCTACCCTCACTTTTAAAAATGTAGTATATTCACACGAATTATAAGCGCACCTTATAGGGAAGGGAAGATTTATTATGGGTTAAAGAGTTAAATAAATAAATAACATAATTATATTCAAATTATTAATTTTTAACATTGTGTTCAGTAGTGTTAACATGTAAATTGATTTGATTTTTACGAAATCTCATAGATGGCGCTGAATCAAATTTGTCTTTATAGTACTAAGATTCATTAAACAGTTTCTCTGCCCAAATTACGTAAATGACGTAGTTTTTATAGTGTAAAGCTAGATAATAGCATGGCTTACTCAAAAACAACATTTAAACATGAGTCTTTAGATTGTACGCTGTCGTAGTTCACGGAATACGTAAGAAAAGTAAAGGTTCACAGCTCCTCCCCCGGAGGTGATAGCATGATAATATGTTTAAAAAAACCTCACACGACCTGTTAGTAATATTCAAGCAAAATTTGAAGTCAATCTATGCAGTACTTTTCGAGATTAGCTCGGACAAACATACAGACAAACAGACAAACAGACAAACAGACAAAAATTCTAAAAACTATATTTTTGGCTTCTATATCGATTATAGATCATGGATTATGTATTCTTTTAAAAAAATATTCAATGTACAGTTTTGACTTTCCTACGATTTTATTATATGTATAGATATGGCATATCTATATGATTTGAATACCATTCTGTAATCTTACACCATACATATCAATATTATAACTAGAATGATAGTTCTAATAATACTTATGTTACAATGCAATAAGCAATTTGTTTTAATTCAGTTCAATGCAAGTCCTACTTACATGTAAACTGGGATGATATGTCAATCTTCCATCATCACACAGCGTCACATATTTCTTCTTCCACTCCTTGTTCAAGGCTTTACTGCTCTTTTTGTACAAATAGCCCTGTTTCAGAGGTATCGCCCTGCCGGAACCTAGCTCGCCATTTTTCAATCGATCTTCACCCTTCTTCGAGGGTGTAAAGAGATTGGATCTCCGTCTCGATTTCCGCGAAGTCGTCGGCGTGGAAGATGGAGTCGGCAGGTCTTTTGAGTCTTTCGCCTGGAGATTGTCCAAACAATGTGGTGCTGTGAACTTGACATTATTATTTTCCGTCGCTATGGAAACGAGACCCGATGATGAACCATGGCTTCCCAATGAGTTGCCCCATCTAGATGATGTGTCTGAACCGTTTGTGCTATGGATTTCTACGACATGTGTTGAGGATATGCCACTGCTGTTGGAGGAGGCATCAAATGATGACGCTCCCCTGTGCAAGTGATGTGATGATGCTGATAAGGTGTGATGACTGCGAGGAAGAGAGTCCTGAAATAAATAAATATAATTTAAGCAAAATTAATTTAATATTAATGTTTCATACTAAAGTTAATTACTGTATCTGATATAATATAATAAATTTTTAGTTAAAAGAAATTAATTTTATTATATTACGAACAGTTTCAGTAACCAAGCTGACATTTCAAGTGTTAGTTGCACAGTTTATTACAACTTTAAGCAAAAATGTAGCCTGTGTTTATAATCAAAAACTTTTGTAATAAAACTCCATATTCCTATGTACTCCTTTAGGCTATTGATATTATGAGCATAATATGTAAATAACTTCAAGTTCAACTTTTTAATGAAGGATTAATTAAAAAATGCTACCTTTTAAATTTCAAATACAAAAAATTTGTGAATAAATTTATATTGTTTACTAGCGGTCCGCCCCGGCTTCGCCCGTGGTACATAATATTTACGTTTTCTCTACATAAGAACCATCCTCGTACTTCAAGGAATATAATAAAAAAAGAATTATCGAAATCGGTTCAGCCGTTCTCGAGTTATGCGCTTACCAACACATTTTGCGATTCATTTTTATATATAAGACTTGCGGTCCGCCCCGGCTTCGCCCGTGGTACATTTTACGTTTTCTCTACATAAGAACCATCCTCGTACTTCAAGGAATATAATAAAAAAAGAATTATCGAAATCGGTTCAGCCGTTCTCGAGTTATGCGCTTACCAACACATTTTGCGATTCATTTTTATATATAAGATTAAAAATATTCCCACACAATTTATTTTTATATTTAAGAGTATTATAATACCTTGAACTTAACTTACAAACACAAGTATTCTCTTTAGCAACAAAACATATCTAAGTGTTCTACGAAACCAGAAGCTTGTAAGTATATTTACAATTTTATTTTTCTATAAATAATAGAATTATTATGACGCTGATAGAGTTAATAAATTTGTTTTATAGGTAGAATGAGCTAATTCTCAACCTTCTAAATTATACAACCAAGAGAAGAAAAATATTAATGGAGATGTTAAAAAACTTGTTTAGTGTTTACAATGTTTAGAATATGTAAATGGTTATGCAACTCAAAATTCTACACTCTCAGTTATTTCAAGTTAACTAATCATTCATAATTTTACATCAAGATCCAATAACAACTTTCATCTTTTAAAGTTTCAAGTATTACAAGTAGAAGTAACAAAAATGAAACGAAAAAGCCCTTAGATAACATAATATGTATAATAAGAGTTAAGAGTCTTGTGCCCCAATATAGGACAGATGTATTATTGTGACCCTGTTTCATTGATAGATTTTCTTTATGAACAATGAATATAGCTGCGATCAGCCTTCTGTGTAAGGAACATGAGCCAAACCCATTTTTGTAAATGCTAACTGGTAATTAAACTTAAGATCTCATTATGGTTCTATTCTATTAAACCAAGTTAATATAATTCTGCGAAAAAAATATGACATTTTTATCTTTGTCGAAGTGTACCATACAGTTATCAACTTGAACATTTATGATAGTAACATGTTTTTTTGATCTAACTACAGATGAGATCAACACCATCAGATATGAGCCTGATAGCTAGTGCTGTTCTGATAATATTTGATAAAAGTCATCAAATTCCGAATATAGAAACGTAACAAATAGCACATCAATTAATATATTCAAGTACACTATGATAGGTCATTAATTATTGATTAAAATCAAGGCCGACGTTTGATGAAGCGTGAATACAATTAAACTATACAGCCTTACCTTATATAGGAATGTGGAATGGTTATGGTTTGGTGAATTCGCCAGCGGCTGTGGTGTGACCGGCCTAGAACCACCAGACAAACATTGCGACGAAGCCGACAATCTTGTTCCAACAATCTTCTGACATGCTGAAAAAAACACCAGCAAATCACTACACGTATTGCATATCGATAACAAAATCTTCACATCACATAACATACTAAAATAGCAACATAGTAAGTAATTCCAAACACGAAGACATTATAAACGGTAAAGAAAACAACACGCACATTCAAATTTAGCTGATTTTCGACGGTCGCGTTCCTCTGCTCTTTGAATATTGTAACAGGAACTGCGACGCCTTAAACTTGATATCGGTGACATATTCGATTTAAAAATGAGTGTTTTATCCATTTTTTCATTTGTATTTTAAAAGCTTTTAAAATTATTCACTGCCACAAATCACCGGTAAACGCTTAAAAGTCGTGTCAAAAATGTAAACAATGCGGAACGAAGTACGAACGTCAACGACACAACACGACCGCTCGGCTGGGGGCCAGTGTTGCCACTGTTCGCGACTGAACTCCCCAGTCCCCACGCAAGTATTCAAAATAACTATTTGAACATCCTGATATCCGATATCATCACGCATTGCTGTTCTATATCACGCTAAATTGTTAACAACGGAATTATATAATTTTTGATGTAATAAAATACATAATATGAAAATTGTATGCAATAAAATATATTAAAAATATATAAATATTTAAAATGTAAATAATAATAATCAAACTCTTGCGTTCCGAAATCAACAAGATCATTGTAATATTTACTAAAATAGTCAGGTATATTGCCCACAGTTTACTGCAATAGTTTCAAATTCATCAATCGCATTAAAGTAGGTACCTACCCAGTTAATTTGATTGAATTCGTAGCTCGTTTTTTTTCTACAATAGGTAAGTGAGGAATTTATACCAGCACAAATTAGGTAATTTAACTTATTTTTAATTGAGTTTGAAACAAAAATTAAAAAAATACAATTCTTACCGTCTTGAAAAACGCGTTCGACATTTAAGCCGTATGTTGCACATGTCTCGTAGTATGAACACCTTCGGAGTTCGTTAGATAACTTGCGAGCGCGATTATCGTCGACAACACGCGGACTACTTTCACTTATGGCATCTGGAAGAATAACCGATGATTAGACAGGAAATAACTCTTCAAAGTGTCCAAGAAATCTAACGTTTATAGTAATTATGTTTCAATTAAAACAAAAAATCGTTCTGCTTTCATGTTCAAATACATAAAGAGATATGTAGGTAACGTATTTTTAAAAGCGTTGGTACCTTGAGTTCCTACTAATATGATGGGAATTTCTGCCGAGTTTCGATAGTGAGACATCTTGTTGAAATAATTTGAAACTGTGTTGTAGCTGACTTCGTTTTCTAAGCTAAACACAAATATCACGGCATCCACCCAGGCTGTGAACTGTAACAAATGAAAAAAAATAAAATGATGCATTCAGAACATAATTTAAATAAACTAATACCAACTATACAGTAACAGCGATAAAAATAAAGTATAAGATAATAACAATTAATTGAAATGAGTTACATAATTATTTTCTAAATCTTATTAAAATTCTTATAATTTATTTACTTCGTGTATTTATTATGTTCCTGAGGAACGCCACACCCTAGGTTTTACCCATAATGTGGGGTCATTTTGTACTATCGCGTTATACGAGTAGAAGGGTTAAATTCTAAAGGGTTTCAGCTGCATATTCGTTTAACATAAAATTTACAAGATGTTGATTAAAAATTAATATTTACGTAATTTATCAGATACTTAGTTTTTTATGCTCTACATCATACACTTCGTTCTATTTACCAGATAGGCGATACAAATGTCAATTTGATTGTAATAGAAACTAATTATTGAGAGTATTTTTGTATGTTGTATGGGTAGACAATAGACATCCCATACATCATACACAAAATATAAAAGATACCCATACAATAGCACAGGACCGAGAAACCTAAGCAATTAAATACCACTCGGAAATGCACTCATACTCCCCTTGAATTTAGACATTAAAGAGGGTGATACCCCTTTGTTTTATCAACAATGAATCCCATAGCAGGACCTAGGTCCTTGCAATACAACGTATACAAGACCTAGGTCTTAGTCTTTAAATTTTAGACTCTTTTTAACTAAGTATAGAAAATTATGTGTGGAAACACCGCAACACAACTGTAAAAGCCTTATAAGCCGTAGCCAATTTAGCTCTTGATAATTTTAGCTTTTAGGTTATTGACAGGTGATAACTGATAAAATTAATAATAAAAATATACTCTGCTAAAAATCACTTGCTATTATTTATTCTAAATCTCATGAATACACACTATAACTTACTAATTTTGGGTTTTATTAATATTATGAATCACCACTAAAGACAATAAAATATTGTCAATCACAAAATAAATTATATAATGCAAAATATTTTACAATTGTGACCGAACGAGGTAATATTCAGGAGTAGACTGGGCGGGCGGGCGGATTGGAACCTTGTCAGTAGAGCCTTGATATCTGCTGTCCTACTCCCACTACAGAAATGCGTGTTTGAGACAAGGACAGACTAAATGCACTCGCCTTTAAGCCTTGCAATACAACGTATACAAATTTTGTATATTATACGGAGATTGTTCGTAATAGATAATGGATCAGAAACTTGGTGCAATATTAGATAATTATAAGTACTACATTTTAGATTTATTTTATTTATTCAAACGTAATGTTTTATTTATATTTGGGTTTTATGATAAATTATAAAAGGATGCTGGAGAGACAAATGTATTCATTTTTTTAAATAATATACCAACTAGCCCAGTTATGAAATGAAGTTATCATTGCAGGACATTACCAGATAAACATGCGAGTTCGTCGGTACAAGGAATTGTGATAATGTTATATTCTATACAATATGAGTGCAACATAAAGTAGCTTATATGTAATGTACTCCCGTTTTATAGTAATTGGAAAGTTTTAATAAAATCTTCAATATTATATCAAACTATCTAATAAAACGCTATAAAAATACCTATAAAAAAATATAGATAAGTGTAACATCCTCCCCATTGTCTAAATAAGAACGATCGGAAACAGGTTTCCCATCCTACGCAAAGCCACAATACGTAACAAACAATGAGACCATATAGCCAGATACCGGTAACATTGTACAAAGTTTAAAAGGAACATGAATAGATGACATTTGGTCACAAGTAATAAGATACTCTAGGGATGCTAGAAGGTCACATACTGGACACTGGCTGTATCGTTAATTAACAAAATGAGGAAAGTACAGGTAGGTACATAATATAAGCAGAAGTACGGTCTACCTAATCTTTCATTAGAACTTAGTTTAATGTACAATTTGGAAAACTTCAATATAAAAAATAAAAAGATGCACATTGAAGAATGATATGATAAAAAATAAGAATAGATAATTGAGATAAAAGGTGAAGACGTTAAGCCTGGACATGTGTATAGCAGTGTAGTTTCATTGTTATTGTAAAGAATGAAACCTGTTTGACAGTATTCTCTCCAAATTAATCGTAGAAGTGTCAATAGATAATATTATTATACCTAAGTGTAAATGTGATACCTATTATGTAGTTAATAATCCTAGCTATTTATATAGCGGAAAATGCAATACAATGTTCAAGATTGTATAATATCGTGCAGGTACATTATTAAATGTAGATACTATATTTTTACCTATCTCATAAAGAATATTTTTTACTATGGTATCCCTGTTGGTTTCAAGTTCAGAATGCCTATTGTCATGTTTTGTATGGATCTTAAACTTGTTATTTTTTTAAAAGGTCACGATCCACGAGTACTATTTTAATAAAGGTCGCAAGATATTTATGGTAAGCGGCAGGTAGTATCAACCTCATTGACAAGGGATTAGAAGTTTACTCGATTACTTATTGATCATCTTACTAGTGAAAATAAATAATAAATATAGCTGTTAAAATCATTTTAATTTCCTTATTGCGTAAAGTGGTGGATATTTTCATTATTGATATATCTAAACTAATTGTTAAAGCTGCGTGTAGCATGCAGAAGTAAAATTCGCAGTTTGAAATGAATGATTTCGACTGTGAAATGTAGGTAGAGTAGGCACGTGTTATTTCATTCATTTAAGTCATATTTTATTGAATTAATATTATTGGAACATACTTATTATAATAACCTACGTCTTATTTTATTAGTCAAATAGTGTAGAGATTGTATTGCGAAACACGTCGACATCTGGAGATCATATTATTACGAAACATAATATATAGCAGTACCCTTCATATGATCCACCCACTTCTCACCCTTGAAGTTATTCAAGACCCTACAACTTACGACACAGTACTATGTATAACTCGGTGACATGAGTGAAGTGAGTTATAAAAAAAGTTTATCGATTGTAGGCAGACAAAACTGCGAATCTCCCCCATCCATCAGTTTAAAAAACGCCCTGTAAGTTTACATAGAACAATAAACCATACGACATACATAATACTATCGTTTCATTCATTTAGGCGCCGAAGAGTCGGCACGCGTACCCTGCGAAGAGAGTCGATAAATTATTCGAAATTGACTCTTATTCGTGAAGATAGAGAATTCAAAACACATTAGCCGAGAACGGTATAAATGAATGAATTAATAATGAAGGTAGCGATTGATTCGCTATGATTACAATTACTACGATAGCAACATTTGTGGGTACAGGCAACATTTATTGATCACTATTGAAGAATTATTTTAACTTTTGCCTATGGGGATCTCTATTATAAAATTTATAAGCACTATTTGAATTGAATTTACTCTACTAATTATATTATTAATTATTACTTGTATACTCTTATATTACCTAGGTCTTTCGTATTTTAAATTGAGCTGCGCTCCTACCTACCTACTTTATAGGTAAAACATTAAACAACAAAGATAACAATTTATAAGTACTTGTTAATCAAATATTCCATTTTGATTTCAGGGTAAAAAAGTACAGTATCTACATTTGAAACTTAACGACGCGACGTACCAATTATTATTATTTCATTTCTAGTTAATGTAGCAATTTGTCATGTCTCTTTATTTTGAAAATTATACGTTCTCGACATTGGTATCATTAGGATAATGAGGAGGGGAATCCTTTCAAAGACTCTCTTTGAGTATAAATAAACACTAAAATACTAAGAAATGTTTTTACTAACTACGCAGTAAAGTAGAGGGTGCTAACTGCTAAGTACACTGCATATAATAAAATAACATCTTTAACTAGGTACCTATGATAAATATTTCAAGCACTCGGACACTTTTATTGATATATTTAATCCAAATTATCCAAAATAGAAAAAACAAACTAGAGGTTATTCTCTTGCCAGTGGGCGCATAATCGATAAAAACAGTTTTTAATGAAAACGAAACAAGCTCTTTAAAAAAATGAAGTAATTATTCAGAATCGAGAAAAGTAATTTTGAACTGGAGTTTTCGCAATTAGTCTGAATTGCACTTCTATAATAAACTGAAAACCTTTTCCCTTAATTTTTTTAAAGTATTTTCTTTAACAAACGTAGATCTCAACTTTTAAAATTGAGGAGCATAAAAAATAATTGTCTAATATCCAGAAAGAATAACTGAAGTTTTGATCAATAATTTTTCAGTTATATTTATTTATATGTAACGTTTAAGTGCCTACTTTCATATCTATGTTTCTTGAATCATTGTACCTAAGTACCTAATCTCTTGAATATAAAAAAAAACAGTTCTAGTGACTCTTCGCTAAAAATAGCATGAATTTTTCCTGTCAGAACTCGCGAATTTTTCCTACAATTTCCATGAGAAAAGAAATAAACAACTTATGATAAGAATTGATATTGAACCAGCGAAACGAGAGAAGAGCTATCTCGAATGTCTGTGTCCTTAGAAACTTTTAGTTTTGTTCTTTGTTTACAGTTAATCAGATTATCCTACGGTCTGTTAATACTCACAGTTAAATAGACTTAATGAAAACTTTTGGCTGTTCTTATAAGTGGCACAGGACACTGACACATTCCTAATTAGTGAATGAAACTGCCATTAAGGTTAGCGTTAACACGGAAATCCTATTACACTACATTTCGTGCTACTTATGCCGCTGTTTGTTGTGGGCGGTTACTAAAATTAGACCATAAAATAAGCATTCTACATTGTAAATAATGTCAGGCAAATATAATTGTAATTAAATTAGACAAATATGCTGTAAATCCCTTTAACTTTGACATATTTAAAGCACAGAAGAAGAGTTTCATATAAGGTATCCTCAATATCGACAAATTATACGCTGTTAGAACATTGGCTGCATACATTAAAGAATTTTAATAAAAAAATTTTTTAACAAACCGAAATAAATGAAACTCACCTGCATTTCTGGAGGACCACCTTCATCCCTGATGAGCAGGAGATAGCTGTGACCATCGATAATTACTTCCTTCTTAAATCTGCCACCTACGAAACAATAAAATGCAAAGGTAACTTGTAGCCTTACATATTATATTTTAAGGTTTGAAGAATTAAAGAAAAAAATGTTTGATGAATGAACAAATGACATTTGAAACGTAGGTACGTGTATAAGTTTATTATATTTAAAAATAGCTTATTTATTATGTACTTAGTTAGCAACTTTATATTTTTAATCATATTATTATTTATAAATTAACCATAAAATCGGGAGATCGTGAATGTGTATGCTAGCAACATTGACTGTTTACGGAATACGGACACCAAATGGCTCGGAGCAATTAGCTAGTTAATTGCTCCGAGCCAAATGGGGCCAATCAGAAATCGGTAAATTTTTATAAAGAACTTATTGTCAAAGGATTTTAGCATTAATTTTATTGGCAAAGTGTAGAATGAAGTAAAATAATAAAACATAAAACAATATAATAGATGTATGTAGTAATAAAAAATAGTACTCTTACATTATGTAGCGAAGAATAATAATTTATCATAGAATGTAGAGTACCTAGGTATTATTTTTCGATTTGAATAGACCTGTGTTGGACTTGAGTGTAGGTAAATAATGTGTAGAATTTGTGTAGTAAATTAGTAATTGAAATGGTGTTGATGACCTACTTACATAGTACTCCATCGGATACCGCTAATAAAATAACCAAAATCATTTTTATCTTTTTAAAACACCTTCAGTCCTAACAAAGGTCTATATATCATATTATTTCAGTACTTAAAGGTAGGTATTAACTATTATACCTACGTTTTATCACTGGATAAAAAATTGTTAAATATTCTTTAGAAATTATTGGTTTCGTAATAACTAATAACTATCACACATCTTTTTAGATTTTCCATAATAATTTATATCGTATCAATGGAATTAATATTACATACTTTTACATATTTTGAATAAGTGAACAGCGACATCTCTATTACTTTTTTGACAACAAACATTTGATACAGCGCCATCTACATTTACACTTAAACATTAAGTATTCAACAAGTTTTTAGAAAGAGATGTTGTTCACACTGCGTCTACTAGATGGCGTTGCTTTAAAATATATATTCAAGTCTTCATTATTTATGTATAAAGTATTTATTATGAAATACATTTAATATTTATTAATCTTTTCAGTTTTAAATAGTGAATAAAATCGCAGTTTTCTTACCTTCCGGACTTTCTTCTTGCATATATGCCCCAGTTAAATATCGATGTACTAGCGCCGATTTCCCACTATCTGGGGAGCCTAACACCCCAACACGCAGTTCTGTTACTCCGCGTGCTGAAGTCCATTCTTGACTATTCACGAATGAATCTAGAAAGAAAAAGAAGCGTGTGAGATTGACTAGGTATAAGGAATTCAGTATAGGTATTTTAAAGAAAATTTTGTGAAATGCTACTAATTAGCTTATTGATCCGAAAATCATCTCAGACCGTTAGATTGCATTCTATTACATGGTTAATGATAATAATTCAGTTTTTATACAATATTTTATTCTCTTATACAATATAGGTAGATAGGTATATTATGTATCTACATTTTTCTTATCATTAGATACAATTTGTGTAAAGGGAACACCAGCAATAAAAAAAATCATTACCCATTATGTAGTAGTAACTAGTAAGACGTAGGTGGTAATGTGAATGTATTTTCTAATGCGAAAATAATAGTCAATGTCATCAGTTCATCTGCATCGTCATTCGTCACATCGCTTAATTATTTTATAATTGACGATCTAGACAAGTGACCCACTGGGCTTTAAGAGCGAAATCGGATTTTCCGGGAAAAGAAACATTAGCATAGTAGATGGTAGTTCACAGATCACAGAATGTGGTAGTTAATTAACAAAAGAAATTTGTATTAATAAGTGGTCTAATAAGCTGCACCTTATGGTAAGATATAAGTAGATAGGTAAGTATACCTGCTTCTTCCCTTTTACTTAGACTTTCGTTCCTCGAAATTAATTAACAACGAATTAGAAACGAAACAAAGAAATAGTCTTATTAGGAATGACAATGAAAAATAACTTTCAGGTGATTTCAAAGGATTTCTTCAATAATTTATAAAACTTTTAGAACATCTACAGAAGTTTAAATTAAATGAGTATTAATAACTGTTATCCACGATCTTCACTTTTTTATGCCAGTCATAGTGCAGAAAAAATAGTCAAATGACAAATACCTATTAGTTACATTACTTCATAGACAAATTGTGTAATAATATCTGTGTTAATATAAAGACCACGTACAAGAAAAGAAGATTGAATGCCGTAACACGGCGCTTTCTTATTTTCTATTAAATAAAAACTAAATGGTTTTGTGCAATGGTTGCGCAAAAGCACATTACTATTTAAAACATTTTTTGCGCAAATACATTTTGATGTCATCTGAAGCGACCGAAATCGTGATATTTTTACAAAGTAATGCTTGAAGTTGAACATAATTTATAACAATTTTACGTCAGTCTTAATATTAGACTCTGATTTTTAAAATATGAAACAAGAAAAAGAGTAATAGTTAATGTATTTTTCGCCGCGTAAAACTATGTCAATACTGCAATATAATATTAAGTACCTATACATAAATATTTTTTTACACTGGCCATTCTAATCGTGAATGTTTAATCATCCGTAACGACTCGGTTTTTCAAGAGTAAACTGTGATTGAAACTACGTATACATAGAAGCAGGAACCTAACAACGTTGCTAAGCTTGAAAACAACGTAAAAAGAAATTCACTAAAAACTTCTAACCAAAAGATTTAAAACGTTTTTGTGCAAGTATAACTAAAGTTTCACCGGTACAAAAAGCGTGATACTTAAAGAATTTGCAATAAAACGTCCCGGATTGAACGAAAATAATAAAATTTAGCTAATACTAAACTCGAATAGTGTACAAAACGGCTATAAATTATAGCTGGTTCAACACGGTAAACAAGACAAGCCATCACAATAAATCAATGCATAACTTGTTCCGTCAATAAGGCAGTGGGGTACGGTCTACTCCAGACCCCTTTTCAAGCTAAATACGATCAAACACTCATTTCACACATTTACGACGCTATAAACCTCCCGTCGCATACTTAATGGGCGGGTTAATTTCGGTTTATGAATTCTTAATTCTCAATAAACTTTTTCATTCCTTAGACCCTTGCTCTATATTCCATAGCGTCGTAAGGTGAAAAATGATTTATTAGCAGAGTTATGGGAAAACATTATGCTATTATGAGGTAGTTTGTAGGTGAATTTAATGCCACAATGATATAAAACCCACTTATTCTAATGTTAATAATTAGTACGTATACAATCATAATTTTATCGCGCCATTAAATTTTATTTTCTCTTACCTTTTGTCAAGGTTATTTTGACCTTACATCGACTTATATACACGAATTGCATTTAATATATGTACAATTACTCTACCTACCTTATACCTATAGTTTTAAAATTGGCAAGTGGTTTTATTTGAATAATTCAACTTGTGGCACGACACAGCACTAGTAGCAAGTAGCAACCACCGCTGATAATAGCTAAGTACCTATATAAAACTACACTTAGGTAGCAACATTTTTTCCCATCTTATCCCGACACTATAATATCTAGAAAGTATCAACAATAATTTATAATACCTAGGTACAGATGAAACAAATAATTTAACAATGAATAGTTCAATGATTGCACTGTAAATTTGGATCAATCATTCCACATTGTTCCTTAATGCGAATGCGATTTAAACAATTTAAAAATGCGAAACGTTCAACTTAGTTGCAGCTAATTGCATTTCTGTTTTAAGAACAAGCTTCCTCTCAGAGCTCTAAACATTTAGCGTAAAATAACGCTCTTTAGCACATTTGCAAGCTATTTCCTGACTAATTTGCTTTTAGCGAGGCGCATTTAGTTTTACTGCTGGTAATTCGATGGCAGATAGCTTAGTTATACAGTCAGGCAAATACCTAGTTACATGACAACATACATTGAATGTTATATTGAAGTAACAATACTTATTTATCATGTAATATATATACATATTACTAGGTTTCCGCCCGCGGCTTCGCCCGCGCAGTCAAAGAAAAACCCGCATAGTTCCCGTTCCCGTGGGATTTCCGGGATTGTGACATTTTCCCGGGAAAAAAAGTAGCCTATGTCCTTTCTCGGGTATCAAAATATCTCCATACCAAATTTCATGAAAATTGGTTCAATAGTTTAGGCGTGATTGAGTAACAGACAGACAGACAGAGTTACTTTCGCATTTATAATATTATTAAGTATGGATTGTCGAAGTGTTTATTCAAAAATGTGCTAGTTAATAAATACGTCGACGGAATAAAACCAGCCAAAATGGCCAAAGTTAATTTAATTACGCTTAATTTTGATTCTACTACTTTATTTAAAGTATGTAGATATTTTTTTGAAGGCCGAAAATAAAGTTCACATTGATTAGGAATTTTTAAATTAAAGTCCAATACTGCGTCTCTTTGTCACAATAAATATTAGAACAATGAGTAAAAAAATCGATTCTACGGTTTCCGCTTCGCCATTGAAATCACAAATAGGATTTGTTTTACTAAGACCTCGTTTTGGAAGGTCACTTCACAATAGTCACGAAGCCAATCTATTGTTTATAAACATAAAATATTATACTTTGAGCAAACCTGTTTTTCTGCGACACAGTTTTTATTTGACTTTTATTTTTTGCAAATTCGACGAAACGTGTAAAGTCTTGTTTTATTTTAAACTAACAATATGTCAAAGATTAACGAATAGAAATAGTAATCGAATAAATAATTAATTAATACCTAAATGGCATAGGAATGGGAAAAAGTGTTTCAATTACACTAAAATGCATTCGTATGTATCGATGAATAAGATTGTGGTTTGATACAAAGTTATCCTTAGTCACAAAAGTGGTGAAGTCATAGTTTTAATTATACACCAGAAATCAATACAGACGTCTCCGGCTCGGTAGTAAATTAAAGTTTACAAGACATATCTGAACTACAAAATGTTATTCATGATCATAAATCGGATTTCGCTTTTCATCTTCATCGGGAGCGTGTGACGTGAATAGTATTTAAAATAGAGCGTGAGACGCATCTGCCTCCTACTTTATACAATTTAGATATAAAAACTGCTCAAAGAGATCAAAATAGATACAATTCTATCGCCTATGAAATAGTTATAAGTGCTATTTTCGCGTAGAGATCGATGACCGATCGGAAAAAATATTGGTCGCTTAGAAGTGGACACACGCGGCGCAATACGTAAGGGCTTGTGTTATACAATATTGTTGAATTATTGTATCATTAAATTTATAGCATGGGTACCTAATACCTATTCGTTGAAAGGATCCAAATAGACACAAGGTAGGATAAAACGCATTAATAAACTACTTACTGAATTATATGTAGTCATTTATATTTTTAATATGGTGACCTGATAAAACAATGAGCTCATCTTTGATGGCTTAACACGATGTTTCGAACAT
This sequence comes from Colias eurytheme, assembly GCF_061535395.1. NCBI lineage: Eukaryota > Metazoa > Arthropoda > Insecta > Lepidoptera > Pieridae > Colias > Colias eurytheme. Next base: position 7,664,546 of record NC_142989.1, on the reverse strand, counting down.
CTGGTACATTATATTATTATGTTTATATTTATGTGCATTTAAGAAGTAAACACATTTATTATTTGCATAATTAATCTCTTATTAAATACATATATATACATTTATTTTATATTTATCCTTATCCTTATCTTATCATATTAAAAAGGATACGTACCAATAGCTCATTCTTTTTTATGCATTTTGGATTGAAATGGAAACTTAGAAAATATTGCTTATATCATTCATCAATAACATATTTAAATCATATATACATGACTTTTAGAATTCATTTACATAGCTTTGGAAGTCTAATCACGTCTAATACAAAAATTGTTATCTTAACTCTACAATAAACGTACTCTCTCAAATATTATTAAATATTTGATGTTTTGATAACATGATTTTAGTATATTTTGATAGAATAGAAGCCTGACAACATTGTATAACCCTGAATGTCACCACGCCTGCGGAGGCTTGGCGGTTTGACCTACTGAAGCCCCACATCGCCGGATCAGGGGTACAAAATCGGAAAAGGGGTAATGGCCATTTGACATCGTGACTTCCGCCCGTTTTTAGCTTATCATAATGGATTCCATCAAGGATAGAGGACAAATATCGTGATCCAAATCGGCCAAATAAATTTTGAAAATTTACGTGTAAATTTTTAAACGGGTTTGGTTCAAAATTTGAAATTTTAAATAATTAGGTATATTTAATGTTTAAATAATTAAGGCTATGTATAGTTCCTTAAATAATAAATATATTGCACAGGATATGCACAATATTCTATATTAAAGATACCTAAATTGAATCATCCGTGATTCAGTTCGTAAAATATAACTCATATAAATAAAATAAATAAATAAAAATAAAAAGCCTTTATTGTTGATCTTAATTTAAATTACAAAACTTTTCTAAGTATGCCTCAGAACTAATTACTACTAACATTTACTAACTAATTATACTTTATAAACTCAACAATTTAATTTATATTTAAGTGATTTCAGTTCGGCAAACGGTAGTTACTCCTCAACTTGTCTTCCGACAAAGGCCTCCTCTAAAGATCGCCATTCTGTTCTGTCCCTAGCCTTTCGAGTCCACATTGGACCTGCTATTTTTCGAATACCATCTTCCCACCTTGTAAGTTGTCTTCCTCTGTTCCTTTTGCAGTCTATCGGGTACCATTCTGTTATTTGCCTAGTCCATTTATCCTTCTTCTCTCTTATCATATGGCCTGTCCATCTCCACTTTAGTTGTTTGTATGTTATATATGCATTCTTGAATTTAGTTTTACTTTTAATGTCTTTTAGTTTTTCTCGATCTTTTCTCTTAACCCCTATTGTACTTCGCTCAATTCCATTTTGACAAACTTTTATTTTGTTTGCCAGTTGTTCTGTCAATGCCCATGTTTGGCACCCGTATAGCAAACATGGTAAAATACACATATTAAATACCTTTCTTTTTTCTTTCATTGGCATGTCTTTGTTCTTCATAACTTCGCTTAGCGACCAGTATCTTTTCCAGGTGTTAGCTATTCTTCTTTCTATTTCCTTTTTCATGCAGTCTTCGGTAGATATTAGTTGTCCTAAGTAAACGTACTCATGTACATATTCTATTCCCACTCCGTCTAATGTTATGGTTTCATTTTGTGTAGAATTTGACATAATTTTAGTTTTCATTAAATTCATCGTCAGGCCTGCCTTTGCACTTTCTTCAGCTAATTGTTGCAGCATTGCTTGTAATGTCTTTGGGCTTTCCGAGAAAATAATTATGTCATCTGCAAAACGTAAGTGGCTCAGGTATTCGCCGTTTATTTTTAATCCTTGATTCTTCCAATCCATTTTCCTAAATATTGTTTCTAAGACTGCTGAGAATAATTTAGGAGAAATAGGGTCTCCTTGGCGTACGCATAATAACTCATATACGAGTACATAAACAAAAGTGTCCAGAAGCAAACATGGAACCCACGCGAAATACGCGTTTCATTTTTTTTAAATTTGGTACGTTTATGTAGAGTACAGTACTATAGAACTAGGGTCTATTTATCGCCTGGAGAATATCCAACAAACCGCAGTACCAATACTCTCATCTGAGAATTAATTAAACCTCAAAATATTGACAAGACACTCAGCTCCCAAGACCCAACAATAAACGCGAGACAAGCTCGTACACACGATGCAATAACGAAATCACAACTCTCAAGAGCAGTAATTTAATTAAAACGAACAATAGCCGACTGTCTGTCTTGCTATACATCTGCTTGCTCTGATTTGGGTACCTGTATAACATCTGCCATCCGACCAGAACACCTTTTGTGCGATCCCTTCGCGAATAGATTACGAAATCTTTCATACTCGCGCGGTAAGCGAAACCCTATTCTTGGGTAGTGAATAGTGACGCAATCGTTTATCGGCCTTTATCGATGTTGTGATGTCAGGAGATATCGATAGATTAGTTGTTTATTTCCTTGTTTAGATTTTATCGATGATTGAGTTAAGGGTTATGATCTGTTTTATTTTGAATGGGGTTATTTGAATTGAAGTTGTTACAAAAGCTTCCTAGCATCAAAGTATAATATAGAATATTCAATAAATTGCTAATTCTTCAGCTGATAATCATACGAATAAAAGCAATGGCTTTTTATTTTTTTATAAAGCATACCAAAAACCACAAAGCTTAAGCTAAATTATTGTATGTAAAGTAATTTATTATTAAAACTAGGCGATGTATCAAAATCTATTTAGATTATCATGTATAACCTGAATACAGAATAAAATTAATATACTGGAAGTATTATTCAGGGCATTTAACAAATTCGGCACACAGCGTATAAATAAGATGATCTAAATCCGATAAATATTATAATCTATTTTATCACATCACGTTACACATAGATAAGAAAGTAGAGTACACCTAGTCTTATCTTTTTCTCAAACACGGAAATCTTTTTTGTTCGATAGGAGCTAACAAAGGGCGTTTACCGTTTCAGTATTTTATAATCGCTACTCACAATTTGTCAACTAAAATACACATCGATATCCATTTATCGATAAATCAACAACATCCCTAAGTTCGCCCCTACAAGACCACCTCTCAATGTTCATAATTATATGTTTTCTGATACGTGAATTTCTTATTCGTTTGGATCATTATTAAGTCATTATTGTCGGTTACCCGGCAACGCCTACATTTTTTCTCAATCAACAATAAACGGGGTCCTTTCACACGGTTTATTGATGTTTATATTATGGTTAATGACAAAACAGTATGAGAAACGAAGAGACGACCGACTCGTGTGATTAATTATAAAAATATATTAAACAATTAATTTTTGCTCTATTTAAACTCTCGATTCTCGAAGCAATTTTAAAACTTTTATATAGATGTTGGCGTAAATGAAACTCATTTGATTAATCTAAAAGTACATGAATTTGGAACATTGTCCGAAGAAATTTTGTGTTTTAAATCTTAAAATGCAAAAATAGAGTTCGATAAAATATAATATCTAACTTCATTATCTGAAAAATGATAACAGACATCACTAATTTTATGCTATTCCTTTCATAAATTTAACTTTTTTCGTTGTTCGTTGTTTCGTCTTCGGAGGGAACAGCAACGAACAAGAACTTTTTTTTCAATTCAAATTGTATTCGGCCTTGTTTCACCACTATTCCCCAACATAGTAACACGCGGGCGGTTCCCGCGCTAAGTGGGCACTTGAATCAGAACGCGTGCTTGCCAGCGCTATTTCGCGATTGAATCGATGAGGGACAATCGTTTCCGTTTCCTGCTCTGTATGAGCACGTGCGACGTTTTCAAAATGCGTCGGCATTCGAACTTTGAACATGGAATCGGGATAATATTTGTAACATTATTATGTACGTTTCCTTAATACGCATAATGTAGTATCTTTGTTCTGTAGAGGACGTAAATTGTTATGGAGAAATATTAGCTTTCAATTGACGTAGGTACCTACTATGTACGGTTGTACAATTAAGACTAATAATTTTTTAAGTAGATATTAAGTACCTACATAAAAAAAAACGTAATTTATTACAGTATTCATAGTGGATTAAAGTCCGTATCGTCCAGAGGTTTAGCGTTTGAAATCCGCGCAAATCAACATTAATTAAGAAATGTATCAATTTCTGTTATTAAATCAAATCGAAAAATAAGAAAGTTTTGTTGATCATTAAATCCTCTAACGAGCTCATTACACCAGCACTTCTAAACTGAAAACCTAGGTAAAACTGCATAAAGCGATCCTTTCCACAGGACAATATAGTCCATCTCGGCTGCAATTTTCCGTCCCATTTCACGGCGCCCTAACGAGATTGCGTTGTCTTTTAAAAAGTAAGTGGGTCAGGCAGTGAGGCGTCACGTCACTGGCGACCTCTAGTCCCAGAGTGGCTTTCACAATTGGCTTGACGTTCCATTTTAAAATCCCGCATTTACAGCCTTTGCTTGCGGAGCAAAATTGGAACGGACGGACCGCATTACGCTTTCAGTTTACTATGGGAGGTAATGGCTTTTTAAAGTAGCATGATCGTGAGAATGGAGTACAGAATATGTGAGAAATGATAGGAGTATGTTGAAAATCGTGGGTACTTTTATTTTAAATTTCGTTCAATCTAAAGCGACAAATTCTAACACAAAGTTGTTGAACATTTTCAATGTTTTGATAACAGTTCCACGTCATTTTGGATAATGTCTTCAATTACACAGTTGGTTAAAACTTAAAATTATAATACTCATAGTTTTCATTTATACAGAGGTGTGAGTTATTAAAATATCTATTATCTCGTTTAACACCTGAATAGACCTTGCTTAATTTAATTTGGCAGGATGAGTTGGCAAGGTTAATGCGTCCAAGGTTAGAAAATAGTTTCAGGAGGTCGCCAATACTAATATGTAGATACTATATCAATAAAAACGTTTTCTTGTGTTTCTAGTGATAAATATTATTAACATGTAAATTATTATACAAGTCATGCAGAAGATAAAACACTGTAAAAATAAACAAACAAATCGATCGATGATGAAATTAAAATCACTTTTTCAGAAACCAATAATTCGCCGAAATAAAAAGTTTAATATCCTTATTGAACACTGAATACAGTACAGTTCAATCAACCAACCTTGTTGATATATGAGCTCATTATCATCATGATTCAATGACCCTGGAGATCTCACTCCCATATTGAAGTAACCTGCTGAAGATCACACTAAATAAGGCTCGAACAAACGATGCACCGATGCAATGTGATTCATTATTTACGATAACGTCATTTATACACAAATGGTAATGGTAAATAAAAAATATACGCTATAAATTGAACTGCGAAGTTTTTGGGAATGCTGGTTAAAAATTCTATGGCATGTAAATAAATTTATCGTAAATATTTTTTTAATTCCTTTCATTAATGTTAATTCAAACAAGAAAGCTTTGCTTGGATTTTTTCGCACCAAATATCTGTATTTTAATTATTTGTCTTTAATACATAATATTTTATACCTATTTAAAGATTCATAAAATAAATACTTTTTAAATATAAAATTGATCGATGATAATTTAGGATCGATGTAGCTAACTTTACAGGTAATTTATTTCGATAAAGATCAAACAATACAAAATTACGATAAACATGACGTGATAGCTGTTAGAGCAATAAATTAGTGAATCATTCTACTCACAAATTGGAACATTACATCACGATCGAATTGAACAGTTCATTTGTGCGAAACAAGAAATCATTTTAATTAACAACAATATATGTAATTTATTTCGTATTTGGAAGTTTTTTATTAATATATATATATATAAATCTTGTGTTTTTTATTATGACACAGGGACCAAACTCTATACCATCGATAATTTGTCGCTCTGTACTTTATTTTTGTGTAAATCTTTTCATACAAATTAAATAAGAGTTATGCAAATGTTATGAGTATAATAATATGCATTCAGGTGATTTTTTGAGAGCAAGCTCAATGTGATTACAATTCCAACATACTTTTATATTTTAATAACAGTTAAACGTCTAAGATGTATGAAAAATGGATCTAGGTTAACTTTTAAACAACAGCGAAGAGAAAACACCGCAAGGCAGTACGAGTATTATTATACGAAGACACGAAACAATAACTTTTTTCTTTCAATATATGTACGCGTCTCCAAAGAAAACTGCTTTCCTTTTTAAAGCTTAATTAGAATCTTGTACTTTAATTAATTCTGAATATACGTAATGCTGACATGGTTAACAGGATCTTGGTAACTTGTAATTAGAAAATTGCTTGAGTAATACCTTACTCCAAAGCCTTTATTTCGAGAGTAAAGCTAAGTAAGTTTTTAAATCGGCGTAAGAATTCATTTTGTAACTTGACCAAGGTGATAATAATTTAGATTTTCTTTCCTTTCTTATCCCAGAATTAAATTTTGCAGAATTTTCTACAAAAAATGTATTCTTGTAAAGAGAGAAAATTGCAATTGTTATTCAAATATGTAATCGATACTAGTATATTATATATTTATGTGTGAGTAACGATGACTTAAATTCAAAAATTGGTCACATAATATATCATCATATATTCAGGGAGGCAGTAATGACACCCAGCTTCACCAAAACCGAGTTTATAGATGCAACGTAAACATATCATTAAACTTTTACACCTTCGGTCCATGCATTACAGATGAAATGTCACTCCCAATTGACCTCGCTACGATCCCCGGAGCGTCATGGGGCAAACTCCATGCGACGTAATATATCGTTGGAACCTTTTCAATAACATAAGCTTTTCCCCGTGGCCACAATAAATTGTGGGACGTTAGGCCGCGTTACATGAAGAAATTGAGTAGAAGCGACGTAGAACTTTTGTGAGCGAAAGTTTTGATATCCGAAATCTTTATTCATTTGATGGAAACAATATAAAACTATAGATTATTAACAACTATTACGAATTTTATAAAAAAATATATTTTATTTACTTGAAAATTGTTACCTACATTGAATTTAACTCCTACCGTAAAAAATGGCTCAACCCTGACTTTGTGAAGTATTGACTATTCTATTAATACGATTCTTTGTTGCTAAATTAGAACAACTAAAAATGAATCAAAAAGTCCAATAGTCCAATAAATATAATAAATTATACCATAATTTTCCGCTCACGCTCGAGCTCGTATCATATCGTCTATTTGAGCGCAACTTCCGTAAGATGATATTAAATGAATTTATTATGACGTATGCGAAAGTTTTGCAATATTCGATAGTGAGTTGTGTAATGGACCTTTCCTTTATTGTTTAGTTACATTATTTTATTGGATTGTAAGACAATATTACATTACAATGAATCTTCATTGTGTGTTCACTATGTACACTATTCATCAATATTGAATGGAAAGTCGAACTAGTAGAGTCCAGACTTTACTTGTCATGCAACTTCTAAAATTATTGTTTTACTCATATCGTATCCATTTACTATATGTATTTACTATGTATAATATAATAACCTAAACATATAGTGCAAATACGCAAAATAAAATATTCCTCCTTCTGAAATAGACAAAGTATTCATTTGATATTTTTCTGTATACTTCTCTTAGTAGTTTAACTTACCACATTAGAATATATAATTAAGTACAAACTATGTTACACATAACAAGTTTAACATAAACTTTAACATTATATAAACGTCATTTTTTTCTATTTAAAACCTTCGCCATTACATTGTAGGCTGAATTGGTTCTATAACTTATTACGAGAACAATATAAGCTTTCCTCGCGTATTCCCTTGACACCGAGAAGCTTATTTATTAAAGAAGACTCGGACAATCTTACAATTTATAACGCAATCTTAAGGGAACTAGAGACATGGACCATTTTCTATGTTAATCAAAAATTTCAACACGTTGATTTCTTTCTTCAATTCTTCTTATTTCTCATTAGTCAACAAAAAGTGCTACTTAACGAATAATAAAAAGGAAATAATAAAAATCCAACAAAGATACTTTTCGTGGTTCATTTGTTAGCAATGAGAATATAAATGGCAAGGCTGCAGTTCGTTCAATATTAAATGCAACCTCGGAGCTATTGGACTGGATCCACAATTGTTCGAATTGGGCCGTTCATATCGGGTCATATCACGATTCAGTAGATAATTTTGGTTCACTATTGTTATAATAGATTCCGCTCTCAACTATACTCACGTTTTAACTTGGATCAGTCAGATAGCGGCATATTTAATAATTCTTTTCTGTTTATATATAAATTTTGATACTCATTACTGATCTATATTATATTTATCACCAACAGATTACTAAATAAACTGTTTAAAATATTTGTTTTACCATCTGAATGTAGGTAGGTCCTAATCAAATACATAATAGATATTTACATAATATTTTTTACGATTTTCATCGTAAACATTTTCATTCTTACGCTAATAATATTTCATGATAATTCTGAATAATGAAGGAATACGTTTTTATACTTATGTCGAAAACGACAAAATATTACAAAACTCTATGTAGAGTACGTTATTTCAAATATATTATAAGAGAAAAAATAACTGAAATTATGCGAATAAACAGCTGAAGCAAATGCATAAAGCTACGAATGCAATTGTTTATTTGATATCTGATTTCCGTCGGAAACCGCAAAATGAATTTTCCGCGTCAAATCATTAAAATTAATATTCATAGTTTTCTAACCAGCAAAACTGAACTACGCTGTATAACTGCGTAGTTTCATACATTTCAGCATAAAACGTTTAAAATCTTAATCATTAAAGTCTTAACCTTATAGTTTACATAAGACATAAAGAGGCTGTTCATAATGAGATTGAACACTTAGTATATTCTAGAATATAACACGGTATCTGATAATAGAAAAGGGTTGAATGCGACGAAGTAGTTACATTTAAAGAATATAGAGCATATTTCACTTACTCAAAAAATAAAGACTTAACGGATTTTCCGTGAATGACCGTAAAGATATTATGTTTCAACATTTTAGTTTCACCGTAACCATGCTCGTTCGTAAAGTGTTCGAAATTCCGGTTAAATAATATAATGAGGAAATCGCGGCAAAAATCCGTTAAAAATTAAAACCCAAACTTTTGAATAAAATCCTTTGCCTTCTCATTAGGTATTCAAAGCGTTAAATCAAAAAACAATAAAGGGATGCAGATGTTAGATTAATGTCAATTAACATACCTCGCAAAGCCCTAAACTAGTAAACCAATAAAAAATGTCCAGTGAATGTTTACCATAGATAAGTAAGTAAGTAACGTATTACTTGACATTAGGGTTGGCACGCGCTTGCCAGGTGCAAAGTAATTAGTCCAGGGGTTGGGGGTGGATACACGTAGACTACCTGTTTATGCACTTTTTATACACTTATAGACAATTTAAAACACTTTTTATTTTATAGGTGGTCGGGTATCTCCGTATGTTAATTTAATAATGATATTTATTTAAGGAAAATTTTGTAACGTATCCTACTTGTTCAGTGAATTTCAATACTATGTTAAACCAATGATAAATTAACACACTTAGGTACCATGAAAATGCTCGATATTTTTTTTAAATATCAACAACGGATTATCATATCCACCATTATAATTTACGAATTTAACATTCAGTGTAGTAGAATTAAAGTAGAATCGATATTAGTCGAAACTGACAGTTTCTAGGCTAGCTTTTCAACCCTCGTCTAAGATAACAATCGCTCACTTCAAAATTTCATAATAATAATACAATATTACAACGACTATGATTTTATCGTTAACAATTCTAAAACAAAAGGCCTCATTACATTGGGTTATAATTACAAAATTGTTTTTTAATAGTCTAATTAGGTTTAAACTTTAAATGTAAAACGAGCGCTACTCAATTTAAATTCCTCTAATTCCGATAATTAGATATATAATCTATCGATCTATGAATAGACAAAGTTGCTTATACGGAGGTAATAATTATTTAGTATTGCGTGGGCATCAAAATTACACAGTAACAGTTTAAATTTAATTTCAGTTTAAAAGGGCAGTTGCACTTTTGTAAATGCCCAGCTTTTTGTGTGCGGCTTCCCTCGTGTGCACTTCGCACTATCGCGTGATAGACATACATATTTCTATCCCTTATTTCACCAGCATGTAGTTTTGTTTTAAGGACAAAGCTAATGACCAAAGGTGACCTTTTCAACTTATATTTCATCATTTCTGTTCCAATCTTCATCAAAGCTTAGGTACTATCAATAAGTTAGTTACCTTCCTATTTTATGAACAATCATGAAAAAAATAGGAGCTTGGCGGAGTGAAATAAAATTATTTAGAGAACGAATTGCCTCAACATTTAGTAAATATTCAATAGGCAACAACGTAGGCTGTTTGTTATTTTTCGTATGTCATTGAATAACATTCACTTTGTTTAAACAAAAAGTGTTTTCACTCTTTCCTCGTATCTACTGTAAAGAAACAATTACCGTGAGAATTATCGCATTGAAACATAAACATGGCGCTAATTACAAAGTGATAAAACTCGGAAAACACGTGTTCGGTACACATGCGCGTGCGCAATGTTACATGTGAGACCGTGGACGTCATAGCAGTTCCTCTTTAAGAATGTTATTCATTACTATAAATGTACGACGTACATACAAATGATGTCAATATACGATATCAATGATTACCAGCACTAATCCGGTCAAATTAGATTATTTTAGTGGTCAAATAACAGTAACTACGATCCAGAAAATTTTGGTAGGGAACTGGGGCGTACCATATCAAATAAAGTTTTAAAGTATATGTGTGCAATATATATATGTCTGATTAATTATCTATATATAATTGTATTATGTTGCAATAATAAATATATAAATTAAACCTTTCCTGAAACAAACAGCTAAGAAAAACATACAGTTATCTCTCCAGAGAACACATGTTTAGTTCCCGTTAAGCCATTAAATGCTTAACTCTACTTAATTATAATGTCTCCAACATCTAAATCTCCACCTTACATAATGATTTCCCGTAAATTTGTAGACCTGTACCTACTAAAGACTTCCAGACATGTAGAGTTGTTTAAGATTTGGTCTAAATTGTTGCATTTTGATGTGCTACTAGAAGAATGGTTTATACATTATGCTATGATATTGGGGCGATCGCGAATCATTGCCAAAATAAACACTATCACTGTTATTAGAACATATTAATAGAAATAAAAACATCTTAGAAATATTGTAAAAAAATCCAAGACTTATTAGACGGCTTTATCATAGAAGATCGGTGTAGTAATGATTTAAAAGTTTAGTCTTATAAACATTAAGTAATGATCTCTTCGAGGCATAGAAATCTAAATAACATGTGTCTTGTTATTTAGATTTCTATGCTTCGAGGTAACAGTCTAAAAAAATATTAATGTTTTAAAACATATGGACACATTTTCTAAGTGCGTTAATAAGTGTCTCATAATTCGCGTCCATTCTAACCCCACCTAAGGACCCCACTATGTCAAATTATTTTCGTGTAAACAGGCGTAGAGCATTCTTTCGTTTTTCTTAATGCGTTCGAAAAGATTCTATGCAAAGTTCTGATACTGAACAACACTGAATACGAGTTTTCGTTTGCACTAAAAGATCACGAAAGAATGCTCTTGCTCTAGCTCTAGCTCTATGTTCCTTTGATGTAAATGCAACGATGATACACATAGTGCTGTAAATAGAATAAGAAAGATGCCAATGTCAATGACATGATGCGAAAGATGCGAAATATCTAATTATTTCAAGCCGAGTTACGAATGATACAGACTGTATAATTGAAACGAAATGATTTCTAATGTCTTGCAACAATTTCTAATCTCTTAATATAAAACGTAGGTGTTTTAATTCACATGTTATCATTATTGCGAAAGTGTAAAATATACTTTTTAATGTACATATACTTTTTTTTATTAACATTTAAAACTAAACGGCAATTTAGGTATATCATTTTTTTGTTAAATAATATAGGTACTTGCCTGGGATAAGCACCAATAATTACCACGGAATTTACATTTACGAAAGTTCGTTTAACTAGTGTTTATATAAATCATAATTATACTGAAAAGAAATTAAATATTTATCTATTGAAATTAAAGTAAGAAAAAATTGCAATTTCTAAACTTCAATTTTATTCATTACAATAAATAATAGACAGGAGGTTATAAATCTAACAAATTAACAAATCTCCCCACTTATAATTAGTATTTTTTTAAACAAAATAATCAAAACATATTGTGTGTAATTAAGAATTTAGTGTCAAATCAAATGATTTATATATTTGAAATGACTCTACATTCTACAATAACTCTTTAAATCGTGTAAGTCACGTAAAGTCTGATTAAACAAGAATTATTTTATTCACATAGAGATACTGCGAGTACAAGCACAATAAAACTATTTTTGTAACACGTCAAGAAACCTGTTAGTACAGTATTATCTATATTAGCAACAATGTACTCTATATACGGTAAATTAAATTACGCAGTGTTAAAACCTTTCGATTATTTTACTATGAATTTACCTACAACTTATTGACGTAAATCTGTACAAGATCTGTATTCAAATATCTTATGTAACAGAATGTCTATTTCCTCCTATCCCTTCGAATATTATCACTACCGGTTTATTCAAACGCACTTAGGAAACTAATAAAGCGGAATAATTTAAAATTAATTTTCTTTACAGTCACGAATTTAAACTAAGCGCAATATGCTACTACTAAATGTCGTTGAAATATGTAATACGCTACCACTCACCAGATTTCCTCTTCTCGTTTACAAGAACCAAAGATTTCGTCCTCTTTACCCTCAAAGAGCGACGTCGAATTGATCTCATAAGAGCTTCAGGCATGCGGGAGAATCTGGGAGAGTCTACCCTTTTCTCGGGCATAAAAAAGTTTTTAACGGCCAACATTTTGCCTTTATTTACGGAACCAAACTTCCCGATTCAAACATCCATTCTCACGGTGACCTTTTTGTTGAAGATTCACACAATTTAGAAACCATCAAGTTCATACCATAAACTGCACTAGGAAAATCAACATTATTTTACACTTCACAATATGTACTTATCCATTATTAAAAAAGAACTGTATCCGCTGTCGTAATCTATTGTTAATACGTCACAAGTATTGTTTTTGTGATTAAAAATTCTGTGCACGAAAATTCGCCTATCCTGCCTTTATTTAGACTTTAGAGGAACCGAACGAGCGCTTGAAGTCGGTGCGACTTCATGTTGGTAGAGCGCGACACGTGTAGACCGGCCAAGAGCGAGCGGCACACTGCCTCACGTGCGCCGTGCCAACGTACGACCATATTCAGCAGAATAGTACTCCACTTGCAAATTATATCAGTTTATCAGATTATTTATAAAAACAATGTCTCATTTATTTATCATTTAATTCATCATAAATAAGATAAGACGATAAGACACAAAAGGAGACATTTTATTATCTTGTGACTTTTATATGATTCTAGTATGAATATAATATTCCCATACATATTGCATGCGAATTGAAAAATACAAACGTGATTTAAAATCATTTGCTTATTATAATGATGAACTGGATCAGCACTTAAATGGGCATGAATCTTCAATACGTTTTAGGAAGCTTATTCATTGCCATAACTTACAAGGCGTGAACTTGGATGGCACTGAACCTTCAGCTTTTATTACTCGTTCGTTAAAACACAGACATCATGAAATACATTTATCAATCACGCTAATTGTTATAAATTGTGAAGCGATGGCTTTTAATTTCAGAAGTCAACTAACTCTACATTCAACCGAATCAATACTAATTATTATCGTGCCATTTGAAAATTGTTACACTGTTACACAATCAGTTAATTGCCGTTTTAACAGGTATTATGAAATATTATATTACCAGGAAAATATACAGGGTGGAAATTTTCTATGGGCCCCAAAGTTCCTCTGTAAACCCGAAAATGATTAAAAATTAAAGAATGTTTCCATGCCGCAAAATTTGCAATATCCAGTATTTCAAGTAGGTACTTTTCCTTCAGTGCTCGCAAAATTCCACCCTGTTTAATAAACACTAAAGAACATGATATACATAAATGTTTGCTTTTATTATTAGTTTTTAAGTAGCAACAGCGGCCTCACCTTAAAAAGGGGAGTGTAATTAGCTTGGCAACTTAACTGATTAGAGTGAAGCACATTTAATTACAAAGACTGATAATTAAAAGAAGTTGTATGGTAAAACGAAACCGGTTATTTCGTCGAATGTTTTTCCATTGGCTAATGTATTTTTCATATTGGTTTTTGTTTACAACATGGCGTGTTTATCAGTTTTATTAACAAAATCTTGGATTCTATTTCAATTATCAGGTGTAAACAATACGCACTTTATTATTGTGTACCTGGACACAAGATCATTGCAAGTTTTCCTGAACTTGACAAGTGTTCTTGAAATTATTTAAATCGCTCATTAATATTTTAAACTCATAAACCTAAATTGACTTATAGTCGTAGTAAAAAAAAACAGAAGTAAGTACCTATGAAGTCAAATTAAACTAAAAATTATCAAACATTTTTAAACAGGTTTCACTTGCGAGTATAATAAAATTAATTATTAAGGAAATAAGCAATCCGTCTTAGCCAAAGCAGCTATGTTATCCATACTGCAATCCCGTTGAGTCGTGCAAGTCTTATCGTGGCATCAGGCACGATATTCTGGTTACCATTTTATTCACCAGCCAATTTATTGCAAGTTCCATCGCCTTTAATAAAATTATGGTTCCTTCAATCTGTATTAGCGGTTCACCTATAATTGTAAGCTTACACTATCACTGACTTGACGGTATATATAGAGTTCTAAACCTATATTAAATAAAATTTTAGTTGATATAAATTAGGGTACAATTATATATAAAAGTATAAATATATTATACATTTATTTTAAACAAAGTGGCATAATTATGACAACAAAGTAACATCCTCATTTCAAAAGCGTGCACATGAAAATAATTTCAATACACGTGTTACCTACATGTAAGAATTTTATTTTGAACGTTGGTTATCCGGAGCTCAACATACTTAAACATTTAAAAATAGTAATAATTAATAAATTGCTAATTTTAAATGGTTCAATTGTTTGGCAATAAGATGCTCAAACATTCGCATCAAAAAGTTTAGATGGGTACGCCCTTACGCCATTCCCTTGAAACCAGTCTCATACGTTCGAGCTAATGATTTATCATTACTTTTTGAGAATGCCGTCCTCCCACATCTATAATCGGGAACCGGGATGGGACCGGTCCGACTCCTTATTCCCGATATCTTGTCTTCCAATTTTGTCCCTGGAAATTCTTAGTTAAAATACTGTCTATTGTTTGAACGATGTTACCCTTTTTATAAGTTCAGTTTGGAGAAAATTTACTTGATGGTATTTGGTTTCCCAATATTTTGTTGGTACTGAATCATTTATTAGGAGAATGATAAAAAGGTTTCATTCAAATAGTTTGGAAAGATTCAAGTAAAACTATCTTCAAATCTCGAGGGCTTAGGTTTCGGTAATCATTTAATCATCTTTTATGATATCAACATATTTCTCGTTTGAAAAGCTATTACCTCAGGTCAGTTATAATTTTAATAAAGCAAATAATTTGCATTTGCTCTTAATAGAGCAGAGAAAGTAGGGTCCTTACATAATGTTACAAAATATCCTGTTGGCACTTAACTACATGGTTATTGGTTATTCAATTGAACAGATATACAATTTACTTATGCACTATAAACAGTTAACTAGGTTAGTTTTTACTTTGAATGATTATACTAACACTAGTAAGTAGAAAATACTATCATTAGGTATACTAGCTTTTGTACAAAAAGTCAAAATCTTATTTGGGTTCTCGTTAACATGGTAATGCTTTTACGCCTACATAACTTACTATCTTCATCATGGACAATAAAAATGTATTAAATTACTCTATTGAAGACGGGTGAAAATATTCATAGTTATCCAATAAAAAGTCTAGTAGGTTTTACAGAAAAAAATGTAACAATTAATAGGTACCTATAATTCTGAAAAGAATAAAACATACTTATTTAAGTAATTTTTTCAGAAAAAGGAGGAAATTATTTAGGTACGCTATTATACGGATATCAACCATCTATATGTACAAATTCACAGTAAATCATAATTAAAATTAACCTTTGCGTAGGCACTTGGTATCAATGCTATTTCTTAAATTGGTCATAACTGCTTCTAAAATGTAAAATTGTTTCACCTTGTCTTACTTCCTACATAGTATTAAATTATTACAAAATACGATTGTTTTATGTAGGTGGAATAGTATGCTATGTAAATTAGAAAAAATAATGGAAACGTGACACTGATAAAGATAATAAAAACTTTACAAGCAAACGTTTACTCGATGGATGTAATATTGCTTCATTTCTACTATTACAATTTACTTCACAGTCGTTTTATTGATTGTATTGTTTATTTATAGGAAATTTTTTTATATAGGTACTTACGTGAATAAATGATTAGAACCGTAACTTTATCAATTGAAGGTATTTTGAAAATATTATAAAGGAATTTTGTCTGAAAGTTACCTTTACCAGTATATCATTATTAGTCTGTGCCTTTACATATAAATATAATATAGTATAGATATTGTTATGGTAAACAACTGTTTAACTAACTCTATCACTTCTTCCTGCACCACCTTTTATTTGAAGATTACCTGAAACAACGTATAAAATAACAATTAAATATACATCACCAAGAATGTCTGAAAATAAAAGTATATCACGATGAGCGAATAATAAGTAACAAAAATATTAAGTACATCGAATATTATCTACAAAGACTGCTCAAATCATTGCAAATATGATGTTAAAAAAGTTTAATTCCCATTTCAATTTACATAATACTCTATCAATCTCATACCTCTCCCATTAAATTGAAACATCACGATAACGTTACAATTTTTACACTGCTCCAGTTTAAACTACCTTGAGCTAAGGCTGCGACCTATTTCTTTGGTTTTGCGAACTTACATAAGCCATCCACACTTTTCAATAAAGTAGGTAGGTATATTGTATACGTGAAAATATCCGATCATACGCCAGATTTTTACAGATTTTCAGCAAAAATAGCACTATTAGACTGTTATTAAGTGATAAACAATTTGCTTTTTGAATTATCGCCGTGTGACGTCAATATAAAAACTATTTATGTTTCGTAAATTGTGTAAACAAACACTCCGCCTCAATAGAAATAGCTAAGCACTTGCCAAAATTTTCTATGCATAAATAATATATTATGTTTCTACATTTCAGCTAAATTATTGGTTTATTTATAAATAATAAAAGATTAAGGTACAACTGTTATTATTACTCAAGCGACAGCTCAAGCCGAGGTTCGTGGTCCCCGTCAAGGGGGGACGCCCTTGTGCATGTCGCTACCAGGGTGAACCTTCAGTTCACCCCCGCGTCCGCGTTAAAATGTAGAAGCCCTTCTGGCTAACATTGAGAGACACCACACAAAAAAAAAATGTTATTATTAAAAAGATTAAAAACTATCAAGATTATTTATAAAAAAAAAATGTGTGGTTTTATGAAACCACGGTAAAAGTGAAACTGTTCGAACGGTTCCGAACACTGCTTTGTGTAGCGCTTGTCGCGTGACGGTCGGCTGCCGAGTAGGTATACCTACTCGGCAGCCGCGATACACGCGACATGCGCTACACAGGCCAAAAAGTTTGAGACGAGTAATAAATGTTTCACTTTAAAAGTTAACATCGCTGAAACATTTTAGAATATAATAACAAAAATGACGAGTGCCTCTTAATTTCTATGAAATCAGCTAAATAAGTTATAATGGCTACTTTCTTTTCCTTTTACAATATCGAGTGAACATAGCATTGTGCAATGTGCATCCCTTGCTATAATTGTCTGTCACCCTGGTTACATAATTCATTTCACTACTTGACACTATGGTCGGGCCCGATTACTTTATGACCCAAAACCGACAAAATTTACGAGTTGCTTTTCTAAGATCATCACCAGTATTAGTCACGAACGAGCGGTTTTGATCATTCGATTATTGAATTTATTTATGAGCGTACGAAATCGTTCAGGCGGAATTACGATTATCGACTTATAATTCGATTATTACCTTTTTGATAGTAATCGCAGCCATTTCTCACGAGAGGGTTGATTATAAAGAGATGCTCAGACTCAGGGATGCGTTTGATGTTTTTTAGTTAGTTGGGAAAATATGTACCTAATTTATATGTGAATAGATTATAGGGGTGCATATGGGGGTGTTTGAAGAACTCTTTAATTTTGAAGTACACTTTAACATCCCTAAGTAGCAACGTATACAGGGTGTAATCGTTAAGTGTGCACAGGCGATTATTCCGTAACTATTACAGATATCAAAAAACTTTAAACTGATATCGAAAGTACTTAACCTAATGAGTAAAATGGCCATAATAAATTTTTAAAAATAATACGAGAAATATCTAAAAAATTAACTTTAAACCCTCCCATACATTTAGTATGAGATATGAATATCCCATGTACATGGGTTGATCCAAAAGTAATGATAATCAATATTAAACAAGGTCATTACAGTTAAAATAATTATGTATTTCTCTAGATAGTCTTCTAACTAGATAATATACTTCGATATTTTTTTTCCTTAACTTAGAAAAAGAAACTTTGACTTCATCCACAAAAACCCCTCAAAATCGGCCATCACTTCGCTGTCGTCTTAAAATTTCTTTCGACGGTGTTTCTTGTGCCGAGGTAAGAGATAGAATTAACTAGCTAGATCTTACAAACAGGGTGGGTGTTCAAGCATTTTCAATGCCGATTTTTGATTGGCAGCCATCGCAACTGACGCTTTGTGATCTGGTGCGTTGTCTTGGTGAACCAACATTCAAGACCGAAGTTTGCCATGTCTCTTTTTCTTACTAACTTACCCGCAATCTTTTAATTTGGTCTGTGTAGTAAGAGCCCTGTGTAGTAGTGGCTACCTTCTTAAAATATTCCACATTTCTTCAGCGTCCCAAAAAACTACGGCTTTAATCTATCCCACTAATTTTCACTTTGAAAATCTTCACCGTCACTTTGGAAGCTCGCATCCAGGCCATTGATTGTTTCTTGGTTTCAGCATAAACATGGTGAACCCAGGTAACCCCCATGGTCACAAATCGTGACAAAAAATTATCCTGATCTCATTAAAAATTTAGAAATTCACCCTCTAAATGTCGAATCGTTGTTTCTTCTTTTCGTCGGGAAACATTCTGGCTCGCACTGTTCACATTAAAATTAATGTTAATACTTGGAAACGTGGCCTGTAGATATAATTTTTTTGTGATAACTTAGTGATTACATGAGCAAGCATAAAACATTTATTTTATATTTTTATGTGCACAGGAAATACCCAATTATCATTACTTTTGGATCAACCTATACATTTAATATGAAAGATTTTAGCTTTTTTTTTTGTTTTTTTGGTTTTCTGCTTTAATTACTTCGCAAATTTGGAGGGAAGTTCATTTAGAAACTGTAAATAGACCTCCTCATTGTATTGCACAATAAGGACGTCACTTCGAAAATCTACTATGAATACAAAATGTATGGGAAATAAATTGTATGGGAGCGTTTAATGTAACATTTTTGGTTATTTCTCGTTTTATTTTTAAAAATTTATTATGGCCATTTTACTCATTAGGTTAAGTACTTTCGATATCAGTTTAAAGTTTTTTGATATCTGCAATAGTTACGGAATAATCGCTTGTGCACACTTAACGATTACACCCTGTATACATAATATATACATCTTATATACATAATATATAAATTGGAATACGGAAAAAATAATTATTATTTACAATTATATCGTACCTATATATTCTATTTGCTACATTTCCAGTTTCTTCCAGCAAAAAGACTGTATATCCTTAAAACAATTATTATAAAAAAACATTAAACATAATATTATTATATTGAACGACATGGTCATTATCATACATTTCCTTAAATTATTCTTTAAATGAAAGGAAATACGCGACCATCCGCTTACCGTCCCTAAAGAATGCAGAATGAAGGCTATTGTATTGAGAATCAGGAAATGTGAACTCTGCCCCTATCATTGTTTGCGATATAGGATGTTATAGTGAAATTGATAATTTCTGCGGAAACTTTCCCCACTCGTATAGCTCGCTAGTTAGGAACTTTCTCTTGGCAAAACATCAACCATCATCTCTTTAAACAATATGTCCTTTTATTATGATCGTTACCTCTTTTAATGTCAAATCAATTTTCATTAAATTTCAATTGAAAGAGTTAACATATTTTGTATAAGTATAAATATTTTCATAAAATAAAATACGTTATCCTAATTTTAGATTACTATTGAGAATGATGATTGAAATTAAAAACTTGTCCCTAAACTTTTATCTATTTATTTCAAACGTAGCTTAAAAACTTTGTGGCGTGTGTCCCATTGACCCGTTGCATTTTGTTTAACTAGAACACCATATAATATATTTTATAGCGATGGGACACGTGGGTTCGGAATTACAGATTGATATCTAATAGAGTCGCCGCCAATCAACGGGGTGGTCTAAATTTATAAGACCACTGACTTTTAACGTAAATTGGGGTTATACTTATAAGTAAACCTATAACAAATTACAATTATATTGTTCTACAAATATCAAGATAGTTAGAACACTTAAAGCATCAAGTCTTTTTGCCTACCTATATTATCGTATAAAGTATAAACGCTTGTCTACATTTCCTACCCACAAAAATGTGTAAGGGAATAAAACAAACCGATATTTAAATTAATTGCATGCATTAAATTGAAGGGTTTATTGGGGTAAGTTTACCAGAACGAATTGTGACATATGGTGTGTAGAAAATTGTAGTCCTAAATATGCAGTCTACCGTAGATTGTTTTATTTTTATTTAGCATTTTTGGGTCATAACAGCTAGGTATACCTATAACTATACCCACACATACAAATTTTACACGTAGCTAAATTGTTTAAAATTTTAAACAATTTAGCTACATGTTCGTCGTATCGTACGTCGACGTATCGTTCGTCGTTCGTATGAGTAATTTATGCAAGAAGATCGCTGTCTAGGACTAGTCAAGGAGCCATTGGATTCATATAATATGTCGATGGCAATGGCAATGGCAATAGGTCGATTTCCATTAAATAACATGTTCACTTCTATTTATTTCTGCTTTCACTATGACAGAAAGTTATTGGGTATGAGCGTGATGCTTAACCATCGTCAACGTTAACATCTATGTTTAAAACCACGTATAATTGTATAATACCTAGTATTTAATTTAACTGCATCTACTTTATGATTGGTAAACAAATGTATTATGCTAAATTAAAACTTTTGTTCACTTGATACAAGTATAACATTGAAGACACAGGATATTCGTTCAAGCATGAATGACATTTCTCATTGCTAAACATCGACATCCACACATTGGAATATATAATAACTACTCCAATCCATTTGACCCATATCAGTCTATTTGTTGAATAAAATTCTGCAAAACTTAACCTATAAGTTAACAAACTACTAAAATAAAGTGGTAGCCTAGCTGAGTGCTCGTGTCTGCACTCAAAGCTTGTACCAAAGTTGATAGCGAGTCGAAAAGTTGCCGGGATAACATACAACCTCCGTAAGAGGTAAGAACGGTACAAAATTTACGAAACTGCGATATTACGCTCTATGAAATGTATGAGCTTGAGAGGAATTTGCGAAACCCGACACGAGGAGCAGAATAATGCATTGCTACGGTAAGAGGGTTATTATAATTAGATTAGTGCAATTTGTTTAGTGGTTCGTTGGCTTATAAAACTTTGTGTAGCTACAATAAAAGTTTACTTCTACAACTTTTATTCTTCCCATCTTAAGGCTTTGACGATGAGCTTTTTTATAATACTTGATTCATGACTTTATTCTTGAAAATAGGTACGTACTATTCCATATTTGTTACTCGATTATCCAAAGCAGTAGATCCGGGAAGAAATGAGTTAACACTCTTTTTCTGGTGTTATCTATTTTGTTGAAAACGACATTATTGCATATGAGCTATACAATATGTAGGTAATTGTATAGTGTGAAAGTGTCAACCAACAATCCAGTGAAGCTTAGTAACGAGACAAAGAACGTGATCCACCTCAGTGGGTCAAGACTCAACTCGATGATATTGTATTCGTTTTGTAGTTAAATTTGTACAGGTCTAGTCTTTGTATTTTATCTGGTAGTTCTTTAGGTCTGTATTTTTGATTTTATAGGGGTTATTAATAGCCAACTATTAAATCTATAGTTTTAAAAGGCTTATGTAAATATATAAGCCTTTAAAGAGGAATTATTTGATACATACCGTAAGTTGTTTGTTTTATATAAGGCGAAAATGTCAGCTAATCACCACCACTATTCGTTAATAGAAATTAATCCAGAGTGTCTGTTTAGTATGAATTTTGATCCTACAAGTTAGATAAGACAGAATATTTTCAATTTTTTCAAATCACTACCCTAACAATAAAGTTGTCGTTCGCGTCATATAAAATCAATCAATATCGGAATACAGTTTCGATATAGTTATAATGAATCAGATGCCCTCACTGGGGGGAGGGAATCGCCCTCTATTGACATTATAATGACATCGACACGTGTTCTTTGGCCCTCCACGATATAAGTTGAATTAAAGCTTAATAAGACTCGGAATTCAATGTTTGTTCACTTCCTAAGTGAAAGATAAGAGAATTAAGACAGAATTCATGAACAAAAATAACAATATAAATTTTTATTTACTTTCTGGTCACTCGTAACTTATCCTAAATGGCTAAATCTCATCCTTTCTTTCTTTGTAGATCCTTCTTTGTCCTGAAAATGTAGGCATTTGAAGAGATCTTTACACAAACTTATTTGCCGGCTATTTAACAACTTTATCAAACTCGGCTAACTAATTTTAATAAATTCAAAAATTATTAAATACATTGCATTATTTGGAAAATTATGAATTCAATTAGGTAAGACAATATCTATTATGTAATTATAAAAAGTTTATTATAGAGTTCTGAATCACACATATTTTGTGACAACTAGTTTTGCTAATGATCGTCTGAGTTTTCTAAGTGTCGTATATAAATTTTAACTGCACAACTTGTGTGACGAGGGGTAGAAAAATCAATATTGGTTGTTAGGTGAATCGATGTGTGATGGAAGCGTCGCTGGGCCGTCCGTAACGCGTGATTGCTTCTGCTACGGCTGGAAAAATACCAACCTGTGCTTTAAATGTTTTCTTTTTCTATATTGATGACAAATTATAGTATTTTAGTTATAAAAAAATCGGTAAGATATTAAATTATTAGTTAACCATAACAACTCTGTCTCCATAAATTACCATCCGCTAGAGTTTAAACTCTGCCCAGGCCTGTTATACCAAGGCATAATGTAGTGTACATTTTTATAATTTTAATTGTCTCAGTACTTTTTGAATTATCCATTACATACAAAAAAACTATATCTTTACAGTTATTGAATGTTTCTCCTAAATATTAGTAGAGATACTTTTGCTGTTCGATCTATCTTGAATGTTGACGTAGATTTTATCGATAACTGAACCGATTGCAATTGCTATCCTATTATACTATACCCATTACTAGAAAATACCATCAAAACAAAAATGACCACAACCGTTACCAGCTCATAAAATGAATTTTATTTTGCCACGTCTATTTCAGTCGCTATAATGATACCATTTGCCGGCCATGCCTATGCCCAGAAATCGTTATTACGGTACGCCCCCATAATACGAGTAATCTCACTGCCGTGGTGACACGCAAGTGTTATCGTCTAGAATCTCGCGTTATGTGACTACAAGAGCTACATAAATAACATTATATTATGTAGTTGAGAGAGAGAGAAAAAAAACGCTTTAAATAAACCCATTAAATCATTGGATTGTCACTGATCCTTGATAAATGTACGAAGTTTGATTTAAATCTGTTGTTAAAATTGTCATGTCTCGGTGTTTGCTACACTTTTCCGAGATGAATTCACCGTTTTTAATGAAATTTTGTGCGCATAGGGTCTGAGAATTGGCGAGCATATATTATTTTTCATACCCCTAAGTGGCAAGGGAGTATGGTAGGTGGGGAGGACAACGTTTGTCGGGTCATCTACTCAGAAAAATTAAGCTGACGTTTCACACGTGTTTAAATAAATGTACTTGAGTAGTGATTAGTCATAATACTAATCATCTTTATCTATCTATTATAATATGTTTTGTTATAGTCGCTTTATTAATTTATGTTTAACGAGGTCGTGTTTATTATTAGTGCAATATTTTGAGGTCACAGGTGCAAGCGTCATAAAGTGTGAGTGGGGATGTGATTTAAAACTAATATATCAGGGTTGATTTTTTTAAGGATTTTCGCAAGAACAAAATAAATTCCTACCAAAGTTTACTACTTGACTCTACATTATGTAATATAATTAAGTGATAATAATTATAAGGAAGTATTGGTACTGAAAGCTACTTCCGTTGTCTTAGGAATTATAATATGGAGAATAATTGTTTGCATCTTGCTAGGTACCACTTATCTACTAAAAAAAAATCATTGTGACATACAATAATTGTAACAAGTAAAAACTATGACCACAATATTTCCTTAACAAAAGTACCAAGAGGGATAAGCAGGATAAGCTGTGGACTTGTGGAGCTAATCCAATATAACAATGCGACCAAACAAATACTAAAATAATTTCTAATCCATCATAAAAATGACACGCCAGTCAATTTTACATTAGTTATGCGTGACAAACTCAAAGGTCACGATGATAAAAACGCTAGCGAACAAAATGTTCAAGGTAGGGGTCCAATTAAAATGTATTTAAAAGATAATCTTCATTGTCAAAGCCGGTGAAGTGTTATCTATTCATATTCAGTAATAATAAATTTTAACTTACAAGACATGAGGTCTATGACGAAGGGAGATGATTAGTCCCTGCATTTCTTAATGTATTCATATTTCATAAAAAATAATACGTACTTACCGTTTTAGAAACAGCATTCGAAGCAAAAGATGAACGCAAACAAAATAATGTTAATACGTATTATAATAAACAAAATCTCAAAGATTGGGGATTTTAGATGTGACGTCAGGCTAATAGAGACAGACGTTTTCTTTTGTGCCTAAATTTTGTAAAGGTAGGGTAAGGTTGCTCAAGTCGTACCACGGCGTTAGTCGTACCCCAACAATATCTCGTCTGATACCATTGAATTGGGCCATCTAGTGTTGTTAACGTGAACTATTTAGTCGCGCGAGCAAGCGTAAACAAGTGGTCAGGCGGTCGGCTTCGTGCAGCGAAAATAATTCAAAAAGTAAGTTTTTTATCACTTTTCATGTAAAATTAACGACTCATTCATAAGCTTTTTACGGCAGGAATGTTATCTTTATATTTTGTCTTTGTTAACAACGATTTTTAATGCTTATCTGTCAATCGTTTGGGCATACTCAAACAGGAGAAAATTTTTAGGTTGTGTTAGTAATTTTATTTTTCAACCTCAAAGATAAGTATGCTTAAGTCGTACCTGTTAAAAATTCTTTACTCGTACTTCTATTTAGGTCTAAGATTTTGTTATTCACTAAAATAATTACCAAATAATATGCTTAAGTTAATCTCAGACTGAATTATTTGTAATTTTAACTTACTTAAAATTGATCTCTTATTATTAAGAATTTTTCTATATAGTTTATTATATCTTCACTAAAGTGTATTTTCTAAGTACGACTTAGGCTGTATGTGGTACGAATTAGGCAACTAGGCGCCTTAATCGTACCGAAGGTATGTTTTTGAAAAACGTTAAAATATATATTTTAATATTACCATTGTAAGTTTCTGTGATTTTTTAATAATAGACAACTAAATAAAGATTCAGTAAATGTGGATTATTTTGTATTATTTCAATTGTCGTGAATATTATAGCATAATTTCCTTAGGGGGTACGACTTGAGCAACCTTACCCTAAATAAAATAATATAATGAGATATAGGTAAGTACATTTAAAAACGAGATGGTTAATACAAGAAAAACATCTAAGTATGAAACTTTATTTTTTATAAACAATTATAATTTGATATTCTAAAACGCAACTTGGTCATACTATTCGAGGCACAATTTGAAACAGGAATTGCGCAAAAAAAGAACACAAAAAAAATAAAGTCAATTCACTGAGGTTTGGGAACACGACCAGGGATTCAGTAAGAATTATTAAGTAGGGCATACAACCCTTGGATATTTTATTTTTATGTATTTCTTACTGGGGATGGGGCTCAACATAAAAATACACAAGGTCCTGTCATTGGCGAAATTGCAAAGGGTGACACCCAAAAATAAGAGGGTGTAGACTTAGAAACGTCTTATTTTTGCATTTTTTCTTGTTTCGTACATTTTTTGTATAAAATTGTTTGACATGTTTATAATTTGTGTGCAGTTACTTTTACGACAAGCTTTATTTTAACAAAATATGCTGATTACATTTTCGTTGGAATAGAATGCAGAGTAGTTCAATGTTGTTATAACACGAAGTAAAACAAACGAGAGGGCTGTTTTAACTCAGCGAACGAGTATCACAAATTTCAACAAGCAGTATACTGTTTGCTTCAAATACAGTCGGAAATTCCTATCAGCTTTATAGGCATTTAATTAACTTATTTTTCACAGAATCTGCATAATGGGCGTGAAATTAAACCATGTTTGATAACAAATAAAAGAGAAAGAATAGTTTTATATTTTGTTGACGAACATGGTTTTCTAGGTACTTTTGCTACAAAATAAAATCCACATACCGAAATTCGCGAAAATATGAGCATTATCAAGTCTCGAGAGAATTCTGTTATCTTTTAAAGACCCCAAAAATACCCTTCGAAATCTAAACTGTATCACGCAAAAGATTTTGACATTCAAACAATGAGCATGGGCCAAGAGCGACGTACGATCAAGAAAATGCTGGCAGCTCTATAGAAATAACAAAAGGAGATGCCGACAAAATAAATTTGACAAAACGGAGCTGACAGATGTTACTCGAGTCGCTTGTGTATTTTATAAGAAAACTGGAATCTTTATAACTAAGCTTCTGTTGACGACGAAAGAAGAAGACAATAAACTTGTGCGTATATAGTTTAATATTTAAAATTACAGAGTGCGTTTGGTAGATTAATTTTATTGAGGGAGTGTCCTGCTCAGCGGTTGCGTGGCGAGTCCAAGTAGTAGAGGACAGTGGGGTCAATCCGCGGCCAATCCCACGGCGCCGCGACGTGACGACGCGATGACGCAGTCGCAACGCTCCGTTCCGCACGATTTTGTTGCGGCAACATGCTCCCGGCCTTGGAACGTGCTGGTTCCAACGAACTGTCGACCACGAAGCGAAGAATCAGCTATCTGGTGAAGGAAGCGGACAAATTTTAGTGAACGCCCGACGCACGATGCCGTCTGCAGTACGAATGTCGGCCACTCGTGCTACTCCATCCTTCCCCGGATATGTCGCGTGGATGCGCCCCAAGCTCCACTTCAACGGCGGCAATCGGTCGTCCTTAATGAGAACGAGCGTGTTCTCCTTGAGCTCCCCCTTGTGCTGGTGCCATCTGGTTCGCGTTTGCATCTCGGAGACATACTCTTTGGACCAACGATTCCAAAAGTGCTGGCGTATTTGTTCCACCCTCTGGAACCTCGGGAGACGAAGCTCAGGCACGTCGTATAGCAGCTCAGCCGTTACAGGTGCAGTCAGCGGACGACCAACCAGGAAATGTGCAGGGCTAAGTGGAAGGAAATCATTGGGATCTGTGGAAAGATGGGTCAAAGGACGGGAGTTCAGGACAGCTTCAACCTGGGTCAATACTGTGCTAAACTCCTCGAACGTTAGATGTGCGTTACCTACTACACGTTTGAGATGGTGCTTGCAGCTTTTTACTCCAGCTTCCCACAATCCCCCGAAATGACTAGCGTAAAAAGGTATCATTTTAAAATTAATATTTTGCGAAGTTGCATATGCTTTAATTTCATCAGAACAGGTAGCTAAAAATTTTTTGAACTCATTCATGACCGACAAAATTCTTCCCATTGTCAGAAAAGATAATCACGGGTTTACCTCGCCGCGATATAAAACGTTTCAAAGCTAATAGATATGATTCCGACGATAGATCGCTAACAAGTTCCAAGTGAACCGCGCGTGTAACAAAACATATAAATAAGCATATGTACGATTGTTGCAACTTAGCACCTCTGCCTTTGCGATTCAACGTGAACACTGGGCCAGCGTAGTCGACACCACAACGTATAAACGGATAACCTGGGTCCAGACGCTCCTGCGGTAGATTCCCCATTATAGGCGCGACCGTAGTCGGTTGCAGTCGTGCGCAGCGCATGCACGAATGTACCACCTTCCTACCGAGGTTTCTGCCGCCGACCGGCCACCACATCTCTCTGAGCGTAAACAGTAGAAGCTGTGGCCCGGCGTGGAGTAAACGTTCATGCTCGAACCGAAAAAGCAAAAGTGAAAAATGATGATTAGCTGCGATTAAAATAGGAAATTTTTTATTAAAACTAAAATTTGGCGAATTTTGAATACGCCCACCTACACGAATTAAATTATTATTTGCGTCAAAAAATACATTTAATTTAGAAATTTGATTGTAGCCTGATATATTCGTTATATTTTTATTATTTTTAAGCGCATAGTAAATATCGGGAAACGATTCCTGTTGACTCAACTTTGCTAACGTTAATTCAGCACGATTTAATTCCTCGACTGATAATAAACCTGTCCACTTATTAGTTTTATTTCGCGCGTTATTAATAAAACGTAATACATAAGCAGCTGCGCGTTTAAGTCTATTATATTGTGAAAATCGAGAAAAAATAATTAAATTATCGTTTAAATTATTACTTATGTGACAACAAATATTTGTAGATTTAATTTCCGGCAAATCTGAATTAATTAATTTGGAATGTTTTAATTCGGGCAATTCAAAATGTACATTATGTAAAAATAACGGACCCTCCCACCATAAAGATGAGGAGCTAAGCGCTTCTAGACTTTGCCCGCGTGAGACTAAATCGGCTGGATTATCCTTGCCTGCGACGTGACGCCATGGATGTTCCTTGGTCAGCTCGTGAATCTCTGCCGTCCTATTTTGAACATAAGGTTTTAATAAATTAATAGGCATACCTAACCAACCTAACACGATAGTTGAATCTGTCCAAAATACAATTTTATCAAAATTTGAACGCAGTGATCCAATAAGCTTATAATATAATCGTGCACCTAACAGCGCACCACACAACTCTAATCTAGGTATAGTTGTAGGTTTAGTCGGCGCGATCTTACCCTTCGAACATATCAAGCGCACTGTGACATCAGCTGTTGCATTGATCGTACGAGCGTATGCGCAAGCTCCGTACGCGACCTGTGAAGCATCGGTAAATATATGTAGTTCGGTTCGCACTGGATCAATGCACATAACGTGACGCGGTATTCGTAAACTACTAAGAAAAGATAATCCATTTATAAACTTATCCCATATTTGCGAAATTTCGTTAGGAACCGATTCATCCCACGTCAATTTTAACAACCAACATCTTTGTAATAAATGCTTTGCGATAGTAATAAACGGACTTAATAATCCTAGCGGATCGTATATTTGTGAAGCGCACGATAAAATAATACGTTTTGTCACTACTTCACTCTTTTGTATAATTTGCGTGAAATAATAAATATAATCATCGAGACTATTCCATCCGATACCTAAAGTTTTATTGTTACAAGTTTTATTCAGTAAACATAGATCGTGTGTATGCCATTCATTAACGCTAGGCGTAATTAAATTTAAATTATGACTAAAAATCCATTTTCGTAATTTAATACATGCTGAATCTAAAAGACTACTAGTTTCTTTACAAATATTTTCTAATTCGGATATAGAATTCGATGAAACTATGAGATCGTCAACGTAAAAACAATTATTAATAGTATCGGCTACATACGGAATATTCGAGTGTTTGGCTAATTCCTTTAAACATCTACAACTTAGATACGGTGCGGATGCCGTTCCGTACGTCACGGTGTTGAGTCGGTACACCCTCAGCGGCTCTGAGGGATCATCCCGCCACAAGATCAGCTGCAGGTCACGCTGATCTTCAGCAATATTCAATTGCCTGTAAAATTTTTCAATGTCAGCGCATGCAACATACCTATTCTCGCGAAAACGTAATAAAATAGAAATCAAATCACCTTGAATAGCAGGTCCAATCATTTGTATGTCGTTTAATGATACGCCGGAACTAGACTTCATACTCGCATCAAAAACTACGCGTAATTTAGTTGTGGTGGCGTGCTCCCTAAACACACCATGATGCGGTAGGAAATAGTGCGGATTCCCATACGTATTGACGAGACTCATATGACCTAAATTAATATACTCCTGTATAAAATCAGAATACATCTTTTTATAATTAGTATTTTGCTGAAGACGTTTCTCTAACGCGTAAAAACGACGTTCAGCTTGTGCGCGTGTATTACCTAATAACTCAGGTGATTGTTTCAACGGAATTGAAACACAGAAACGACCATCGGAAAGTCGACGTGTTGTGCGAATAAAATGTTCCTCACAAGCAATATTATCTTCGCTCGATAATTGCTGTAATTTATTGCTAGGCGCGGATAATTCTTCTAATTCCCAGAAATTCCTAACTAACTTATCGAGTGAATCATCTTCCGTGGATAATGTCGAATAATTACAATTAATATGTGATAATTTTTTATTACCAGTATACGGAAAAGATTTAATTGCACCTGACACTATCCAACCTAATTTGGTGTTTTGAAGGAAAGGACCACTTTTCAGGCGCATTTTTCCTTCGGTTATTAATTCCCAAAATAAATCAGCACCGATCAGTAAATCAATAGGTTGACTTTCGTAAAAATTGGGATCAGCTAACAATAAATTGTGAGGAATATTAAATTGATTTAAATTAACCGTGGTTGTAGGCAATTTTGATGTAATTTGGGGCAAAATCAAACATTGAAAACGGGCAGTGAAGCTCCCGTCGCGCGATTTAATTTCAATGTTACAAGATTGCGAACATTGCGTAATAGAATTACCTACACCGTGAATATGTTGAGTGGACTGTAATATTCGTATATTTAATTTATTTGCAAACGATTGCGTTATAAAGGATCGCTCGCTTCCGCTATCTAGAACTGCGCGTGCGCAATAATACTCACCCGATTCATTATATACTTCAACTATCGCCGTAGACAATATGACAATCTGTTGCGAAGAATTGTCATCCTTTGTATGCATAACGGTTTGTGCGTGATTAATACATTGAAGTTGCATGTGTGCGTTATCTACTGAAACCACTGAAACGGGATGCGTATTAGTAAGCGAGGGGTGCTCGTACGTAGTTAACGTCACTGTATTTTGTTTAATTGGTGATAATTTAATTGCATCACAAAGTAAACTATTGTGCTTTTGTTCACACTTTCTACACGGACCAAAAAGACAAGTACCAACCGAATGACCTGGACGCATACAATTAATGCATAAGTTTTTATCATTTATGAAATTAACCCTATGTTGCGGGGATAAGTCAAGAAACTTCTGGCATGAATACAGCTGATGCTTTTCGTTACATAGCAAACATGACTTGTAATGGCTGCGCGACTTATTGGATTGCGATTTAGATTGTTTGTTATCCGAAACTATGTTGCAATGAATTTTGGATGATGAATTTTTATTTTGGTAAGTAGAAAATTTATTTGAGTTATTTGAAATACTAGGTTTATTGTGATTTACGGATAGTGTAGTTAATAAATCGGCTTTTTCTTTAATGAATTCTAATAAATCGTTTAGTTTAATAATTTTGTCCTTATGTAATTTATAAAATGTGTTTTTAAATTGTTCCCACTCGCGTTCAGTGGTAGGATCTAACTTTGAAACTACGATATAAATAATCAAAGTGTCCCAGTATTCCGTGGGTTCTCCTAAGATTTTAAGAATACGTAAATTTTTTAAAACTGTATCAATTAAATTGTGTAATTGAATAGCCGATTCTCTTGAGACGTTTTGAAGTGAAAATATTGCCTTAATGTGACTTTGCACTATCAAACGCGTGTTATTAAAACGGTGTAATAAAAGCTCCCATGCAACCATATAATTTTCGGATGAAAATTCTACGTTTTCTATAACGATTTTGGCATCGCCTTTTAAACTCGCCTTTAAATAATGGAATTTTTGAACCGGTGGTATTGTTTTCGAATTGTGAATTAAGGATGAAAACGTGTCGCGAAATTCTACCCAGTGTTCATGTGAACCGTCAAAGCTAGGTACAGAAATAGTCGGTAATTTTACTGAATCGTTATTAAAATTGTTACAGGTCGTATGGTCGTGCGCTAAGGAACAGTCAATGGATTTATTAACAGATCTATCCTCGGAATTATCTGGGTTTACCATGCAGTCCAGCATCGCCAGGACAACATAATATTCCCTCTCAAACTCTACGCGTGATTCTATGAGTTTATCCGTTTCTGACTCCGGGACAAGATCTTCGATTTTACTTTGTACTTGGTTGAAATCGTTCATTAAACTTTGTGCACCTGGTATACGTAATTTTAGTTCTGCCCTTTGATGTGTATCAAGATCCACGTTTTCAAAAGACGAAACATATTTCTTAAAATTCGTTAACCTGCATTTGATTAACCCCCTTTTTTTTCTCAAATCCTTAAGCTCCTTTTGCTCAGAAAGAGACATAATTACTGAAGTAAAAAGCTACAAGTACTTACGTGCCACGTGAAGCAGATTCTTCGGTTGCGTAAAGGCACGTGAGGAGGCAAGCAACACCGAAAGCTCTGGAATATACAAAGCACAGTATTACTCAGATGAAGCTTTACAGGGTTGGATAAATTAGCTGGCCGTCTTACCAAACTGCACTGTAATTTTGCGACTTCCTTGCCGATTGCGTCTCCAAAATCCAGGATGTGATCCGGTGTCGAAGGTCCAGAAATGTTGACGACGAAAGAAGAAGACAATAAACTTGTGCGTATATAGTTTAATATTTAAAATTACAGAGTGCGTTTGGTAGATTAATTTTATTGAGGGAGTGTCCTGCTCAGCGGTTGCGTGGCGAGTCCAAGTAGTAGAGGACAGTGGGGTCAATCCGCGGCCAATCCCACGGCGCCGCGACGTGACGACGCGATGACGCAGTCGCAACGCTCCGTTCCGCACGATTTTGTTGCGGCAACAGCTTCCGTATTGCAAAACCAGTTTAACGAAAATAGGCGCACCGCTAATAATAATATTTTGAAGTTCTTTCAAGTTCATGAGAAACCGTTTTAGACTGTTAGAAGTGGGAGACTTTTGACCAGTATTCAAAGATTTTGGATCGAGAGTATTAGCGACCATAAAACGAGATATTTTAGCCACAAATGAGAGACTCTTTAAAAATAATCGCATTATATTTTTTTACGATAAACGTTTTGTCGGATTTGATGTGTAGGTATAAAGCTGTCAAATTGTCAAACATTAAAAATCACGCGCATTTATTTAGTAAGTTTTGACACATGTATTCGGGGGCTTAGCTAACCCTTTCTTGACATATCAATGATGGCAACAATGGATCTATTTCTGCAACCACGCGCACGCATTCCTTGTACCTACAGCGATCGAACTCATTTTTAATTTCAACTGCCCTTACTCGTTTCTGCGATATTCCCACAGAGTATCGATTTCTCGATCTTATAACGTATTTGACACCAGCTACGAGCGCGGTCGATAGCATCAAAGATCGCTGATAGCATTCAAATGCAGAGCACGCGTTGTATGACCTAAGAAGACAGAGATTGCATTCACTGGGGATGATTTGTTACTAAGTGAATGGCAAATGAATTAATACTGTATAGCTGTTATAACATGCAAACTGCACACGATTCTTCATTGTTTTCATTACAGTGCGTGAACTTTAAATTGCAGATCCGTAAATGCAAATCCTCTGCCCTGAAGGCATCTAATTAGAACATTTGAATGGGGATGTGAAAGTAAATAGAGTATATTTTTTTTATTTCTAGGGATTTAAAGAGTTGCAATAATGTTCTATTGTTGGATGTATCCTGGGGCACTCCTTGTACAATATGTTTAGTGACGTATAAAGGATTTTGGCACCAACAGACGATTGGAAAACTGGTTCTTGGGAACAATGCTTCTGACAGGGGCTTCCGTGTGGGACGGTCAAATACAAGAAAGAATAACAAATAATTTACAAATGTTGCATTAATGAGCCATTAGCTAGATATTGTTTGTGAGGCACATAGCTCTCTGCAAACTGAATAGCATTAAAGAAAATGACAAGTTCTCTATCATTATATTTACCTATATTTATTACATCGGGCCAAGTGCACTGTTCGTAAACAAACACACAGATCGTGTTACAAATATAGCGACTTTTATTCATTTAGTGTAGACATATTTAATGATATTATTTTTCTCATAATATCAAATCTGTTTGCATCTCCTTTCGTTCGCAAGACGTTTAAAAACAAGTTTTGTATTTATCTCTACTTTGTATGAGATAAATTATCCGATTCGTAATGTATATTATTCAACAAAACAAGAATATATTATGCATGAAGCGGGCCACATAATGATCTTGCACTCGCAATGCAAATTTGTATTAGACCGTGAAATAAACAAGATGCTTTGAATAGCTTTTAAAATATATTCAACACACGTCCGAGCTACGAAACAAGTCAGGTTTCAAATGTGACAATTTTTATATTGCAATAACTACAGTGTTAAAATAATTTTTAACTTTTCTAATGAATCCGCTTTGTCACCGTGTAGAACATGAACTAGAAATAACGTCATAGTTTGTTACTTTGTTTTTGATATTTAATATATTCTGCATTAGTTTAACACTATTTTATCTTATAAATAAGAAATGCATTATGGAAAAGAATCCTAACATACCTAACTACGTATGTTCTAACAGTTTACAGTATCATTTTATATTACAAAATATGTAGAGCTAGATATTTTCAAATATCTACTTTCGCACGTTAACAGAAACGAGTAAAGTCGCACAATGGGAGTGTGCAAATTCGCAAATGACATGACCAGTGACCAGCCATTTGGCATTCACGCACACAAAGATGTTAACACACATTATATAGCCGTTCTGGTTTTCGTTATATAACCCCATATTTGTGTATCATTTCAATATTTATCGCTATTATATTTAAATATGAGTATAGCTTTTAAAGTTATGGCAAAAAACTTGTTTTTGAAACGTAAACAATCATGACTCATTTACGTGTAGGTTTGTGATTGTTCTTATAAGAATTAGGTATTGTCCAGTAATCAGTTCTAATGAGAAATAGTTATTTAAAAGGAAGTTATATTTAATGATCTAAGATTAATAAGGATCATTAAATAGTCGTTTACATAGAAACCTAATTGTTGCATTATATATTTAGGTACCTATATTGACATTGGTCATTTACCTTGGTTTTTGTGTTCTTAGATTTTGGTATATTTCTATGAGGTAAACTTTGAACAATACTTCTTGCATGACTGGACACATCTCTATCAAGAATTTAACTGTAAATTGAAGACTTGTCTAATCAGATAAACACGAATACCTACGAATTGTTAAAAGAATTGTAATAGAGGTACAGCCGCACACGTACTATAGCGTAGGTAGGCTGTGTCCATTTTGATGCGCAATCTAATTGTTTATCTCATCCAGAAACCCACTCTTAAACATAAAAATCTGGTCATTATGTGATAAACAATAAAAAATACTATAACAAATTTTACTGGTATAAAGTTAACTAATCAATTCGTATAAAATATATCAAAACAAAGTGTAGTTAATAAATATATGTAATTATAGTAGAGCCATTTTAATAGGCAACATTTGACAGTTCAACAAAATTCAACAACGTAACCTAGTAACGACGACATAGAATAACATGATATTTCGTTTTGTTGTAACTGCACATTTGCTTAACTTTTTTCAATTACGATTACATATTTATAATAATAATGACCGATGCAACTAATTTTAGGATTTGATTTTACTGATAAACCATTCTAAACATAATAAACATTTTCTTATTTAAAGAACTGACGTCGCTACAATTTTGTGTCAATAAACCTTTTTTCTTTTTAAATACCAGAGACGTTACTCTAAAAATCGAAATCTGACATCTAGAATCGAATGCATTGATTACTTGGGAATAAAAATCATCATAAATTATTGACATGTATTTCAAGTTCGATTGACAAATGTTTCAAGTCCGTATCGATTAATTCGCTTTAATCGATGTTTTTAAGCAGGTTACCACCCTGTGAAGATAAAATTGATAGACGTCAAATGTTGCCTATTAAATTGGCTCAACTATAATGCAATCAATTGTTTTTTTTTCTCATACTTCTATAACCTTGGAAAATTTCACACAACTAGTCATTACTCCGATAGCCGTGATCGTCTAGTGGTTAGGACCCTACGTTGTGGCCGTAGTAACCCAGGTTCGAATCCTGGTCACGGCAGTGTCTAACACTGTCATGGCGGAGTTATATTTTTATTTTTTATTCGATTTACATTATCCATTCATGTTTTGATGCTATAATAATGTTCTGTGTTATGTAATAACAATTTGTTTGTTTCATATTTTACTGCAATCATGTCACACAAAATAGCAAGAAGTCCTCATAATTAGTAAAAAATGCATGAAAATTGAAAAGTCATTATAGAAAGCACTTACTATTCATTATTCAATATTTAATATTTATTAATATTAAGGGTTTAGAAGCTGAAGATGCTAGATTAATTATTAATCAATAATGTGCCATGAAAATTATGCTTTTGAAGTATTTGTTTTCATATTTTTATTATTATACTGTATTGATAGAAAAAAAACCGGCCAAGTGCGAGTCGGGCTCGCGCACAAAGGGTTCCGTAGCAGCAAATATAATAAATTACAGTTAAATCAACCTATCTCAAAAACTATAAGAGATACTTTGATCAAACCAAAAATCGTTGAAAGAGTTAATTAGCATGCATCACCTCTATTTTTTTTAGAATTTTATACCCCGTAGTTATAAAAATAGAGGGGGGGGGACATACTTTTTACGACTTTGAGAGCTGATATCTCAAAAACCGTTCACTTTAAGAAAAATGTTTTTTAGAAAACTTTATATCATTTTAAAAGACCTTTCCATTGATACCCCACACGGGTATGTACATCGAAAAAAAAAATTTCATCCCTCAGTTACATGTATGGGGGGCCCCACCCCCAATTCTTTTTTTTACTATTTAGTGTCATATTTTTGTAGCGGTTCATACAACACATATTCCCATCAAATTTCATCACTGTAGTACTTATAGTTTCCGAGTAAATCGGCTGTGACAGACGGACAGACGGACAGACGGACAGACGGACATGACGAAACTATAAGGGTTCCGTTTTTGCCATTTTGGCTACGGAACCCTAAAAAATAGAAAAAGTAGGTATATTTTGTTGATAAATTATCAAAATATAGTACTTTGGTGCCATCTATGTGCAGTGTATGGTAGCACTATCATGTTTAATATGATGTCAGTGTTGAAGAATATTTCCATAGAGGGCGCTTTTAAGATAACGCCATCTATTGACAGATTGTTGAAGCTTTACGTTACAGAAGTAAACACCGCCATCTAGTGAGAATTTTATAACACTGAAATATAAATATTTCAGTGTTATAAATATTTTTTTTATAATATTATGTCGCGGTGTATATATCTTTATAGTTACTCGGAAATACATAATTATTTTATTTAAAATTTCTCTATAAAGAAGGTCTGGACGAAATAAATAACTTTTAAAAATTAGCATTTATAAAAACAATATGTTTCTACTTAACTATGTAGTTACTTACTTGAGTAACTCAATGGTACCTATTTAGTATTTACTAAGATATTATCAAAAATTATGTTAAACGAATTCGATACAAAAAAAACAGTTAAATAGCGTTGGAAACAAATCTATCAATCTTTGAAATCCTCCTAAATTGATACTATGTTGCCAAAACTAAAAAAAGAACCAGCAAGAAAAAATTACGAAAGTGAGGCTTGTGGATAAAAGCTTCTCAAAACATATCGACTAATTGTAACCCATCTGATATACTATCGCAAAGCCTGCATTACCGCAACGAATTGCAAAACTTTACCGCCGAGGGAGATAAGCGAAAACTGATAAGATAAGATTTGGTTAAGCTTGTATGTAATTTATTATAATACAAAATCGCATACAACATTATTTAGATACTTCATACATTTAACTTTTTAACTAATACCTAACATATAGAAAGAAAGTCAGAAAGAGAATCAAAGTTGAAAAAAAAAATATAGATGTACAATTCTCATAGAACATTATTTAGTAACAACAAACGTTATTCTTATCTTTCTATTAACTTTTAAACCAATAACATAAATAAATAAAAGTTTCAACTGAAAAAGTAGTTCATAAAAACTTCATAAATAACACATGCGACGCGATATATCATTCATTTTCATTCCCAACTCTGTCTAGACTGTTACATATTATCATTCCATGTTTTTGTTCAGTCGTTCTGCTGTTATAGTAAGTTCTAAATACTGTGTGGAATACTTCTGTTTTAAAAGGACGGTAATTATCTATAAGTAAGTAAGTTAAATTCATGTTAACGCTTGTGTTTCAGCTGTGGTCACATAATATTATATAACTGGATATAAAAATAATATTTGTACAGATATTTAATAAGTACGCGCTTATAACTATTCAATACAGGATTACATGATTGTATGATGAGTAATTGCCCCTCTAGCTTTTAATTTAATCGATTGCTTATTAGTTTTAAAAGCTCAAAGCGTCTTTTTTAAATTCGATGCCCCTGCTAAATAGAGATTAGACATCTGATTTTGTAGCTGTAGTAGATAATGATTACGTTCGTAATTGGTATGGACAAGACGATTTATTAACAGGTAAAGCTTTTAAATTCTAGGGAAGCTTTTAGAGAGCGTTATCTTCAAGCGTCAATGCTGAAGTACCAATACAAACAAGCTCAAAGTTAATTATTATTTTCGTAGAAGTAATAATAAAATATTTTATTTTTGATTTGTAGTCTTCATATTACAATCTACACATGTATTAGCAAGCACTACAATGTTATGGTAAATTTATCTTCATAAAATGTAGCAAATTAACAAACCGTCATTAACAAAATTCATCGTGGAATGAAAAAAGATAAAAACAAATATTTATCTTTTTTACATAGATACTTACTTCAGACTTTATTGTTTTTAATTAACTTAAGCAAACCCGTAAACGTTCATATAAATGTAAAACGGGAACATTGTTTTATCTTAATATGTTTACCGAATCTGTACAAATTCAAACCAAAAATGAATATTGTTATTTACGGATGGTTTTATAAAACAAAAATACCAAGTATCGTCTTTATTTGTTTTCTCTTTATTTATATTACGGATTATTATTTTCAATTTGTATAATCTATAAATATCTTTTTATATGCGTATTTTTAAAGTATTTTAACAATGATTGTAGTGAAAAATTGAGAAATGAATAAAGGATAAAGAAGAGTTTGATATAATATGAAAATCCTCACACATTGTATGGAACGTGATACAGTGTGACCTATAAGAGGTTTAGTAGCTTTGTTCGCGAGATACCGAGAGAAATCTGTTTACATTTTCAGGGAATGGGAGTGGTGATGTCTCATATACTAAGAATCCAAAGAGCGAGATGCGAAGAAAGTGCATGAATTAGGTTTGGCAATTAATGCGCATGTTATCATTAGAGCTATAGAGCTCTAGCGTCTACATCTAAAACATCATATTCCTGGAACTGAAAAGTACAAAGACACGCGACGTTTAAACGTATGTATATTAATATAATTCACCAACGTAATAGTTTATGCCGAGGGCATAAATTATCTGGTGAATCCTAGATGAAAATACTTTGATAGATCTCCCGCAACACTGTGGTAAAACCCGCAAGCTTTCCCCAATATTGAAACGTATACAAGACAATAGAAGGTGAAATTTATGTAGAATACCCAACTTTGGTTACATAACATTATTCTATTACGAAGTTTGGTTTTGATACAAACTTTTGCGGAGCAAACTGTGTAGTTATTTCGATACATTGCTTATTTTTCATTACGTAACTTGAAGATCTTATACGTATATTGATCTATGCTTATCAAACGAAAATTTGTTAATTACTTATATCTTCAGTAATTTTAAAGTTATGTAATTATTTAATGTATGTGAAGAGTAAATGCCAAGATAGATGTATAAGTATCCTGTGATGATATTGGTTTAATAAATGGTCTACAAAATATATCATTGACAACATTTCAACGATCTTGATAACCGTGCCTGCAAAAGATAAGCAATTTGATCTTGTAAACTGTTTAACAAATACGATAGAATTAACTTGATACGTACACAATGTACCGCAGTTTCCAAAGAACAGGTGATTAAAGTGGTATACAACGAGCGACAAGCCCTCACGTCAAAAGCTCTCGGCGTCTGTTAGAGGTTGCAACTTGCAAGTTCCTTTGAGTATCGTTTAGGAATTTTCGTCTCATACCCTTTGTTCGGATATTGCGAGTAAACGCTTGTAAAATGTTTTTACTTTTATTAGTTTTTACCTACGTTATACCAGCTAACGTTGGAGGCAAACATTTTGACGGCGCTAGTTGGAATATGTAACAGAGTTGTGTTATGTGGAACGAGCTTAGTAAACTTAATACTATTCATCAAATATTTCGTTATGAGAGTCTCAGGTATTTTATTCGATTATATATTTTAGATGTTTCGCATGACATAATATTTTTAGGGATATTATCTACTAACTGCAGTTATGTCGGCAAATGTTTTTAATGATTCGTGTGCGCTTTTCATTATTATTGGATCACAATACGTAATGAATTTATCTTATATACATTTTTTTTTTGCGTGGAAAAGGTCGCGAAATTGTTTTTTTTTTTTTTAAGTTTAACCTGAAGTTTCAGTGTAATAGCTTGAACTTTTACAAGACAAGACGC
Organism: Colias eurytheme; assembly: GCF_061535395.1. NCBI lineage: Eukaryota > Metazoa > Arthropoda > Insecta > Lepidoptera > Pieridae > Colias > Colias eurytheme. Next base: position 7,623,355 of record NC_142989.1, on the reverse strand, counting down.
TCAAGAAGCACCCTTACATCATTATATTTAAGTGCTAAAAGGTACTTAGAGTAAAATTTTAAACTTGGACAATGATGAACTTACCTTACATCATATTATTACTGTCTTCGTAAGTACCTACATCATTTTTCCCAACTTGACCTAAATATATAATGCATTTAAAACTATACTGAAGTATTTAAGATATTAACGTCACAAAACATTAAATAACGAGATACAATTAAACATACTTTCCTCATGACTCCTGCTCATTGAATAACTATCTACATCGTGTCCTAAAGATATTTGAAAATCCAAATACCATTCTCTAAGACCATTTCTGTATTCGACAGAATAATCAGTCGTAATTAATGACCCATGTTGTCCGAGCCTAATAGCAACGTATAACAACGTAAAGTGTCAACTATATCTCAATATTCACGTCTCGAGAGTCCCTCTGAATAAATATAGTCGTGCCTGAATGATAGATGGTGTGGAGTCGAGACAAAGTCTACGATACGCTATTTGCCTCCACATTTACTTGGCGCTTATATCTATATGGAGATGTAACAACCATGTTTTATGTTGCATACATATTACATCGTTGAAGTGAAATATATTGACCTGTATTTAGTTTAACAAGTTTACTTATATGATTCGCTGAGAAAAAAAAGTTTTTCTCTTATCTAAAATTGTTTGAGCAAAATATTGTAGTTAAGTATTTAATATCTGTCATAATGACTACCATAATAACACAATTATAACAACACTTGAGTAGGAAAAAATGTTGTGTGGTTTTATGAAACCACGGTAAAAGTGAAACTGTTCGAACGGTTCCGAACACTGCTTTGTGTAGCGCATGTCGCGTGACGGTCGGCTGCCGAGTAGGTATACCTACTCGGCAGCCGCGGCGACATGCGCTACACAGACCAAAAAGTTTGAGACGATGTAATAAAAGTTTCACTTTAAAAATATAATACCAGTTGGCCGAAATAATAATAGGTACATCGTTTGAATTTTGTTGTAACAGCTCTATATAAATCCTCTTCATAATAAAGGGACCCTGTCTACGTGTTCGGGAGCATTTGTTTTATTCAACAAACGATAGTGTAGCGTCAAATAAATCCACATTATAATCCATTTATTATAATAATATGCAGTGAAGTGAAAACCTAAATATTGTGTTTAGAACTCGAATAAATCGAATACAATATTATTTTAGATTCGTATTTAAATGGGTATAGGTACACTAAAAATTAAAGTATGTATGTTGCTTACATTTTAAGACCCCACGAAAAGAAATGTAATACACGTATAATTTCGGCGCATAGCTGATCATAATTTTTAAGTTGTTTTTTGTTTCAGAACTACAAGCTTCACCTTGAACAAGTTTATTAAGATTATTTTTCCGACCCAAATATCGACCAATAGAATTGCACCATTCGACGTCACGTGGTACAACCTACATGATATTATACTGATTATTTTTCCGACCCAAATATCGACCAATAGAATTGCACCATTCGACGTCACATGGTACAACCTACATGGTTTATACTGATAATTTTTTGAAAATTTTCTCTGGTCAAACGTCAAACTGACAGGTTGAATTCAATTGTGAAATTATTGGCCGACATTTGGGACGGAAAAATAATCCCCCGAATACCACACGAGCTTCAAAATTATCTGGCATTTCCCTCAAGGTTCCCTGCAAACAAATAAAGTCGTCAAGTTTTTCAGGAAAAATCACTCGCGCTTCGCGCTCGTGATTTTTTAACCTTGAATAAAAAATTGACTCCTTCATTTGTTTCCAACGAACCTATCGGAAAATACCCGATAATTTTGAAGCTCTTGTGGTATTATAAGTGATAATAATTTTTTGAAAATTTTCTCTGGTAGTTGACGTCAAACTGACAGGTTGAATTCAATTGTGAAATTATTGACCGACATTTGGGACGGAAAAATAATCCCCCGAATACCACACGAGCTTCAAAATTATCTGGCTCTTGTGGTATTATAAGTGATTAATTTAAATTTTGTGTTCTTTTATGTTTACTTTTATACTAATTCAAATATGAATCTATCCTAATTTTAATCGAACTTAAATTTACGTGAGCTCAGAAGTTAAATCCTAAGGCATAAGGTATCGACTACCTATAGTTTTAAGGCTTTTAAAATATTTAAATTTACATTTTAAATATTTTAAAGCTCTCTTGTTTTTGATTCAAGTTTTGGAATTTTCTGTCTGTTCATGATAGCTACTGTATTGTGGTTATTTTTGTGTAATAGGAGATCTTTTCTCATGAGAAAAGCAATGTTATTTAATTATCTAACTTTGATATTTCATATATGACTAAATTACATGATGAGTAGTTGTTGTACAAAAATAGACAAAAATATTATTATAGTAAATGATATTCGTGTGTACATTTATCTAGAATCTAGATAGTTAGTTAAAGGTACAACATACAGTATAAGCATTGGAGCAATAAGTTACAATGCAGATGTGTTCATTATGAAATATGATTTTGACTCCAGAGCTAATAGAAACCGGGAAATCAGAAACACAGTTGAGGTTATTAATTGATGTTGTTTCAAGTCAGATATTTATAATATCAAACACTTACTATTAAAAGTAGTACTTTAAATTTCAACGTTGAACTAACTTTGCATTTTTAATATCTCATTAATGTAATTTCGCGTTAGTAATTTTGGTACTGAAGCTGTTTAGTCCCGCTTTTATTTAACCTGCACCCCCAGCAAGGGCAATGCCCTTTGTCTCATTATTGGGTGGCTTACCTTGTAATCCTCGGGGTATAGTGCTGTATATTATAGCTACCTGAGCGTAACATTTTCTGAAATTTAAGCTTCTATTAAAATATTAGCAAATAGCTGTGTACCTTGACGAAGTCCAAAAAATAACCTTTGCTATAAAAAATATCAATACGTATGCTGAAGATTACATTCTACACACATTCTGTTTCTATGGTAAGTATACCTCTATATATAAGAATGATTCGATACGTTTAAGTACTCGGTTCTTAATAAAATTCTATTGAGCGGCATTTACCACAGTTTTTTCTGATCAATAACTATCTCCCTAGCTGGATGTTTATCTACTAGATCTATATTTCACAATGCGCAACAATAAGGAGGTTTTTTCAATCTTGTTGTATTGATTTCTTTGAGCGATACTCTAGGTTTTAGTAAAAGTAAAAATAAACGATCCATTTTGTACTTTATTAACCGACTTAAAATAAGTTCTTTACCGTATTTTCATGTGCCATAACTTTTTACTATGTGCACCGATTGTGATTCTATTTAAGCTGGTGCTGGTATCACGAATGGACTTTGGATTACGTACATAAAGGTTTGCAAACCACAGTATGCGTATTTTCCTGTATTTTGATTTAATTGATGATGTTTTCATTTTTATAAATAAAAAAAAAACCTAAAATTATTAGTAAGTAGAAATTGTAACTAATCTTTTAACTATCTATTTCATAGTTAGATAAAATGTTTGTATTGCTTGACTATTAAATCTAAAGCCCGTTTTATGTAATACCGACTACAAGGAACTCAATATTGTCGCTATGAAAGCATTCAAGCTCCTGTATTTATTATATCACCGAGAAACCTTATCAAAACGCACAATTATTCACCTGGCTTACTATGAAAAGGGAATTTTCACAAAAGCTATTCAGCTCAAAATTACAGTAAATTTTCAATGTGGAAAAATGGATGCTGGAGTGGATTAATAATTTATTATTATAGCATGAGTGTGCGTAAACTCATAGCGCACACGACTTCTCTGAGTTTCACGAATTCAATGTGAATTCAAAATATTATCGAATATTTAATCTGTATCAATTAAAATCCAAATTAAAAAAAAATATACTCACACGCGCAATTCTTGAATTTTTTCTTAATTTTAAATTTCGAAAACTACGTTTCATTGACCAATAAAATTAAAATAAAAAAATTGGAGCGCGCATTTCTTCTTTTAAATTTCGAATACGTTCCATAGACAGCATATTCCAAACATATCCCATACAATATCTGTAGAGCAAATTCGATGAGTCCTATACGTATCCAATCAACTCTCTCTGAGGGCACAAAGCTATCTGCTGAATTAACTTGATGCAATTACGGACAACATCCAGCATAATACCTGTATGTGTTTAAGTTATATTATTGCCTATTAGAGCAGGCTCCAAGGAGATGTTCGTTTGCAAAAATCGCGGACCTAAATCTGACTTCTGATATATATTGTATAGATCCCAGACATCCTATAGACAGATGTTGCCAACCAGTTTTGTGGTCCCCCTGCCCGCACCCCGGTAATTAAATATGGCATACAAAGAAAAAAATAAAAATTTCCAAAACATGCCGTGTGGGGTATCAAATGAAAGAGCTTATTGAGTAGATCACGAATATATAGCATACTATATACATTTCTTACACTTTCTCTAAGATTTTTTAGAAAATTTACGAAAATGGTCCATTTTTGAGTTAACTTTAAACCACTATAGATTGAAAACTCATGAATATATTTTTTAAATTATTATTTTAAATAATTACCAATAGTCCATTGTTTATAATTCAATAGTTCGTAATATAATATAAGTGAGCTATGTGGTGGATTTGATGAAAATAACTATATACTATATGAACTTGAAAATATACTCGCCATCTTTCAATGCTCCCCCCACTCCCCCATGCAACTATTTCACTGTACGAAATATTGAATCGTAAACAATGGACTATTGTTAATTATTTAAAATAATAATTTAAAAAATATATTCATGAGTTTTCAATCTATAGTGGTTTAAAGTTAACTCAAAAATGGACCATTTTCGTAAATTTTCTAAAAAATCTTAGAGAAAGTGTAAGAAATGTATATAGTATGCTATATATTCGTGATCTACTCAATAAGTTCTTTCATTTGATACCCCACACGGCATGTTTTGGAAATTTTTATTTTTTTCTTTGTATGCCATATTTAATTACCGGGGTGCGGGCAGGGGGACCACAAAACTGGTTGGCAACATCTGTCTATAGGATGTCTGGGATCTATACAATATATATCAGAAGTCAGATTTAGGTCCGCGATTTTTGCAAACGAAACTCCACTGAGAGTCCGGTCTATATGTCATATTTGTGTAGTGGACCAATTTTACTCACGAAAGAGCAAAATAATTTGTTATGACTTCCGGGATATGAATATGACTGTTTTGTAAGAAATAAGAAAATTCAAGGAACAATCATTTCAGTAGATGATTTATGAATAATGTTGTATTTATTTCAATATTATTATTCTGTAAATTTTATATTATCTCTAATAGAGAGTTTATATTTTAAATCTATGTCATGAATTCATTCTATATCTATGCTATAAAAGTATAAACCAAATCAACGGCCATGGACATAAACAATGTCGTAAAAAATGAATCGCTTATATGCAAATGACCGTATCTATCGATCTTCGATAAAATAATAATTATGAGCCGCCGTTAGCATGTAACGTTAGCAATTATTGTAGATGTTTACAAATTGCTTTAGAGATAAATTCCACGTTTTTATATGTGCTAATATTATTTATTATCTTCTTCTTTCTATCCGCTAATTGCATGTGCACGTGGTTTGCCGCTTTATGCTTTTTGTTATCTTTCTTGTATTTGCGCGAAAATTAAGGCATTTTAACCCATTGACCACCGAGCGCCCCGATCGGGGCGCGACACAATAGATTATCTATTGTGTCTGTGATTCCGGGGACTGATGGATAAGATGATAGTTGAATATCTATATTACGACGCTGTCCTTGAGAGTACGGGTCAGGCATGTATCATTTATTTCATTGATCGATTTCCTTTACGTACAAGGACGTAGTATGGTAAACAATAACGGTCTTACTAATAAAATGTTACCCATTCGCTTTGCAATGTTCAAATTAGTTATTGCAATAACCTGTCTTGTTTTTATAATTGACGTTTCAAGTGAGCAAGAGCAGGACACAGCTATGGTAGAAAATGGTAGAAATTTAATATATTTTATCCATTGTTTAACTTTTTATCAGTAAGGCCGTTAGAATGTTATGTTCCTTAACGTTCGGGGCATTTTAATCAGAGGAGATCATAACTAGAACTATCATTCTATCAAATTCCTGTATTTATTCCCAAAGGTTTTGAGCGAGTAAATAATGCTTCTGAATCAAATTTTAGTAATATATCTTGTATAAGAATAAACTGTATAGAATACCTACAATAAAATAAAGATATTATACAGTTAAAAAAAAACTCACAATAGATTACTGACTGTTGATGATCCAAACAAGAAATAAGTTACATAAAGGAGCATGTAATATATAGTCAAACATGTTGTACGATAGCCCCTACATGGATGAATAGGCCTCACCGCTGTGTGCAACATCTAAACGCAATTTTACACCCCCGTAGAGGTTATCAAAATTCACAGCATGTCCTTCATTGAGAGCCTTTTCCAACGAAACACACGATTCTGGAGAAACATGGTTTTACGCTTAAAACACGCCAAAACGTAACTCTAGTAAATAATAAATAAAATACCAACATCAATTTTAAAAATTGTTAAAATCGTCTGACATATACACGGAAAATTGAAGTTCAATCTAACAATTTAACGGTTGTATAGTGTTAAAAAAAAAACAATTTCTGCTCTTTGTTACAACTGAATTATATGGCAAGTGCCTCAGCGTGTGCCTATTTCGCTTGTCATCCCATTATAATAGCAATTTTTAAACGAAGCGTAAAAAATGATGCGCAACTATTACACGAAGCATTCAGTTAAATATATTTGGGTCACTGCTGCATTCTATTATACAATGGGCGGCTGAGTTTTTGTTCCGAAAACCACGGCGTGTATTTCCAAATACAGTTTAGCGTTTGCAACAATGAGTGGTGTCCGAACATCCCCTCTCCGTCCCTATTGTCGGGATTTTTACCGGGACATCTCGTCTGAGCGGAATTCAGAACCGTAATAAGACATGAACGTGAGGCGATTCGCTTTTAGTGACATTTAGATATGCCGCATATTTCAAAATACAAGAAGTTCAAATAATAGAAAATATTTTTTAAAAAGCTTTGATTTTTTTCAATAGATAAGTGAAAAAACCATAGCTCACAAGAAATACAATAATTTCACACGATTCATTTCTACTATCATATATTTTCGTCAGCTCAGTGAAACAAAAACAAAGTAAGCCCTTCAGTCTCGCCTGTCAGTCTTGTTCACAGAGCAAGGGAAAAACAACGCAATTTCCATCGAACTCTCTTCACTTGCACTAAATTATTTAAGCCGCCATTCATTCACGGTTTGCGAAGGCTTCCCTTTGGCGAAGAGACCCAAGATACTCTTCACAAAGCTCGCAATTATACCGTCCCAAACATCTGTGGGACTTGGAAAGATAACGAAGAGACGATTAAAAATACAACAATGGAGATCTTGGTAATATGTCCCTATTTTGTTTTAGACGGGACCTTTCGTGTGACATTCGTAATTAAAAATAAATACGTCCCAGGAAAAGGACCTAATTGGACACTAACTTATTTTTTCTCCTTTGAACATTTTCCCATTTATTCGAGTAATTTTGGTTGGTTCTTTCCAATATTGGTACAACCTTCTTCGAGAATTTCCTCTGATTTTAATAGATCCTCTGAAATGTTTGCTTGAATCAATATTCGAGGATTTTAGATAAACACAATTTAAAAATTCTAAATTCGGTATAGGTAGCGATAATATTTAGTCGTAAATATAAACGAGGTGTACAAATAGAATGACAAATAGGTACATAATTATAATATTAAATGAAGTCTATAAGGTCTAACAGGAGCATGTTGCATCCCAATATCAATAAAAATATACGGTAAAATTCATAAAAAAGTATGTTATATAATAATTTTACGAGAGCATGTGCAAGCTCGTTGAACAAGCGGTTATTACATGTCACGACAACTTGTTTCCGTTGATTGGCGGTTAGTTTGAGTTGCAGAGGAAAATTCAATTAATTCAGTACTACCAGTATAGGTACCATATTTGTGTGACGTCAGAATTACTGAAAGAAATACCAATTTTTTTGTGAAAAATAAATTGCACGAAATGATGTCATTTTTTCCTAGTTATTAAACGTCTATCCAAGATAGAAACAGCTTACTAGTACTTAATAGTTAATACCAATAAATACAGGAAAAAAAATGCACGAAAAAAATGCTCAATTTAAAAATTGGTTACCCATCGGATCGTATGTAAATAACATAGATTGTAGCTGTCTAGCATTTCCGATGTCGGACAATGCAAGACAGCTATATAAGCTAGGTAATGTGTATTTAAATCAGAGCTAATTACATGTTTTTGAGGACATACGGAGCGACATAATCGACTTCCGACTAAGCTCCTTAAATAAAGATAAAAAAAAAAAAAAAAAAACATAGATTGTAGTCAATTTCTTGAATTGATTAGTCTAACGGTGTTTATCATTTACTACGTACATGCTACACAACACATCAATCTTGTTTTTCACGTCGAGGGCACACCACGCCGACTTTACCGTAAAATCATATTTGCCGTCAAGCGCCGCTGCCCCTTCCGACGAATGCAAATATCTAGCTGGCAGGCCTCTCCTTTGGGATATTGTGCTACTTCGAATGCTGAATGGTACTTGGTTAAACTATTTTATGTTTACACTATGTAACACAACAATGATGGTTTTATACCTGAGAGTGTCCTAAATTACGCGGATTACCTCTGTTAAAACTCACTCTCGTTGATAAACAAAGATATTTCTAATGCTTACGAAGAGAAAGAAGAACTTTCTTACATTGCACTTCGCGGTAAGCATTTACAATATTTTCTCTTTATTAAAAACAATATACCGTGGCATTGTCCTTTAAATCTCCTTTAAGAACTCTGCAGTAGCAGGTGCAGTACAAGGATTGGTACTCATAAATTGCGAACTTCATAATAGCAACCCTCGTTTTCCAATTTCGCATACATTTTTACCGTAGGACATTTTGTTACGGAGATACGCACCGTATTTTCTCTAAATTAAAGCAATTACTTCCCGCTGATCCAATTTGAATTACGGCTGTGTCATAAATTATTTTACGACGATCGTTGAAAGAAGTATGCGGCGTCATAAAATAGAGTTATAGTGGTTTGTGACACACTAAATTAGCAAAGTAAAAAAGTGTTATTTGTAACGACTCTTTCTTTAAAATAAATAAGTTTTAATACTACTTATAAATTTTTTTAACCATACGATATACAAGTGTCTAGTCATAAAAATATGTCATCATTTATAAATGTTATTATAGTTTTACTGAGTTAAAAAATACTCTTAAAATTTAAAAAAATAATTAAAAAGTTCCTTGGTTGGCAGAGTTTATTTTTTGACAGGCAGAGTTTATGCTAAAAAGTAATAAAAACCGAAACATGCATAAAATATCGGTTAATATCTCCAATAGAAAAGCAATCACGCCTTAGTGGACATAATATTTTAATTATATCGGAGTAACAGCTTCCGATTCAAGAAGTTCCTGCATAAAAAGTTCGTAATGGGCTATTAGGCGTTTATTACCCAGTAATGCGTATGTAAGGAATTTTTGGCTATTAGCCCAAATTTCTCTCTTCTGATTCAGCTTTAAATTTTACATTATGATAAAAACACTTTTACAGATGCAATAAAATTAAATTGCTTTAAAAATAAACTTACATCTTACGATCTTGGGATCTGGATTAGAAGATAGTGACATCAAATTATAATATGTAAGTTGTAACGTATAACGTATACTTAAAGGTTTTTTACGTTTTAACCGATGTTTCATTGTTTATTTACTTCAAGATTACTAGGTACTAATACTACTAATACTAATAGAGCTATAGTTGTTTGAAACAAACTAAATTAGCAAAGAAAAAAAGTGTTATTTGTACGTAACAATTGACTTCTTAATAAAAATAATAATTATTATATTCCAGGAATCAAAACTTCATCTTCCTTATCAAGATCAACATACTATGATAGGTAGTATAAGTTGTATTCTAATAAAATTCAAAATATATAAGTTTGCAATATTATTAGAGCTTAATATAATACCGTACATTGTTATCAAACTTTATAACGAGCTATACTGACTGCGGTTACGTGCTTCGAACCAAATATTATATTATAATATACAATAGAAAAGCGAAAACTATTTTCTCGACAATGCATTCAAGTTATTATATGTAAGAACCGAAGAAAAAGTAAATGCCCTATATTTTAATTAAATAAGGTAAGGTACATGCAGTATGCAGCAGGTATATGCATACCTGTGTAATATGAATTAAATTCTAATTCAATTGTACGATTGACTTTGGTGTATTTGAAAATTAAACAAATAAAAAAAAAACCTGACTCTTTTTATTAAGCTATAAAACAAGTACTACAGTCTTTTTAGATTAAAAAAAATCTCTTTAAGTAATTTCGTTATTGACACTGAATCCAAAGTGTAAAACTCGCACACTTCTCGTACGTTTAGTAAACACACCACAATAAACCCTTATTAAATCCAAATGAAATAGCGTCAATAAAAATCGCGTTCAGCAAAATACAATATGATAATTTACTACAGACGGGCTCCATTGGAAGATATTGCTGGAAAATGGGGAACACAAAAACGTAAAAAAGAACGCACCGGCGGAAATAATGCATTGTAAAGGGTTCCGTGTCAATTTGTTGTTTATGAAATCGGGGAGTTAAGCGCGTTGCGGTGATAAGATAAAAGGGTTCTATGGGATATTTTATGGGTAAGGGATATGGTACAGTATAGCTTTATTCATTTCGACATATTGTAATCATGATCCTTTTACGCGTGATATCTATGAATGAGATTAGCTTTTACTTATATTATAATAGCATCTGCTGTTCTGCTTTTCTTCGAGTCCATTTTGGAATAACTAGCGTATATGACATTACAATATGTAATATATTATTATTATGAACATCCAAATTAATATGTAGAGTGTAATATTAGTATGGTAACTAATAATTATTGTTCATAGGTACCCTGCGCATAAATAAAACGTTTTAAATTGGTTAGTATAAGAATAAAAAAGTAGATCATTTATATAGATTATAAAATATAAACAAATATGAATAAGGAATAAACTGTTTATAAATCACGATGAAAATAAACAACTTCATTGCTATTCAACCTCTAAATTGCTTAACGCTGCTTTGATATCAAATTCGAAAAGAAAAACATAACGATAAAATTAATAATAGTCCACAGCTAAAATAAGATTATTATTTGCTCTTTGATCCCTGTTTATACAATTTCATAAATAATTTAATTAAATGTATTCGTACAAAGGACTACAATCTACGCCGTGGGTTATGATCATTCAAACGGAATAAACAATGGACTACGGGCAACCATTTTTATAATAAACCCTTTTATGTAAAATCCGCTGCACCCGTTTATTCATAGCATAGTAGGTAATATTACAATGTTGTGAATTATTCCAAGTATAATTTATGGAATCTGTTTAACTAAGTTTTACTAATTGACGCGCTTCATTACGATTTGTGTTGACTGAGTGTCCCTCATTAATTAGAATTATGGTTTAACCTTTTCAGTTATTATTTCGAATCGTAAAAATTTAAAACCACATTTAAAATAAAGAAGTTTAGTTAGACATTATGCGGAAAAGGCCCCAAATCAGCCTTTATCGGACAAATATCGGCCAAATCGGACCAGTAGTTCCCGAGATTAGCGCGTTCAAAAAAAAAAAACAAACAAACAAACTCTTCAGCTTTATAATATTAGTATAGATTTATTATTTTCTAGTAAAAATTATATAAATAACAAAAACAATTAATGCTCTATATTATCAAAAGCATTGTGTGATTAAAATCGATTAGGTGGAATATTAAATACCAAACATTACCTATGATAGAGTGAAATAGAATCTGTATTTGGTCATTTTCCGAATATTACAAAACCTACGTGGAACCCATTGTTTTGATTAGTTCCGACTAGACTTTTTGCTACAAATATACGTTCTATTGTGTTGCGTAACAAAATGTTTTAACGATAAAATCAACCTACATTCTCAATAAGTTACATAAAAAATAATATCTTCAGTTAACTACATATCAATAAAAACATAATTTTTTTTGGTAAATAACATATTTACCTGTTGTAAGACACAATCCCATAAATTACCGTGGATTAAATAAAGAATTCCTTGTGTTCCACTACAACATCAAAGCTAGTACCATAAACATTTATTAATTTTCAATCATGGAACCCCAAAGGTAGCCAAAGCGACAGCATCCCCAACTTGTAATAGGATTATTATGCGGAAACGGTCGTCTAATGGGCTCCCTTCACAATGGGCAGCGTTGGCCCAACAAATGATCGTCGATGTTTGCCGCCATTACGGCGATTATGAATACACATCTACCTACAATGACGGCCGATCGTGACTGCCTCTTCTCGCCCAACGCTGCCCATTGTGAACCGGGCCCATAAGCAGATTTTGTATTTCAAGCGTCCATTATTTCCTATCGCCGGCTATTCGATATGCACTTTGTAGGTAGCGATTACAACGCGGTATAAAGAACGTTACCTTGAAAGGGGCGGTGAATTGCTCATTTTATTACCAATTTGTATATCTACTTTATTTGTAATAGGTATTAATAGCGTAATACGTGGTACTTAGGTAACCATTAAGTAATCTTTGGCAATACATTGCTTCGAACTATATCGTAGATTATCAAAATCAAAAACTAATAAAAAGCGTTGAGGCAAGTGATTGTCGTGAAACATCTATATTAGATCAGATATACTGAATTTGTTTTTTCTGTTGGCACTTATGATGAACGCAAGAAGCCTGTGTTTTTAAAAGCACTTCACAAATTACATGAAACAAAATTCGATACAAGTTGTTATTTGTAATCCAGTTACTGTTTATAACATAACGAACTTCAAAAAGTATCAAGACCACATGTTTATGCTACACAGCGTTTTATACGGTATATTATTATCGGTTATTTAATGAAAGTGGACAGCCTCCCAACTATCCTTCATCATTTAGCGATGGATAGCATATTTTAAGTTAATAACCTCTAGTTTTGAAGACCCGTAAAGCTAATGAAGGATACTGTTAATGTAAAGTTAGGCTTCTTATAGTTTTAGTTTTAATTGGAGAAATGATGAGGCCTGAGGGTTACCCTATCGATTTTCTTCCTTAAAAGCTGTCTTGTTTTCATTTCATTCGGACGCAGTTATGAGCGTCCGTGTCGTCTACTATCTACTACAAAGGTACCTAAGTAAAAGTAAAAAAGGTATCTATTTAATCTATACTAATATTATAAATGCGAAAGTAACTCTGTCTGTCTGTCTGTTACTCAATCACGCCTTAACTACTGAACCAATTTGCATGAAATTTGGTATAGAGATATTTTGATATCCGAGAAAGGACATAGGCTACTTTTTATCCCGGGAAATAGGATAGGTTTAATCCCGGAAATCCCACGGGAACGGGAACTATGCGGGTTTTTCTTTGACTGCGCGGGCGAAGCTGCGGGTGGAAAGCTAGTTATTTATAAGCGATCTGCGATACTTTTTTGATATAAAGTTTGATTCAAATTCTCATTCAGAAAAAAATATGTCTTCCTTCGGTAATAGCATATCAAATTACATGTCAAGATTGTAATGTTTATTTCGTAATGGAATTTATAACAACTAGCGGTCCGCCCCGGCTTCGCCCGTGGTACCTACATGTTTAAACTATCCTATCTCTCAAGTTGGATCGAACTGCACACGGTGTGTGAATTTTATTATAATCGGTTAAGTGGTTTAGGAGTCCATTGAGGACAAACATTGTGACACGTTAATATTATATTTTAAGATTAATTAATCACGAAGCTACCTTAAAGGGTGTGATGATTAATTTTCCAAACCAGTTCAATGAGAGGGGCGAGTAGAATAAACAAATGAATTTGACAATGTTGAGATAGCAAAATGTAAACTAATTTAAGCGGGAAGGTACCTATTAATTCCAATAAGGAAACCGCTGATTTGGAAATTTATAATTAAGTATGTATTAGGCACTAATTGAAACTTGGTTATTATAGTTACAAAGTTTATAATTTATATTATTACGCATAAATTGAATGTTTTATTACATTTAAGATACAGCTACTAGTATATATTCCTACTTCATTTCGTTTTAACGATAGATTTTAAGGTCTATAATAATCTTACTTGCAAGTGTATCTCCACTGTCAATAATATACCTAAGTTGTAAAATTTTCATAAAAAAATATAAAGATTATTTTTATCAACGAAAACCAAAAATACAAATAATTAAAAATTTATTGTGTATTATTTACAACCTCCTTTGTTCCTTAAAAACTAATGTAATATAGCACTGGCAACTATATACTTTTTACTACAATATATAATTTTTAAATTTGGAACGCGGTGGAAAAAATTCGAATGTTTTCGAATAGGTACACACGTAATGTTGGCCGAAGACTGAATTGATGTTAAAACAAAATTAAACAATAATAAATGAATTAATTAATTAAGAATTGTGTATTGATGTGTTGTTTTATGTTTGAAAGAAGAGTCCGATAACAGGGGTGTAATATACAGAAAAAGGTACGTTATAATGTAATGTAATTCTATGATGTTAAAATCTGATCTCATTTGTTGGTCTAGATATGTTTTCACAAACTGAACATAGAAAATAATTATGATTTTAAAACAAATTCTATTGTTTCTAGATATGTTTTAATAACTATTAAAAAACTTCGAGTCAGTGAAGAGAAATAAGCAATAAGTTAAAAGCAATCATTGGAGCACATCTGAAGGCTCGATTTGTCTATAGGGAGGAACTATTTGTCACAGGTAACAGACGCATTTGTACTGACTATATTGAAAACTATTCACATTAATTCAAATATGTAACATCGAATATGAATGAGATGTTTTATAAAAATATTTTGCTGTTAGATTTTAATATTATTTACTTCTAAATATAATTAGGAAATTACTTATATAAAAAGAAAATCGTTTGTAGGTAGACAATAAAATAAATGACATATACATAGTAGATATGATAATTTCCTTTCGATATCGTTGTTATTTTTATTGAAAACAAACTAATATAATTATAGCATTTTAAGATCGTTATACTTATACTATTATGATTTTGTTTGCATTGTTAAAGCTAATTAAAACAACTATTTTACATTTCCTTGCTTGCTTTTCTCAAAAAAATTAATATTACTCAGGTAGGTAGGTACAATATTCATTAATTTGAGTCAAGAATATTCATTAAAATTTTCATTGAGTATTAAACAAATAATGTACATAATATAACAACTTATTTAATAATGGTTAACATTTTAAACAGCGCTGTAATATTAACCATTTCTCATAATTCCGTAGCCCAACGACGCTATGCTCCGTATTTCAAAATTTCATAACTCCGCCATGTTTCTATGCTCCAGCCATCCCAGAGATTTCAATTATTTCCGAGATAGTAAGTATTTATATTAGTTAGATAATATTTTGTTGAAACAATTACGACTAATTCTTAAGATAATATTATACACTCTAGAATTAAAACCATGATTTGATCTCCTTGTAAAATATTGTATTTTGATTCAATTATTTTGGAGATAGTAAATATTCATATCTACGCATAAATTAGAGAGCACTTTATTAAACAAATTTTCAACCAATTCTAAGCAATATAGGTTTAAAAAAATACGCTTTATCAACTCGTGAAAACTCATGAAAGTGTAAAAAGTTCGAATTCGATTGAAGCCGTTTTTATTTGTTCCTTATAAGTCAAAATCGAGTCTAGGAGTCTGCTACATACAAACGTTCAGCATACAGGTAAAGCTAATAAAATCGCGTTAAAAAGAACATTCTACAAATAAATCCATGATTTAACAGCTAACATCAGAAGCAAAATAAAATAGCAGTTTGATTAAAACTACGAAACTAATACGGCACATAAAACCCAATTTACTTTCGTTCCTATCGCAACGATTAACTCCCTCCAGTAATGGCCTCTGGAAGAAATAAAACTGCAGTAAAACAGGGCACTAGAGTGATTACTGCAATAGATTGTTAGCTAATTTGGCGATATATTGTATTTATTTATATTCCTTTGTGATAAACATAAAGATAACGAATCATAAGAGGACTTGTTTACGCAATGAAAACATTGGTAAAAGCTCGTAAAACGATATAATTTTAATTAACTTTATTCAATAAAAATTCATTTCTCTTTAAAGATAAACACTCGACAACTGTTTCACTTTATATTATATGCATTAAAAGATTTTAAAAGCTAAACATTGAAGTGTTAGAGCAGATTCAGAATAAATAGGGCTGCTAATTTTGCAGTATTTTGTATATAAAAAATATTTTGTAATTTCTAGTTATAATTAATATTAATTTGTGGTTATAAACTCTACATTATAGATTAAATTAAAGATTATATAGGTAGATAAATATTAAAACAAATATTTACTAATAACTTTTTAATTCTATAAGATCATTGTTTGATAATAATTCTGAATAATTCTTAACTGATAACATCTGGTTATGTTGTAGTAAGAATTTATTTATTTTTTTATGCTTTATTGTACATACATACCAGGACAAACAAACTTAGACTACAATTTTATACAATAATAACACACGGGCACATAAGTAGTTACCTAGTTATCTTTTATCGATGTTACGAAATCACATTTTCATTGTTTATATGTTTCTGTTCAAAAGAAATCAAATTATTAAAGCATATAATGTACTATAGAACTACTTGTACCTAAGCATATTTTTTCCCCGTAGGTGTCGTTAACCCTGAGTGGAACGTGAACTTGCATATGCATAGAATATGGACTTAAATACCGCCCTGTTTTTCGGTTTTGTACAAACAATAAATTTTTCACAGTTCTCAGCTCCTATGATGTACACAAAAACGATGGATTATTTTAGGTATGTTTTGCTAGATTTTTATGTCCATATACATTTGAAACACTCTGAAATATTAGGTAGCAAGTATTATTTTTATTGGAGCGATTGCATGTATATTTTCTTTCTTTGTTTATTGTTTCAATGTTTTAGCGGCCTGTATAACATCGCTATTGCCTATAGGAATAAAATTAATAATAGGTAGGTACACATTTCATTGATTGCCTACACGTGTATATCTCTAACCTGCGGCATTTAAATGAAGTGGGATTCAATCAATAGGCACTTAAAGGTTATAGAGTTGTTTATACAAACACTAGGTTGAGCGTAAGCCTTGGTGGAACTAAACTAAACCAAAATGTTTGTTCAGCTTTTGAGCGTAAGTCAACGTTATAAATCGCTATTCGGTTCAATCCATTAAGATTCGATTGTGCCGACCCAATCTCATCAACGTGCAATCCCAGACGTAGAACGGGTTTAGATTAATGTTGCCAGAACATAAACAGGATATTAGCTTTTACAGCCTGCGACGGTTTGCGAATTAGGACGGTCGAATGTAATGTCAAGTTTCAAAGGGTATTTTAATTAAATATGTTTAAAAGAGGCTCTACATGTCCAAAATTAAATCTATACAATAAAAATGAATCTCCAAATGTGTTGATAAAAGCAAAACTCGAAAACGGCTGAAATGATGTCGTTTCTTTTTTTATATTCAAAGTATGAGGATGGTTCTTGTGGACATAAAACGTAAACATGTACCACGGAAACCAGGGCAGTGGTCCACTAGTAAATTATATAATTAGAACACTTTTTAGGTTTTCTTGTTTTCTTGAATATAATAAAAAAATATAATTTTTTATAGAATATAGCCTAAATTACAATATTGTGGATATAATGATACACAAAACTTGATAGATATGCCAAACATTCTAGAAATTTGGACCATACCCATTTTCATTGAAACGTTGAATAAAACGAGAACAGCACAGCCGAGTAAATTCAAATGTCATCCGCATCGGATATCGAAAAGTATCAAATACTCAATAGAATACGAACCGAGAATATTTCGAATGCATGCAAAATGCATATATGGACTCAATTTGTGATTTTATGCACTTAAATACGGAATTCATGACTCATTTATCTTTTCTATGTGCATTGAATTTTGATTATTCTATGCCGCACTGGAAATACAGTTTTTTTAACTTAGTACGTAGTTTGTTTTTGATGGATAAAAGTGTGAATTTTTAGATTGAATGAAATTAGTGAAAATGACAAGCTCTAATACCTATACAAAGAATGTATACAAAAGAATTATATAGGTATATAATTCTTTTGTATACATTCTTTGTATACAGAAGAATTGTTCACGTAGGTACGTGTAATCTCTTATATATATAAAAATGAATCGCAAAATGTGTTGGTAAGCGCATAACTCGAGAACGGCTGAACCGATTTCGATAATTCTTTTTTTATTATATTCCTTGAAGTACGAGGATGGTTCTTATGTAGAGAAAACGTAAATATTATGTACCACGGGCGAAGCCGGGGCGGACCGCTAGTCTTCTTCTTATATATAAAAATGAATCGCAAAATGTGTTGGTAAGCGCATAACTCGAGAACGGCTGAACCGATTTCGATAATTCTTTTTTATTATATTCCTTGAAGTACGAGGATGGTTTTTATGTAGAGAAAACGTAAATATTATGTACCACAGGCGAAGCCGGGGCGGACCGCTAGTAGAATATATTATTACACAACCTACATTAAAACGAAAATTTGAACAGTATTTCGTATCTAATTTCTTATTACTGTATTTCAGCACATCCGTATTGCCTGCGCCTTAAATAAGCTCAGGTGGTAGGGAAAGCTCAATAATTAATGAAGCCCGCTACATGTAAATGGAAACAGAGAAAACTAACTATATGCTGTTTAAATGTGAGTATTTTTAACGTTTAATTTATTACCTTTCGTGTGTCCGTTTGTCCGTACTAAATAAAAATGTATGTGTAAATATTTTGATGAAAAAAAGTACCTAACTAATTGCCAATTAATTAAATTCAGTTTGTAATTAAAATGCCAAATATCCATTGATTGTGATAAACATCTACGTGCAAACACAAACGAGCGTACAAAAAAGTAGTGAATACACACTACCTACATTTTGTATTTGTACAAAAATGAAAAAAAAAAAGCTCTGGCACATCAAACAAATAACCACAATCATTATTATGATCACTTCAATAAAACATAACGGTGTATTATGCAAATAAAAGCACACTACCGTTTCGTCGTTTGTACACAAGTTACGTAGCGTGACATGTGACGTCACTTCCCGTAGACTGCTACCAGCTGGCTGACTACAGAGTACAGATGTATACTTTTTTTAATCATAACAAATATATAAAATGAGAAACAATTTGTTTTAAATATAATAATTCGTGAAGCAAAAATTTTGCACCCCTTTTTTTGAAAATTGCGTGGATGAAGCAGTATGAAATTCGGCACACATATTATGCAGGTTAAATACCGTGTAGATTACGTTTCGTCTCGTCAAATATTAAAAAAAAAAATACAGCAATAAATTAAATCTTAAAAAAACATTTGACACACACACACAGTTGCTTAGATGGTCGTATTCGAATTTCGACCACTAGTCAAATTAAATAAATATTACTCACAAACAAAATACTTATGGTACTACATATTACTAATCTTTGTTCAGCGGGATTATACTTGTTGATCTATGACACGCTTAATGTGCGAGGACAAAAGTTATACAAATTTACCGTAGTAAATTAGTTGACTTCCGCGACCAAGTCATTTATGAGGTACCCTCGTAAGTTGTAATAAATTTTAATGTACAAATCGATACTATGTATTTTAAACAATCGAAAAAATGTTTTTTTTTGTATCTGTCTACTTTAGTTCTTAGGTTAGTTTTGAAAATCTCAGCATACATGGGGAAAGACAGTGGGAAGCGACTTTGTTTTAAACTTTTAAACTGTGTACCAAGTAATTTTGTTGAAAGAATGATTACAAACATATACCCTGTATTTAGTATTTACATACATTGAGATTCATAATGTGAATAAATGGTATAATTTACTAACTACTGTTTAGAACAGCATTTCACTACATCACATCCAACGTCTGTATGCTTTCTTGTCTTGACAGCCTTTGTTAGGTCTACACTCTACCTACTTGAGCCGCAATCCCAAATTCAGTGGGGTTATTATACAGAATTCATGAGTTATAATGAACGCAATGAACTTGACGGCCACATGATCAACACGGAGCCTCATTACGAAATAGTTTCATGTTTTGATGTGGGTAGTATGTGTTATACCTACTGGTGAATTGTATATGAAAATCTGAAGATGCTCATAATAATATTGTCTTGATATATTAATGTTATTAGGGGTATGGTACTAATGATAATGGATGTGTATTCTTCTGACTTTGTTTCATTAATTGTTTTGCGAGTTCTTATTCCGCTTGACGGCTATCTATCTAAGATTTTGATTTAAAAAATTATACTCTAAATAAACTTAATTAATTATCAATACAATTTTATATTTTATTTAAAATGGATTACGAAATAAAAACGAATAAAGTATTTCTATTTCTACTAAACCTTCAATATTTAAAACACTTTAGACCAAATCAGAGATTACCGTGTAAATAAACAAAAAAAAAAATAGGCCATACAGAAAGTTAATTCTCTCTCTCTATTCTAACTCTGAGCGCTTAAAAGAAATTGCGAAATTTTGGCAAATTAATGTCACTCTTGTGACATTTTAATAATAATATGACGCAGAGGGCATAACTTACGTTTATTAGGAACTCCATGTCGGGTGCCATAAAACGGCACATCATATTGATGGAGTTTTTGATGGCAACACATAAACATCACGGCGGCATAACTTTGTTTATTTGTCGGTGACGTTTTGGCTTAAGGTATTACAATGTTGACGTCGCGGCTTTACTATTTAAATTATTCATTGGGCGTGTAATCTCGTCTTGTAATTAGAAATACGTACAGTTTAACAACAAAAAGATAATTAATCGGCTCCTTTAAACATAATAAGATGATAAATGTTCCTCACTATAATTTATTAAAAAGAAACATAGATAAACACATTTAGAAAAGCTGTGTTTATAAGTATTTATTCGTTGATTTACTTACTATTAATAATAATATAAAATGGTAATATGTAGGATGACATCGTTCATACCTGAAACGAAAAAATAATATTAATGATTTTATTCTGAAAGATAGTCTTACATTTAATTTTTAACAATCTATAAAACTCTTGTTGCATAACTGCGCACCTTCGTGACAAATATATGATTTCGATACATAATTATTTCAACAATTGGATACATAAATTGATCAATATAATTTACGAAAACCAAAAATAATATTTTATGCATTATCTATGTACGGTATATCTAACAATATTATGTATATAGTTTATTATACCCTAAGGCCTAAACCATAAACAAATTAAAAAGTAATTTCCACCTGTGCTACTAACCTATATAAAAAAATGGTTTTATAATTTCTATGAGTTTCATGTTCCCAAAATGTAAACTCCATACAAACAACGCCATAAGCCGTCGGCGTCAGACGCAAAACACTGAGCGGTGCTTCAAACTTAAATGGAAAGTAACTTAGAATGAGGTTCCTGTTTGTGACGTTAACACACACAACTTTAATATCATGTTTATTTGCAAATTTTAAGTATAATGCATTGTTATAGGTTTTATTTTCGAGAACGGACATATTTTGTTCTGACTTTAATAGAGATAGAAGTAGAGATGTATTTTTATCATTACTTTTTGTTTAAATTTTAATGACTTGTGGTCCAAAAATCTACTAATAACGTTTTCTTTTCATCTTTCAACAAACCTTGTTTTAATTTGTTCGTAAAAGATAAAATTTCGATTTGCAAACATAAAATGTACATTAAGTAATTTTGTATTCAGTCAAATATACCATAAACTGTTCATATTTATCATGCTATCCTCGGATGAATCTAGAAAATGAAGTAACTCAAGCAAAGAAAATAAATAGAAGAATTATGAAAACTCTTTTCAACGCAAGTCAATGGATGGGAATCTATTTAAAGTACTGTACAATGAAAATGTCAAAGCATTAACCGCAGGTAAATATGACGATCAAAAGGGGAACCCTGACCGCGGACAAAAATAAACGTTAGAATTCTGCGGAGACCGCACTGTAGATGTAAAACTACGGACATTTAATTGCTTTTATAATTAAAATGCACGTCACAACGACTAGATTTTCTGGGCAACTGCAAATTGAATGAACAAATGGTTGGAAAAAGGAAAACATCGTCGGGTCGTCTGATGTCGTTTTAATTACTTGGTAGTTTTGCGCATCGTTCGCAACCAATGTAAACGGCATGACCGCACTACGCCTCATGAGCTTCATTTAAACATAGATTTAAAATAATATTAATTAAACATACTGAGTACGAATATCCTGTATTTATTGTGTTGTGTATTCTATTACGGATCATTTTGGTAAGGCTTTGCTATTTTCGACTGTATAAATATTTATAAACATTCGAATATAAACATCCCGAATCGCTGATCGATTCACAAAAATATGACTATTCATATGCGTACAGCTGAATATTCAATATAATCATATTTTTATCTGCAACTTTTTCGTTTATTTTTATTGAGTACAATTGAGTGAAGCGGAAAACATAATATCGCTACCAATTTTAATTCCACGAATTTATATTAAAGTCACTTTTTTGGTTTCTGGCTACATTACAACAAAATATTGCATTCTAGCAATACATATATGACTGTTTTATATAGGTTAGGTATCTATTAAAAAATAAATATGAAACAAAAGGTTCTCGGGAGTTCTAAGTTTTAATATGATTGTAAAAACATACATGGTAAAGAGCTTTAAGAATCAGTGAAATCCAAGTGGACCCAGGAAGATTGTGTAAGGTTATTGTCACAGAAAAGAAAGGGAACAAATGTTTAATAAACGTCTAAAAGTTAAATCTTGATTTCACATCAGGGATTATATGATATATCGTTAGTAGTTTTGTCTTAAATCGACAAAGCTCTCAACTTAATAGAACAGTCAACACAATCTATCACTTGGAACATCTAAGAGCTTGTCAAAGCAGTCTCAGAGGGAATTTTGTCAAAAGCCCATTGAGAGGCTTTGTAACTAAGGTATTCAATTACTCGTAAAGGTAGATATTAGTTTCTATGTTAGTAATTTATAAATAATTAGGTTGAATCAATTATTTGCTGGATATTGTTTGATGTAATTCATAGATCAAATTCTACGGTTCGCCCTGATCCCGCTCGAGGCTGTCAGGTCAAAATTAATTGTTAAATGTGTTATTTGGTACAAATTTTTTCATATTGTAGAACTGATAAAATTTTAAATAGATATCTATCTCCAAGAAATCACTTGAATAACTTAAAGCGTCATTTTCTTGAACATCTAGATAAAATGATAAACGGTTTGAATTCTTTGTTTGATGTAAAATTCCAGAATCAGAAAACAGATTGATAATAAAATTCTTAATAAAAGTGCTATCGAAAGTTCTGAGCCACAAGTGAAGCTTTGAGTGAGTTACGGAATCAAGCCTTATTCAATTTACTCAACACATTTTCTCTTCATCTCCTTCCATAGCTAAAGCTAGAGAACGGATGTTTTATATTTTTCGTAGAATATTTATCTCGTTATTAGAAATTTAATAATAATGTTGGACCTATATATTAACACGTATAATAAGCTTTTATTTTAATAGGTGCGTAATTCATTAAAGATCATAACAAGATTTACTGAGATCTTCTTATTTATTATTTATCCAATCTTCTAACGAAATAACTAATGTACTTAAAATTCAAGAAACATCTTGAATTGCCAATTTTGAAGTAGATACCTAAATCCGTTCTCAAATGATTAAGGAAGCCATTAAAGCTCTTAGAAAGTTCCCAATTAAAAGCATTTTCCTGGGAATCCTTTACTTAAAGTCGAACTGAATTGTAATAGCTCTTTGGAATCAATTTGTAGTTTTTCCTAAACCGTTTGCTCGCTACAATCCCGTTCGAGTTGGTTAATGTAGCGTGATGCAATTGGATTTCTCTGTAAATGTTTTGCCTTACAACTTTTATTAAAAATCCTTTTGTATATAAATTAAGGACTTGTTTTATCTTTAATGTATTCCGTACTGAACAATTAAATAGTTATTCGTTATTTTAGCACCTATCTCACTTTACCTGATGTAATTGGAGCAATTAATCATAATTATTAAAGAAGTACGAACCTTATTACCTCTACAAAATTAATAGAGCACATAATTCTCCGAGATAAATAATAAAAAAAAAAACTCGACGCATCTACGCTAGATAATAGACTAAAGCTAGAGACTACGCTAGTTTACATTAATATAAACATTAATATAAAATGTTTATATTATAATCTTTAGATATTTTAAGTAAGTACTTGAGGGCTGAGGCATTAAAGTGTCACAGTAAACTATCGTTTATCTAAATATTTTGGAAATTCACTTTGTAATTTTATTATTTTTTATACTAACTTAAGGAGCTTCAACCTCACTTATGTGCTTATAACAAGAAGTTGCAAGATACAAACCCATTTTTAATAGACGTTGTTTAAATATTCATTTTAATCATAAAATCATATTTTCATGGCATGTATTTATGAGCTTAAGCTATCTTTTGATATACCTAAGTGAATATTAAAAATAACTCAGCGTTTTTGCTCAAGGAAAGTTTTCACTTATTCCTTTAGCATTACCTTACAGAGCGCTCCATTCTTTGAATATTTTATACGAAGAATTTGTTTCTATCCCCTTTGTTTCAGTTTTCACGGAACGTATTCGTGTTATTTAATATTAAGATCGCAATGAGAATTTAATATTAAATACATATATGCTACAATATGCCTAAGATTTCTCCCATGAATTTGTTAATAAGATTACCATGTGCCTTCACGTAATAGATTATGTAACTGGTAAGCGGAACATGTGATGTATTAAAATATAATCTAAGGATGCTTAATAAATCATTATATTACAATTTACAGTTTATATGTACAAAATTTAATAATATATTTAGGTATTGGGTTGTAGTATGGCATAAATATGGAGTATCTTAAAAATGTTTATTTCGTCACGTGTGGGAACAACGACTGATACACGCAGCTGAATAAATAGGTTACATATCAGAAGAAATAACAATTCACATGTACAAATATTTTTTCGTCAAAACGTAATAAGACAAATATATTTATGATATTTTTAAGGATAACATGGTTGGATAATTTTCATGTAAATACATGAATAAAGGTTTCCATAAAATAAAATATCGCTCTCAATTTCGTACTTTTAAGCCCCGCAGAAAGGTTTAGTTTCATTTCTGGGAAGTAGTTTTAAATGAAATGTACCACAACTTTTTATAGTATCTTGAACATTATGTGTTCTTCATAAATACTGAAATGGTTACTTAAATCTTTCAATTTGAGTGATCAGCATATGATTGATATGGCATTTTTTATAGGGAATACTAAGAGATTATTTATAGTGATAGACGTCAGAAGTGAATCGGTGCATGATAATCGATCATAAGGTCGACCGGCGGAGTATTGGGTTACGCGGTCATTGCACGACTCTTATGTAATTAACGTACGATGGTCCGTCTTTGTATGTATTATGGGATAAAAATAGCACAATATGTAATGAATACGGTAAACAGTTAAGTTTATATTTTTCTCGTTATGGCCATAAAACACACATTTACAGGACTAGGTACTTAAGTAACAATTAATTTAGAGTGATGGAACAATTCCAATATATAAATATTTTACAAATTAAGCTTGAAAATGAATTTTGCCCTAACTAGCTTAACAGAAAAACAAGAATAAGTAAGTGCGGAATTAATTCTCAAGAATTAAGAGTAACGAGAATTTATTGAAATGCCGCTCAGAAAATAAGGCTTGTTATGTCAGAAACTTTAATGTGATTACTGTCATTGTTTATGATAAAACAAATCTTCAGCAACTATATTAATGTGCGACAATTTTAATTAAATTTTCTCTGTATTGTTAACTTTTCTCATACGTTGTTGGTGAAAGTAATAAAGTAAGTTTGGAATGATAACGGCGAGCGCGTCGAAGTTGTGAAGCCTTATTAGTTGGTAACAAATGCCTTGCTTGTGTAACAATGCATCTTAAGTAAAATCCAGTAGCGGATAAGACCAAAACTTGTTTCCACTGGCGAGTTTTTGCTGAGAATTGTACACGGCAACATGAATCTGGAATGATTTTGACAAGTGTTAATTTTTAAACATTTCTGTTAGATAATGTATAGCTTTCTATAAGTTTGGTTGTATCTAAAAGAGTCCTTCACTAAGAGTAGCAGAACACAAGCTCCACGGCTCGTAATAGTAATACAGTAGAACTCCAATTATCCGAATTAATGGGGACCGGGACCCATTCGGATAATCAAATATTCGGATAATCGGATTTAAAAAAAAATATTGCCATTGGGGAGAATAAAAGCTACGTTTTGATATTGCACTATTTTTTTATTGAATTAAATGAAAGAAACATGAAATTTTCACATATTTTAAATATTTTTGCAATCATTTTTCTTATTTCCTCTAGTGAAAACGCATCTTTATCATCATTATCCTCTCCATATTCTTGTTAGGGGAAGAATAATAGCGCACTTAGACTTTTTTTGGACAATTTTTTGTGATTCGGATAATCGGCGATTCGGATAGTCGGAGTTCGGATAATTGGAGTTCTACTGTAGTATGAAAACGAGTTCTATCGTGCAAGGAGAAATTACTCAAATTGAAATGGCTCTCGAAACTGAAATGCATATTGATACGGTTCATTTATGAGCAATTACTTTTATTGTCAGTTATAAATACCGTTGTTCTTCATAAACGTTGATGGCATTTCATTTAAAATAAAATAATGTTCTTTTCAATTACCTACTACATATCACGCAACGATTGTAGTAAGAAGTGCAACGATCTTACAGTCAGTTATTTATCTATATATAAAATCGTTACTTGCCGAGTTTCTTTTTATATGTAGGCTACAAAGGCTTTACCGGTTGCTCTATTTAATAATCTGTCCTGTCATGTTGCTACGGTGCGATTGAGCAGTTGCATTTAAGTCTACTAAACTGCTAATAAACAACATTATTTTGGTAAAGAGGCTAAGCTTCTTATAGCTGGGTAACTGTGTAATAACAAGTTGACTTTCTGTTTCAAAAAAACCTTATTTATGTAAATTCCTACACCACTACTACTGCACTAACAATCGCTAAAGATTTCCTAAACTTAAGAAAATACCTATGGTTAGGGAGCCAGGTGCAATTTTGGTTAACTATTTCCTCTCAAGATATAATTCGTCAGACGCATGAGAGTATAGTATTATAAAGCCTCGTGAACGTCAGCTGGCGCTCGGTTGGGGGGGTGAGCGGTTGTAGCCTCCCACGCACATAGGAAAAAAATACATTCATTCATTCATTTCCTCTCAGCTAAAAATTTGTCAAATTGTAGCTAACCCAATATCTCAACGAAAAAAAATAGTCAGCTGGTTACAACATGGTGTATTATACGTCAGCTGGTGTCTCGAACATGAAAGTTAAATTTAAAGAAAAATTTATTTTCCGTTATTTCCTCTCAAACAAAAATTTACCTGATGATAGCTTATATGTAACTGTGGATAAATATATATGTCAGCTGGCTGTATCTTGGTGGAAAAACCGTCAGCTGATACGGGAGGCTACAACCGCTCTTCCCCCCAACCGAGCTCCAGCTGACGTTCACGAGGCTTCATAATACTATACTTTGATGCATTTTACTAATTACCGCTTGAGAGGAACTTGGTCATAAAATCTGCTGCTGGCTCCCGGACCACTATTCATTTCGGAGGTATTATCACTTGTTTGATTTATCGTTTGCCACAAATAATGACTAATATCACTAATATCTCCACATAAAACAAGGACAAAACCACACAACACCATTAGGTGCATGAAAATGATCTAGCCGATAACAATGCCGCAAATGTAACAGTGTCAAGTTTTAAATTAGCGACATTTGCCGTGAATCCCTTTAATTAGCGGTCGTGTGTAAGTACGATGGATAAAGCCGTAACCACCTTGAAAGGCAACTAGGTCACAGTACTTGGACTATATCTAGTCAAGAATATATGGTAGGCGCATATTGCTTATATGGTAACGTGTTATGTCAATATTATCTAATTAGTGAGACTAAATAGCCCTTATTAAATCAGTATAGGTAAATAACAGAAATAAAAAAGAAATCAACACATGTATAAAAATAATATGGTTCGTAATGCATAATATCCTTCGATTCATATTCATTAAGAAACATAACGTATTCCAGTTACACAAAATATTTTAAAACTTTGTACAAATGTTCATAGTTTCAACCGAAACTTTGTTCCTACAACAATACTACAAATTTGCAAAAGTTGCACTAAGTTTGTAATTCTGGTAAGCTCTTAGTCTACTTGTTAATCTATCTACTGTATTCTGACGCTGTGCAACTAGAAATGAAATTAAAATTTCGCTAAAGTATGCAATGCTCTATTTAAAATATACCTACGTTAAGATCTAGTTGTAGATCTAGAAGTTTGAAATAAAAAAAAACATATTAAGGGACGTTCAAAACTAATTAAAACAATAGGAATGAATTATATATTTTTAGAAATACAATGAACCACCTACCTACTACCTATATAGCAAAGCTCGTGAAAGAAATTTAATTGAAATTTTTATTTAAAATTTTCGTTTGTTTTACTTTGACCATGCCTTTCTGAATATTTAAAAATGTTCCACTTTTTCTTGTTTCAAACACAAAGGTGTGTCGGGGCGAAATTAAACAACTTTTGTACGCGACTTTTCCGTAGGTACCTACGTGTGTTTGGACGAACCGTGTTTAAAAATGTTAAATGCTTTTTGGTATTTTGCAGCGTCATATAGTCGTAGTAGCTTCAATAATATTTTTGTTATAAAGGCATACAACATATTACCTATTATTTGAGGTGAATAGACCTCGATGGACATTATAGAAGTGATTTTGTAACGGGTTTTTCACGATATAAATTTGACATATTATATACTCAAAAAATATAAATTATATGAGAAAGTGGTAATTAATAAAAGCATAGAAATACAATTTTTTTTAAAGCAACTTCAGTAGAAAGGTATATAATGTTTCAAGTATAAACAAATTCTTGCATATAAGGAGTTATTCAATTTAGTATCAAATCTGTCTTCCTGACAAAAAGATGGTGCGACTCCTTTTCATATAAATAGTCTATTTCTTTTCATTCAATACTTTTTCCTAAATATGATGCGACATAATCTTTAAACATGATTTATACCGTTCCATTACTCTACCAATATGGGATTAAATAGATATTGGACTTTATCAATAAGGCAATTGGGTACATTTTTGGAATAGATGCTGCATGAAAAGGGGAAGATTTCTTTAGTAGGCAAAGTACCGTCATCTAAGTGCAAGCTTTTCCCTTCGCATTCAATATGTTGGGATTATTATATTTGTATGAAGCTCAAATCCTCCTTCCTTTTCTTATAACTAGGACTAGGATTATTACAATTGGGAACCAGCAACGGGTTTGAAACTACTAACTAAGTAGTATTCAATATTCCTTTATTCAGAATTTAACCCCTAGGAAGGAAAGTACATCAATCATAACGGCGTATTTTTTGATTAAGCGATTGTAATCAAAACAAATTAAGTGTAAAAATACCTTACTTACGCTTACTTAAGGAACAAAATAAAGGTTTATTCATTCCTATTCTTTGAATCAGTATTGTTCTTAGTGAACGATAAATTAAATAAATCTAATGCGAACTCTACAAACCGGAATTGATAAAAAATGAAGAGCTATTTTATACTAGTACCAGAAAATGTTGACGTTTCATTTCAATTTCCATGCTTAACTTATCTCGCAAACACATCAATTCGATTTCTTTTAATTTTCCAGACGTTTCTATCCTTTTCGTTCTTTTTATGGAGCGAATTGGTGAATTTATATGGCGCACGTAGGTACTTACCTACAGAGTTTTATTCACTTTACAGCAATGCAATTATACTTTCGATTAGGATTATTTATCCTGTCACATTCATAATATTGAAGTTATACCTTTTCAGTTTCAATTATTGGTTGATTCTCTTAAATTTATACTGAATATAGAGTTTTATGGATTGAAATAATATTATTAAACTTATGAGCTTCAACGATTTTGTATTGACTGGCTCTTATGATAGTGTGGTGTGATGATAAATTATTGACCTAGATCGGTTTAGCTATATCTTAGTATTAGATAATCGGTATTGATAATTAAATTTAAAGAGCAATAGAAAAAAATAAAGCGACGCAGTTTGGGATTTTTCTGTGGTATTTATTGTTTATACGTTTTAATATCCGACAGAAACAGGTCCAATGAATTATGATAATCCAATTAATATTGGCTTTGCGGCTCGATTACTTTTACATGCGATACCAAATTACACATGTGTTTTGAATAACATAAAATCTTTGTAAATACCGGGGATTATTATCCCTTTCCGTTGTTGGGTAATCTCCACAGATTAGGCTTACTAAATAGCCGATTACAGAGGCGGTAGGGCGGATCCAGGTAATGCTAATCCTATAGACATACCTAGCTATTGCAAAACACTCAGCTCTCGTGAATGTTGTAAAGGGATGCGGTCAGATTACCGCAAACTACTTAACAGCATTTGATGTTGTTGTAATATGTAATACTAAATATACGCTATATGGTTTGTAATTCAGAATCTTTGATTACCTTAAATATAATTAGCCTGCTTTGCAAGTATATTCTGAATATTGGGTTTCTACATCGTATTAGGTATATTGAACTACTGTTTTATTATGATATGTTAGAAAGTTATGGATAGATAACAATTATAACTATTATATTAAACCTATTTAGCTTCATACAAATGAAACTTATTTCTTATATTACATTATAATCGACTTCGTGGTTTATTGTCCTATGGAAATTTTAAATTAAAACATTGTTTATTTCCGTAAGAGATACAAAATTAGTTTACTATGTAACAGAACATAAAAAGACTCAATATAAGAGAATAATTAATACAAATAAAACACTGAATACACACCACTCAACACGATTAATTCAAATCGTATTAGACTGCAAATGATCCGATTTAATTACGCATATAAATTTCCATTCATTAACTTGATTTAGTACTTTGCCGTATTACCTAGATGAATAAAGAGCACAGTACAAAATAAAAGGAACAGTAGATTCTGCCTTTTATTTTTAATCTAGATTAATTGAATTTTTTCTAAGCTTATCGGTTCAGTTTCATAAAAAAGACATATTCCGGATTAATTCATTATTTACAGGTAATTCAATATTAAAAGTAACAAAATATATTATCCTTTAGGGCAGCCCCAGATAATGGACAAATTTCTGAACTTGTACCACAGTCTACAAGAATTCACATATTTTTGAATTCCAGCTTAATGGCCGAAACTATTAGGAATAGTGACCATTGTAAATTAGACTGCATCCCTAATAGTGCTTTGGGTGTTGACGGTGTTTGTTCTCTTAACAAATGTTTAGTCGTATTTTAATAATTTAAGTATCAAATATAGCAACACTTGTATAATATAAAAGAAACAATATTCATTATATAATTAAATTATTTCAAAAGAACCTTATCAGAGATGATTTTGGTAGGTATATCTATTATTCGAAAATCCTATTTTAATAATTTGTGAATAATAAGGATGAGGATAAGAATAGGATACCTACGTCGCAAGTTTGAGACGGGGCTTTATATAATTGTTTGATGTCATATCAAACATCAACATCTACTAAATATTCTCAATAAGTTTACCTATTCTTACTTTATCCAATTATCTCATTTAGGAAATTATTTTACTTGATCTATGAATTGTGCTAAATAATGTAGTTTTTAATATTTTTTTTCCCTCAACTGTGCTGTGTGCATACAATTAATTGGTTGGCATTTCACCGCAACATGTGTATAACCAGGCAAAATTGTCAGGTGTGGTGTGCACCTTATTAAATAAATAAATAAATATCCAAAACCATTCATCTATTTGTGTTTACTCTCACCCACTATTTCCTAAAATTTATTTATCAGAACGTTCGCACATTATGCTGCTTTAGTCTCCCAAAATGATCAGGAATGAAAACACGTTTGAAACCAATTCTAACCAGCAAACCATGTTTAATCGAAACTGCGCCAAGTCGCAATCATTTCGATTAATTGATGGTTATTCAATTATTTCGAGCTTAGTTGGCTCACGCGAACACATGGGGCGGCATGTGCATTCCATTGAACTCGTATTAGTATAAACTGTTAACCAAACTTCCACGTCCAAGTTATTGGCTCCTACAATTATTATGCATTGACTTATAGCTTGTAGCGCAAACTTGGCCTGATGTTGGACGCTACAATAATATTCAATGAAGCGATCCTAGTACCAATATAATTTCAGTTTGTCTATAGTTATCTATTAAAATTAAATACTTAAATTAAAATTACATTGACGTTAATATGAGATGATTCTTTAACTTTTCGCGATAATTGTTCGGTATAAGGTAAAGATACCTAAGTAGGTATATTCAGTAAGTACTGAATAAGTAATTTTAATAAAACAAAGCCAATAAATATTAAGATCTTTGTATATACATGTTTCGAATTTCGACTCGACTTTTAGATTCCAAAAACAAACATTACGCGTATATAACATTATAATTCAATAGTTAAATTATTCATGAATAGCATTAGTTCACATAGCAATTAGCTGAGGACTGAATTTAGCAATCAAACGCTAGAAATGGATTTTCAGTAGGTCTGAATACGAATATTCAGCGAAGCTAATTTCTGCTTTTAGCCCATTTGTGAATGCAAATTAAGTGTCAAGATCTACAAAGTGAATGCATTTAGATTACAGAAAAACACTCCATCAAATAATTAGTAAGAAATTAATCACAAATTAATTTATTAACGTCCAGTTTTGATAATAGTGTATCAAAAGTTTTATCAGTTAAGCAGTATTTAGCTAAAGAGTGTTATTGCAACATTTTAAAATTTAATGTATTATTCTCAAAACCATATTTTAATAAAATAGTACATGTTTAAATTTTATATCTGCAACGAAGACAAACAATATCAGGATATCGAAGTCCAATAAAATATTACAAACTTACCCTTACAGATATTAAGTTGCTTGCCAAGGAAAAGTAAGAAATTTGTGACTGCTGAACATAAAGTGTTTCGTTTCTTGCAATTGCAATTTTTATTTTAAATTCTCTTTGTTCAATGTATTGATTTTAAAATGCGGCATTTATTATATTTTATAGAGTATTCGTTTAGAAAGAACATGGGTAACAGGCATAGAGAAAATATGCTTGTACATGCATACACGTACACTATAGCATTTGTTCTATGAAAATAATTATTTAGGAATGTAAGATATGGACCGGCTTGAATGATCAAATCTTTTCCTTAATCGTGATAAAAAAGTAAGGAACAATTTTAAATTTCTTTAATAAAATAAAATTTCATATGTTCTCTTGCTTATGAATCACTCACCATACACATATGTGCAAACAGATTACAGCAAGTACTTACATCTGTCAGTCGTCCAGTTAACAAGCGCAAGCCAAGTGCAGCGTGTACAAAGGATGCTTTTCTAGCAGCGATAAATCTTCCTTTGCACACAATATTATTCTCCCTTTAGCAGACAACAGCTTATGTTTCACGTGTCTGAGTAGATGCAGTCAATTTCATGTGAAAAGTTCATTGTTTTGTGGAAACAGTGTTTGACACTTTGGTGTTCGTAGATATATGGGTGTTTGTTACGAAATGCTATTACCATATAAATAGGAATGTGTGATTTAGGAATTTGAAACAGGTATCAAAATTTTATAGATGATTATTTTATATCACAACTAGCGGTCCGCCCCGGCTTCGCCCGTGGTACCTACATGTTTAAACTATCCTATCTCTCAAGTTGGATCGAACTGCACATGGTGCGCGAATTTTATTATAATCGGTTAAGTGGTTTAGGAGTCCATTGAGGACAAACATTGTGACACGAGATTTATATATATTAAGATTTTATATTAACTTAATAAAACGAACACCTCACAATATAGGTCTTATTAGTTTGGGTCACAGATAACAGAAACTAAAGGGTTTGGGTATTAACTATATAAATTATTTACATTAAAATTAACGGACTATGTCATTCATTCGTTTCTATCTTTTATGTTGAGATATTTGTGAAACATAAAAGAATAAAGTTTTATGACATAACAGAAGGAAAATTGAGAATTATTTTGATAAAACATATTGTTTTTGTTACCTCACAATAACACCAATAGTGTGAACTTCATAATTTCCCAGATGTTACCAAATTACCACAGAACAACAATAAAGTTAGGTGAGCACTCAAAAACTTTCTTGAAGAGTGAAAGCCTGTGAATAATAAATGATACATAAAAGTAATGTCCATCGTCATATGCGTATACTTGTTTTAAAAAGTTATACCAGCGGATAGCCTTATCTTATAGAAACCCTTATAGAGAACAAAGGGATAAAAATAGAATAAGTACCTACTTTTATCCGTCACTTTAATAGGGTCTATTTTTTCATAGATGATGATGGATTCTAGAGTATTATCTAGAAACATTATCTATGAAAGGATCGCGATCCTCAGGATACTTCGGTAGATACAATAACAAGTAATCAGGTGACAGCTTCCTTTTAATAATAATTTAATTTTGAGGGTCAATAATATTATATTCCATGTTTGCTTTTATAAAAATATTTGTACTTTGTAGTATGCTCTAAAAAAATAAATAACTCTTGAAAAAAGAAAACGTGAACCAACCTATTAGGTATATTTTTTAATTAATTAAAATTAAGTTTTATAGAAAAAAGCTTGATGTAGTGTTAATTTGGACCGCAACCAAAATATCACAGTGTAATTTTCACTAATTGCTAGTGCTTTCTCTGTGAGGGACAAGACAGTCGCTATTTTCACAAGTTTTAAATGCAGACCGCTTACTAGGCCAACCATTAAGCCCGAGACTCCGCCAACGTTTCAGAATTGAAACTGCCCTGAATAGCTCGGAATTTCGTCAAAACAAGCAATGTCCTTATTAACTTGTGACCAACATTTTCAAATGTCGCCTGCAATTTTTCAACAACCTCTTAGATTACGCTCCGATTCTCATTCAAACCGGTAATATCTATCATCCAGAGTAAATTAAATTGGACGTCGTTGTTTTACGATTTTAATTTTTAGAAAAGATTTTTTACAATTTTTTCTATAGTTATTGTTCTCTATAATTTAGTTTTTTACTAGCTCTGAGTTCTTATTCGTGGCTTGTTCACGTGTCTGATCTTAATAGAAAATTGATGCTAATATTTTAAAAATATTTTTGCAGCAAATTTATTGAGCTTCAATTTAAAGTTGCTTGAACTTAATACTTTTATTCCATAAACATTGAATAATCATGATAAACCGCTTAATAATGAATACTTATACATATTATATTATATAAATTTATCTACCAACTAGATACAACAAAACAATCAAATAACAAATACTAGTGAAGCGATTTAATTGAAAATTCAGCTTCAAATTCGAAATGTATTAGGGTGCACTCACACACATCAGTCACCGTCACGGCACGTCACCGGACAGGATTAAAAAAAAATATGTATCAATAGTTCTAGTATGACTCTGTTCCCACACGACAGTCGCCGGCACGAAATCTATCAGTGACGTCACCGGTCAGGCACGTCAAATAATCTTTCCATACATGTATCATACTTTTATCCCCACTCACCCGGTGCCGTCACGTCTCAGTTCAGTCAGCGTCGTGTTGACGTTAATATGAGATGATTCTTTAACTTTTCGCGATAATTGTTCGGTATAAGGTAAAGATACCTAAGTAGGTATATTCAGTAAGTACTGAATAAGTAATTTTAATAAAACAAAGCCAATAAATATTAAGATCTTTGTATATACATGTTTCGAATTTCGACTCGACTTTTAGATTCCAAAAACAAACATTACGCGTATATAACATTATAATTCAATAGTTAAATTATTCATGAATAGCATTAGTTCACATAGCAATTAGCTGAGGACTGAATTTAGCAATCAAACGCTAGAAATGGATTTTCAGTAGGTCTGAATACGAATATTCAGCGAAGCTAATTTCTGCTTTTAGCCCATTTGTGAATGCAAATTAAGTGTCAAGATCTACAAAGTGAATGCATTTAGATTACAGAAAAACACTCCATCAAATAATTAGTAAGAAATTAATCACAAATTAATTTATTAACGTCCAGTTTTGATAATAGTGTATCAAAAGTTTTATCAGTTAAGCAGTATTTAGCTAAAGAGTGTTATTGCAACATTTTAAAATTTAATGTATTATTCTCAAAACCATATTTTAATAAAATAGTACATGTTTAAATTTTATATCTGCAACGAAGACAAACAATATCAGGATATCGAAGTCCAATAAAATATTACAAACTTACCCTTACAGATATTAAGTTGCTTGCCAAGGAAAAGTAAGAAATTTGTGACTGCTGAACATAAAGTGTTTCGTTTCTTGCAATTGCAATTTTTATTTTAAATTCTCTTTGTTCAATGTATTGATTTTAAAATGCGGCATTTATTATATTTTATAGAGTATTCGTTTAGAAAGAACATGGGTAACAGGCATAGAGAAAATATGCTTGTACATGCATACACGTACACTATAGCATTTGTTCTATGAAAATAATTATTTAGGAATGTAAGATATGGACCGGCTTGAATGATCAAATCTTTTCCTTAATCGTGATAAAAAAGTAAGGAACAATTTTAAATTTCTTTAATAAAATAAAATTTCATATGTTCTCTTGCTATGAATCACTCACCATACACATATGTGCAAACAGATTACAGCAAGTACTTACATCTGTCAGTCGTCCAGTTAACAAGCGCAAGCCAAGTGCAGCGTGTACAAAGGATGCTTTTCTAGCAGCGATAAATCTTCCTTTGCACACAATTATTCTCCCTTTAGCAGACAACAGCTTATGTTTCACGTGTCTGAGTAGATGCAGTCAATTTCATGTGAAAAGTTCATTGTTTTGTGGAAACAGTGTTTGACACTTTGGTGTTCGTAGATATATGGGTGTTTGTTACGAAATGCTATTACCATATAAATAGGAATGTGTGATTTAGGAATTTGAAACAGGTATCAAAATTTTATAGATGATTATTTTATATCACAACTAGCGGTCCGCCCCGGCTTCGCCCGTGGTACCTACATGTTTAAACTATCCTATCTCTCAAGTTGGATCGAACTGCACATGGTGCGCGAATTTTATTATAATCGGTTAAGTGGTTTAGGAGTCCATTGAGGACAAACATTGTGACACGAGATTTATATATATTAAGATTTTATATTAACTTAATAAAACGAACACCTCACAATATAGGTCTTATTAGTTTGGGTCACAGATAACAGAAACTAAAGGGTTTGGGTATTAACTATATAAATTATTTACATTAAAATTAACGGACTATGTCATTCATTCGTTTCTATCTTTTATGTTGAGATATTTGTGAAACATAAAAGAATAAAGTTTTATGACATAACAGAAGGAAAATTGAGAATTATTTTGATAAAACATATTGTTTTTGTTACCTCACAATAACACCAATAGTGTGAACTTCATAATTTCCCAGATGTTACCAAATTACCACAGAACAACAATAAAGTTAGGTGAGCACTCAAAAACTTTCTTGAAGAGTGAAAGCCTGTGAATAATAAATGATACATAAAAGTAATGTCCATCGTCATATGCGTATACTTGTTTTAAAAAGTTATACCAGCGGATAGCCTTATCTTATAGAAACCCTTATAGAGAACAAAGGGATAAAAATAGAATAAGTACCTACTTTTATCCGTCACTTTAATAGGGTCTATTTTTTCATAGATGATGATGGATTCTAGAGTATTATCTAGAAACATTATCTATGAAAGGATCGCGATCCTCAGGATACTTCGGTAGATACAATAACAAGTAATCAGGTGACAGCTTCCTTTTAATAATAATTTAATTTTGAGGGTCAATAATATTATATTCCATGTTTGCTTTTATAAAAATATTTGTACTTTGTAGTATGCTCTAAAAAAATAAATAACTCTTGAAAAAAGAAAACGTGAACCAACCTATTAGGTATATTTTTTAATTAATTAAAATTAAGTTTTATAGAAAAAAGCTTGATGTAGTGTTAATTTGGACCGCAACCAAAATATCACAGTGTAATTTTCACTAATTGCTAGTGCTTTCTCTGTGAGGGACAAGACAGTCGCTATTTTCACAAGTTTTAAATGCAGACCGCTTACTAGGCCAACCATTAAGCCCGAGACTCCGCCAACGTTTCAGAATTGAAACTGCCCTGAATAGCTCGGAATTTCGTCAAAACAAGCAATGTCCTTATTAACTTGTGACCAACATTTTCAAATGTCGCCTGCAATTTTTCAACAACCTCTTAGATTACGCTCCGATTCTCATTCAAACCGGTAATATCTATCATCCAGAGTAAATTAAATTGGACGTCGTTGTTTTACGATTTTAATTTTTAGAAAAGATTTTTTACAATTTTTTCTATAGTTATTGTTCTCTATAATTTAGTTTTTTACTAGCTCTGAGTTCTTATTCGTGGCTTGTTCACGTGTCTGATCTTAATAGAAAATTGATGCTAATATTTTAAAAATATTTTTGCAGCAAATTTATTGAGCTTCAATTTAAAGTTGCTTGAACTTAATACTTTTATTCCATAAACATTGAATAATCATGATAAACCGCTTAATAATGAATACTTATACATATTATATTATATAAATTTATCTACCAACTAGATACAACAAAACAATCAAATAACAAATACTAGTGAAGCGATTTAATTGAAAATTCAGCTTCAAATTCGAAATGTATTAACTTGATTTTTCCACAGGCACGAAATTTGTCGGACATGCGAGTGAATGACAGACAGGGCTTCAATTTTCATGTGGTTATTTTGCTGTCCGGCTGAACGCTTGGCGCGTGATTTTTTTAATTCCCGCTATTGGGGTGGAGAGATTCGTTAACATAAATGCGAATAATTTAGGTAAGTACTATTTTTACGTAGGTATAAATTAGAATTGTTACCTTTTTACTCACAAACTTACAATGTGTAGTTAACAAGCACTTGATATACATGCGGCACATCACAATTTATCAATAGATGCGTATATAAGTGGGTATTTATTACCATTTAATACTGTGTAAGTTTTTGTTATTACTGATTGAGTAAACAAAACTCATTGATACTCGAATTTTGTGTATTTTGTTTGTTTTACGCCTGTGTTTATTTAAAAGCGACCATGGCTCTATCATGAGAGCTTTAACACCAAACTAAAAGTCTTAAAAAATGCATTAAAATTTGAAACCTAGCAGAGGAGTCATCCATCACAAAACTGATCGATCACAACTTCAAGCCTCAAGGTATCTGTTCTGCAAATATTTTCGCTTCACTAAGTAATCCATCTAACAAAGCCAAGCACAACTTTACACTGCCAATGTTTCGGTAAAGCTTTAGCTATTATTTATCTATATTTACTTACATAATGGTATGTACCTACTACAGATCTTTGAGTTTAACAGGCATCCGTAAACCTGATTAATCCTCTTAAGATCTCGAGCATCAAAAATGTACACACGTAAAATCGTATAAAGTTTTTCTACTCAACAAAACTCTAATTCAAAGATGAATAATTTATTCGTTACCTACACATTACATAAAGAATTCATTTGATGACTGGCGGTTGAATAGGTAGGAAGGTGCCTAGTACTACTACGGTGGTGTTTATTCCAACTACGGTGCGTCGTTTATTCAGGAAACATTATGAAAGAAATAATAGGTACTACTGTTTTATTTTTCGTAGGGTATTAGTATTGATATATAAATTAAGATGTACTGACTGATAGACTGTAATAAAATATTGTTAAATGTTTAGATATAACGTAGATATACCATTTATAATCAGATTTGTTGTTTAGCGAACATTTATAAAGCCAAAA
Organism: Colias eurytheme; assembly: GCF_061535395.1. NCBI lineage: Eukaryota > Metazoa > Arthropoda > Insecta > Lepidoptera > Pieridae > Colias > Colias eurytheme. Next base: position 7,583,081 of record NC_142989.1, on the reverse strand, counting down.
TGTCACGTTCACCTTTACATAAAGGACGACAGTACAATAACAGTAAAGGGAGGAATATTGTTTGTAGAATGCATAAAGTATGTTCACTTTGCACTTTGGTCATAGAACAACGTGAAAAGGGTTCAGGAGTCATGGCATTTAGGATAGTGACAATATCTACATTTAATAGCTATGCTAAGTGCAGGTCCACACTGCGAGCCTAGCGCGGTTGCGACGGCGGGCGCGAAATATCAAACGTATGAAACGCGCCTTTGCGTCCACATTGAAATGACTAAGGCGGAAGCCTAGTGCGACGGTAATGAGCGAGCCAGCGCGCGTAGTTTTCAAACTCTCCTATCCGCGCGTTCTGGCCACACTACGGGCCTAGTCAGCAAGCGACCCAATGCGCGGACGGCGGGGGTATCAAACCAGTTCGGTCTTGTCGCTCGACTTCTTATATTATATCCTTTATTGTTTTTCGTAAAATAGCGGTAAATACTTAATTGTTGAAGTGAAACTTCTTTATTTATAAGTGCGATTCAATCTAAAACACTTATATACACCACAGTAATTTTTTAGGGTATAATCTCAATTCTTCATATAAGATTCACCCGTTATTCCTCTGTTTTATTTATTTCGTGTACAACTTCTATAATGATCTCATCTCAAAATCGGACTGTCTAGTAAAAATAGCAAATCGTCCAAAGTTTGCAACACCCGAAAAACGTCGAACCGCTACTTGAGCTCGCGCGTCGGTGTGGCCACCGCGAGCGCCCGCTCGTCGCGCCCGCCTAGGCCGCCGCCACCGCGCATTCAGTGTGGACGCACACTAAGTAATTCAATAATAAAATAAAATAAAATAGCTAGTCTCCATGCTGAGATCCACTGATGTTCATACACCTAATCCATACTAATATTATAAATTTGCGAAAGTAACTCTGTCTGTCTGTCTGTTACTCAATCACGCCTTAATTACTGAACCAATTTGCATGAAATTTGGTATAGAGATATTTTGATATCCGAGAAAGGACATAGGCTACTTTTTATCCCGGGAATAGGTTTTATCCCGGAAATCCCACAGGAACGGGAACTATGCGGGTTTTTCTTTGACTGCGCGGGCGAAGCTGCGGGTGGAAAGCTAGTTTCTAATAAAATGTTTTTTTCTTTTATAGTTTCATTGCCATAATCCAAGACGAGTTACGTTCCTCATTAGTGTTCGTATAATAAAGGAATGTGTAAAAACAAAACTTGAAGTGCTATTGAACTTTGAGCTTAAAATAGATGTAAATGATGCTTGATGACTGGAACAGCCGACACCCATCAAAATTGGCGAAACGTGCTATCTTGGCTCGGAGCCAAGTAAACTAACCCATCCAGCGATACAACTCTTGAGCGCTATGTTCAAAATCACTCGTTAGACAATATACTGCTTCAAATCGCTGAAGAGCTGACTTGTTGGTAGTCTGCGTGAAATAATGACACATTCGCTTTAAGTGAAGAGGAGTCAGGAGATACAGTACATTATATGTATTGTATTTATGTTCTATTAAATTAACAATACTGCTTAGACGTTTACATTAGTTTTTTTCGCAACATTTTTTTGTCTATACAGAGAATACCTACAGTGATTCTGCAATAGTACTGCAGTAGTAGTTCTGCAGTAGTAGTAGATTAAAGTACTGATTTCGTTTAATACAAATTATTATTTCTCCAAAATATCACCATTAATTTAATATGCATAAATTAACATACTTACAGCAAAATTTTAATTTACTGTAATATTATTAGCGAGTGTCAACCCTAGAGCTATACGTTCATGTCATGCTCCAGGCAAGTGCTCCGAACAGGTAACTAATTTACCTCTCATTACTTTGGAATTAAAATACAAATTAAAACATTTCTGATGTTCTTTGTTAAAGCAGTAATGTAAAGTATATTTTATTTTATCAAGTTTGAATTTAATTTTATGCAGAGAGTTTATTCATTCCTTTACTAATTCTTCTTAATTAGGTTTACAATATTCTGAGAATGGCCATGCCCAAATGTAAACTTAAAAACAATATTTTAGAGAATTTATTGAATATGTTTTTAAATTTATAACTCTTTATCCATCAACCCTCAAATTCTATCTATTCTGTCAAAACGAATCAGTCCGTTTGATAGTTATGTAGTTACTATTAGACCGGGAGATACTGACACAAAATTTCGAGTCATTTGTAATAGGATGGCGGTTCTACAGGGGTCTTAGTACGCAATGACAAAAAGAAAAACGATGGCGTGAACGCTGGTACCGGCGGCTTAGTCGCGTGGGCGTTAGTCGAACTCGTCGGAAAATAGCGAAAGTCAAACGATTTGTAACAGTATGGCACTTATTTTTCCTGTAAGTTTGAGGATCAACAAATATAAATACAAAATTTCAAAGATCTAAGTGTTGGAAATCTTCACTTATATAAATTAATAATAAATTAAGTTTTCAAGTATGACAGCACTTTTTCCCCCTACTAGAAGTATGGTAAATATAATAATGGTCACATTTTATCAAATACTCTCCAAAAATCCAAATGCAATACTGGTACAAAAAGTTTGGCGAAATAAAAATTTTTTGCAGATTTTCGGCGGTATGGCGACCATTTGGAATCGTCCGAAAAGTATGGCATGGCGATTTTCGTAAATGGCTGCACGACGATAGTTACCTGTGCAAAAGTTAGCCTGGTACAAATGGTTGAATGATTGTTTTATTTAAATCAACACATTCGCGTCGGTATGGCGGGCTGTAAGTCACACCGGAAAAGTATGGCATGACACTACCGCCTACTACTTTTTTATGGGCTATCGGTAAATTCCAAAATTTTTGTGTTACAAATCGTTTGACTTTCGCTATTTTTCCGACGAGTTCGACAAACGCCCACGCGACTAAGCCACCGGTACCAGCGTTCACACCATCATTTTTCTTTTTGTCATTGCGTACTAAGACCCCTGTAGAACCGCCATCCTTGTTACAAATGACTCGAAATTTTGTGTCAGTATCTCCCGGTCTATATAGTTAGTTTATTTTATGTAAAAAAGTAACAAAAGAGACTATTACATGAATCCTTGTAGATAGAACGACTAGTGTAGATTGCCGAGTAAATACTTGTAAGTGCCTAAGCCTAACTGCCTACTTCTTATTCACTAGTTGACCGGAATACTAGACTATTTTTACACAGTCAACACATGGGAATGTAGGTTGCTTGACATTGTGTGTCTTCTAATTGATGTCCCGCCAATTTAATATTAAGACAATGTCGCATGACGTCAGCACTGGTTGTAGCCAAAGATAAGCTCCGATTCCAGTGCTATTTCTCCGACTCAATAGATTAATTCTTCAAAATAATAAGGAGAGGAACTTTTCTAAGAGTATATTTTACAGATATAATTCTAGGTATGTTCAATATTCAATGTTATGGCAGTTTCTCAAAAAATTCATAGAATTTCTTTGATAAAGAGAGAAGACATTTAAAAAGCTTTATAAACTGTTACCTACGTAAAAATAAGAGCCATTTTCCAATAAATAAACCAATGAAATAAGAATACTTTTAAATCTAGCCCTTTATAATGTTGAGAAATGTGTTCTATTGACCGATTACTGACTGCATAATCACTACATAGTATAAAACAAAGTCGCTTTCCCTGTCCCTATGTCCCTATGTCCCTTTGTACGCTTAAATCTTTGAAACTACGCAACGGATTTTGATGCGGTTTTTTTTAATAGATAGAGTGATTCAAGAGGAAGGTTTATATGTATAATAACATCCATTAAATAGTGGAGAAGTACTGTTATTTTTGAGATTTCTAATGTGATGTCGTAAAAAATTACATTGTTTCCGCTTATATTGCAAACGCAGGCTGAACCCTACGAGTTTTATCAAAATAATGTCCTAAGTATTATACACATTGAAAAGGTCTACAGAAAAGTCCGCGATGGTATATGTCTATCTCTTATGGATAACCCACAATAACATTTTTTTGTCATTTACTTTTTACGACAAATAATAGCTAATTTTCGAAGCGATTTTCACCAATACAGCATTAATCCTTAACCAATTAAATACCTTGAGTACATTGTTCATTTAATATACATCTATATGGTACTTTACACCGTATGATTTAAGTGAATATTTTCGAAGATATTACAGATTTAAAAATTGCGGGACGTAGCGTTTGCGGCGCGGCGGTACCGGCCGGCCGGGCCGCTATGTTTTTATAACGTTTATTAACGTTCACAGTTTTTCCGTAGTGTATTTAGTATCAGCATTGCACCCGTGCGAAGCCGGGGCGGGTCGCTAGTTGTTTTATAAACGCTTATCGTACGTGCGACCGATTTATAACCTTGGAGATTAGACGACAATGCTGCTAGAACGTTGAACTTATGGTGGTTTATTATAGTACTCCCTTTTTTGTGTAAATCTTTAAGGATTTAGGTGTGTCTCAATTTTTTATAAATACAATGGTATTTAACATATTAATCAATTCACAATATGTAGCCAAGTTTAATCAAATGAAGAACCTGTTTAAAAAATACTCTCAAATCATATTTCATTTTCTAAATTAATACATAATAGGTATAATATGTACCTAATCTGCAAGTGAATCTTACTTGAGTTCTCCAATTTTCCTTAATTTTTTTGAAATAAGTGATATTATGCATAAACCTTTTAGGGGGATACCGAGGTATGTTATTTAAAATAAATTACTCACGTACCTACACAAAACTCAAAATATATATACGTACATACATATAACATAATATTGCGTGTAAACACAAGAAGATAAGCAATTCTTATTTATGGAACAAAGGATTCCGTGACTCTATATAATAGAATCGGTTAAATATGGGTGATTTTACCGTTTATCGGCGAATATAATACCAAGTTTTATCGATTGTCGGTTGAATGGTTTTCCATTTGAAGAATTTCATTGAAATGGCCTATATGCCTACTTATAAGAAATTCTACGAACTAGTTTCTTATTTTTGTGGATTGGCAAGATATTTTAAACGTAATATTTATATTTGTTGTAGAAATTCCGATCTAATAATATAATGTTGACCTTATTTTCTGGAACCAGATCAGTTTATTATGTAACATTGTATTCTTCAAATAATGAAATGTTTTTTGTCTTATCAAAAGAAATATTCCAATACCATGTGCTTTTAGGACTTAAGAGGACTGCAAAAACAAAAGCTTCCAATTAAAAAAAAATGGTTTTGACTCATAAGTTATTGCAATGAATAAATAACCATGTCAATAATCATACGGAAGTAGGATGTCGAACGTTAATACATTTTCATCTTGCATCTAAATAATGTGATGTACCTAAGTATATGTGTTAAACGAGTGAAATAATCACCTACATGGGCGGCATGTGTGAAATCTTCAAAGTACCGTTCATGGATAACGGTTATTGTTTATCAGGTGTAAATCCATCAACGCCTTGGTGATATTTATATAAGGTATTGTTAAGAATTAAGAAATTATCACAAAACGTCAATGTTCAATTGTGAGGAATCACTAATAAATTATTTCCGATACCTTTTTTTTAATCAAACCTTGAACCTGAGATATATACGTTGATATAGATATAGCTATTAGTTACATTAATTAACGTATTATATAAAGTTATATGAGGACGTATAGTGGGATTCATAAAATAATTTATTAAATCGTCGTGAGTCTAAATTTAAATAAAAAGGTGCTTAGTTAAAGAAAACAATAATTAACATGCAATATGATATTATGTGATCATAATATTAAAAAAAATACATGACATGCTTATAACAATCATTATTGAAACAATAAAATTTATCGAGTTGTATAGTTAATTGTAGACAGCCGTAAATTTGATTGCACTTCCGAAATTATTTTGCGGCGCTCTATTTTTTAAGAGGAAACTGAAGAGTTCCTTAGAAGCTCGCCATTGTAGAATGTTCTCGCAAACGTTATTTTTACCGCAAGGGAGCTTTTACGGCTCACGTGACGAATTGATTTCTTTTCATGCCGTCACTTGAATGTTCATCTCATGATTCTAAATTAAAAATTTGATCGGACTTAAGATATTCTTCTGTCCATTATTTTCATTGCTACATGTTTTACTTCTTAATGGATTCATTATAGTATAAAGTACACTGTGTATAAAATATGCATAGGTACTCAGAGGATATAAAATTTTAGTAAGCATTTCAATAGTATGCGGAGTCATTTTCATCCATGAAATGCAATATGATTAAGCAAGCCTATAAATAATTTATATTTACTTCTAATAGGTAGGTAGGTAGTTAGTATTCCAAAAATGATAGAAAGTAGGCGTTTTTGCAATAGGTCCCTGTGGGTTGTACCAACACGATCATGTTATGATTTTATGTAGTGCGAGATATAGGCTTTATAATCAGTACATAAGGTCTAAAATCAGAATGTACTTGTGTATAATGCGCAGTAAATTATTTAACTTGAGCCCAAGAATGCGGTGGCCAATGAATATTCCACCTACGTAATAAACCAACACAAACACAAAATAAACTCATCACGCAGGATATAATGTGGTATATATATACTCTTATGTATTGCGTAACAGGAAAAGATTCTCTTCAAGAAGAGTTGTGTTTTTATTTTCACAAAACTAACTCTTTTTACTTTATCTAATCCAGTTGGAATATCATATTTTTAAATAATTACACATTGGTTTTAACATTCAATATATTATGTGCGATTACCTTAAAGGGAAGGTACCTTAACATATTTGAAATAGATCATGACGAATCTTATCCAGCTTATAGATATGAGCCTACCTCGCTCAACCCACATAATATTTGCTTTACAAAAGGGATTTCAGATAAGTAACATACAATGCATGATACATGTCGTCGAAGTAAATTCAATACACGCCGACGCCCTTTGACGGCAAAATAGAACGAAGGATCCATAAAGGACAAATATGTTGCAGTTTGTTCCATTATTTGTTCCTGCGGTCGTACTGAATGGAAAAGCAAATATTGTGATTTATTTTATTGAGCCATACATGAAACCGACAGCAGTTTACATGAAAATGTGTTATAGCTACACATTTTAGTATGTATTTTCATCGTTTAGGAAAATTTATGGCTCATGTTACAGACTTATTGACCCTTTGTAGTTGTTTAAATATATCCTTAATTTCGTTCAATCAATGAATCGAGTCGTAACCAATTTTTGTTATCGTACAAATTGGATCAACATCTTAATATTTTAATGGATTATAGACAAATTCACACACCTTAGAAAAATTTCATCGGAATAATATTATAGCAATCATCCAAAGCAAAATTGAATTGCATCGAAGTTTAAAGTGCATCGCAGCTTCAACAAGTTCCAATCGACAGTATTGCGAAATGTTCACGATTCCCAATACAAATGTATCCACTCATGAACTACACGCTTGTTTACATGTTCGATAAGGCATCGACCGTGGCCGGGTTTGGATTTGATCTTGATACACACGTGTTTGAAGCCTCAGCTATTTGTGTTATAACCGGTTTGTAATTCTGCTGTTTGTTTTGGTAACACAATGATACTTCCTAGTTGCCTTGCAGAGATTATATAATATTATTCGATTTTTACAGGTTTACTGTCTTTAATCTTTATCTAAAATTTAAACAATACATTACGATAATATAATTGTTATTTGTTCTCTTGTTTTGTTGGTTGTTCTATTTTGGAGAACTATGTGAGTAGAATTTGGAAAGCTTATACATGACCAAGTTTGAGATTGAGCTTACACAAGATAATTTTAATATTAATTCTGCTCTTCAATGGAAGCAAACCTGATTTTCATATTTTTTGAGAATAACACATATCTGGAAATGTATGAATATCTATTTCATATGCTATTAACTATATAGGTATTTGTTATTTCTGTATGTCATGTCTTACTTTTAGTGCTACTTAAATAAAGTCCTCATGTAAATTATACCTAATTCTTATCCTACCTATTGATGTAGTTAAGTATAATAGTGAAGTGCCTACTAATAATTCTAGTAATGTTTGTTGGACATTTTTCATTTCTCTTGTTGTGGAAGATAACGATAACAAAACCTGCATTTCGTATCGATTATTATTTGAGTATCAGATTTTAATTTCCAATAATGGACGTGGTCATAAATAGAACCATCATTATAAAGGCTTTCAAAGCGAATGGAATGAAATCCATTAGCTGATAACTAAAACAATAATTCTACATTCACTGAGTGATTAGAATTTAACTAATGTAGGGGAGACTTTGGATAGCTGACATAGAAGATAGGGGTAGATAGCAGTGATATGTTGTTAGGAATAAGACTGTTAGTAAAGGAATTAGTTCGTATTTGGACCAAGAATGTATAAAAAATACCAAAGTTAACAAGACAAATTGGCAGAGATAAAAAAAGGATCGTGACAACGTGATTTCTAAAGATCTACGCCGTTTTCAAGGTTCTTTTCATATATATGTATATATAACAAATTTTAGAATCCAAGATGTGGTCTAAGATGGAGCGTGCTTCACTAGAATTTACCTGTGCACTCTTGACTTGATAATATTTAATGGAAATCGCCTAAATAATGCATTAAAAAAATTGTTAGGTATATTGGCATGCAATTCTTGCTTTATGTACTTAACTCAACTGAATAGGTTAACGTTAAGGTAGAAATTAAAATAAATTTTCAATCAATGTGAAGCTGAACTACATTGTAGAGAATATTTCGTTCCAACTTCAACTTTGAGTGATTAACTAGCAGTAGTTCAATAGCGAAATCCCTGAAAGGTTTTCTGAGCTCTCTTTACCAACCAAAAACATTTTTTTTATTCAGTGCGTTATTTATTTACCTAAAAACAACGTAACAAACTTGAGCCAACACTCCCCGGTCTCCCCTATCCTACCTATATTATGAACTAGCGGTCCGCCCCGGCTTCGCCCGTGGCACATACGTTTTCTCTACATAAGAACCATCCTCGTACTTCAAGGAATATAATAGAGAAGAATAATCGAAATCGGTTCAGCCATTCACACGTGATGCCGTGACAACGCGAAACGGGTGCAGACCCGCCGCCTTTTGCACGCCTCATAAGCGAAGCGTTGAGGTGGGTACTACTGTCACTTCGCGCAAAACATCTGATTTTTCAAACTTAAAATGTCTTTATGTATCATACATTGCACTTGTAAGATAATACATACACACACATATTAAGAAAAAACACTATTTTTAATGTTCATGATATTTTTGATGTCATTTTTGTTATTTAAACTAGTTAAAAAACAGTTTAAAAAAGTTCTGTCTTGGACGTCCGTGTGTCTGTATGTGCGGATCCTTTTTCTTGTTAACACGATAGCGACCGAAATACTTTACTAATCGAGTCTTTTTTTTTCTCTTACGCTTGAGTATGCTCAGGAATAGAACCCTTTCATTTTTCAGGGTCTGATTCGATGTGGTTTAATTGTTATTAAATAAACAAAAATAATAATTAATAAATATTTATTAAAAAAAAATTATGAGGCGTGCACTTTTGGATTTTCCAAATTATTTAATTTTTATAGCTCCCGCCGCGCAGCGCGTCGAACCCGGCAACTGATACACAAAAATAATCCTTATGGCATGATTCTGTATTCACGCGCGATGACTTATAACGTATTTCATGTATAACTTTGGTGTTTCTACACCGATTTACATGATTCTTTTACTATAACCTGCCCAGGAGTATGAAGAATAATTGTGCCAAATTTAGTTAAAATCCGTCGGGTAGTTTTTGTTTCTATAACGAATATACAGACAGACAGACAGACAGACAGACAGACAGACAGACAAAAATTTTACTGATTGCATTTTTGGCATCAGTAGCGATCCCTTATCACCCCTTCATAGTTTTTTTTTTAAATATATTTCATGTACAGAATTGGCCTCTCTACAGATTTATTATAAGTATAGATGAAAAAGATGGCGAGAATGCGTGTTCGTTATTCTTTCACGCAAATCCCAATAAAGTATTTTTTACCATTAATATTAATTGATGTTAGATCGGAATTATTGACAAAAACTTTATAATAACATTGATTTGGCAACAGCACCACATTTTTAAGAGCATGCGACGCGGCAGCATGCATTATGCAATGCGAGGATATTATAATATGCACAACAAAGTACATAAAAATATTTATAAAATACAACTTTTTGTAGGGCTTTTTGCACGAACTTGTGACCCGATAACTAATCTCAATAATGACCAGTCTAAAAAGTTTTCAATTTATGTAGTTACCTAATTGAGTTTTGAAATTGATTGATTGATTAATGAAGTACATACCTCTATCTGATACCTCGTAATTAATTTTCGGATAATTAATTAACGTTTTTTACAGGATTTGAAGTTATACAAATGGATTGAACTATTGCAAATTCAAAAATTTACCGCATAATTTGCATGCCGAAACGAGGAACTATTTGTGAGAAAGTACTGAAGGTACGCAATCATAATACATAGATAATAGGTATGTGAATGCATTATGTTAATCCAGAAGCAAACATCGTTTACCAATCATAGCCTTAACAGCAAGCCTTATTCAATAACTACAATCAAACAACTGCATTACCAGCAGAGGAAATAAACAACAGACGCTTAATAATAATTATCTGTGGTACGGACAAAGAGAGATTACACAATACAATACGGCACCTACTCGGTACTTTGCTCGGTTATTACTGTTTTATTACACTGCCCAGTTACCAGTTACTGCTCCATTTGCCATTGAAAAGGCAGACAATAAACTAGGCGAAAACTTACCATTGCGATATTTTTTTCACTATTCACTATTAATATAAACTGTAGACTGTGGTGTAACCATAGAATACACCATTTAAGCTTTCGTATTTACTTATAGTTTCTGTGTGTATACGTTTAATTTTTTAAAACGAAGCCATATTTTATTTATTAAAATAACCTACTCTGAAACATTTAATGAGGTATGTACCTCACCAACACCAAAAACCTTAGCCCTACTGATAGGTAAAAACATAAACATCCATAGGGTGTTACAGGCAATTATTACACCAAGCATGTGACTATTTATTGAATGAAATTTATTTATAATAAATAAATCAAATATAATCGGTCAAAAAAATTGGACCATTCTCCATTTCCACGAAGTGCCGACCCAACAAATACCGGCTCTAGGTAGAGAAAAAATGTTCGACGACAAACATAATCAATCCAATATTGAAAAACTCTCTACTCGTATATTAATCTGTCAAAGTAAAACATTGTGCATAAAATAAGAAAATGTATGAGAATGCAATAGAAGTAATCGTTAATATTTTATTGAATCGTTTCAATCGTTATCTAGTTTCTTATCATAACCGCAACAACACGGAGCCGGCAGCGGCCGTTTCCCGAGAAACGAAAGCTTTTAAGAGTAAACAAAGATAGAAACTTTGAGATTGGGGTTTGGTAACAAACCTTCTATAGCAACAACGTGGTCGCGGATCTGTTGAGCGAGTAGCGGGTCCGGCACAAGTTCAACAAGGTCGTAGAGAGCGTAAATCGACGGATGAACGCTCTCAAACCTTTGGATTTCCTGCCGTATCGACAGGGAGGTGTTCAAGCATGCCTGCGTGTGCTGCCGATTGCACATAGTGCTCCTGAAGCCCAGCATTTAGCTAGGATACTTAATTAGCACACCACAACACTACACCGGACGATGCATTCCCATTTCAATACTGTGATACCGTACCCCAAACAGAGGTGAAAAATAACACGTTTTTTGTTATTAACAGTTCTTTTTAAACAAATAAAAACACAACAACACTTATCACAGTATTTATGTAATGTAAAATGTGCATGTGAATAATGTAAACATTCAATTATAAAGCGACACACTGATGACAAATGGATAGACCACCTCGCTGGCAGCCATTACCGAACTGTTCGGAACTGTGGCATTTTGTGTGCGTCGGATGAATATCTGTCAAACATGACAGCTATTGACTCGAGCGCCCTCTGTGACTACACTCAATAACATTACACACTCATTTTTTAATAGTTCCGTATATTCCGACCAGATGGCGCTTTTATCAATTATAATGTAACTCTACCTCTTCGAATTTCCATCCCTTTTCTGAATACGAGTAACAAAAAATTATGGGCTTGAAATTCGATTTCTTAAATTAATTATAGTAAAAAATGAACAGATAGTTTACATGAACATTGAACACATTACGTAAGATAACTCTACCTATTACACTATGCAGGTACTCTATACCTACAATCTACATACTTCTCTACTGTTAAGAAGTTGTTTGAATAAAAAGTAAAAAAGTATAAATATAATATTATTATCTTTATTACCGACATAATTAATTTATCTTTGGATTCATTATTTTATAACCTCGCAATCTCAGGAATTAGTGCATCAGTGTATAATTAATAAAATATTATTTCATATCATTTTGTTAATGAATATAGGCTCTTAGGAAAAACAACGGTTAAGATTTTCCTATTTGCACAAAAAATATAATTATAAATCTGTTTAGGAAAATGGCGTGTCGGCAATAATACATTGTATTTAAAATAATTAATACTCAGATCACAATTCACAAAGCCTAAGCACGTAACGCATATCCTTAAAGACGAAGCAATTGTAAATACAATATAGGTCGAGGTTTTTAGACGTAGATAGCGAAATTTACGTAACTTATGAATATAATCGTTTGTTATAAGTACCTGAATATTGCTTTACATAGAGATTACTAGTTAGTAATAGATGTCTAGATTGGTACTTAGACATAATATGATATATCTATAACTTTTTAAATACTTATTTAACATTATCTGTACAAATGTTTACAAAATTATCCAATGTAATTTTAGAGGTAATTACATACTAGATACCCCAGCAGACGTTGTTTTGCTCTATTGCCCCTATTTCGTGTTTTCTCTCCACACGAACCTTCTTTGTGCCACCTGTGTTGCTAAAATTGTGCAAAAACGTAAAAATGAAAAAAAAAGTTGCCGAATTGGTCGAGCCGTTCTCGAGACACTCTTAGCAACACATTGTACCCATAACCTGTTTTTCAGGAGCCTGTCTTTTCAAATTACTTTATCACCATTTAGTTGAAGACAAGATCTTTGTAATCGTGATTTATCTTCATAATTATTGAGAAGTTTATAAATTATGATATAAAATTTTAATCACGTTTATGTCAATCCTCGTTCTGTTGCTTTTCAATTTAACATTGAGCAAATAATTTATTTATATTAAATTTTCCTCCATTTAAAGGAAGGTAAACAATGTGTTCCCTTGGTACCGAGGAGAAAATCTTAATTGAAGTGCTTTTGTTTATTATCAAAGGAAATATAAATTAATATTAGGTATATTAAATACAACATTGATGAGATTTTCGATTTGTATGAAAAGTAGAGCATAAATAGATATGCTTTGTAGATCATAATAATATTACGTAGTTTTTTTTAAACATTAAATGAATATTCTTTCATGTGGAAAGAATGGGAGAAGATCCCAGGTACCGCTGGAAAGACAAAATCGCCAAAGACCTGCGGAGCACCCTCCAGATTGAAAACTAGTAAGAGAAGGCGCAGGATAGAGTCAAATGGAGGCTCTTATTGTCGGAGGCCAAGCCTCACTTTGGGTCCCTGCACCACTCTAGTAAGTAAGTAAGTAATTAAAATGATAATATGATCTTGATTTTGAAATAAAATAGATTAATAAAATAATTAGGTACTAAAATCGTTTACCAATCCTTCTATTTCAAGAAACTAATGCAACCGGTGTAATTGATCGTAAATTTATGTAAAATTACTCAATTAACAGTTTAACAAGTTAACTTCTATTTTCCGGTTAGTTTTATAACAATTGGTAAACGATTACTATTTAATAATTCATGAGAGTTCCTTTGATACTTTTACTTTATAAAAAATATATTATAATAGCAGCTGTTTAGGTACTTACAAAAAATGTGAATATTTATCATCTCGTCTTTTTGCAAAAGGTTTAATTCGTAGGTATTATGTTATATTTTTTTTGTTTATATATAGCTTTGGACGTCGTTATTAACATTAGCACTGATGTCTTGATGATAATTTTATTGGTATGGAAAAGAGTGATGATAACATTAAATAATGTGAAAAAATTGCATTTACAACCTTTGTAAACATTATTTTCCATGAAAATGATTGCGGAAGTTGTTTATTTCGAGAGGCATATCTACTTAACACAAATGTTCCATTTACTCGTGCAAACATATAAGCCCGCCTTATTATCATGATTACCCTTTGTAGCGCGTCGCTAGTGTTTTTCGCATCGTCAAATTGTCTGGTAGCGACTAGCGCGGTCTGCGCTAATCTCTATGAGAATCTTCGGAGTTACGATTGGCTCACTTTTCGTCAATTTAGCAATCCAGCTGCGTTTTCGTCTCAGCTATTAATCAATTCAATTCAGAGCTTTCCTATGCTGAACCGCGATCGCTCTTGACACTCAGTCGCGACCCGACTGTTCCCTCGGCAACTCGCGTTCTGTGTGTGTGATTTGGTGTCCGAAACAATTGGTGGTGTGCCCAAGTTCATGACGTCTCTGGTGTAATTGGTACAATCGACATGTCTAAAATCAAGGTAACTCAACTGATTCCCGTTTCGAATTCGTTTTCAACGGAAAGTTCGCTGTTTGTTTACTGTATAAGTTTTGTTGGGCTAACTTTTCGCCAAGGTCAAGTAGATTATTTAGGTATTATTTTATGAGTGAGGACGGAATTTCATTAAGTTATCGCGTTTTTATGGTCTGTAACCAATTAAGATGTCACGAGTTAAAAAATATTAAAAGTCCTACGACTTTTAATATTTTTTACCTACGTACTTACTTAAATAGAATAAAATCAATCGCATTAATTTTTTATGTTTTCTTGGAAAATAATTTTATTATTTAGTTCAAACACCTTGTTGTTTTAGCATAATATTATATTAGGTATATTATTTTTTTATGCAAGGAAACGCGCGGGTGTTTTATTTTCAACTTTGGCCCTAATGCCTCAATAACTGCTAGAAAATTACTTTTAATACAATTATTTTCCATTGTATTCATTTCAAATAATTTTCTTTATAATATATTTTATACTACTGATAATTAAGAATGGTGAATTAACTAAGTAATTGGCATTGATATTTTTAACTTGATCTTTTTATACAATAATGGCGGTTTCTTTCCGCAATACAATATAAAATTGTTTGTTTCGATTCGTATCAACAGGATGAATCTTTATTAATAAGAAACTGAAAACATATAAATTTCAAGATTTTTGTTACAACAACACGCTAATTTGTAAATTGAGTCATTGCATTATCCCATTATATATTATTATATTCCCATCTATAGTCAAAGAACAAAGTTGCAATTTAAGAAGAGCAGTAACATATTGCATCGGATTGTTAAATCTTTAGTAAATAAACAATTTTTGTTTAATTAACTATGGATTTGCGAAAATATCACATGTTTTTATTTAGCTGACCCTACAGACGTTATTGTGTCTTCGCGTAAATTTTTAAACGCGTGAAGTTTAAATAGCCGTTAAGTTTTCGCATTTACTTAATTTTTAGGCGCAAACTTGAGGTTCTTTTTCATCACATCCTTCTCCTGACTACGAACACATCGAACATGAGAATTATCGAATCGATACAGTCGATCACCCGTGATGCCGCCAGCAAAGGAAATAGGGAATAATTTCGTATAGAGACAACCTATCCCGGCATACGTTGTTCTGCCTTACTGTTATCGCTAAGGAGTCTAAAAATAGATTTTGTCAGATTCTCAGATCTACCCAATAAATTATAAGAATCGGTCAATATACCTATTAGACTAGCTTTCCGGCCATCAGTTATCCATTTGGGAAAACGGAATGAAAATCGATGCTGTAATTTTTTATTTTATCGCGTACAGACAGACAGACGCACTTAATGCCATTGTTTTATAATATTATGTAGTGTTAATATTTTAGTTTTATTTAACAACGCGACTAATATCTATATTTAATATAGCTACTGTAATTGTAAATCAAAGCATTACCTACCTATATTGTTTATTGACTTATTACATACTATTTTTTGTACGTGTGTGATTGCTATATTCTTTAAGATTTACATTACGCGTATTACAATAAATCACAGATTATCAAATAAGGAACTGAATGAAATTGCCGCAATGTTCAATTGAATACAATTACCCTTTGATCTGGTTAGTAATCTCCCTAACTTCAAATATTATATTTGGCTTAGGGGATTCCGTTGTCTCGTAAATTGTAATATTAGGTATATGCGATTACATATTCTGCGTCTATTTAAATGATGTAATAAAAAAGGTTGTATTTAAACATTGTTTATAGAGCCTGCAGCTACCACATTTGAATACAAAAAGTAACAATATAAAATTATATTTAATACATACATGTTCAAGGATTTATTCATTACTTATCTGGATACATAAAACATTATTTAAAAATTGTATTGTTATATTTATAGAATAAATAGCACAACGTACAATAAAGAAACGGAAACCGTTTACGCCATGTAGCTATCATTATATTCACAGTATATTATATTCCCTACAAGTATATAATAAGTGCAACAAGCTATTGTCATCTCTTTTTGTTACCATGAAATTTGTATAAATAAAAATTATTTTGTACCTTGATTTATGTAGAAATACTTGGAAATCAACGTATGAAATATTTCTTTTATTAAATACCTACATTTAATAATCTAATAACAAACAAAACAAATAGGTATAGAGTAACAGACTAGACAATAATTGGATTATTTATGTACATGCATATATGCAATTGGAAGAAAGGGTTTTGACACGAGTGATTGATACCATAGGATATTGAATTACACCGCACACCACACCGACATCCGCAATGTATCATGTAAATAAAGCTTATATAATTTTAACAATTGTATAGAAATATGACCATTTAGGACATAACATTTTTACTAGACACATTTCTTCGTCATTATAGTACTTTCCAGAATGCTTTGATGGTGGTTCTCTATAATTTTTTATAGAATTTATACTTCAAGAACTTGATAGCGTTCTGAAACATTATTAAATAGAACTAACTCAATTGCCTTATATATAGAATTTCATTCAATAGTGCGGTACTCAACTACCAGTAAAATATTCATGATAATTCAGCATTCTTCCTACCAGTCTGAAGCTCATGATTCAAAATACATTCTCTAAAAACGAATTTTCTAGGCAAACAAAACATGTTATTGTCTAGAGACACCTCTATACCAACTGGAAGATACAACATCGGTGGGACTTGATATACATTACCACTAATGTAAAATGTATGAGGGCATTGCTAAGTACCACAATGACGTATGTTCCTTCCGCGTCCCACGGGACTCTACTTGTGTTCTCCTTGTAAAGCAGCTGTAATACAATTTAAAACATAGACATTATTCGTCTAACAAGTTGCCTCTAATGATATAAATAAAGATATACAAATGTAGAAGTCTGTGTTTTTTAGATATACATAATCAATTTTATGTAATTTGAATAGCTATTATAATAAGGTTATAATTATTAAATCTTAATGAAGTGTCTCTAAAAATATAATAACATATCATTAAGTGTTTATTATACAGCCTTGTGTAAATAGATCCGCTATATAACGATCGAAAGTCAATAAATCATTATTGTTGAAAAACATTCAAGTTCTATGAATGCTTTACAGCACAATAAAACAATAAAATGAAAATAACTTCATAAAACAAAGGATGACGATTATAGTCAGGTAATCGGCGATTTCATTAATTAATAAGGTATAAATTAGTAAAAACAATAATGATTCTATTTCTTATAGCATTAGGGAATAAAATAATTATGAATACGTTATATTAACATTAATAGAAACGTTAGCTACCTAACCGTGTGTATAATCTTCAGCAGTACCTACTGGTTTCAACTTCTCGACCGAATTACATGTTATTATAGCTAATAGGCTCCGCACGCGATCATAATGGCCCTTGCGTAAATAAAACATAGTAATTACAAGTATTATAATATAAGATACAATAGTATAGTATGAAAAATTTGCTTTTAAGATATCGAAATATAATTTTTTAATGTACAGTTAAGTGATATACAGCGACTCTATATTCCATGTCTTACATCCTCAAAAACAATTAAACATATTAGAAGTCCTTTGTAAATATAATATAAGTCTTTTGTGACCTAGAATGTAAAGCTTTTCTTAAATTTGAAATAACTTTGTATAAAATTATGATGAATTTACTATTTCCAAATTTTGGACCTACTAGATTTGAGAATGTCAGAAAAAGCTTTTTTAGCTTTGTATTTCACAGTTAACATCACAATGTAGAGTATTTAAAGAAGTTTATCATAGTCGTGTGACAAAATGATCAAATAGCAAATCAAAATTGGCTATAACTCTACCTAATTTTATGTAGTTTCATAGTTACCAAATATAACAGTTGATTTATAGCATAAAAAATTTCACAATATTACGAGCGTACATGTTCACAGTAAACCTTGTTATATTGATTTTGTTTCGTAATGTCAATACAATGACCGTTTTCTCTCTTGATTGATTTTATTTGCTTTATTGTATCGATCCAATAAAATGTTTCGACAATCATTTACTTTTTTAGGCGTCTAAAGTTTTAACTTTTGATATAAGTGTGTGTTAAATGGTCACTTTGTTAAAATATAATTCTATGCTATTAATATAGTGTCTACATAAAAACGGTCTATAGAGTAACTGTAAGAGGGATAAGGTGAAAATATAACATCGGGGCAGAAAAAATATACAGTCAATAGCTTGAATTGCGTGAATGTTGATTTTTAAGGTTGCATATTTTAATAACTTTAATAATTACTCTAACCCAATCTACAAGTTTAATTTAGAACCATATAGATTAGAAACAATTCCAGCGCTAGGTATGTACTAAGCTACGTGATTCAATTATCGTCACGGATTCCTGATAACATAATATATCTCTTTATATCTATACTCTTATAGTCCGTCCGTATTTGCATTTAAGATAAACATTTCTAGAGCAAAATGAAATTTAATAATATTATGTTAATATTTAAACTTTTTAGTCTAACACGTGTAGGTACAATTCTCATAAAATCTATTGGAACTGTGATAGTAATTCTTTTTAATGGTTATATAATTTAATTGTATTAAATGAAAACTAGGTAGAAATAAACTTATTAGTTTATAAGATTTATATATTAGATCATTAATTAACAATATTTCATATTTTTCACAAGAAATTTTGTTTACCAAATCCGTTCATGAATCTTATAAAATAGGTAACTTAATTTTAATTGCAGCATAATTAAGGAATATTATTAACGAACATAGACTTTTCATATACCTAGAGTTACTCTACTACTATTGTTTTTAAGGAGTAGTTATAATTCTGAAATGGAAACGACTTCTTTTAACGGATAATCTCATTGTGTGCTTATAGATTAAACAATTGTCCATTCAAGAGCAGCATCCGAATAATTATGACTTTATCAATCCCAATTTTACTGAACGTGACAGTCAAAGCGGTTCAAGCGACACAAAGGTTAGCGATTGAAAACGGATGCTCAACTACTTTCAATACATGGATGCAATTTTCCCAACAATGGACCGTTGCGTGTCTGTCTGTTTGCATTTAATTGGTCCTTCATTGCTCTTATCTTTAAATGATGGATAATACGCGCATTTCGCTCATCATCTATGTCACTTTATACATTAATGCCATTTCTTTCCACCAGCTTTTCAATAGAGTTGACATTGTTATTATTTTTAATTAGTTTTGTATATCTGTTAACATCAAGCTTTTAGCAATGATAAATATATAGGAATATATTATAATGTACTATTTGTTAATAATATTTTTGAGAAATTGTTAGGGACTTGTTAGTTGTTAGTATCAGGTTCTACAAATCCCGTGAGTCATTAAAGTTTTATAACGAAAGGATTTTATTCAAACGTACACGCGATTTAAATTGTTTCCACTCCTTGTAAAGTTTATAAGCAAATGAACATAAATCTAAGGGTATGTAAAACGGAACCTACACCTAAACGTATACATACTCTCCATATTGTTTGATTATTCGGTTGTTCACAAAATCTTGTACAAAGCTTAATTTATGTTCAGTTTTCTTCTATGCTTTTCGATTCGAGAATTAACTACCAATAGGCGATAAATGATAATAAATAGATTGACGAGAGAAAATAAACTGAGAACACGTTTCAGTAATAAGATACCTTATATTCTTAACTACTTAATATTGTCTGTTTTTAAATAGTTTTGAAATTTACATTTACATGATTAATTAAGTTATGAACTTTAAAGAAATCCTGTACCCACATTACGTTATTGAAATTTTATAAGGTAAGCAGGGGTGAAATGTATACCTACGAGTCTGTTAACTTGGATTCCGGGTCGCTTTAGTGTTTCATTTATTTATATCGCCGTACAATTACATGAAAAAGACATGAAATGACCACAATGCCTTTAAATTTATCACGCACTTATTTATACTATAGTGTGAAAATGAAATAACTAGAATAAGGTCAGACCTATCGTTGATATGTCATTTTTGTAACAAAAACGTGCAATAAGTTTTTGTTCAGTATTACAATAATATGAATATTCATGAGTTAACTATGGCAGCCTCAGAGGCACAATGAAGACATAATTTATTCATTGCAATTTGTTTCCATTCATTTCATCGAACTAGACGCTTATAATCATGTTTTGTTATTTCTATGATCAATAAACTAGTGTGTTTTATAATTGATTTATATTTATTGATTACTCTAGATATTAACCAGTTTATTCTAATCATATCTACTTTTGTTCGCATTAGCAAAGCTTAGAAAGCCAGATTACGGTATTTCCAATATATAATTCTCCGTCTCATCCTATGCCAAACTCATTAAAATTGTAATTAATTTTTAAAATATTTACTTAATGAGCGATAAACATTCCTGCTTCTTCAGTAGATAATATTAATTTAATCTTAATTAAGAACGCTGTGGATAAAACAATGACAGCATAATTATTTAAAACTCGCGAATTGATTACCGGATCGTAACTAATGAAAAGATACAAGATAATAATATTTATATGATCATAATCAAGTCAGGCTAACAATAGAATTATTCTATTAAAAAATACATTTACTTTAAAACAAAATTACGACGCTACATACCTAAACAACATACCTAGTACATACCATGGACCAATATACTCAATTGAGTAGTCCATGTACATACGTACCTTTTGCCGTGAAATCGCTGATTATTGTTTTTTTTTAATAATTATCAGAAATACTATGTTAATAGCATTAATAAATACATGTTCCTGTTATTAAAAATTTTTTTTTTCTTATAACTGATTAATATAATATTTTTAACTATAGATAGGCACTAAGCACTTCTAGTATCGATCCTTATAGAGTTCAAATATTTCAAAATAATAAAACTATTATAATAGACAGACATATTGAAAAAAAATAGTGTCAACATAGATAACTAAATACTTTAATTAATACATAATACTGTAATAGTTAAATATCATACTTATTTCAAATATTTGCACTTTCGCTGACAACAATCGCCTCGTTAATATCTACTCAACATTATCTATCTATCCTATATTCCTATCCTATCCTATACTACTAATATTATAAATGCGAGAGTTTGTGAGGATTGCTGTATGTGTATGTATGTATGTTTGTTACTCTTTCACGCAAATACTACTGTACCGATTACAATGAAATTTAGCAAACATATAGAAGGTAACTTGGATTAACACAGGATAGGGTTTATCCCGGAAATCCCACGGAAACGGGAACTATGCGGGTGTTTCTTTGAAAAAGCGGGCGAAGCCGGGGGCGGAAAGCTATTTATCTATATAAGCTCATTACTCCGTACTTTTCTAAACGTAGTGATAAGTGTCGAGTTCATGTCCAATTAACATTTGCAACGACATCTAGAGAAAATTGTAGATACTATTACAAGACTATTACCACTATTACAGCCATTCTAGGTAATAAGACATTCTTAATCCGTTAAATGTGTATTTTTAATATTGCGAATATGGTATTTGAATAATATTTTATATTAAAAATAATTGTTATCGGCAACTGAAACGATAAAGTACGAGTATAAATCTGTACTGCTCGTACAAAGAAATTTACACAGATGGCGCTGTTACAAATTAATGTCTGAAATGTAGAGTTCTTGTAAATTCGTTTATTAATTCCCAAGTATGGACAACAAACCTATTTTTTTACATTTATACGAAATAATACTGACTAACTGATTACGAAATAATTAGGGAGTTCAAATAAGTACAAGTTACAAGTATATGCACTTGTAATTTGGTATATAAGCCGTATTATCTATGTAAATTCGGTTTTGACAAGCCAATTTATGTGGAAACTGAAATTTAAATATGCCTTCTTTTGAGAAATATAAGAATACTAGCTTTCCGCCCGCGGCTTCGCCCGCGTTTTCAAAAAAAAAACCGTTCCCGTAGGATTTCCGGGATAAAACCTATCCTATGTCCCTTCTCGAGTATCAAAATATCTCTATACCAAATTTCATGCAAATTGGTTCAGTAGTTAAGGCGTGATTGAGTAACAGACAGACAGACAGAGTTACTTTCGCATTTATAATATTAGTATGGATTGTTGCACTACATGCAGTAGATCATAATTCAAAGCACTATACCACACTTGACACTATACTCTAAGTTTTAAGGCTCTATATGTATACACCATTAACTTGTTAGTCCTTAAAATATAAACTTATATGAGATATTACTGAATTTCCAAGAAATAAATCATATGCTAAATTATTGAAATAAGACTAATTTCGAATTTAAACAAAAATCACTTTCGCCATTTAAAAAGCTTGGATGGCGAAGGACATTGACCCTTTGAGTACGTTAGCCCACGCGACGCTCAAAACTCGGCCCGCAAATCCCGTATCTATTCCATATCTAATCCATCATACATTACTGTTGTGTTTGTAGTAATAATATTTTTATTATTAACTTCGCCATTCAAAGAACTTTACATTTTTATTAATAAAAATTACTGCGAATATTTTGCAGTGTTTGTTTTATTTTGATTTTTTTAAAACAGTTCTAAAAAGTTTTTTATTTAAAATCGTGGGTACCGTTACAGTTATGATTTAAATAAATAAAATTACCTACTTGCATGTTTGAGAATCTCTAATCTCTATTCTAAATATAGAACACTAATAAAAGATAGTATATGAGTCTCAATAGAAGTTCATGATATTATACGTAAATAACGGTAGAAACGCTGTTTTATCGATCGGATATATACAGCAAAATTTATTCAAAATCCATAAAAAACTAGTCAACACACCTTGTGTATCTAACTGCCAAGTGCTTAATGCAAACTTGCCGGTAGCGTCAGCAAAAAAGGTACTTTTTATATGAGTCGCACGAGCCTTAAAATAGTTTTAACATAGATAATGCTTTAATTACTCTGTGGTAATAGTGTAGAACAATATCAAATAGCAATCCATCATTATTATACATAATTAGTATATTCTCGCTTTGCATATTTATACAAAATATGTTGATTGTTGATACAGTTTACACCATTTTTCCTCCATATTAGTAATATAGTTTTTGATCTACCATACAATATATTGATGAAATCTATACATGTAATAAAACTGCAAAACTGAAACAGGTCTGTACCAAAGAGGTTCTTTATATTCTATAGCAACAGAAGTGAAACAATAATAAGTTACAAGCGATATGGAATTGGAGGTTGTTTCAAAAAGTATTGCTGAAAACATAAAATTATGTCCAACAATAAACGTTATCTGAAAAATGCACATTTTTAAACACATTATATTATGCGTATAACATTAACATTCTGGTCTTATAACGTATCTATAGGTAATAAAATAAATTTTATTAGTAGTTACATATTAATAATAAATTATTCTTACGTTCATTCGTAATGATATAAAAATACTGATATTTATCCAACAATAAGTTGTTTGTCTGTCATTTTCGTCTATTTCCATAAATAACTTCAAAGGAGAAATTTAAAAACCAATACAGAATTTGTTTGCAAACCGTACATGATGTTCAACTTCGTAATATAGTCGTGTGATACCGTTGTACCTGTGTTAACCGATGACTCAACGCTCCCCGACACCGCCTACAAACTGCAAACGTGCTTCTCTAACTATAATTTACTCACGTATATTCGCGAAATACGCATACCCCCTACTTTACTGTTTGTGCATATTCTGCATATTTCAGCTACGTTGTTCCTGTTTGACAATATTAATTAATTTTAACGAAGTAGAAAATAAAGTATGTTTTGATCAAAAGCGAAATGATAAATACATAGGTAGTTCAATTCCATATTGACTCTACCTATGATTAGTTGATTATTACATGGATACATTTTACATAAAAAATCCTTCTTATGATACTTTAGTATCTCAATCAGCAAACATTTAAAAACCACTGAAATATTCGAAGCGTACGAGCGCACGTCACTACGCAAAAATAATTAAAAGACAAACCATGTGTCACTAATTCACAAACAAAACGCACATAAAACACTTGTTCCGTATAAAATATATGAAAATAAGCCTTGTGAAGGCGGTATAAAGCTTGTTATATGTAAAGGTGTAAGATAAGGTTGCGAAGTAAGTGGTCAGCTGTGCATCGCAAGGCATAGCGTATGTCGAGGTTGCTCCACGCTCAGTCATCGGCCGGCCGAACTGGCGGCGACTGGACTGGTAGTTCTTTACAATTTATCAAGTGTTACGAAAAGTTCAGATACCAATAAATAATTTTTCGTGTTTTTCGCTGTCCGACGAACTAAGGTAGGTTTTTGTCTTTAAAGAATACAATATTTCGCTTTTCTTAAGGAATTTGTTTACGTACTCAAATTCTTTAGTTTCATTGTGCATTTTTGGCATGTTAGGTCATATTTTGTTAATATTCAATTTCATTCTTGTGAAGACAGTTATGGAGCTTCTATAGGTCTTCTTTTTATGGTTAAATCGTATTTTTGTTCAAAATTTATTTGAAAAGCTTCTTCAAACGTGCTATATTATTAACTTAACGGGGTAAACAATTTAATAATATAAGTAATAATAAACTAAATTGATGAGGTATTTTCTAGAATTATAAAAAAAAATATTTGTATTATTATCATATAGTAGTTATGAATTGTTATTATTTATATTTAGTTATAAAACATTATTTTAAATACAACGATTTTAATCTTTTGTTACATATAAGTATATTATGTAGATGATGTACCCGTAAGATTTTCACAGAGAAAAATTGTTTCGTCAGTTGTAACACTTCATAAACTGTATTATTTAGATTAAATCCTATGAATATGAATTCTAATTATTATATTATTGTTCATAGAAAATGGCGCTAAAATAAAGTCTACCTAGATTTTATTAATTATTATCACTTGGCCTAGATGTTATTCATCTAAAAAGTGGGCATTGCAAACTGCAAGTTGATATGTCAAGGTTTGAGGACTTATATATTGAAATTCCTTAAATTCATTGCATAACTTTTGGAGCAATAAAGCACTATACTTAACGGTTATTTACGTATAAGCATCAGAGCTTATATCCTTCTTTAGCATGCAAATCATGCAACATAAATTGTATTTTACATAAAACTGCAATAAACCCAATTGTTACAATCATTATCAAAATAAATAATTTGTTTTTCCTTTTTCTTAAGGAAAATATTATTACTTGAACATCAAGGTACGTACATACCTGAGGCAGTATGCCTTTTTCGTCATCTTTAATTTATTTTAAAAATTTCTATGAAATGTAATTAATCGTAACGGTTATATCAACATATTTAAAGTGCTTAATCATAATCAACATATTTCTTAGTCAGTAAAAAGTTAAATTGAATAAAAATTAATAATAATAAAATGGCTCTATCTACCACAAATACATTTAGTCAGTAAAAAATTACATTCGTAAATAGTACCTAGTAAGACCGGGTGCTTATAGAACGGTCAACATGTCACGACTTAGAATGCCTAATACCTATTTATATAGAACAGATAAAAAAATAATTTTCAAGTAAGTACATATTATAATTTCCTTAGATTACACACTTTTGTAGCTAAAATACGTTAAATTTTTATAGATTTTAGTGCTTATGTTTTTATAAGAATAAATGTTTGAAAGAAATCTTCAAATATTCTTCTGGGTGGTTGGTCTGAAATTTTGATGACAATCTACAAACGGCAAAAAAAGCAAAAACGTCTTCATATAGAGAGAAATACCCAAAAAAAAACATTTCTTTATAGCCCTAATAAAAGAAATAAATAATAAACAGCATCTTAAAAATCTTTAAAAAACTAAGTACAACAGGCAGTCTTTTTCTTCCAGACTTCCGAAATGTGAAGGAGATAATATTATGGCTCTGTAATGTTTTAACGATACTAATCAAGAAACCCTATAACTTTTAAATGAGGGAGTAATTAAACCGTGTACAATGTACATAATAACTGTGAAATGGGATAAATCATAATCTAAGCAACTCGTCAATCAATAATAATATGTTTTATCTTCAATTTTTTTTTGTCATACACTTGTACAGATAATGTATTTATAACAACAACATTAGTTTTTGTATAAATTTATCAGATGATAAAATAATTCGTTAAGTTTATTTGAAAGTGTCACTTATATACCTACTTGAAATTTTTTAATATTGAAATCATTATCATTATTATGTAATATGCCCTACAATTTGAGCGTTACGAAGTAAATATTTAATTTGTAAGCGACGTATAAACAATACTTTTTGATACGGTCATAAAAAACATAATAATGTATGTACGCATTGTCGTGTTACTTTTTCTTTATACCTTGAATAAACTTCATTGATTGAATTTAATACACAAATAATTTATAAATTTTATTTTACCTATTAAAGCCGGCTACTCACGTACCTGCAGCAGGGGCAATTTAGCTGTTCTCTAAATTGCCCCTGCTTGCCTTAACACATCACAATTGAGGATTAAATTCCAATATTGCCCCTGCTGCAGTATTTCAATATTATAAGAGTAAGTATTTAAAAGCATAAAACAAAAAAGTTAATTTAAACACTGCTTTATAGATAGAGTCCTGCACCGAATTGTTTTAGCTGTACATTAAATAAAAATAAAATATACTCCCAGTTCATAATAAATTATTTCACTTAAATATTTACTAACAGTATTAAACGCAATTTATCAATAATCAGCCTAACACGTGTTGGTTTTATAGATGTAATAAATAATACCATCTGTCTGCTTATCTAAAATGGCATAACAGTAGGGGATTTTATTTGCACTGTGATTATTGATATACACTACTTTTATTTGATAAGTACATGACCTTGCTTTAATATTTACCCAATATTTTTTTATAAAATATGAAATATCATAGGAAACCAACAAATACATTTTATAGCCCCTTATGCTTAATATTTAAAATTATTGTAAGAATTTTTACTTACGAACGAAGAAAACTCCATTTTGCATATTCAAACAAACTTGAAAATGTTGTTTTAAATAAGAGGTTTCGCCGTCTTTTTAGTGGAAATCAGAATATCAGATCTATCATTGAAAAAATGTTTCTATAAAATAGTCAATTAACAACTATTAAGTGTGAAATATACACGGCCAAAGATGCTGCTAAATTAAGTTTCTAGAAGCATTTCAGTTTAAGATTTCAGTAGTTTTTTTTTATAATATTCAACAATAAAGATGTGCGATATTATTCAAATAAACAGGTGATAGTCCTTCCCATTAACATGTCTAGCGATAAATAGAAAAATTAATGAGTATTTCAATACATACAGAGTTAAAGTACAAATGATATAATCCAATTTGCTTATAAACTTTCGATGTTCAGCGTTGAAACCGGACCGACAGCATTCGTTCGCGGTCAGGACAATGACTCAAATGAAAATGCCAACACACTAACCATCTTCAAAATATTTTAATTACTTACTACTTATTTAGCTAATTTAATAAAGCTATATTATGGTACATTAGGTGAAACCTGCGGCAGCACTCGCGTGTTGTATAAAACTCTATCTTTAATAAAAAGTAGCCTTTAGTATCAATACCTACAGGAAATCTTTATAATATGTACCAAATTTCATATAGATCTGATCAGCTGTTTGTTTGTGTAAAAGAGACTCAAACAATATTATATCCGTATAATGTTATTCCAAATTTTCGCGTCGACACCTTATAGGTACCTATTTGTCGGATAAAATAAGAACATGAAATTGAGGATGCCTAATTTTGATGCAATTATTATTTATGAGCCTTGAATTTAAGATCATACACGTTGATGTTACTGATAAGAACCGTATTTCATTTTAAAATACAGCTTCAAAGTAATCACAGTATTTATGTACATTTTCCTATACCTAACTCTTATGAAGTTAACAAAATCAAGGTATATTTACCTGTTGCATATGTGACTTGATTAAGTGCTCTTTACTACTTTAATAAATTATTGTAATTACTCATTAAAATGATGTAACAATAATACTATATGTGTAGAGAACATAAATCAGAATCAATTCAACATTAAATAAAAACTTGTGTCATTTGATTTCAATCACAGTTTAAGCGTGTAAAATCATTTTGATACGCCTCGCAGTTTATTTGTATTTTTTAAATGTTAAGCAGTAAACCGAATGTTTTACGTAAATAAATCAAATAATGTCAGTAATAACTCTACTTTTTTGTAAATAAACTTGGTAATCATACGATTACTAAAGTAAATAACATAAGCAAAAGTCAAGCCCTGTAGTAAGTAAAAACCATGGTACCTTTTGATTTGTAGATATTTAATTGTAATAGGTACTATATAACTTAATTGTAGTTCACCATGAAAATTATCTGTTAGATAAATCATTAACCATAACCCACACTAGGTAACAACAAGATACAATGCATACTTCAGTCATATCAGTTATTTTATGACTATTGTAGACATAGATAAGAACAGACATTGTCGTTTTGGCTCGACGCACACCGCTGATTTTGTATGGTGTGAAGAAGGAATAGAACACTCAATTACCTTGTCTTAAATCATTTTATCATTCTATTGTACTACTCTGAAATTATCATCGCAAATTTATATTAAAAACGCATGACATTTAAGTACTAATCGTATCGCAAACGATAGAAGTTCAAAAATAAACGAGCTTTATTCATTTATAAATAGAAAGCTGATAAATAAATATATATATATATATATATATATATAGCCTATTTAATAATATATTATGCGAATAATGAATATCAAAGCAACTTTACTTGATAACTGTCAAATAGACACAGACATTATGACAAGAATTCTCTTTTTTAATAGTTTTACGAGTTACATTTGTAAGTATACTTCTAAGCTAAGCTTCTAAGGTATACTAATAAAGAAATTAAAATGTTAAAAATAACAATTATTTAAATAAAATACAATTTAAAATCTTGATAGATTATATAATACTTACTTATTTTTCGTAACTTTAAATTCTATAAGTTATTAGTGATTTCAGGATTGTTTCCGCACGGAAAAGAGCCATCCTCGTTAAGTTAAGCTAAGTTTCTACCTTGACTAATCATCGCATTAATTTGTTTTCAGACAATGTTAAAAATCGGCGGCGGCGCGGTGCTGTTCGCAGCCATAGTGGCCGTGTTCGTGGTCGCTACCCAGGGCCGGGATCCGGACTTGGAGGCTTTGGAACTAGAGGGTCGGGAGTACATACTGCATTTGGATAAGATGGCTGGCGATAGGAAGAATAGAGCTTCGTTGGCTGAGTGGGCCTATACTTCCAACATTACTAAGGAAAATGAAGAGAAGCGGGTAAGTTTGGCGATTCTGATTTAAGACGAGACTTCTAATAATATATTATTATGTAGAGTCATTTCTTTCGTTCTTTTGGTGGAGATCGTTATCCATAATTTTTTATATTCAGTTTAATTTTACTACTTTTTTAAATAAAATGTTTGAATAGAAAATAAAATGTTTTACCCGATTCCCGATAAATTAATATTGTGTCATTCAACACTATCAAGTGAGATAAACTTAAACCTGCTTTCATTCAATTGTAACCATCTCTGGAACGCTGCATGATCTAAGAACTAGTTTAAGATAAAAATAAATTGATATCACAAATCGTCTTTCAGATACAAGTCCAATTAGAGATATCTCAACAAGAAAAACAGGCTTGGGAAGAGACTAAAATGTACAGATGGCAAGACTTCCAAGACTTCTCATTACGAAGAATGTTCAAAAAGTACAGTCAACTGGGAGTCGCTGCTTTACCAAATGATAAATATAAGCAGCTCATGTTATCCATATCAGGAATGGAGTCTAATTATGCCACGGCTAAAATCTGTTCATTTAAAAATGCCACCAAATGCGATCTGTCTTTGGAACCTGGTAAGATTTTTTGCTCGTAAAAGTTGCCAACAATTTAATTAATATTTGCTTCGATCATTGTATGCCTATCTACAAACGTTCTTTAATAGTAATTATGAAAAGGTCTAGTTTACCTTGATAAGCAAGAATACATTTTACTCTTTTATCTTTACTATCCATTTACAAACAGACTTTAGTAACGTCTTTATCGTATATTTCAATTAGAGCTTTTTATCAATTAAAACCTTAATTATGTTTTAGATTTAACCGAAATATTTGCTAAAAGCCAAGACCCAGAAGAACTGAAATATTACTGGGTGGAATGGCACAAGGCGGCTGGGGCTCGCGCTCGTCAAAACTTCACAGAATACGTACAATTGGACAATGAGGCAGCAAAATTGAACAGTAAGTATTTAATACTAAATTGTCTTCGTGTATTTAGGCTTATTATCTTATCCATGTGAGATCCAAATGACAATGTATGAGCCTAGGATAAGCCAGTCTTTTGTCATTTTTTTTAAGTTTATCATCAGAATGTTTTGTTTTGTTTGCTTTAAATTTTTTCATCTACATAATATTTAGTATGATATTTTACGAGGATGAACAAAATCATTAACACCCCTATAATAAATGATTAAAACAAATATGTAAGTATTGTTCGCAAATGTTGAAATAGAAGGGCAACGGCAATTTCCTACACTTTAAAAAAAAATTACGTCAATTTATGACTATCGTAAATTTTTCAGATTTCAAGGATGTCGCTGAATGGTGGCAATCAGAATATGAAGTGCCAGATTTCGAGCAACAGTTGGCTAAATTGTGGGAAGATGTGAAGCCCCTGTACCAGCAGCTTCACGCGTACGTGAGGAAGCGGCTGAGGGACAAGTATGGGGATGAAGTTGTGTCTGCTAAGGGACCTATCCCAGCGCATCTTTTAGGTAAGTAATGATATTTATTCACATTTTGACGTGATAACGTTTTTAAAATCGTTTTAGTCGGGTGACATGTTCAGAAACTTGTGTCACACCAAAACCTCACGAGCGCGATCGCAGGTATAACGAGAGAGAGACGGATCGATATCCCGTCTCATCTTGAGCGCTGCCACTGCATTATGTTATTACGTAAACATCTCGATCGTAAACCTAATTTACAAACAACCAATTTTTTGATACAAAAATAAGATTAATAACCCTGTCGGATGTTATGATGAAATCAAATCATGGGATTGAAAGAAATCCCTGATAAGAAAAGAACCCTCGAAAATTTTTTTGGAGGAAAATAGTACAGAGCCTCTTTTCAAAAATAACACACCATTCAAAAATAATGCTTGAAATAAATAATTTAACATTGCAGGAAACATGTGGGCACAAACCTGGAACAACATAGAATCTTTCACTCGTCCGTACCCGGATAAGAAAGAGATTGATGTGACTCAAGCAATGCAAGAACAAAACTACACAGCGTTGAAAATGTTCCAAATGTCTGACGAATTCTTTAGGTCAATTAATTTGACGGCGATGCCCGAAAAGTTCTGGAAAAATTCCATTATCGAGAAGCCAACGGATAGAGAGATTGTTTGCCATGCTTCGGCTTGGGACTTTTACGATGGTGAAGATTTTAGGTAAAAAAATTGCGGATGTTTTTTATTAAGTATCTGCTTATGGTAAAATAGAAAGCTATGATAATAATTGGGAATGTTACATATGCTTCTGTGAAATAGTTTTAGCCTGATATTGTTTTAATCTTCCCGACATTATTAGATAGTTGTTGCATACATTTATGTGGTTTAGACACTGAAACAAAAACCCTACATTCAGTGCAAAATAAATTCGCTTATTCATGATTCGCTTGACTTAGCAAAACGGTGGTGGTATTGAATTAATGTTTTCCAAATTGTTTCCGTAACATGTCTGGCTTAATTTTGAAGGATCAAACAGTGTACGACAATAGACTATGAATATTTTCAAACAACACACCACGAAATGGGACACGTACAATACTTCCTACAGTATAAACATCAGCCGGTCGTGTTTCGCGACGGAGCTAATCCAGGTAATTAAAGTAATAATTTGTTTAAAACAGGATCAAAATGTGTTCGGTGGTCAATAAACAGTATTTTAAAGTTGTTCATCACGAAATGGGCCATATCCAATATTACTTGCAATACAAGGACAAGCCCGTTGTGTTCAGGTCCGGTGCCAACCCAGGTGATTAGCATTTTGAATGTCGTTTCATAATAACCATGGTGTGACTAAAGCATTGTACTAATTGTGTTTGTATGACGTAGAAAATTTTTGAAGTTGTACTTTTAATCAATATTTTGCAATCATTTTTAAAAGGAAGAAAAAAATGTAATTTAATAGAGTTTTTATTTTTATTTTATCGAAACTTATCTCAATAGTCTCAAACTATCTTTGTACCAAGTTTCATAAAAATCAGTTCAGTGGTTCTGATAAACTTTCGCATTTATGATATACATAAATATAATAGGGATTATTAAAAATTGATAAATATAAGATATAGGTAATTTAATTTTCCATGAATCATCCAATATCATCATATTAACCATCTGTCTCACTTCGTTGAATAAATTTCATTTAAATGCCACTCAACATAAAATAATAATTATATTAAATGCTTACAAATCTTTTGTACCAGGTTTCCATGAAGCAGTAGGAGATACTATTGCTCTATCGGTATCATCGCCCAAACATTTGCGACGCGTTGGACTGACTAGTGGAGACGCTGAAGATGAACAGACTGAAATCAATCAACTTTATAAAATGGTAACTAATCACTTATGATTTTTAAACAATTCCATATAGTTTCAAAATCCATTCAATTATTAAAAGTTATGCATTCTGATTATACTTAAAAAAACATAACTTTGCACTTATTTATTCTAAACTATTTCTAACTACGATGACAGATAAACATTTCTTTTTCCAGGGTATCGACAAAATCGTGTTCCTACCATTCGCCTATACCCTCGATTTGTTCCGTTACGGCGTGTTCCGAGGAACCACAACACCAGAAGATTACAATTGCCACTATTGGCGGTTACGAGAGGAGTTACAAGGAGTGGAGCCACCAGTTGACAGAACGGAGGAAGACTTTGATGCTGCTGCTAAATATCACGTGTCTGCTGATGTGGAGTATGCGAGGTAAGATCCTTAATAATTTTGATTTGTTCTTCTACGATTTTTACTGCTATTTTATTTCTGCGGATGCAGAGTGGTAATTTTAACCTTAGTAAATCGCATTAAATTTTGGTCCTTCGAGCTGACACATAAATTTAAAATAATTTAATTA
The DNA here is from genome assembly GCF_061535395.1 of Colias eurytheme. Taxonomy (NCBI): domain Eukaryota; kingdom Metazoa; phylum Arthropoda; class Insecta; order Lepidoptera; family Pieridae; genus Colias; species Colias eurytheme. The sequence continues at coordinate 7,549,227 of NC_142989.1, read as the reverse complement.
TTATATACCTATGTTTTATAATTTGCTTCTAGTAAGTAATCCATCTAGTATTTTTCCCATGATTTTCACGATTTATCATTTTACGACAATATAATTAAATGATTTCAGATACTACGTGTCATTCATAGTCCAGTTCCAATTCCACCGCGCGCTGTGTCAGATAGCGGGCGAGTACGTGCCGGAGGATCTCACCAAGAAGCTTGTGGACTGCGACATCTACCAGAGCATAGCTGCTGGCAACGCATTGTCGTGAGTTTTGTAGTCTATTTTCATTACACTTGAGCATCTTAATGGGTGAAATTTTTGAATTTACTTCTGTATTATTATTTTTTTTCATTGAAAATATTCGAAGTGAAAGACTTTTAATATTGTTTTATCTCTCCACTTTGAGCTGTTTGAATCAGTAATTTAATTTCTCAATGAAAATAATATATACCAAATCAGATGCGTGACGTGTGCACGTGGTCGACGCACGTAGAGTCGCATGGCGTTGTTTTATATGTACCGTTAGACACGTATTGGTCATTCCTACACGCACGGCACTTTAACAGAATACTGTTTATAAAGATAGTATTCTTTATAAACAGTTTTCTGTTGAATTACCTACTTTAGTTTAACATTACATGAAATTAAAACAAATTTTTACGAGTTTATTAATGTCTATTATGTTATTTTGTGTAAGTTTTAACTTATACAAAAAAATGTGCTATAGGGAAACTCTTGACCACGACCTTGCTTGTTGGTAAGCGAAGATGTGGTTTTAGATGGTTATTTACAACGAAAAATGTATCTACGCATGGGCATAATAGATTTTTTACAACGAAACACTTTCTTTCAGTAACATGCTCAAAATGGGTTCGTCCCGTCCGTGGCCAGACGCGATGGAAGCGCTAACGGGCCAGCGCGCGATGCGCGCGGACGGACTGCTGGAGTACTTCCGGCCGCTGCACGACTGGCTCCGCGCTGAGAACGCGCGCACCGGGGAGCATGTGGGCTGGGAGCCGAGCCCGCGACGTGAGTTGTGTTGTATTATGTTGCGTATAGCTTTGGACTAATATGAAAGGTGTCATAAAGTAGATCTGGATGTAGTGGGATTGAGTATGAGTTGAGTTGAGTATACAAATCGTTTGACTTTCGCTATTTTTCCGACGAGTTCGACTAACGCCCACGCGACTAAGCCGCCGGTACCAGCGTTCACCATCATTTTTCTTTTTGTCATTGCGTACTAAGACCCCTGTAGAAAAGCCATCCTGTTATAAATGACTCGAAATTTTGTGTCAATATCTCCCGGTCTATGAGGTGTTCAGCTTTATAGGGAGTTAGTTGGTGGGAAACATGGATTGTTGTGTGCTCTACGTAGAAATGGATAATGTTGTATTGTATAAATAAAGGCTCATAGTAACAAACGCAAATAATTTGTTTGAGTAAAAATAGAAAAGCCTGGTAACGTGACCCGATGAAAAAGGGATGAATAGAATTCAATGTCAGATAGACCGGTCAAGTCGAAACAATATTTTTCTGATAGTAACAAAAACCGTAATGCGAATTTTAGTTTTTGATTTTCAAAATACGATACCTAAACTTTCAGACGTTTATGTGACATTGAATAAAAAGTCTTAATTTGGTCGTCGATTTTTCCCATTTTATTTTACACTCCCCTATTACGCTTTATGAAATTCATGTCTTTTGTGGTGCTGTTTGTGTTTAAAAAATACAAATAATAAATATAAAAACGTATTTAATTTTTCAGAATACTGTACTGAAGAACAAAAGGCCGCGTTAAACACAGAATCAAAATCGGAGGCTGCGCCGACGCAAGAGTCGTGACGAACTCAATAAATGTACTTAAAATATAGGATAATTTTTAGGACATCAGTATTGATAATAAAGTTTTTTTAAAGATAACTGGACTTTTATTTTCCTTTATCATATAAAATCTACGTTCCATGGTCACAATGAATTACTAATTTATTACTAACTAGATTTCCGCCCGCGGCTTCGCCCGCGCAGTCAAAGAAATACCCGCATAGTTCCCGTTCCCGTGGGATTTCCAGGATTGCGTCATTTTCTCGGGATAAAAAGTAGCCTATGTCCTTTCTCAGGTATCAAAATATCTCCATACAAAATTTCATGAAAATTGGTTCAGTAGTTTAGGCGTGATTGAGTAACAGACAGACAGACAGAGTTACATTCGCATTTATAATATTAGTATGGATTTATAAAAATATTTTAATTCTTTACAATGTTTCCTTTTATTTTTAAATATGCGAAACAACAAAAATTAGTTAACTAATCAATGTTTGTATTCTATATTATCGTAATCTAAAATACGACTTGCCGTCTATCATCTGTAGATGTTAAAGGATACAAAGGGCTCTTAAAACTTGAAACTCGACTCTGCTGTTGCAGTACGATAAAATAAATCGATAAAATAAAATCTTGAATAGTTTGCATCTAGGGCTAGACGGAACAACACCGGTAAGTGGCTCCTAGACGAGTATTTTAAAAATATTTATTATTTAGGTATTTATTTCAGATAAAAAAAAACTGTTCCTAAAGGTTTATTTTTGTAAAGTTGGTTTTAATAGAATCTCATCATGAAATCTTATCATCTTATTTTACACGTAATTACCTATAAGTACTAAAACCTAACTTCATTTATTTGCGATAAAAAATATTCCTTTCAATACGTTTATGCATCGAATTGCAATTATTGTTATTTTGATCTTAGATAATAAATGTAAATGTTGTGTATAATTTTCTTTTTATAGGTACTAAAAATATTATATTAGGTATACAATGAAGGATATTTCCTATATTCCTACCTTTGAAACTGCTAGAATCAATCACAAAAAATTAGGTACCTAACTAGGTATTTATGCCTTTTAAAGTTGTTTACTCATGTCCTTTGAGTTGAAGTAATTAAAGTATCATGTGGTAGCATATTATTTTAGCATATTCATATTATTGTAAATAATGTATCTACTGTTGTGCTGTTCGATGTTTATATATACAACAGAACTTCGATTACACATTCGATTACAAGTTTACAATATAGTACATAAATTGACTTGATAAATAAATTATTTTAATATATAGCATACATGTAGATAAACTATAAATATTTAAATTTACATTGTAAATAATTTTTATATTTAGGAACGAAGGAAAGGGTTTGAAACATTTTCGTGTGTCGAATATTATTTTATCTAAAACCGAGAAACGGAAATTCTAAAATTTCACGTCATACAAATAGTAAAGTTACTTTGCCAAATTACATTAAAATGTACGGATAAAATAATACAAGCACGAAATTAACGATGTCTTGAACTACGATAATAATAATAATAAGTAATAGGTACATTAAGCTAAGCTTTGAATTAAATAGAACTTCTAGATTATGGTAGAGGTACCATTAGCGTAAATTTTAATTCTACTTTGAAAATTGATATTATTTGATGGTGGGGGAGTTTGTGAAGTCCTCTTTACTATTCTATAGTTACTGGACCAGCCTTACAATGTCATGTTTATGGCTATTGTAATTAGCTGATCTCAACAGTTGACGATCATTATGCACGTTAGAATACTAGAAGCATTACTGTTTTATAGACTACATCAATAATTAAGGTACCCAACTCCGAGAACAGTAAGCTTTTCTGTTTCAAAAAATTTATTTACTTATTATCCTACCTTGAAAAATATTTTTCGTTCTAAATGTCCTTATGAGTGAAGTCGTCATCCTCATTGGTTTCGGGCACAATGTAGACGGACAAAAGGCTTCAAAATCTCAAACAAGCATGACAAACAGAACAACATACTAATTCATTTGCATATTCAAAAAATGCCTACATTTAGTGAGAATGTCAGTTTAGCTCTAGTATGTGTTCAAATAGTGCTTTTTATCGTAATTATATTTATTGAAAATGCCTTGTGGATACTGTTCGGAGACAGCGAAGAAAGTTTTACTAGTAAGTAAAAGGAGACTAATAAATTGATTCTAAACTAAAAACTTGTACTTTCAGAAATAATTTAAATAGGGCTCAAATCATAATCATTGATCAGATCAACGTGATAGATGTAATAGTATTAGAGCTTAGGATACAAATATAATCGTAAAAAGTGGTAAAATATAACGGAATTATAATAATATAGGTACTCCACAATTCTTATGCAAGTAGTAAAAACAATTTTATCGAGCACTATGACAAAGATATATTTTTTTTTCTGTTTAATAGATTTATAGGACAAATTTATTCAATCAATGTTTATCGTAAATACAATTGAATTACTGCTGTACTCACGAGTAATAAACACAAAATATAGGGCTAATAGAAAAAAATGAAGAGTAGTTTAGCTGGCATTTGAATAATTAACCAAACTATACTGGTAGAAAAATTCACATACCTCAAGATATGCGATAGGTAAATTTTATCCAAAATATTATTATACAACAAATACAAACGCCTGAAAGTACTTTAGAAAATATCTCCAGTAGATAAGATTACGTCCAAACTCTCAGATCAACCGAGTATCATCTGAAAATATCATTATTATTTATTTCATGAAGATAATATAAAAAAAAATATCTCGTATTATGTTTTACAATGGAATAAATATAACTTTTGTCATAAAATGTATTTAAGTATTTTGTTTTAAATAACGTGGTAGACGAGAAAATTTAGATTTTCTAATTAACAATATATCTATACTAATAAAATAAAGCTGAAGAGTTTGTTTGTTTGGTTAGTTGAAAACGCTAATCTCAGGAACTACGGGTCATTTATCGAGGAATAAATGCGCTAAGATCAATAAGAGCGGAGAATTACGAGTAAAACCACAATGCAAAGCTAGCACATAATATACATAGAGAGCATTCCCTTGAATGTTAGTAAATATTTTCATAGTAATTGATTTAGATCACTGCACCGGGTCGTCAACGTGAAGCCCACCTTGACATCGATGCCGATGCATTGTTTTTCTTATAGTTAAATGCCTTTATAAATGGGCATAAAATGTAAATAATATCGATTTTGTATACTTGTCCGTTCGCTATTGCTTGTAAATTTTATGTCCAGCCTTCGAAGTTTGTGTAATTTAATTCCAAGAGGTATTAATGGTGCACATTTCACAATTTAAGTAGGTACCTATGTACATAGTACATGTATAAACTTATAATTATTACCAGTAGGTCCTATAAACTCTCTAACTTCCAGACCAAACACAGTGATATTCATTTATATTAATGGAATGATTCTTACTCCTATTATATTTAAATAATTTTATTCCTATTTCTTTATTTATGTATTTATTAATAGATGATGTTGAAAATTCTCGGTGAGCTGGCCCTGCTAGGGGCAATTGCCTCTGTATTCATAGTCGCAGCTCAGGGTCGCGCACAAGAAAGAGCCGCGGAGGAAAACTCCGGGAGAGAGTACATGAGATCCCTTGACGAGATCATGGGTAAAGCTAAAAATAAACTTACGCTGGCTGCATGGGCTTATGAGTCAAATATCACTAAATATAATGAAGATAAATATGTAAGTAACAAATAAGCTTATTTTTTAGAGATGAATGGAGATATATCTCCATTCATCTCTATACTTATGTTTTTTTTGGGTTTGTAATATATTACAAACCCAAAAATGGATTCAACAAAACATGACATTTAGGTTGATAAAATATGAGACTCATTTGAAACTGAATTATTTGTTCAATATGGAGAATTCATATTATATTGTATGTCTACTTTCGGAGCAATCGTAAATATCGTCTAATGTCTTCTGTGGATACCCCTTGTTAAAAATAAATATGTTCTTAAATTTCATTTTCAGCTGCAAACATCTCTAGAAATCGCCGAGGAAGAGAAAGAATATTGGAAAGAAACCATGACATATCTATGGCATGAGTTCTACGATGAAGATCTAAAGAGAATGTTCAAGAAATATTCGGTATTGGGAACTTCAGCACTACCAGAGGACTTGAATCAAAGGCTCATTCAAGCGATAAATAACATGAAGGCTACTTACGCAAAAGCAACCATTTGTGACTTTAAAGATCCAAGTAAATGCGACTTGACTATTGAACCAAGTAAGTACATTTCTTTGAAACTAAGAAAAGTAATGTTTTAGAGTTTAGACTATACGTTTAGACTATATATCATATTTTTAATACTAGAACTACCAATAATTATCACCACAGTCTCTAAAAAAAATTATTTTCATTCTCCATTTATGTTTTCATAATAATATAAGTAACAAAAATCACCTTGTAATTAAGAAATCTACTCAAAATGTCTGTGTTCTATATAAATCAAATTTGTAACTAACTTTTGTATCAACAGGTGTCACGAATATTTTCGCAAAGAGTCAAGATGCAGATGAATTAAAGCAAGCGTGGTTACAATGGCATGAGGCAGCCGGGGCAGCCTCTAAAGGCAATTTTACAGAATACGTTCAAATGTACAATGAAGCGGCTAAATTGAATGGTGTGTTTTGATAATTTTTTTTTAAATAATTGACTAAAAATCTAAGTTTAGGGATAGAAAATAGATTTAGCTGGCGTTATTTTTACATTAAATAAAAGAAGATAGTAAGTACATAGAATATAATGTGATACTATATTCTAATATAACTGATTTTTTTTTTTATTATCAAGGCAATAATATTTTACTCACATACATTTTTACAGGTTTTGATAATGTAGCGCAATGGTGGTTAAGCGAATATGAAACATCAGACATTGAAGACCAATTAGCAAACCTTTGGTCGCAAGTGAAGCCTCTGTACGAACAAATACACGCGTATGTAAGGAGACATTTGAGAGAAAAATATGGTGACGATGTCGTGTCCGCAAAGGGCCCGATTCCTGCACACTTATTGGGTAAATCAATGTTTTTTTATTTAATATCTAGCAATTAAATATTTAAATCGTTATCACTTATTTTAGGCTTGTATGTTATATAAATTGTTTAATTTTAGATTTATAAAATATAGTTATTGACAGTTAATATTATAAATAGTTAAAATATATTATGGACCTTTTTTAGACGTACCATAAACTGTTTTTTTTTTTTAATATAATGCTCTCGTACTCTCTCGTATGTATTGTAAATTCTTATACAATTTACAACCATTTGAAAATATTTTATCTTTTTTCAGGAAATATCTGGGCACAGACTTGGAACAATGTAGAGCAGTTCACCAAACCTTTTCCGAACAAGCTCGATATTGATGTCACAGATGCTTTAGTTCAACAGGTATGTGTTCCTCATTTGTTATTTTTTTAGCACGTGAATACTTGTCTCGATAAATATGTAAAAAAATAAACATTTATTCTGTTCAGTAGTTTATTTGTAGTGAATAAACATAAAAAATAAAAATTAAATGACCTACTGAAAATACGGCTTATGGTTAAGTAAGGAATTATTATAAAACCGAAAACGTACGATTAGGTACCACACATTACGATGTACAAAAGTACATTATAGCAATTATTATTTCAGAACTACACCGCATTGAAGTTTTTCCAAACGGCTGAAGACTTCTTCAAGTCTCTCAATCTAAGCGGTATGCCAGATTTGTTCTGGGATCGGTCCATCATTGAAAAGCCCGATGATGGCCGAGATATGGTTTGTCATGCTTCTGCCTGGGATTTCTTCGATCGTGAAGACTTTAGGTAATTTTAACTTTTCAACATTCTAAATCATATTAAAACAAATGGAAAATATATGTATTAACATGTTACATTTTTGTGTTTAGAATTAAGCAATGTACGTCAATCACCAGTGACTTCTTCACCACGACGCACCATGAAATGGGTCATATTCAGTATTATTTACAGTACAAAGACCAGCCCGTTGTTTATAGACAAGGAGCGAATCCTGGTGAGTTATATTATATTATATTTATAGTCACGACAAAAGGAAGTGTTAATATCTGTGTAGTAAGATTCGCATAAAATTCTGCAGCACCAAAATCGCTATGCCAACACAATTTTCCTATACCTAGTCACAATAAATATTAACACCACTATCAATAACATTTACTAAAACTGTAAAAGAACCTATTTTATTAAAAAAATACGCTTTAAACTAGAAATTGGATCGATGGATTCGTACTTAAAAATACGCATTTCAATTTAAAAGTTGTACCTTTCTTTCTTTGACATATTATATGGATACTTTAAAATTTCCTAAATTCCTACATAATTAATTTCAGGATTCCATGAAGCTGTAGGTGATGTCATCGCTCTGTCTGTGGCAACACCAAAACATTTAAAACTAATGGGATTACTTGAAGATGATCCTGAAGACAAAGAATCAAATATTAACCAGCTCTATAAAATGGTAAATTAAAATAATTGCTATTATGATAATTTAAATTATAACATTATGAATTACTTAAGAAGTCTTATCAAGATCGTAATTATGACGACCAAAGAATAACAAATATATTATACAACATTCTTCTGTAGTCATTATTTATACCTACCTAGATTCTGGAATATACTTAATCAAATAAAATAATAATATTGCAGGGCTTGCAAAAGATAGTGTTCCTCCCATTCGGGTACCTCCTTGACATATACCGCTACGGCGTGTTCAGAGGGACGACAACTCCAAATGACTACAACTGCCACTTTTGGCAGCTAAGAGAATCTATTCAGGGCATCGAACCCCCAACAACAAGAACGGAAAATGACTTCGATCCAGCTGCGAAATACCATGTCTCCGCAGATGTTGAATATATGAGGTAATTAATAAGACTAAACTATAAAGATAAACAGGCATATAGGAAAAAGACAGGGAAAACGGGAAATAAACGAAGAATGTATTGAAATTATATGGGTAGAGTTTGTAAAAGATAGAAATTGTATTCCAAACTCAATTATTAATCAGATCGGACTATAATTGTCTTGTCCTGATGATGAGAGAATAATGGAGCCCTTTGAATATAAAAACATATATAACTATAATACCAATAAATTACTTTCTTACCAAGCAACCTATTATAATAAGTTTTTAACATATTTTATATCAATAATTAAAATAATTTATTAAACGTTTCAGATACTACATCTCTTACATAATACAGTTCCAATTCCACCGCTCCATGTGTCAGTTAGCAGGCGAGTACACTCCGGGAGATCCGAGCAAACTATTGTCCAATTGTGACGTTTATAACAATACTGCTGCCGGAAATGCTTTACAGTAAGTAAAATATATCCCTGCTTTAGATGAGGGAAAAAAAGCCTATAAAGCTTTTTATTAAAATCGTAACAAACAAAAAAATCAAATCTCTCCTCTTTATAATATTAGTTTATTAGTAAGTAAAATTCATACCGCAGGCCTCGCATCCTCCTTATTAGATACAAAAAGCTCTAGATCCGAGCCGAGAGGTTCTTGACTTAAATCGTAATACAAACAACGTAAAACAACAACGTAAACAATTCATACTTTTCTTTTTCGCAAGTTTAGTTAAACTGTGTGTTAAACTGAAAATCCTTAAGAAATACATATTTATTTTAGAAACTTTCTTTCAGAAATATGCTGAAACTAGGATCATCAAAGCCTTGGCCGGACGCGATGGAAGTTCTAACAGGACAAAGGAACATGGACGCTAGCGGGGTTATGGAATACTTTCAACCGCTTTATGATTGGCTGAAAGAAGAAAATGCACGTACGGGAGAATATATTGGATGGGAACCTAGTACAGTCCGTGAGTATTGTTTATCTTGGCATTTATTACATAATCCTTACTTATATTTTTTTCTTACTTCTATCAATCTTTAACGTCTCATCGGAGCGATGTTATATATTTTTTGTGTTTCCTTAGAACTATCTCCTAGTAGGAGGATTAAACATCACATTTCCGTATGGAAATTTTTCTTTGACTAAGTTGGCTAAGCCGCGGATGGAAACCTTAACTAATATAACAGGATGCTTAGCTTATTCTCTGATGAATTGCGATGTGTTTTATAGGAGCCTCGATTCTATGTATCTATAATTTGACTAATCTTTGAATTTTTCATTACAGAATATTGCACTCAAGAACAAAGAAGCTTTATGGACCAAACAGGATTTAAAGAACGGCTTGCGAAGTACCTTAAGAATTAATCTATAAATTATTGTAATATATTTATAATAAATTATCATTTCATGACTCAAAATGTAGTTTCATTTCTACTTACAAGAGTTACAAAATAACAGTTTCTAAATAGAGCAATCTAAAATTTTCCGACACTAGATCCCAATGATATATATTTCTCAACACACACATTTTTATTTAATATATAAAAAGGAGAGAGATACTGTGCTTAAATATAGACATTAAAATTTAAAACACACTTTATTGTAGAGAAAATACGAAAAATTGTTAAGGAATACAAGTAGTGATCTTGTTGTATATAATTTCATTTAGTTATTTTGAAATGGCTATACTTCATCACACATCATTACATACAGGCCATATTTTTATAAACAATATCCAGAACTGTCATCGTTACAAACAAAATTAAAGTGATTTTAACGAGAATGATGTCATAACAATCGTTCCAAATCCTTTCAATGGAGGGAAGTCACACAATCGAGCGTTTCAGCCGTGACCTACCGAGTGACAAATTGAAAAAAAATAATATAAAAGAAGTACGTGATATTGCTATAAGTCCATTCACAATTCCGCAAATATGGAGTATATTAAAATTTTACGGTAGGATGGTAAATATCTTAATCGATACAGAAATATGTTCTCGATATAGAGATAAAGTTACAACAGATTTTACAACAGATTATTTCTGTAATAGAGCTATTATTAAATTATTTGTTAGATATCTTCAATTTAAAATAAATAGTGAGTTGGTAGCTAAGCGCAATCATGGCATAACGATATTAATTCCGAAAAAATATTAAAAAAAGCCCTAAATATTATAACGTTCATCTAGCCAAAACAGCATATTTTTTACCACCCCTTATTACGCTGAAACGATAAGATTGCAAATCGAAATGTTTTTGTAAATAAACCGCAAAAGCCACAAGTTGACAACAAAAAATCAATGTATTCGCTTATTTCAGACATAAAAACTACTGAACTTTAATTTTCCCCATGACTCAGATTTAAATACTGAGAAGAAATACTGCTATTGTTTGTTAATTATTACGGAGATTTATATTAAAGATGAATTCCAAGTGAGAATTTAATGCTATTATTTTTAATTAGTAATGAGTAAAAAGTTCATTGACTCATTATACACAATTTGTATAATATGGCCTATGTGAGTTCCGAATAATTTTGATAAAGATTCCTGTAATATTGTCATGCATACCTACTCAAAAACGCACAGACATAACAATTATTTTAACATAGAGCAAGCTTTAATTGAGTTCATATTATTGGGTTCAGTGCGACCATAGAAATCTAAATAACAAGACACATAGAAGTGCTAGAATGTCATAATTCGTATGAAAACCGCTGTCGCCAAAATCAACACATTCAAACCGAAAGCTAAACAGTACACACAAGTAAACTATGCCTTTTATTGGACAGCTTGATTTTAGTGAAAACTAACTTATCTATTAAATTAAGCTTTTGAATATGTATCCTAACGCTCGAATTTACGGTTTATTTTAGAATAACATCCCTAAGTATATGAGACTTTTTGCTCCAATACGAACAAACGTGATAATAAGAATGGTCGACTGTGTCATTCATTGTTATTTCGATTACTATGGTGACACTCGTAATACTTGTAAATATTCTATAATTTTAAGGAAAAACGGCATTATTTCTAAAAAAATATATTTTCCGATGAAATATTATTCCTTTATAAGTATAATTACAACTTGTGGAAGAATTTCCGCAATGGGAATTGCTGAAACACACCATGTTTACACTCATACGTCTCCAGAGCAACTGAACAGTGACGAATGCACTGGTGATGTGCAAATCACCTGAGTGGCGACAAGGTCACGCACGCTTACGACTTCTAGTGTCTTGTTATTTAGATTTCTATGAGTGCGACACATTGTTATGAATTTTTTATATGAATACATGTTCCATTTTCTTCGTCCCATATTTGGTATTTCATACCATGTACAATGTACTTACTACATATTATCATATTTATTAATAGCATCTACATTTTTATTCGCAAACTGCTCATTAATGTATTCAAGTTATACAAACATTTTACTACAAATATACTAAAATTATATCCATTTTTTACTCAGATAAAATGCGACATTACTCTTAATTGCGCAGCCATTCTGACCTAGGCTATTAATTTTTGCCCAGTTAAAATAGTAACAACAATAAATCTGAATCTACAATAGCAAAGGCCATCAGTTATAATAAAATTATCTCTATTCATGACGCGCACGAGTAGCCACGAAGCAGTTACCAGCATCATGTTATGGCCATCTCAAGGTAAAGCAGAACTAACCAAGATTAAGTCTCCTATTCATCAATTTATAAAGTGGGAAAGTCCTTATTGTCACCAAGTCTTGTATTGAAGAAATAAAGTCCCTAATTACTATATTTACTTGAAATTTTTTCCTCTATAATTAAAGTAACTATCGTGTAAGTCTAAGGTTTTGATGAGTCACTAGATAATTACATTATCTCTTTCCCCATTAAACCTTCGACTAACTCACGAACTGAAACACCATGATTGACATAGCAATAAATTATAAGTTTATGAAAAAAAAAATATTCAAAAACAATCATGAAATAGGTACTAAACCAATACATAAAAAAGTTCTCAAACAATCCCCAAACATTTTTAAAAGTCACATATATACAATTTGCATACGTGCATATTCATATGTTCCTAATTTTTTATAAAATTTTATGAATGTTTTCTATAATATAAGTAAATAAAATGTATATATTTTTATATACATTTTACGAAAAAGTAATTTATATTCATAAAACATGAAACTATTCCATCTAACTACCTTATCTTTCTGGAAATTAAGAAGGTTTATTAGGATCCGAATAGATAACCTGCTGACTGACCGCTTTACCCTTGGCACGTACGTCCTTTTAATGAAACAATTATATTTTTATGAATATATATCATCTAAACTCTTTGATCGATAATTGATTATACTAATAATGGGAACTTCCTGAAACATGCAAATATAAATTTACTGTATGTCCTGCGTGGTTACACCCAAAATCAAGTATAATATAGCTTTTGTGTCAATCTCGTACATAAGCTACATCATAGCCAAGTATTATCAAAATCTGTTCAGTGGTTTTCACATGGATAACACATACATACCAACTACATCCATCCTCACAAACTTTTACGTTTATGATATTGTACATCCTTACTAATATTATAAATGCGAAAGTAACTCTGTCTGTCTGTCTGTCTGTTACTCAATCACGCCTAAACTACTGAACCAATTTGCATGAAATTTGGTATGGAGATATTTTGATACCCGGGAAAGGACATAGGCTACCTTTTATTGCGAAATATGTACCACGGGCGAAGCCGGGGCGGACCACTAGTAAGATATAATTTTATACTGATTTCCGGTACACTGATTTTGTGGTTATCGCGTGGATAATAACTAAGAAATCAAACTAGGCGTAAAATAAATCAACTAAAACGTAAGCCTATTTTATTTATTTAATTATCTTAGGTATATCAATATCAAACAATAGCGCATAATAAAGAAAAATGTTATATTGCATAATTAAAACAGTCGAACACGCCATACCAAGCATATTTTTAATAATCAACAAATAAAAAGCCTTCAATAATTACCTATATTTGTATGCGACGTATAACCACACTAATGATATACTAGAGTAGAATTATCATACAACACAGATATTCCCACGGTAACTAGGACAAAAGGAAAATTGCCTACGGAGCGATGTCAAGATGTAACGCACATTACACTTATGTGTTTGACTTTGGATATAAGTATATCCTAATTTTTATGCCCAAGGTATGATGTAGATGTGACTAAAATATCATGCATATTATATGCATCTAATTCATGTATTATTTTGTTAAATTTATAGGTACTAATATATTAAAAGAGGAAGTATTTGCTTGTTTGTTACGATACAAACGATACGAACTGCAACAACATTCTGAGTACTCTTTATAAACAATCAGTTTAGTTTACTACACATACTTCTACATCTTCAATGTTTCGTATAGTTATTACATAAAAATATAATAAATATTGATATATAATTTTTCATCGTCTTAAAACATTATATGAATGTGGTTGTTAACAATATATCTAAGTACTAAATTATATAAGAAAATACAAAAACCTCATTAATGTTAAGGCAGTTTTCACAATGCCCCATTAACGTGTGCTACTTTCATTCCTTATCAGTTATCACTTTAGGCTCTATAGTTTGTCATATTTAGTTAAAGTAGTAACGAATTGATTAATCTGTTTATAGTAGGCTAAGAAAGAAAACTATTATATGAAGATACTGAAAGATTATGATGACCCTTTCATCTCTAGAATTTTTTTTTCTAAGGGCCGATTTTTCAATGCTTGGATAAAACTTATCCGTCCAATAAAGTATCTATTACACGATAATATTTAAATGTCACGTAAACTGTCAAATACGGGCAATTAGAATACGTTTTTAAAATGGTAGTTTTATACATTATTCGACGAATAAGTTTTATCCAAGCATTGAAAAATCGGCCCTAAGTGGCATAGGAAAAGCCAGATGAACCAGCTTGTAATATTTTTACAGGTAAGAATATACCTTTGGTTTAGACTTGAAATATTAGTTTGAAAATTCTGGCTTACGTCATAAAATTAAAATATTCTAAGCTTGAACGCACTAATTGTAAAACGATGTTCCACGCCTGTGCTATGCTCCTTACAAAATCTACATGTAACTCAAAACTCATTTAAAACACTTTCATTAAGTTTAAAAGTGGGTTCTTTGGAAAGCGTAATTATGACACTTTAGGTGGGCCCAATGTTGAGTAATGTTTGGTAAAAAAAACAAATTTTTAGTGTAATTACATAATAAATAGCCTTAGACCAAGATTCAGTTTTAATCCTGATAATATTGCTCTATATTATATTGCTCTACTGATTTAAATCATAATAATTATGGTAGAGGCACAAGTTTTATAGTACCTATTTGAATATCATTATTTGATGTATATCTTAAAATAACATCATATTATTTTTCTTGTTTACATAGTAATTTGGTAGTTGAAAAAGTTAAGCAAATGTGCTGCAAATAAATTTTAAACATGAATATAAATTCTCAAAGTGCTTTCTCAATTTTCCAGTTTCTGGAATTTAAAAAGTATGAAATTAATGACATATTTTTTACCGTCCTATAAAGAAATTGAATTTTATCATTTAAATTGTATGCATTTTATGAATGTATTTATTTAGTAAATATTTAAATATCTCATTGGAGCTTCAAGAAGTAAAAGTTTCATTTTCTAAGAATTAATTTACTTACGCAAGTGGAGTTGCTAAAAAACTTCGATATGGAACTGTCATACTACGAAGGCTGCACGCACTTAATTTCATATACAGACGTGTGTTTCCTACTAACATGCCAAATTAACGCCTGCCTTCCAACAACTGCGATTTATCTTTACCTACCTATACAAGGTCCTCCAAGTTTGTACTTGGACAGACGCACAGAAAACAAAGCCGATTCACACGGCCTGAGTTCAAACAGGCGTCAACCAAACACAGTTGCCGCCGCGAGTGCAACCAGGTACCACGCACCATTGCTTACCACCATAACGCGATAACCCAGAATATCTATATCTACTAGGACAGTGATAACATTGTTCCTTACTCAGCCAGAAATGGCTTGTGCGCAAACGAGAAAGATTCTAAGCCTCTGGCTCCGTATTACTCTGCTGCCGGTCTTAATTCTAGCTGAACCACAGCTTGATCTTCCGCCGATAGTTTCATCTACCCAACGGAATCCATATGGATATGGTGTATCTAGTACGCAATCCAGTGTAGGAAATAACTTTGATAACAGAAACTTTCAGTACAGCACCGCTCGACCACAAAGCTCTGTTTCTGGAGGGTATCCTTCTTCGACGCCTTTTAGTGGGATAACTCCGGTTATAAGCAATAATGGCAACCCCAACTTTAACTACGCAAGCGGGCCCAGCTCCACCCTGCGTCCCTTTGACGACCGCAACCGCGATGATAGAATAGACATCAACAGTGACCCGAATTTTAGGAGGAATGACCCAAATTTTGTCAGGAACGATCCTAACTTTGCGGGGGCGAATCCGTTTGATTTTAACAGGGATCTTAATACAAATAGCATTGATAATAGAGTCAATCAAGTGAGCTTAAACCAGATTCGGGATTTCCTGAAACAAGCAGACGAGCAGGCTTCTAAGGAGTGCACGAACAATGTAGCGGCGCAGTGGAATTTCGAAACTGATGTTAATGATGTAACTCAACATGCTGCTGTGAGTAATTAACTTTTTATCTTCGTTTAAATTAGTCTATGTCTAGGAAAATTGCTACACTATGAATACCATAACATCTAATCTACATGCCCATGAGAATAATATCATAATAATATAATAATATCCCATCTACATACTAAACGAACTTTCTACTTATGAAATTTTCTGTATGTGAACATCAGTTCATCTGTTAAAAATGTTTTACATAAAAATATCGATATATACGAATACTATTAAATATCAAGGTACTCTATGAGTACTAGATTTATCTTATAATAAAATTAAAATTTAAAGTTAACAAGTTAGACAAAGTAGGAGTTTAAATATTAAGTAACATGCTCATATCATGCATTTTATTGAATTAAAGACAATTTAATACAAGGATTTTCACGTTGTAGTTACTACCATTAAACGCAAATTACAGCAGAGTATTCAGATGGCTATCAAGTAAACAATGTATGTACGTAACACTGCAAAAATGACTTGTGAGAAATCCTTTGATTTATTCTTTTGAATCCATGATTATTCTTCTTGAAAATATTCAGAACAAATCATAATTGAACGTATATAAGTTTTAAAATCTAACCTATTGAACAATAATATACAACAATATATGTTGAAAATATCGGAATCTTTAAACGTAGTTAGGTGAATTAAACAGAACAGCTAACAATTACATTTTATGAGCAATATTCAAAAATTAAAACTAATTACTTATTGTGTATGAAAATAGTACCCACTAAACTCTATAAAAAAGCCACTGCATCTAATAAATAATTTGGAAAATCCAAAAGTGCACGCCTTATAATTTTTTTTTAATAAATATTTATTAATTATTATTTTTGTTTATTTAATAACAATTAAACCACATCGAATCAGACCCTGAAAAATGAAAGGGTTCTATTCCTGAGCATACTCAAGCGTAAGAGAAAAAAAAAGACTCGATTAGTAAAGTATTTCGGTCGCTATCGTGTTAACAAGAAAAAGGATCCGCACATACAGACACACGGACGTCCAAGACAGAACTTTTTTAAACTGTTTTTTAACTAGTTTAAATAACAAAAATGACATCAAAAATATCATGAACGTTAAAAATAGTGTTTTTTCTTAATATGTGTGTGTATGTATTATCTTACAAGTGCAATGTATGATACATAAAGACATTTTAAGTTTGAAAAATCAGATGTTTTGCGCGAAGTGACAGTAGTACCCACCTCAACGCTTCGCTTATGAGGCGTGCAATAAGTCATGAACCTTCAGTTCCTTTAATTTTGTAAAAAAATACTGTTTTTGTTTTTGTGACAGTAATTGAAGATATCTCATATCACCAAAGGGATATCAAAAGACGGGAAAATATGTAATCGACGCGTAACAATAAGCCATTGATGAGAGAATACCATTGTTGAATAAGAAAACTAGTGCAATTCATTCCTATGCTTTTACAATTAGCAAGGAATATAAATTTCAAATTTGAAAATAATAATAAATAAGCATGTATCTAGTTCACACAGAAAAGGACACAGTATACATATAATATCAAAAACTTTAAATACCAAATATCCACATAACAAACAAAATGGAATAAATTTTACAAAAAAACGTTATAAGGTAAAATATTATAATAAGATCGTTTGTTGTTAATTGTTACGGCTAACATGCACAAAATATTCATACCTATAGACGAAGATAGAACCTCCTCCTTTTGTTTTTGGAAGTCGGTTAAAAATTCATTAAATACCTAATTAAACTCAAACTCAAACATTTATTTATTCAATTAGACTTCTTCTAGAAGCACTTTTGAATCTTGATTATATATTTTTAACATTTACCACCAATAATTAACTCTTAGATATCAATTTAAACATTTTTTTCATGCCCAGACAAAAAGATACATTTGAACTCGATATATACATACGCAAAACTATACTTACGTATATAATAGTTTTATTTATAGATATTTTATACGAAAACTAATTATTACAATAGCATTTAATAGAATTGTTATTGTATCAATGTTAAGGTCATTCAAATAACGATTAGCGAACATAATCTAGAAGCTATAACTCACATAACTTAAGTTATATAAGCTCACTTCACTTATATAATGGACTAACAACTATTAGGCTCGGCGCTATTACTTATGTGTACATACATGACAATAAATCAGTAGAGAAAGCAACTGATTTGATTACAAAAGTTTCTGGGACTCATTTTAAGTATTTTTTTAATAAAACTACATTTCAATTATACAATGTACAAATTCAAATGTACAGGTTTAAATATCAAACATCATATACCTAGAGCTTCATTTGTGAACTATGTAATAAATCATCTGATATACTCTTATGTATATATTTTATATACATGAGAGTATTTTATGCAATGATCAAAAAATAATTGAACTCTAACATTACATTTACATATTTCCGCAGTTACGTACGTAAAAATGCTATAATTTGCATTATTAGTTATTAGTATATTCAAATCATATTATTTTTATGTGGGTAATACAGTTTGTTATATTATCATTAATATAATTTCAGTAAAAAATCACTCATCACCTAGGATATACTTGGTAGGTAAACTAGGTAACCATTTTTTATAGCTGACCATATACACCGGAAAAATAAAACCATAATTCCTTTAGAATATGAACTTAGGTATTATTTTTATTTTATAGATAAATTTGTTATGGTTGTTTTGCCATTGTTGTCTGCAATAACAATAGAATAAATGGCAGGATGTCCCGACACCAATCGATAGGCCGTAGTTAAATATCGTGTTTGTTACACAACCATTAGTTAACGATCTGACTTATAAAAATATACGACCGAGATAAAAAATTACATATTATAAGATACATGACTAAGTTCTAGATATGATATAAGTTCCAGAACATTCATCGAAGTTATTGATGTAAAAGAATGGAAAATTTGAAATAAAATTCTTTGAAATAAATGTCTCTAAATCAAATTGCATCTTTTTACAACCCTAAAACGCATTTTTTTCAAAAGCTAGGTGATGAACATACGTAACATACATATTACGTAGGTCATTCGACATAGGCATCATTTACAAGGCGAAACAATTTTGTGTCTATTATAAAGTTTATTGTATTAAGTAGACACTTATAGTTACATGGAAAATGTTTTATACATCATATTATTCCAAATTAATCATTAAATAACTTTCTGTGTTGTCTTGCAAGTCCAAACAATCTTATTGTTAGTCGTCACCGCGAAATGAACGCAAAAAATACCCACCTACTCTTCCTTCGTTCTACGCGAGACACACATGCAAGTACTGCTATTTCGTTTTAATAAAAATTACAGGTCTCTGCTACGTTATATACGAAAAATTATATATCGCAAATTATAGTAATACCAATATGTAATACGAATGTCACTTTTTGTCGCCAAGTAACACAAAGGGTACAATGGTCGATAAATACATTTCGTGCCTTCGCCTTGGTACATTTCTCACGGTCATGACACTGAAGCTAGATTTTTTGCTTTACATAAACTAGATTTACAAGTGCGCTTTAATTTTTTAACGAAAAATTGGACTGTTGAGTAGAAAAGTCGCTATTATAATATGGCGCGTTGAAAATAACGCTAGTGTGCGTAAACGAGGCGAATTTTTTGAGAAATATTTCACAGCTAACGATTTTTTTCGTAAAGTGTGCTGTAGTTATTGCATTATACTGATAACGAGTAACTTCTTAACGATTGGACGATGCATTTAAAACTCTGCGAACGATCTGTATTGTAACAAACTAAAAACTATTATTTTAAGTTGTATCTATTTATGGTGTTATAATAGGCAGGAGCATAAAAAATAATTTAAACACCATCTCAAATAGAAAATTAGTATGCATTTGACTGTACTTTTCAATAATTTGCACGAATTCAAGATTTTCACACTACCTACACTACTTATCTCAACGCTAATATCTGACCATTCATAGACGATCCTGACCTTACCTTGCCTTACTGTATTACACATTCTTCCAATTTTTTATACTTTATTTATAACCATATGTACGTAGGAATAAGGTTCAATATACCTTGCACATCTAAACGAGTAAAAAGCTACGTAAATGCGTTGCATAAAGAAAGAATTGTAGTTTTAGTTAACGTCTTCATACTTTTGTTTTCGATTGTACGTATGCTTGTAAACTTGAACTCGATTTTATTTATTTATTTATTTATTTATTTATAACACTTTATTGCACAAACAAAGTTAGGACAAAAATAACATTAAAATACAAAAGGAAGGCATAGTTTGTACAAGAGGCGGCCTTATTGCTAAGCAGCAATCTCTACCAGGCAACCTGATGGGAAAGGAAATGTATGATGTTAATGGGATAGTGCAAAAAGAAGAGAAAAAAAAATAATGATAATAATTATACCTAATAAATAAATAAAATTATTTAAGTATCAAATATACCTACTATATATACATAAATTATACTACAAATAAATAAAATACACATATACATAGTTACATATGATATATAAATACATATTATATAAATAGAATACATATTATATAAATAGAATACATAAACATACATATACTATAGCACAAAGACAATAAATTTATAAAAAACAATATTTGATGACGTCAGCAAGCAAAACATAAAGTAAGGAAAAAAAGGATGATAATAAAAAAAACTATAGCAAGGAAAAGTAGTGATCTTTTAGCAATACTTTAAAAGAGCTGAGCGTTTGAGCACGTCTAATACTTTCTGGTAAAGTATTCCATAGTTGAATAGCCCGGACTGTGAAAGAATTGTTAAAAAATTTAGAATGATGGAAAGGGGTGCTGAGCAATAACAAGTTGGAAGAACGAAGAGAGAGAGTATGACTAGAGCTTAAATAATCGAAGTTATCCTTTAAGTAAGAAGGAGTCTTAGGGCTAAACAGAATACAGTATAGAAGATGCAGCAGATGGGTATCCCGGCGATAACGGATAGGAAGCCACTTAAGCCTTTTCCTGTATTCAGAGACATGGTCAAATTTACGGAGTCCGAATATGAATCTGATACAGAAATTTTGGAGCTTCTCAAGGGTGTCAAGTTGATATTGACGAATATCAGGATAGCAGGAGTCAGAAAAGTCAAGGAGAGGAAGGAGAAGGGATTGAGCTAAGGTAATTTTGGATGTGACTGGAAGAAAGTTGCGCAAGCGCCGTAAAGAAAAGGCAGAAGAAAAAACCCTTTTTTGTACCTGCTTTATTTGTTCATCCCAGGAAAAAGTTTGATCCAGAGTTAGACCAAGATTTTTTACCTGAGTACTATAAGGGATGAGAACACCATCAACGACAACGTTCGGTAAATTGGTCCAGTCAATTTTTGAGACTAATTGCCTACTTCCGAATATGATAACCTTGGTTTTAATTGGATTAACTGTTAAACCATGACTTTTGCTCCATCTGACTATTGCTGCGAGGTCAGCGTTAACTTGGAAAATCGCTTCAGGTAGTTCAAGAAGTGACGCGTGTTTATATAGTTGGAAATCGTCCGCATACATGTGGTAAGATGACACAATGTCCTTGGAAATGGAGTTTATAAAAATGGAAAAAAGGAGGGGAGACAATACGCCACCTTGAGGAACGCCAGCAGAAACATTGCACCATGTTGAAGAAACTTCCTCAATTAGTACACGCTGCCGACGTCCCTCTAAGTAGCTTTGTAACCAGTCAGTAGCCGAGGAGGATAAGTTAAGAGAGCGCAGCACTGCCAGCAGTACGTCATGATCGACGCTATTGAACGCGTTACTGAAATCAATCAGCGTGAGTATGGTGAGCTTTTTGTTGTCGAAACCTCGTCGGATGTCGTCAGTAATTTTAATTAAGGCAGTGGTCGTGCTGTGTCCTGGTCGAAATCCAGACTGGAAAGGATTTAGGAGTTGGTGATGATTTAGGAAAATGCTCAGTTGTTCTTGAACCAACCGCTCGAGAACCTTGGATAGGAAAGGGAGGATAGCTATGGGGCGGAAATCAGACGGAGTCGAAGGATTCGGGTTTTTAGGGAGAGGGAGAATATGGGCATTTTTCCAATCACTAGGAAACTTTCCTGTAGAAATGGAGGAATTTAGGATATGGGTAATGACAGGATTAATGATGGTAAGGATTGGAATGATCATGCTTCGACCAATACAGTCGCTACCAACAGCCTTCGAGGTGATTGACAACACGCTCTTCTTAACACTGCACTCGGAGAACTGACGGAATACGAAAGAAGGAGAGCTGGGAAGAGGTAAGGTGTTAAGACAGTTTAGGGTACTAGATTTTAAGGTGGGAAGGAAATCAGAAGAGGGATTAGAAAAGTGAGAAATAAGGTCATTGACATGGACTGTACTAGGAACAGGATTAAGGGGAGATTTGCCAAGTCCGAGGGATCTGAAGAATTTCCACATTTTCGACGGGTCACCGTTATCAATAGATTTGGCAAAGTACTGGCGTTGTGCATCCCTACATAGCGTATTGCAGCGATTTCGAATCAAAATAAATTTTTCCCGATTGGACTCCGAATTTGACAATTTTAATTTAGACTTTGCCCGCGCCTTCTTTCGTAACAGTTTTTTAAGGTCATCTGTCATCCACGGGGCTGGTAAGTGTTTTAACTTAACAGGGCGGAGTGGGGCATGTGCATCGTAAAGTTGGATAATCAACGAATTAAATAAAGACACTTTCTCATCGATAGTATCGGCAGAGAAAACAACCGACCAGTCAATGTTACTTGCGTCTTCACAAAGTAGTTCAGTATTCATTTTAGCAAAATTACGATGCATGGCAACTTTTGGTTTTAACTTAGGGGGCTTTATCTTATACGAAAGGAAAATAAGGTCATGTAAGGAAAACATATCAGCCGAACACTGTCCGTGCTCGGTGACATGCTCAGGAGAGGAAACAATGACCAGGTCAAGGAGGGAAGGAATACAGTTAGGAGCGGTATGGGTAGCTTGTGAAGGAAGGACTTTTAGATTATAAGAATCTACAATAGATAGTAGCCTTTTACTGCGTTGATCACCCTTGAGTAAGCAAGTGTTAAAGTCTCCTAACAAGATGATATGCTTATAAAGTGGCGAGAAGGATTCAAGGATGTGATCAAAGGACGGGAAATAGTTAACTGTAAGGCTAGGGGAATAAAAAACACCAAGAAGGATTTTAGTATTCGAGGAAGTAATCTCAATAAGAAGATGTTCGGCAGCATCACCAGGCGGGGGCTGAGGAGATAGGCTTATAATGGAGTAAGGAATTTGTGAGCGCAAGTATATAGCCACCCCTCCCCCCGTTCGGCCGATCCGATCATTTCTTATCAGATTAAATCCTGGAATACTATAAGAAGAGGAAGGAAGACAGGGCTTTAACCAGGACTCGGATACTAAAATAGCATGAACAGAGTTGGAGTCGAAAGTAGCAAGGAGATCAGGATAGTGTGCCGGGATACTCTGCGCATTAATATGTACTATATTTAAGTTGTTTTTAAAATTAGAAAAGAGAGAAGAAATGCAAGGAGAAGGAGAACAGGTTAAACTATGGAAACTGTCGTCATCTGAGAAATCATTGTTAGAATTATTTAGTGTAATGAAACTTTCATTGTCTGTGCTACAATTTAAAGTCATAATATAAAATATATAATATAATAAATGTACTACGAATATATATTTAATTAGCTACTAATAAAAAATTAAAAATATGTAACGCTCAAACATTACCTTAACCACCAGTTACATTAAAAAAAAGAAAATTAAAATTACAACAAAAGAACACAAAATTAAAACGATTACTAACTGTGAAATTTCAAATATGCTAGTATCCACACAAATGACACTAATAGATTATATAAAAAAAAAAAATAAATGCACAAATTTGACATTTGACAATTGACAGTTTGTCAAAGACCAAAGTATGATCGTATAAATACCTAATCGGGTATCAAGCAATACATTAATACAATAAAAGGGTAGTATTAATTACTATAATCAACTAAAGATAAAGTGAAGAGATAAAATATAAAACTACAATCAACTTTAAAATAAGAACTTACAACACTTAAAAATAAAAAGCAGCATAGTAATTGAAAGAAGTTAGAAGAGATACACAGTGATAACTCATATGACAGGAAACTAAATTACTAAATCATATATGGGCAAAACATACAATTGAAATAAACATGCATTGAATGCTTACTTAACTTTGCCGAGCCTCTTCGGTCTAACATTTGACAACGGCTTTGAGTTATTGACTTGTTGTGGCAAATTAGTGGAAGTTGAAGCTGAGCACCCGGCAGTTGAAGGAATGGATTCAAGTTCAGCCATCGTTGTGACCTTATGTCTTGAGCCGTCAGAAGCTTGAACAATGATATAACCATCCTTGGTCCAACAATTGGCTATACCGAAGCGGGTTCTTGCAGAAATGAAAACATCATGTCTTTCCTTCATAAGAAATTCTGACAGTGTGTATCCAGTACCCTTCAGAGCAGTCTTAGAAAACCAGATGGTATCTCTTAAAGAAACATCTTTAAATTTAATTATAATGGGCCTGGGCTTATCTGACTTTGCTGAACCCAAACGATGGCACCGGGAAATAGATTCCTTTTGAAATTGAGAAACTTTTATGTGATCCGTCACCACTTTAGACACCAACTCTGCAGAATTTTCTTTTGAAGCTTCTGGTAATCCATGCAATAATAACATTTTCCTCCGACTTCTCATCTCCCATCTAATAAACTGATTTGAGAGGAACTCAATCTGCGATTGCAAAGTATGCAGAGAAGATACAACAAAAGAGCGGAAGGTGTTGAACTCTGCTGCTAATTTTGAAGTGGGGCTGGTAGAAGCAGGTTGGGAATTATTGGTGTTATTAACATTGTGCAGGTCCCGCTGAAATTCAGCCATTTTTGCATTGAACAAGGCTGCCATGTCAGTCATTGATTGTTTGACAGATTCCATTGTGTGGTTTCAAAGTGAAGTAATAGTTTTAGTGTGTGAATGTTGGATATTTATATATGGAGATTTAACTGGTAGGTAAAGGCACAAAATTAACACATATAGGTAAAGTAATACTATGAGTTTGTATATAAAATCAAATTTTAAATATAACAGCTTACGAAAAAACGTGTGTCTCTTTTTTGCTCCTACCCTCGAAAAAAGTAAAATTTTAAATTAGGATGTTCTTCTTAATGTAGTTCTGAAAACATTTATTTTGTTTATGTTACTTTAATATCAACAAACACTTTTTCGCAATGGTTTTCAATGTCAATTTTAAAATCAATTTCAATTTTAAAATAAATACTGGAAATTTTTATAAATATTTAAAACAGTCACGAGTTTACAACATACGAATCAGCAAAATACATTCCATACGTGTGACTCTATCTTTGGTAGAGTAAAAAATAACGCGAACTTATTTCCACTAGAATCGTTTTACACTTGCTTAATATATTTTATAGTCAGCTTTTATTTTAAAAGGGACCTAACTCTAAGTCGAATGAACTAAATGCATGTTTTATGCATTGATATACATAAAATTCCGTCTTGAAATTTCTTGCACCATACAATATGAGGACAAGTGCGCACATTTTCAGTTCCTACGCGTCAAAATCTGTAATAACTTTTAAAGAATCAACTTCCATGTCATGTGTTTAGAATATTTTCCTAAAACTTGTCATATCGTCACGTTTCGATTGCGAAATAAACATACGTGCGAACGTCCTTTAAACAATAAAACGCACGATTCTGTGTGAAATAATGGGTGTCTTTGTGCAGTGTCATTGAAAATCTCAATTACATATGTTAGATAATTTATTGAGGAAGTCTTTAAACCACATCAAGTATTTGGTTCTATATTAATCTGTGAGAAGTAGAATGACTTATCTTTTTCAACGTAGTCAGTAGTCACCTACCTATCAAAGCTTCCCTATTTTATTTGATCCTTTTAAACACAACGATGTTTTTTATACATCAAGCATTTCGAGCTTTTTTTGAGAAGATTGATTACATGCATGATAAAATAATTACCCAAAAGGTGCATTTGGGATGTGTAACTAATTTATCAGAAGTATATACTACATACAATTTTATATTTTAACCATTCGTTTTTTATTAAAATTTAGAAATTTTTATAACATACTGCTTATCAAATAAAACAATTATGTATTATGAAATATCTTTAGCTTTGCATAAAAAAATATTCACATTTTGATAATAGGTACATTATGCAAACATGTGTGTTTCTTAGGTGACGACTTTCATATACTTACATTATTTCAATAAAATTCTTATACTTTTATTATTACTGCATCTATAGTATAATAATGGTTTTAGTGTAACTTTTATATACGTAATAAGCACTGTTTTATATTCAACTCTTAATTGAATAAACAAGTTTCAAGTACATTGAAGCCTGAACCGTGGGAATTTGTATAAAATCGTATTTATTTGCATTACATAAAGAGGATGTTTTGAAGAACAATGTATGTAGAAATTTATAATTATATAGGTACCTACATAAGATTGAATTATATTCAGGTTCACTGCTTACCTAAAATTAATTAATATACTTACGGAAATTTCAAATTACCAATATATTAATGCTATAGTAGAGTCATATCGAAGAAGGAACTTCTATATTTTGACTATATTTTTGGTTTTCGATAAAAAGATCTTCTATATTGGTTGTAGTCATTATCTTATACGATAACTCAGTAGTTATTTGTAGTAACACACAAGAACAAAAAATTGAATTTATTTTATTCAAAATGTTTGATTAATTTGCTTCAAAGACGGAAATTCACTTAGTAATACAAATAAAAAGTCCACCATAAAAGAGCCATTAATTAGTTGTAACTAATGAACGTACGCTTAACTGCCACAGTTGTTATATCACAATTACATCAGTAAATCAAAGTCATTCGTGGTAATTACTTGGCGGTTTGAACTTGGCCGTGTCGACTCGAAACAATTCAGATTTTCCGCGATTATCATCTCGGAACGGCTATAAGGTCGCGAAGTTAATGAATTAAATATTTAATTTTAGTTTAAGAATGCTATGTAAATAGACCTTCAAACCTTAGACCTTTTTCTCATGGAGAATGCGTGTTTTCAACAATTGTAATAATAATAATAAAACGTAGACACAATTTTGAGGGAAATTTTGCTATTCTGTTGTTGATATGAACCATAATATATTAGAATATTAGGGTCTAGCTATAATAAATAGTAATAAATGTATGCCGTAATAAACTGAACTGAATAACATATACAGTGTGTCCCACATTCGGTATTCTAAGCTCAATGGAGGTTATAGTTTTGCATAAATATACTTATAAAATTCCAGATGCATTTTTTTTCAAATAGATGAATTCTAGAAACTCTTTAAGTATACCCCTAACAAGCAACCCGCCCAACTTTGCCACCCGCACGTGAGCTATCGTTTAAGATTATTGTTGTTTTCATAGCCAAAATGCTCACATTAGCGAACTGCCGAATTATTATGCCGGCTGCGCGAAGCTAGAGAACAAAACATGAATTTTAAGGAAAAATTAAGCAAAAAATTTTTGGCGTAATTTTGTTGTTTAAGTAATTTTTACGTGATCAGCGTATGCAAGACTACAAGTTCCTTACCAATGGTGGGACACCCAGTATAGGTATAAGAAAACAAGGAAAAATGTTGGAAAACTACAAAGGGGATAAAATATACAAGAATCTATTTCAGGAGAAGTTTACCACGTAACAATTGATAGCATAAAATTACGCTTAACAATTTGAGTAGCCTTATATTATATTATACATACCATGAATCATGTAACGTGACAAATCGCCATCATCAACTTCATCACGATATTATCTGACTCATATTTAATAGATATAATTATTATTGCGCAGAACAATTGCTGCTTTACAGATTTTATATTTCTGGTTTGATGTCATGATATTTTAAATGTATCAGTATTCTAACAACTTTGTTAACATACTTCTTCGAACCGTAGTCTCATATTTTATTCAATGAGGTTGGTATAATTGCATAGTTACAAGTAAAGCAAAGCAAATATTTATTGTTTTTGAAATATGTTAACCTTATTGTTGTAAGAAGTCGTCAGTCAGTTTTTTGTCGTTGGACATCGTAATTTTTCCATTCAAGCATTTGGAACCTAAAAGCTTCAGGCGTACCTCATTTGATAGAGACAGTATTTTTAGATGAGGAATTAAAATTTCTTCGACACATAACTTTGCCCAAACTCTACAAACCTATCTACTGAACATATCCTTGATATTCATATTTTTCCTCTCTTCCAAAACATGCACTGCAGCCCTAAATACCTCTTTAGTGATGCAAATCCTCAACCTTCATCCTATAAGGCGATGTTTATGGTCTCCACAAAGAAGCACGTACACTAGATACAGATACCATGAAACGAATAACCTTGGGTTTATAGTGCATTATGTTGACAAAAACAGAGCACCGATTCTAATTCATTAATCGACCTTCACTTTAATTACGGTTACGTCTCGTTATTTAGATTTGAATTACTGTTTGTATTGAGGTTTTAATAGTTTTCTGGTTCACCAAACATAATATGCATATTGTAGGTAGGTAAGCATGGGATTAGATATGTAGTTTGAAAACAATCCAGTATGTGCATTTGATTATAAGGTTACACCTACCGTGTTGTACCTATGGTACATTTTGACACAAACAAAAAGGAAAGAATGACCAATTTACTATCTTCAAAACACAAACCTAATCTTTCCTAATATCTTATATACATAATGTAACAAAATTTATGCCTTTTCAGTTGGATGCTCAACAGCGGTACACGCTGTTCCAGCGAGGGCTATGGGAAGTGGCTCAGCAGCTGCCCAGAGGTGGGATACGGGACTTCCCAACGTTTAGACAACTGCGGTTGCTGTCTATCATCGGGCCAGCTGCTCTACCACCTGACCAATTGGACAGAGTAAGCATATTTTTATAAAACATACTTATAGACCGGACTCTCAGTGGAGTTTCGTTTGCAAAAATCGCGGACCTAAATCTGACTTCTGATATATATTGTATAGATCCCAGACATCCTATAGACAGATGTTGCCAACCAGTTTTGTGGTCCCCCTGCCCGCACCCCGGTAATTAAATATGGCATACAAAGAAAAAAATAAAAATTTCCAAAACATGCCGTGTGGGGTATCAAATGAAAGAACTTATTGAGTAGATCACGAATATATAGCATACTATATACATTTCTTACACTTTCTCTAAGATTTTTTAGAAAATTTACGAAAATGGTCCATTTTTGAGTTAACTTTAAACCACTATAGATTGAAAACTCATGAATATATTTTTTAAATTATTATTTTAAATAATTAACAATAGTCCATTGTTTACGATTCAATATTTCGTACAGTGAAATAGTTGCATGGGGGAGTGGGGGGAGCATTCAAAGATGGCGAGTATATTTTCAAGTTCATATAGTATATAGTTATTTTCATCAAATCCACCACATAGCTCACTTATATTATCTTACGAACTATTGAATCATAAACAATGGACTATTGTTAATTATTTAAAATAATAATTTAAAAAATATATTCATGAGTTTTCAATCTATAGTGGTTTAAAGTTAACTCAAAAATGGACCATTTTCGTAAATTTTCTAAAAAATCTTAGAGAAAGTGTAAGAAATGTATATAGTATGCTATATATTCGTGATCTACTCAATAAGTTCTTTCATTTGATACCCCACACGGCATGTTTTGGAAATTTTTATTTTTTTCTTTGTATGCCATATTTAATTACCGGGGTGCGGGCAGGGGGACCACAAAACTGGTTGGCAACATCTGTCTATAGGATGTCTGGGATCTATACAATATATATCAGAAGTCAGATTTAGGTCCGCGATTTTTGCAAACGAACATCTCCTTGGAGCCTGCTCTATTACGTTTTTTTTAATCAATTGATATCTTCTTATCTCATTAAGATGATATATTTAAAAATAAGGAATCAAAGGAGAATAATTGATACAATTTTATCAGCCACCGAGATCTGTTTAGATTAGCAGTCCAGCTAGACATACTTATGATTAATGAAATATTGTCTTTATGTCTTGACGGCTTCCTTGATGGTCATGAAACAATACCAACAATAAGTTAGCTTTATAGACTCACTAAACTTCGTAAAGTTTTCCTTAACACATAAACAATATTATTTTTCTCCTGACACTAACTGATAAATGATTTTTCACAGTACAATCGGATAATAAATGACATGCTGGCTGTGTACAATACGGCTGAAATATGCGCTTACAACGAGCCTTTTAAATGCGGACTCCATTTGCAACCCGAGCTGCAGTTCATCATGTCACACTCCAGGGATTGGGATGAACTCCAACATGTATGGACGGAGTGGAGGAGGAACACGGGGAGGAGGATCAGAGATTTGTATGAACAGCTTGTGGACTTGACCAATCAGGCTGCAAGGTTGAACAGTAAGTTAATAAAAGTATTCTTTAGTCTAATTTTATATTCTAGGATAGTGCGAAAGTGTAAATAATCAATTTGCGTCATTCGGTATTTATAGCATCTGATGATGATGACTTACTTGAACTGTTATATGTCTCATTAAATCTAAATATAAAAACGGTACTTTCTGGCTTCTAAATGTATGCTTCTTCCGTGGTCCTATTATAAGTTCCTAGAAAAAAAATAAGATAGGGAATAAACATAAAGAATTTATCTAAAAACATAATGTAGAGTCACCTCATAGATTTTAAACGCCTTTTTGCTTTATTAGCAAATAATCAAAACAGTTTTTTTGCTCCTATACAATCATTGTATTTCGTTCACAGATTTCACGGATGCATCAGCATACTGGATGTTTCCCTACGACTCATTTAATATGAGACAAGAAATTGATGAAATATGGGATCAGGTTAGTGAGCTCTTTAAACATTTTTTAAATACAGAATCAAATTACTTTGATTTTAAGTTTTTCTCTTAAATTAACCGACGCTTATAATTTGCATTTTTACGAGCTGTTTCGTAACACAATGGAAAAGCCCTATCCTTATTATTTTAATATCTGCTTAAAATTTATATAAAATTTCAGGTAAAGCCACTATACGAGCTTTTACACGCTTACGTCCGCCGCCGCCTCCGCGAAGCGTATGGCCCGGAGCGGATTTCAAGGTCAGCGCCGATTCCTGCTCATATCCTTGGTGATATGTGGGGACAGAGTTGGAACGGAATCATACCCTTCACGCTACCGTATCCCGGGAAGAAACTGGTCGATGTTACACCAGAAATGGTTCGCCAGGTTAGCAATATGTTGTACCTATATAATCTTTGTGATAAGTAGCGACATCTTGTGTTGTTCGTCATAGTTATAATTAAAACTGTACATATTTTAACTATCTTATAGTAATGAATCAATAATATTGAAATTGAATGCTATAAAATTAATAATTTAAAAAAATAAGTATTTCTTGGCTAAATTTGAATTAAATAAAACTACAATCAAATCAACGTATTTATCTTTAATACTTAAAACAATTTTCACATTCCAGGGTTTCACTCCACTCACAATTTTTCAACTGGCTGAGGAATTCTACGTGTCTATGAACATGTCTTCAATGCCGCAAGATTTCTGGGCCCTCAGTGTGTTCGAGCAACCCGCGGACAGGCAGATACACTGCCAGCCTTCTGCTTGGGACTTTTGTAATAGACACGATTATAGGTACTTTATTGGCTCTTTATACTACGATTAAAGTCATATAAGAAAACATGATCAATGTTAATAAAATAAGTAATTCGATTTTTATACAATTCATTCACATTCTGTACAATGAAATATACATTTAAAATGTTGTATTATATAGCTTAACAAAAATAGAGCCGTTATAGAGCTTTTTATTTATTGTAAGAAAAAATAAGGAGTCATTGTAACATTTATATATTATCTCCTTTTAACACCTATGGCATAATATAATTGTCTCCGGTTTCGTTTGGACGTAGTTACTTGTATTTAAAAAAATAAATGGCAATAATTTTATTACAGGATTAAAATGTGTACACACCCAGACATGAAGGATCTCGTCACAGCTCATCATGAAATGGCGCACATACAATATTTCTTATCATATAGAAATCTACCAAAAGTCTTCCGTGACGGAGCCAATCCAGGTTTGTTAACCCAAATAACTGCTGTTATTTAATATCATAATAATTTAACCTTAACATTCTTCCGCTTAGTATAAAATGTTTATAATCCTTCGGGAAAAACGTATTGAGTACATATTGCATACTAGTTCGAATTTACCTGTTTCAGAAATAAATTGAATGTTATTGTCTCTTAAATCGGTTCCTACATAATATTCATGACACAGATTTGGTAACACCAAAAAATATTTTTATTTAATACTTTTTATTGGCTACTTAACAATAAGTACTGAAAATACATTAGAATAACTTGGCAGTTGTTCCAATAACAATATATCACACAAAAATATTGTCTATGACTAGCATTCGTGTTTTATTTGGCCTAAAAATACTAAATTACTTATATAAAATTTCTAATAACAGTTAAAACGCTAAATATCGCAACAATTGAGATTAGCGCCATCTCTTGGCTGTTTCCTGTAGCGCTGTTACAAAGATCTGTGTTGCACGAGCAATAGGTGACGAAAAGCTCGCCTGTGCCCGTTTGTTTTTTGCATCCGTTCATTTTGAATTCGTCTTTAAGATATCCGCATTTTCGGACAATTCGGACTTTTCCATAAACTGTAATATAACGGTAATGAATTAGTTTTTGAAAGGTTTTTTTCCTGGAAACTTCCATCCATTGTTTTAACCAATCTAGGTATATCTTAATATTATGGATGCTATTAAACTAGATAATAGATATGTACATACATAAACGACAGATACCTAGCGTCAGCAATATCGTCTATCTAAGTCTGAATATTCTTTAGAAAAAGGGAAAGCTCATTTACAAACTGAAAACTGAATTACATATTTAAAACGATGTTTGTACTATTTATCTTATAAAGAACTATGGCGTTCTTAAAAAAAACAAATTTTCACTCACTTTCCATCTTTATGGTCCTACAAAACGTAGCATCAACAGGGGGAATATGATCCAATTCCAAGGGATCTTTGAGGGAGCAATTAACGACTCCTAAATTGAAGTGGTCGAAATTCTCTCCACACCTTGGATCGAAGGCGCTATTGCAATCATAGCAAAATATTGCTGATACTGAAAAGATAAATAAAACAAAATATTTAATAAGTATGGAACTTAAGTTACAAGTATATTTACAATACAATTTCGGGTGACTTTTTATTAAAATATCAGAGAAGTTTAGTGGCAAAATCGTAATCATATAGTGCTCGTTTACTCTGTCAGTTTTCTTGAAAAGTATATGCAATAGACGTCAATGGGTCCAAAAACGGCAAATCTAGAGTTACATAAAGTCAAGGACTAAGAATCTTCGATCTCAAATAAATTCATTCAAATTTGATTAATTGGCCCCATTTATAATATGTATAGGTATAAAAAAAACGAGCAAAATATTTAAAATTCACTAATGATATCATTTTAAGTTTTTCTGATCTCGTTCAATAATTTTATTACCCCACACACCACAGAATAGAGGATAGTTATGCTGTTTTGTAAACAAATAAATTGACGGGGAATTAAAAGCACAACAAATAAATTAAAATTTTCACAAAGGACGAAAACTATTAGATTAAAGTAATTCGAACGTTTTATATAAAGGCAGAGAAAACGTTACGTTTTGAAACTGATTAAATTTTGTTGTAGTAGGTATATGTTAAGTGTATTATTAGGTAGATAATGGGTATTGATTTATAAGCAAAGAAAAGTTTGTTTCAAGTTCAACGCAGTAATCCAATTCAAAGAACAGTAAGGTTTCTTCATCGCCTATGACCTATATTTCAGATTATTGGTAAAATTGTGGTACCAAATTGTTTTTATATTAGTTATAAACAACATTATGAGCATTATTTTTCTAATCCGTTATTACTTGCTCTACATACTAGTCTTCGTGTTTTTCATGTTATTAAATTACCAGACAAATAAATCTGATTCATTCGTTTATATGGACAAACGAATATTTATAATTTTAAATAATACAAGAAATTATATAAAATTATAAATGTTACACAATCATGATTAGATGTCAGTCTTCCTTATTTTATAACATTATAACACTCTATATAAGAGAAAGTCAGTGTAAATATCTAAGGATAAAATTTATTCGTCATCGTCATTTAAGGGAGTTTACGAACGTATAGATACGAACTTTACAAATGCTGGGGAAGTATAACAATAAGAGATTAACCATTAATTGTTATTTTACTCTCTATATTTTGTTTCGCATTATCTTTTTTTTCAAAAGATTATAATCATACTTTCTCAATTAGCACAAAAGCTTTAATTCCTAAATATCATGAGGATATATGATGCTTTATTCTTCATGCACACAAAACAATTATAGTGGAACTATTGGGAACACAATAGACAAACTGTATCTCTAAAGTATACATCAAGAAGATCTTATAAAGCTTGAAATAAGCGCTTTTGTCTCCTCTTAACACATATTATTATACACAAATGGGGCACAAAGGCATTAAAAGGAGTCTAAACAAAGGGAAAAACAATTGAATACTAATTTTACAAAATATATGCGATTTTACTTACCATAATTGACACTACATAACAGGGAAATTGTAAAAGCAATGATATTTTTGAACAGTTTCATGTTGACGATTAAAACAACACTAGTTATGAGACACACGATAGAAAGCAGTTTTTTCACTATCTAAATTACGTCAGCGCTGTGAAATTATAATTGAATTAAAGTTAGTAATGCTTCCACTGGTGATTGGAAGCGATTCTATAATATATTTTACATGGCTCTTAAAAAATCAAAGCTCTAATCAGCTGCATTGATTTTCAATTACTAGTAGGTGAGGTATTCATATTATTTTGATTTGCTTGTAATAAAAAATTGTATAGATTGATGAAAAAAATATTAATATTTAAGATTGATTTAATGAAAAAAATATTAACAAATGATGGTGCAAAGTCTGGTTGAGAATCTTAACTCTAAACAAGTAATGTTTGTGGTAGAAATCAATCATAATAATCGAAATTTATTTAAATTTGTCGTCATTTTTATCATAAGTTCTTCAACGAAAGGCAAAAATTGCCTTTGAAAATAACTTATTTGAAACTTATAGCTTAGCTTACAGTACGACATATACTTTACACGGTATAATGTTGTTAGGCGCCCTCTACCTCGGCTTTAATACCGTTAACTAAAAGGGCACAAATTGATTTCCTATAGCTGATTGTTTAAGAGTAACCTAACCGAGGTCATAGGCATACTTATAAAATCGTTTGATATATCCGGTTCGTACTACCCCTAAGAGACAATTTTTTCATATACCTACATTCTGTTGTAACAAATTTAGTTTTCTCTATTAGTTTCCTCGAAATTTTCTATTTATTGAAATGGGACCTATTTTGCTTCTTACTAAGGATAGAATATTGCGTCTTAGTTCACCGCAAATAAAACTGATCTTCAATTGAGATAAACCTAATCCTCACTATTTGGTCATTGCGTCAATCTGGATCTATTATCCGTTTCTTAGCTCTCTAATATTAATTCAAACATAAATTTGGTTATTTTAACCAAAATATTCAGGGTTATACAATATACATAATATTGTCTATTAAAACAACGCCTCTCATTCAAACCTTAATATATTTAAATGAAATTCACATAAATGTGACCTAGAACTTGTTCTGCAATAAAAAGATGACACAAGCTTACTAATGGGACCTTCAATATTGATCCCCTTGAAATATTTAATAGAAGAAAATTGTGAAATTTATTCGTTAATGACTTAATTTTAAAATAGTTCAATGTTAACTACGAAATGTGCTGTTACAGTGATATTAATATTTATTGACTAACACCATCGTTCAAAGAATAAATGCAATTAATTTTTCAATTACATGGTCTTACATATGAATGGAGTAATTACGCAGTTTAATTTAAATTACATTGTTATGGGTGTCGGAACTTTTTGTATTAAGTAATGTTAAACTGTATTAAATACAACAGTCACTGATCTATACGAATCAAATAACACAAGGGCGACTGACCACAATAGATAGCCATTATTGATCTCAAAATAATGTTTATTACAATTAGTCGTTATTAAATTGAATATCTACCTTATATTTACAAAACCTATATAAATGATAATTTCGATTATGGTTTAATAATTACGACGTACCTATAAGATATTGAAAAGCTTAAAATAACAACTAGTTGCTTTAAGTTTCAGTCAAATTAAATAATTACGCACAAAATTGTGTACTAAAGTTCCTATGGAAAAATTTTCAACTTGATGGTTATTCGTAATACAATTTAACATACCTAACTGACTTGTATGTACTTCGTCTGTTTTCGATAATTCTCTCTACATAAAGCTCTTACTTTTTTATAAACAAGGAAAATACACATATAATATAAAAACTCATTTGGTCACGGTAGGAAACGTATATTTATATAATTAAGTGTGAAACATCGTTTCCCATATTACGAAATTAAGAACAAGCTGCGTGTCTAGAAACTGTTAAAGTACATACTTATATTAGTATTTCGAGCACGAATGCCCAATAAATTAACTGCGTCTGAAAAGCATTCACAACAGATTTTAAATATAAGATCTAGATAAGATATTTAGATTTTATTATAGTAAAAATTGAGCTTTTATTATTAGAGACTTTTAATACACTGATTTTTTTTAATTAGCTTATAAATACTTCAATATTAATAACTAAAATATCGTTCAAATCAGTAGGAAACATGACGAAAACACATAATATTTTTTTATGCTTGAAAAGTCTATCTCCAAATTAATGAATTCATTTTAGTCGTGATTATTTGTTTAATTATTTAAATTATTTGCAAATATTTTAGCTTAGATAGGTATATGTTTTGTTTAACATTCATAACTGTAGAGTTATTAAGCTTTATTACACTTTAATGACCGCTAGCTCTCTCATGTTAACCTCATTTTCTGACCTTTTAGTAAAAATACCATATTAAGGGCACTGATCTATGAAGCATCTACAAGAACATAATTCTTAGGACTTTTATTCTTTGTGACTATATTGTACTTGATAATTTTTATAAATCCAAATTACGTCAAATTTCCTCAATTCATCATCATAATCATCACCAACAACCCATATAAGTTTACACTGCTGGGACACGATCCTCTTCTGAGGATTTGGAATGAATAAATGAATGAAAACTCTTTATTGTACACCATTACAAACAGAAAAAAGACATACAAATACAGAAGAGAGACATGTACAAATGGCGGCCTTATGGCTGTAGTAGCCATCTCTTCCAGGCCACCAATTGGAATTTCTTCAATTAACAGTAACCAATTATACTTTATCGATGCAAATTAGCACCTTATGCCATCAAACATAACATTGATTATGCATAATTATTTATAACCTGTTTTAATATTTGATGAAGTCGCACGCGCTGTAACGAATTTGAGGAAATTAATGTTACGATACACAGTTATATAATGTGCGCATCTTACTAGCGGCCGTTTATAAAATTGCGGACGTGGATGTAAATAATATGGATGTGCCAAGTTATTATTTAATTTTTGTTTATCTATTATAGTTCACCCTTTAAAATGTTAGCTGGTAATATATTTAATGATGTCGAAAGGGGAAATAATATTGGAAAACTTTCTATTAAATTAATAGACAGGAAAATGATTATTTTAATATTTGAACAAAAATTATATTATTTAACGCTTTTAGAAGGGAAATGACATTGAATGGGAAAAAATATTATAATAATCAATATAAGCAAATATTTTGTATTGCTATTTTCCACACTTTCCAATTATTAATGGAAAGTGTGGAACAGGAAACACAACAGGAATTTATCTCTATCTTTTACAAGCACATTTCGTATACTATTCTCGAAGCCACATCTAGAACATTCTATCTATAGGTGATATCTAGTGCCGTTTTTTACTTGACGCCACAGTTCCACCCAACGAGGTCAAGTTCACCAGCTACAAGCTCATTTAGATTCATTCGAAACCGCAGTTGAATTAATTCCATGTTCACAGCGTTTTGGAACAAAGCCCCTTTGTTTTTTCTCAACTTCCTCTCGCTTTCACAATATTATCTTAATTTATGAAGATATTATACGTAATATTATGTGAGTGAGAATATAAATAATGTGGATTGAATCTGTGACGTAAAATGACTTACGAATTTCTTAGAAATATAGAGTCATGTTTATTAATTTAAACCATGTTATACTTGCTAGATTGATTAGAATTAA
This sequence comes from Colias eurytheme, assembly GCF_061535395.1. Lineage (NCBI taxonomy): Eukaryota > Metazoa > Arthropoda > Insecta > Lepidoptera > Pieridae > Colias > Colias eurytheme. Next base: position 7,510,355 of record NC_142989.1, on the reverse strand, counting down.
GAAATTGAAAAGCTTTAGGTGAGAGAGCATAATAAAATGAGAAAAATCGCATAAATTGAATTCTAGAATAATCTAGGCTCGTATAGTGGGTTGTTTCCGGCAAGTACCGCGTTAGTATTTATCAATCGGGTCCAACTTGCACTTCCGCACACTTTCTCTCGATTGCCTCTTCTTGCTTCATTGAATTCAATTTAGTTAATTCTTAGTGCCATATAAAATACAAGAGCAGTCCTATTTCCCATTGAAAACGGAGTCCTAGTGTATTAATTATCTTAAATAGATAAAATCGTTATTGGTCGTAACGCTTATGCGGTTACCACTGTGCCAAATATGTGGGCAACAGTTTAACAAAATAAAGAAACAAAAAATTATCATTCCAACCACAAATATTTACAACATCAACATCAGAATACTTTTTTATAATGTACCTACTAATAGATTCTGGCGTTACTCATACGTTTTCGTCATTTTTTCCACCGACCGAAAAACCACAAAATATAAAGTCCAACTTAGTAATATTATATTAAATTACTTTATTATCCTCTTTAATAATCCCTTATTTCTTGAAGGTTTCCACGAAGCGGTCGGGGAAGCGATCGCGCTGTCAGTATCATCACCACGCCATCTCCAAACCCTAGGACTCATCCAACGATCAATAGATGACACAGCTCATGACATAAACTATCTGTTTACTCAAGCTATGGACAAGCTTGCTTTTCTACCCTTTGCCCTTGTAATGGACCGCTGGAGGTGGGATGTCTTCAATGGTGAAATACGCAAGGAACAATACAATTGCCATTGGTGGAGACTTAGGTAATATAAGACTATATCTAGACTAATATTATAAAGCTGAAGAGTTTGTTTGTTAATTTGTTGAACACGGTAATCTCAGAAATTACTGGTGTGATTTAAAAAAATTGTTTCAGTGTTAGATAGCCCATTTATTGAAGAAGGCTATAGGCTATATCATCACGCTAAGATCAACAAGAGCTGAACAAAGCTAGTTATTGTATATAAAATTTAAGACGGTATAATAAATACTATACACCTATCGCAAATATATATATACCTATTACCTACTCGCAAAATCATATCATCGAAGTATTCCACATATTATTATGTAAGAAGTGTATCTCTATTTACGTTATACGTTACATAAAATGCAAATATAATAAGTTTCATCTAAAATGTAATAGTGTTATTAAACTTAAAATTCATGTATTTATTAGAAAGTCTTATGGTAGCGATGACTCGTATCACATTTAGTTTATAAATGTTTATTTAGTGTTTGCACTATTTTTTTTTAAATTGTTGAATTATGTCAAGAAATAAAGAAGTTACGACCAATTTGTTAACGAATTGAAATAATCGGAATCAATCATACTTACGTATATGTAATTAGAAGTGTAAACGTCTAGACCGAAACATTAGATAATGTTAATTAACAGTAACGTAACATAATTGCAAATGAGTACGCACCGTTGCTCTATGAAATCGCATCGAACTGGTTACTTCTGGGTTCCTTTTGCCATAATATGTCATAATTATTGGCAATATAATACAAATGGCAAAAGATTTTTGACCAATCTTGGTTGCATACACAAAAAAATTAGTGGTATATGGTAAAACTATGATATTGCGAATTGAATAAATAAATGAGTTTAAATTTGATAGTAACTTTTATGATAAGCCTCCAAGATAAGTAGGTATGTATTAGTCTTAATATTACATCCCATATATTAATGCTTCTTAGAACGCACCTAAAGAAAAAATATCACTATGTGAATACACAATAGATACAATTATAGTATCCATAATCTGACATTTGAAGCTTTTCTGCCTAATCTAGTTATAGTCTCCAGTAATCATGTTACCATTCGACCTTGACTCGAAGTAACTGCATTGCTCTCGATTCTAAAATGAAAGCAAAAGTCACGGATCACGATAGACGTATTAAAGAGATTGGTCACGTGTACTACGCAATATTATTATTAGATATTACTTATTGTCCATAATTTTATTGTTTTATTTCAAAGGCATATTGTGCATACAGGAAAATATTGTAAAAGCTCAAAATAAAACGTTTAAAAAAACATTAACGGTATAATGACGGTATATGAAATATTTGTTTGTAATATGTTACAATGCTTAGGCAACGTAGTACGTTCTTAATTAAAGTTGCAAAAGTTACAGAAATAAAAAATAATACATGTGTGTAATAACTATTTTTATTATAGGGAACAATACCAAGGAGTGAAGCCACCGGTGCTTCGTTCAGAATTGGACTTCGATCCCGGGTCGAAATACCACATCCCAGCCAACATTCCGTACATAAGGTAAGGCTAAACGACATCCTAATAGCTCAAAAAACCTGTCGCTAATCAAAAATATATCCGCGGTTGTAACCACGTTATAACATTAACTTCCTTGTGAGTAAATTTAGTATGTCATATACGTAACTGACCTTAAGCCAATGAACTATGAATCGGGATTTTTAGAATTATTTAATTAGAAATCACTGAAGCTTTTGTAGAACTAACTTTAAACTATAGCTAAAGTTTGCCAATATTCTGTTTACAAGATAAAGTGGTCGGTAAAAATGTGTTACTTTTGCTTCCCGGTCAATAAATTCTACAATGAGAAACGGAGGCTGTGTTGGCAATACCTCTTTGGCTGTCACGCAGTTGTATTTTTCTAAGTAACTCTTATGTGGATTAACCACAGCTATATACATGTTACGTAAACTTTTACATAACTTTACCTATCTAGTGCGCGAGTTTCAAAATGACTTCGCAATGAATAATTGTCCGTTAACAACGGTCTGCTATTAATATTGAAATAGCTGATTCAAACTAGGTGAAATTAAGATCGGAAAGAAATTTCTAGAATAGCGAACTTCTTGAATTCCATAATATACAATTTGTAAAGATTATAATAAAATTAATATTAGTAGCTACATTTCAAATAGGAAATGATACCATTAAATCTTTTTTATGATAGTGTTGAATCACTTAATACAAACATGTCTACAGTTTTTACTATGCATGAAAGATTTGTTGGCTAACATTTATTATGAATATATTTTCTGACCCAAGATTTACATATTTTGAATATCGCAGATCAAGTTATTAGTTTTCAATTAGATTTTACTTGCATGAGGTTTATTAAAACGACAATGATTAAACATTATAAATTTTATTTATGTAACATCTCATTTAATACTTTCGGTTTATTTACAATACATTCACGTCGTAAAGTAAAAATAAGAAATAAAATACTTAGTCGACAACTAAACACAAAACAACATTTAAAGCTAAAAACAAAGAAGAGATCAGACTATTTAATGATGGTATTCGTGACCACCCTCGTAACTTCCCAGCTGGCCTTCGTGGCTCTCGAAGCCTCCTTCATGGCCACCATATCCTCCCTCTTGATGCCCACCGCTGAAACCTCCCTCGTGGATGCTACCGCCATATCCACCCTCGTGGCCACCTCCATATCCGCCGTCATTGCCTCCTCCGTAACCACCGTCATGGTGCTCCTCGTGGTGCACAATCGGTACTGGAATCTTCACTGGATAAGGAACATGTTTCTCAACGGGGTATGGCACGTGCTTCTCAATATGAACTGGCACTGGTCTGTCAACGGGCACATGTACTGGAATGGGCACTTTCTTCTCTACTGGGTACGGAACAACTTTTTCTACAGGGTATGGCGCTGGAACGTGAACCTTCACGGGGTAGGGCACTGGCTTTTCAACGTGGACTGGCACTGGGTTGTCAACGTGTACTTTCACTGGGTAGGGCACTGGTTTTTCTACGGGGTAAGGTACTGGCTTCTCAACTGGCACGGGTACGGGCTTCTCTACATGGACGGGTACTGGGCGATCGTAGGGCACTTTGACTGGGTAGTGGATGGTCTTCTCAACTGGGTAAGGCACGTGTACTTTAACTGGTACCTTCACTGGGAAGTGTACGGTTTTCTCTACGGGGTATGGGTGAGGCACGTGCACGTGCACGGGTACAGGTACGTGTTTCTCCACTGGATACGGAACGTGCTCGTAGACTTTAACGGGGACGGGTCTGTCAACGTGCACCTTTACGGGTACGGGCACTTCCTTCTCCACGGGGTATGGCTTGGGAATGTATTCAGGTACTTTGATAGTCTCCTTCACCGGGTAGTGAACGGTCTTGTAGACTGGGTACGGGTGAGGCACTGGCACTTTGACCGGGTAGGGGACGTGTTTCTCCACTGGCACTGGGATGTGTTTTTCGACCGGGTAAGGCACGGCTACATTCTTGACAACTGTGATTGTCTTCTCGTGTTCCTCATGGCCGATGTGTCCCACACCTCCTTCGAAGCCACCGAAGTCGCCTCCAAAGCTTCCATGGCCGCCGTAGCTTCCGTAGCTTCCGTAGCTTCCGTAACCACCGCCATATCCGTGGTCGCCGTAGAAATCAGATAATCCTCTTTTATCTTGTTTTTTGTTATCTTCAATCTTGGTCGGTTCAGCCTTTGAATCCTTCTCCGCCTTTTCCTCTGCCGTGGCCAGGCTAATAGCCACGGCCAAGATGAAGGTAGACCTCTGAAAAATTAAGGAATAATATTAAATGTATTAGTATATATCCAGAATAACTGTTAAATCACAAACATACAAGATTGTTGTTTTGTATTTATGTGTTTAATTAATTTCTGTGATATTTTTCTAATTATTATGATTTATTTTAATTAAATTTAACCAACCAGTAGCCTCATTGTCGCTTAGCTTGCTATCAGCGAAGGCTGCACAGGAGTGTGCTGTGAGGTTCTCTGTTCTTGGTTTTATACCGAGTGCAAGTTATTTCGTAGATCAATGAAGTAAACACTTTCGCTCGTACACATACTCAAACAACGCGTCTATGTGTGCGTGTGACGTTTTTTTTTTATTTGGATGAGTCTATTTTTATAAATATAACAGTTTATTTTACATTTTTCAACAAAAAATAGAAAAAATTGTATAAACATATATATGGTCCATTTTTTTATCAAATTATTCACTCCTAGATATAATAATATAAACAACTTTTACAGGTAAATATAGTTGATATCTGATAATAATTAATAAGCTTACTTAAATATATCATAGTACAATAATAACAATAGAAGATAGATCAAAAGATAATTTTAAAGTTTTCAATTCTGTTATCGCAAAGAGTCATCAAACTAATTGCGATTAAAAGCTAAGTGTGTAAATTTTTAAAATTTTACTTTTAAACATAGTATTGGGATTAATTATTGTTATTAAAAATAAACAATATTATGTTATACATGCTTTAGAAACTTACATTTTCTCTTTATTTTGTACTATGTAAATTTTAATTTGCTACAATTATAAAAAACAATAAACTTTTATGTAATACACGTTGTTATAATATTTACATAATAGAAATGAACTAACATACTATAACTGATACACTGATAACGAATTGACTTCAAATCAAGAAATATTAAAGGAATAATTATTTTAACTAAGTTTTAACCATTATTCAATAGGTACATTGTAGAGCAACTATAGAGCAGTAAAACAAATAATTGTTGCATTACATCTTTCTATCTTGTTTTCTAAATTGTTGATATAGAAAAAAGGTACATATTGAAATACCTATTGAATTATGAATATTGAAATATCCGATATAGCCTATTGCTTATAGTTATTTTTGAAATCGGCCCCGTGGTTTCCGAAGTAAGCGCGTTCAAGCTAACAAACAAACTTTTCAGCTTTATAATTTTAAAGTATAGATTAAGAATCCAAATTAAACAGGCTCTTTCCTAATAAATAATCTTCTTGCAAAAAACTGTAAACAATATGGTATTATAAAATTATATTTGCCTCATTTTGATAACTATATATATACATAACATAATTTGATATTATATAACAAGAAAAAATGTGTATGAATTTTTTGCAAGAGCAATATAACGATATGCGGTAAATTAAAGTTGATCTCTTTTTATACATTTGTACATTTGCGTACAATTATCTTTATTATTGTTTTGTTATTATTGTCTATACCAATACATGCGATAAAAAAGCATGCAAAAACCCCGTTCATATACTTTTAATATTATAAAGCTGAAAAGTTTTTTTGTTTGAACGCGCTAATGTAAGGAACTACTGGTCCGATTTGAAAAATTCTTTCGGTGTTAAATAGCCCATTTATTGAGGAAGGCTATATATATATATCATCACGCTAAGACCAACAAGAGCGGAGCACCGCGGGTAAAACCGCGAGACACAGCTAGTTAACTATAATCACTCATTAAAGGCTTATATTTGAGAGCTATGTAGTTCTGTTTGTACATCAACACTTCATAAATTAAACAGCAATCAGTTCATTACTTCAATCAAACATAATTTGTTAGATAATCGTAATAGTCAGATACGATTTGCACATCGCGAATGCAATAGTTAACGATTACAGAACATTATATTATACAATGCACATCTCGTATTTAATTTGATCTTATTTCAGGTTTAATGAAGTCAATGACATACTAAAATAAACTGACCACTAAGTATGAATATTAGAGCAGGCTCCAAGGAGATGTTCGTTTGCAAAAATAGCGGACCTAAATCTGAATTCTGATATATATTGTATAGGTCCCAGACATCCTATAGACAGATGTTGCCAACCAGTTTTGTGGTCCCCCTGCCCGCACCCCGGTAATTAAATATGGCATACAAAGAAAAAAATAAAAATTTCCAAAACATGCCGTGTGGGGTATCAAATGAAAGAGCTTATTGAGTAGATCACGAATATATAGCATACTATATACATTTCTTACACTTTCTCTAAGATTTTTTAGAAAATTTACGAAAATGGTCCATTTTTGAGTTAACTTTAAACCACTATAGATTGAAAACTCATGAATATATTTTTTAAATTATTATTTTAAATAATTAACAATAGTCCATAGGGGAAAAATCTGAAAAATAAAAAATCCATATAACGAAATGTTTACTTTATATTTGTCTAATAAAATATAAATATACATTAATATTAAGAAGCTCGAGGTGGTTAATTATCACCTTGGAAAGTCGGAGTCAAGTGGAATGGACTCCGTTAAATTGATGAACTAATAAAAAAGCTATGAACGAAAAGATGTGAATTATATTCAATCAGCCCATGAATACAGGTAAAGTCACAAGCAAATGCTAGTAATATATACATATTCAAAATGTACAAGTAAAGCGCTTTCAAATTATACCAAACACGGCATATTTATCTTAACTTTATTTTTTTACTCTGTATGTTTTGTCCGCTAGATGGCGCCACATTAGATTTTGTGAAACCCCATATAGCCTTTAGCTAGCTGGTCACTGATTATCCAGTGAACAATTCAGACGCTTCTAATGATATGTCATTTGTCGAATTCTGATAAGTAGTTTAGAAGTTACGAGGGAATAGATGAACATACATACATGACCTGTCAAAACCATAACCCTCCTTTTGCTTTGCCGTAGTTGGGTAAAAATATGTTAATGCCGTACTGTATCAAATGGCCATAAAGCACCCTTAAAATTGTAGCTTTCGTCGCTTTCATCAGCCTAAAAGATGTGGTCTGCACAAAAATGGCATACGGCATCGTTTTTTCCTAATTTATCTATGTTAATACTATTTAAAACAACGAATAAAGTGTAGAAAACTATTATATTTCATTAATCTACGATGTTTAAACTTTAACAAAATTTCTGGGTTTGCATTTCTCTATAACTTTTTTTAGAACGGTTTCTTTTGAACGGCAATACTATACAACAATTGAATTTTACAATATCATGTTAAAAAAAAAGTTCCCGTACAGGGTCAAATGACCTTACAGCTCTTTATATCAAGAATTCGATGAAATTAAGATGATTATTGGTATACATTTAAAAGAACAATTATTTTTTGACGGCATTGCTTTTAATAGTACTTTTGAGTGCTAGATAATGTTTTGGAACCGAAGCCGTACTTAGTCAAATGACCCCCTGGAGTGGGGAAAGAGAGGGGATTGCAACTCTCGATTTTTTCCCCTTGTCCCCATGATTTTTGTACGGCGTTGCGGAATAATGGATTAAAAGCAGTATAGCAATAGTATGACACAGATGCCGTAAATGGTCAAATGACCAAATTTACCCCCGGTAACTCTCGGAAATTAAATAAAAATTCCGACTTGGTGGACCCACATTTTTGTACGGCACTGAGCGGTTTCTTATTATTTTTAATGGATCTATCGATGGTTAAGAATGCCGTACAAAAATATATGACCAAAATTTACCGAGTCTACCTGTACTTTTCAATTCTCATCTGCACTCAGTTGGACAGCTTACAAGTGACGGCATAGTGATGAATCTAATTATTTTTTGCTGGTGGTTCATTTGACCCATATTTTTTTCATATGCGGGCTTGTAGTCTATTGCCAACACTTTTCCATGTTTTAACGTAGTTTATATTTCAATAAATCATAAGTCAATACTTGATATTTACCTACAAAATAGGGTTTTTGCTATGATTACTGATTAGTGATAACAAATCTATACTAATATAATAAAGCCGAAGAGTTTAGTTTGTTTGAACGCGTTAATCTTAGTAACTACTGGTCCGATTTGAAAAATTCTTTCGGTGTCAGATAGCAACAGGAGCGGAGAGCTAGTAAAAAGTAACGGCAAATGATGCGTTAGTTTACATCGTCATTCATGTTGACAATTGTCTTAATAATTACTCTAATTCTTTCGAGAGCAAGAAAACTAAAGCTAACAATAAAAGCAAACGTTATGTAAGTTATTCCGCATTCAGAGAAACAGCGAATTGTGCGTTTGCGGTATGTGATTATATTGTTTGGATAAAAAATATTCCTTGTATCTTTCTCTAAACGATTCTTTACTTTTTATCAACTATTCTTGTATTTAATCATACTTTATGCAATTTATCTACGTCTTTACTATATTCGTTTTGTAACTGTTTACAAACTATTCATATCTCCTTGACCAAGAGCAAATGAAATTATAAAGAATGTTATAAATATGCACCATGACACAGACACTATCTTTCGTAACAAAATAAATTAATTATACACATTGATTATGCGATGATCAAGGTCTAAAATAACATTTAGAAATTATTCAGATTTTGTCACGCAATTTGTTTGAAACATGTAAAAATATTTGTGGTTGATGCTGTGGATGAGTCACTTTAATTCTTCTTTATTTTCGTTAATAAGATAAAAACTATTCCAAGCTGAATACTCTATTGAATACTCTATTGCACGCCTCATAAGCGAAGCGTTGAGGTGGGTACTACTGTCACTTCGCGCAAAACATCTGATTTTTCAAACTTAAAATGTCTTTATGTATCATACATTGCACTTGTAAGATAATACATACACACACATATTAAGAAAAACACTATTTTTAACATTCATGATATTTTTGATGTCATTTTTGTTATTTAAACTAGTTAAAAAACAGTTTAAAAAAGTTCTGTCTTGGACGTCCGTGTGTCTGTATGTGCGGAGGATTTTCTTGTTAACACGATAGCGACCGAAATACTTTACTAATCGAGTCTTTTTTTTTCTCTTACGCTTGAGTATGCTCAGGAATAGAACCCTTTCATTTTTCAGGGTCTGTTTCGATGTGGTTTAATTGTTATTAAATAAACAAAAATAATAATTAATAAAAAATAATTATTAAAAAAAATTATGAGGCGTGCACTTTTGTTTATCAATATTCAGCAGATTTTTTAGCATGAGCTATTACAGCCTCAAATATTACTGTGAAATAGAGGATATGTTTTAAATCATCTTGATATCTTCAATCTATGCATAATAAAAAATATAATATTACTTATTATATTCTAAACAATCACGTGACGATTTTATATCTTTTATATTTATACCTACCTATATATCAAGTAAGTATAACGTTAACTACGGAATTCCTCAAACTCGGTGCCAAGATAAAAATCTTTAAGACGTGTATCTTATATGTATTAATTAGTTCAATATTATGTTATGTAGTATGTGTATTGTGTAAGCCTTACTAGCCGTCCGCCCCAGTTTCGCTTGTGGTAGATAGGGATATCACACAGGGATCACCTACATGTTATCCAACAGCGAAATAATGTTTCAAATCGGTCAATTAGTTCCTCTGATTGGGAGGTTCGAACAAACAAATAAACAACGCAGCTTTACATTTTTAGTATTATTTACGTTTTTCTTCTGTGTCAAATAAAATGTTACATTCACAGATTTCAGTTTATTTTTAATGAAATAAATTTAGATCAAGCTAGTAAGTTCAGCTGTTGATTAGAGGAAGCAACGCTCTTCCGGAATGAATAAAGTCTCAATAAATATTAATGTTATTTTCTAAAAATATTTACATAGATAAAAGATGGCGAAAATTATTCAAAATAAACAAATATATTTGCTCCAGTATGCTCGTATAATATTGAATACTATCATTATTTTAGTGAAAACACAAACAACTAAACCAAATATTTTAAAATCTAGTTAGGTTAAATATTTAAAAAAAGTATAAGATACAAAGTTACTTCACTACTGACTACATTTTAAAAATATTACAAATTAAACAAGTACCATAGTCATTTGCCAAATTGTCTCTACAACGCTCAAACGTTTCATAGAAAATATTCACCTACTAATGTAACAATTGCAAATGCTTTTATAGATTATTTCCCAACAGCGACTGTAGTCCAGATATTAACTTTATGGGCTATAATAAAAGTATATTGTTTTTGTACATTGCCAACTTGTACAATGTGTTTCTAATATATTAACAGAAACAATTAGTATATTGCTCAATGTTAAAATATTAACCTCGATCAAACGCTTTCCTTGCCCTTGTATTTCGTATATAAAATATTAATTTTTAATTTACATATTAAATGTCCGATTTGAAAAATTCTTTCGGTGTCAGATAGCAACAGGAGCGGAGCACTGCGGGTAAAACCGCGGGGCACAGCTAGTTAAAAGTAATGCTCAAAATCCTATACTTATTAATTATTCTTTCATTTATATATAGAATTATAAACATCTATAAATTGAAAATATTTTTTTTTACAAATTAATATCAATTTACATAAATTCAAAGTTTTCCATTCCTTTCAAGTACTTAAACGTTTTTTTAAGGTTTAAAAATCATATTTTAGTCAAATATTATCAATAAACTAACAATTTGAATATATTTCAATTTGATAGTGAGGTAAATAATTTATTTCATAAATTTTCCTTCTATTCAATATTATCGAGATCACAAATACAATTACGGGCTCTGTCAATTGATACGATAGTAGGGACTGGATTTATCTAAAATATGCTTTCTCTTATCTAATACACATTTCATCGTTATATCTACTTCACTATAGTTTATATATATCTTATTGAATATATTTGTCTACTATGTTTGGGAAGATCAAAAGAAAGAAATGTAAAAAAGATTTATTTGTCACTCGAATAGCATCTTTTTACATCACCAATCTCAAAACAAACACGGTAACGTTCCCTATTTTATAGAATCTAATTTGCAGAACAGACATTTTTATTTAATAAAAAAGGTTTTTCTCAAATTCAGAACTTTTCCGGGTAACTTTTCCATTCAATCTCAATAAATGTAAGTATATATTATTTTCCATTATTTTCAAGCATTACTTCCTACATAAGATTACAATTTACATCCAATTGTCGTCAATCAAATCAATTTTTGCTCTAAAGCCAAGTACAATTTTGTTACTTAAAAGACAAACAAAACTCTATAAGTTAAAGCTCAGAAGAAAATTGCATCAATATAGACATAATAATATATGTAGTACCAAATTGATTTAAAGTTTAGTCTATCAACGACGATTATATCTATTAATAGACCACTCCTATTTTGTATTACAAAGTGTATATTAATGTATTTTGATACTTTAAATATTATGGTAATAATAATTATGTAATTTATCGAACTGCAAGATCGAGCCTTACGCGCCGTCTTCCGTTAAATTTAATTGTGCTGAACTAACTATGTAGACTACTGTTACAACCTGAATTATAACAATAGGAAGATATAACGTACCTACATTAAATTGTAGGCTGTTCGAATAAGATTGTATTTGTAAATATATTGTGAAAGAAATTTGACTCTTGTCATTAATAGGAAAGCAGGAAAATTAGAAGTTAAATGTGTTTGTTTTTGATGCATATTTTATTAAAACTGTCAACTGTATTTATTTATTTAACTCTTTAATAGTTGTACAGTTAAGAAACCTTATAACTACTTACACATAGAACAGAGTACAACTATTTTGGCGGCCTTATCACTTAATAGTGATCTATATTTCCTCGATAGAGGGGTTTTTTTTACATTTATTTAACTTTACATTTATTTAACTTGCATTTTGGACTGATTTTACAATTTGGTAGTTAAAGTTGGATAGGTTTATAGATAGACTAAACACGTTTCTAATATAGATACTATAATATTATGTTGTATGTTAAGTAGAAAAAAGCTATGATATGCCACGCCGTAAAACGATCTGTAGCCGCGTTGAATACCTTTTGGTAGGGGTAAAATCTTATGACAATAATATCGTCACCGATATGTTAATGTAATGAAATTACAAATTTAAATACGTACTAAATTTCTAAGTTATAAGTTTTCACTTTTATCAGCAATTAAATGACTGCTTGCTTTTTATTTAAGTCTGAATTAAATAAATATTCTCTTGTTTAACGGATATGTGTAAGTGTAAACTGAAATTCTTTACCTACATTTCGCTGCACTTCCCACGTTTTTTCCGCCTTGGTGTAAAATATTAACAGTCATATATCAACGACAGCTGCTAAATGCATAATTACTCACCACAGCTTCCTTCATTATCAAAATTTACTTTTATACCTTATTTTACCGTATACTTATAGTATTTTACATTGATTTTACCAAACTTGATTGATGTGTGTGTAATCAATCATATTTTTTAGTTTCAATATAACAAAATGTTTGAGAGACAGCTGTTTGCTGCTCCGCTCCTAATTATCTAAGCATGATGCTTCAGAGCCTATAATTTTCCTCGATAAATGTACTATTCAATACATAAATAATTTATCAATTCGACCCAGCAGTTTCTGAGATTAGCACGTTCAAACAAACATAACCTTCTGCTGTGTGATATTTATATACTCGTTCTATGTGTTACAACTTTTTCATATCGCTCAATTAGAGAAACTCAATTCTATTGTTTCAAAATATCCTCTAGATTACAGCACATTAGTAAATGATACCAACTGTATGATTTATCAGCGCTCTCGACTCTCGTAATCCAGGAAATCGCGTCTCACTATCGTCTAGCTGATATTTATAAGTTTAGTGTTACATTTATACCCTTCTACGTAACGATTAAATAAAATTCTAACTTATTATTACAAGATTTATATATTATATATTATTACAAGATATAAATATAAGTATAAGAACACAAGTGTAGCTTTAGGAGCTATGGCTAAAGTCTTCTCTTATACAAAAAAATATAAAAAAATATCTCTTAAATAAAAAGTTATAAGCAATTCACACCACTTCGGTCTTTCTGGGCCACCTTGTATTATGTACTTATATTATTTAGTCACTTAACTGTCGTATTTTTTCATTGAATTCGTTCCAAGAAAAAGTTATACAGAAAGAATTGCTTTACCTGCAAAATCAATTGTTCCTTAAAAATTGTATTATCGATATTTAGCATTACATATGAGAAGATCAATCAAATGATTCACGTAACTGATTGCAAGCGGATGTGTTCGTGCACTAAGTAATTATTCAATGTAAAATACGTATCAAAATTATGAAAAAACTGATCCTATTAATAACATAAACAATTAGACTGAACAGTGAATGATTAAAAGAGCTACATTATGGAACGGCCTCATTGTTTCGTAATTACTGGTAATAATTACGTATTTAAATCGTTCATCGGGTACATGGAAGAAATATTCAAATAATAAATTTTTGAACTATAACATTATAAACATAAAAAGAGCGTGTGTACCGAGCTCACTTGTCAGAAGTAAAACTTCTTTGGCAAGATTCAAAGATACCAATATCGTTGCCTTACTCCATGACGTGACGGTATTGCCATGACGCCGAAATTTTACTCTCAATGCGCCTAAAGAAGGTTCACTTAAAAGAGTTTTGTTTATCTTTAAGCTTCTTAACATATATTTATAAGCAAATATAATATTATTGTAATAGAGTTACAATACAAAAATGTACCAATAAAAGCATTAATTATTATGATAGTCTTTGTTATACTTAAAATTAGCAAATTGTTCGCTGTGAATAAAAGAAACGGCACAACTATTACATTGTTAATTAAATTTAATTAAAATTGTGAACTGCTCGTATGATCCATTGAAATGTTACATTTTTTAGCCCTAACCTTGCATTTTTTAGAGGACGCAATTTTGTTTTTTTTGATGTGTAGGGGGGGGGGGTCAGTGTGAAGCTAAAACCAAGTTTGTGGGGTCGCCACCCTTGTCCCACGGCCGCCATCTTGAAAATAGCGGTTGAAATGGTTTTTACGATATATCTCTTAAACTATTTATCTGATAATAAAACAATGTTAACATTATTTGTTGCAAATTAAATTCTCTACAACTTTGGTGTAGTAACTTTTAGTCGTAGAACTATAAATAAAAAAGTTATAAGCGAAAATGTTCAGAAATTAGAGCCATTTATATTTTTCAATAAAACTTTTTTTTATCATTTTACGAAGAAATGATATCAGGCCATTTTTGTAGATTGTTTTTCGAGGAACAACTTTTATGTACAACATTTTTTCATAACGTCAATAACTAAGGTTTTACAGCGCTCTGAAGTGAGTACTATTTTTCAGTACTCTTAACTATACATATATTGGCTATTGGCTCTTTTCTCATACTCCAGAACAATAGAAGCACACTGCAGAACATTTCAGACCTGCTTTTCGACGTAAAAAAAAGTCGCGCTTCCAGACTCTACCTCCTGGGTGGTGGGGAAAAGATTCAATAATTAATTATTAGTGATATTGCAAAATTAATTATTAAAAATATTATAATAACAAAAAAAAACCATTACTGATGACAAATTATTATTAGTACACACATAATATAAGTATACTGTATAGTTCAGAGTACTGAAAATTGGTTCTCACTTCGGAGCGCTGTAAAACCTTAGCTATTTAATTAATGAAAAAATGTTGTATATAAAAGTTGTTCCTCGAAAAACAATCTACAAAAATGGTCAAATATCATTTCTACGTAAAATTATAAAAAAAAGTTTTATTGAGAAATATAAATATCTCTGATTTCTGAACATTTTCGCTTATAACTTTTTTATTTATAGTTCTACGAAAAAAAGTTGCAGGATCAAAGTTGTAGAGTATTTAATTTGCAACAAATAATGTTAACATTGTTTTATTATCAGATAAATAGTTTTATTATTGTGTCATTTATATATAAACATTTTTTCGTGTAGAAGCGACAAACATAAATTTTTCCTTTTTGTAATTTTTATGAAAGAAAGGAAAGAGAACAATATTATTATTTATTTTATATATCAGGACTCCATCCACAATCTATTATTGTAAAAAATATATAAATGTACAATATTTGTTTCCGTATAACTAAATCTGTATTTCATGATCTTTTTATTTTTTCAGGTAAGCTATCCCGAGGAATCAGTAAGTATGTAAAAGCTCTTATTACTACAGGTGCTGCCACACACACGTAGCGGCAATTCTCGGAACTTGTAGCAGGTAGAGCCTCTTTTCGTCGTATACATGAAACCTTTCATTTCATTACACATTTAGTTTTACGTATGTGTAATAATTCCAAGCAATACCAGTAGATGGCTCTAGTAAATTGCTCATTGGAAGCCATTTGAATAACGATTCCAACTGTGAATATTTTAAAAATAATTATCAATTACATAATTACGAACTCAAGTCAATATACTTGTGTGTGAACTTTTATATGGACTGTAATTTTTTCTAGATTCGGAATGTTTTTACTATCAACGTAATTTTTTAAAGCGTCAGTTTTGTAAAAGCTTGAAATTCCACGCTAGATGCGACTATTTCTTTTTCCTGTCGATTCTAGAACGGAAAAATTAGGAACCTTTATAGTTAGTAAATTCCGTATAATATGGATATATGTATATTTTATTTATGTATTCTAAACTATAAACGCACCTCTTGCCCATTAACTTTTACTTCCACAGTTTTTCCTTGACCACCAGGTTGTCTGGAAGAGATCGCTGTCTTAGCGATAAGACCGCCTGTTGTGCTCAACTGTGTCTCTTTCTTTTATATATTTGATTTTGTATTTTTATGTCCTGGTGCACAATAAAGTATTTTTGTTTGTTTGTTTGTTTGTTCCGTGATATTAACCAGGATGTCTATAGGATATAATAACACATAAAAACCATTAAGATAAAACGAATACTGATTTTGAAATTTATCTCAATTGATTGTTGACAGCGTAATAGTTCCTAGATATATAGAAGTAATGTAGCTGTTTAGTCGTGGGAAATGCATTCCGCTATGTACAAACCGGTAACCTACTTGATTGTATGAATCACAAGATACAAATAAGATCGAGAGTAAATGATATCGAAAGTAACCTGACTGGGCAGTGTTTATGTTCGCTTTTTATTACTTCAAATTTACATAATTTTTGTGCATAATATTGTACACAAAACGTTAAACTGAACGCCATCGCTGCAGTTATTTTAAAAGAATTAAAAATATGGTTTTATAATTTTAGCATCGACTTACACGTTTAAAGATTTTTTTTGTAATCGGTAGGAGAATTAGATAAGGGCTATTAAACTGTAGCGTACATCCAGACTTAGCATAAATTTTTAATGTAAAAAATATCCTGCATATCCCTTAAAACATTTCTAAGACATAACTAATTCTAAGAAATAATACAACTTGTATTTGCAGTAATATAATTTAGGACTCGACTCGCATAATTTGGGACTCGACGCCGGGCCGGTCTCCACCCTTATGTCATCGACATCCCACCCATATAGATCAAGAGCCCACGACGGCCAGACTTTCCTTTCTTTCGGAAAGTTGAAAGTTTCTCTGTATATGTCTCCGATACAGATAAGAACGACTAGCGACTATCAAGTTTGGGTTGTGGTTACTTTGGCAGGAAACAGGTAGTAAAGGTGTATAAAATAGTACCTAACTTTCATTATAGTTTAAAAGCTAAATTTTATATATGTTACTTGGGGACCTATAAAAAGACATTACCTTAAGAGCCAGACAGTTTTCATGGTTCTTACATCTAGCCAGACACATTTAAAAAATAACTAACATATCATCAAATTCACATAACTACCTAAAAGCGTAACAAATATGAAATAACCCACTAAAACATTAGTTAACTATAATTATTAAAAAAATAAAAGTATAATATATAAGTAATAAAGTTATTACTTATCTTTTACTTAGACTTATGTTGATGGAATTTCACGTATCCCGATGACTTTTTTATTGTGTCATCGAGATACGTGAAATTTCATCAACATAAACCCCCGTAAAAGATAAGTAATAACTTTATTACTTATATATTATACTTTTATTTTTTTAATAATTATAGTTAACTAATGTTTTAGTGGGTTATTTCATATTTGTTACGCTTTTAGGTAGTTATGTGAATTTGATGATATGTTAGTTATTTTTTAAATGTGTCTGACTAGATGTAAGAACCATGAAAACTGTCTGGCTCTTAAGGTAATGTCTTTTTATAGGTCCCCAAGTAACATATATAAAATTTAGCTTTTAAATTATAATGAAAGTTAGGTACTATTTTATACACCTTCACTACCTGTTTCCTGCCAAAGTAACCACAACCCAAACTTGATAGTCGCTGGTCGTTCTTATCTGTATAGGAGACATATACAGAGAAACTTTCAACTTTCCGAAAGAAAGGAAAGTCTGGCCGTCGTGGGCTCTTATATTAATACGCACTAAGCGATTCGCTTCTTCTTTTCTTATGTGTACTAGTAAGGAGTGGAACAATCTTCCGGCTTCCGTTTTTCCCAGAAACTACAATCTGGATTTATTCAAGAGAAATGTGAATAGACACTTATTAGGCAAACATGCTCCATCCTAGACCACGCTTGTCGCTTTCCATCAGGCGAAGCGATGGTCAAATGCTTGCCTAATCCTAACATAAAAAATAAAAAAAAAAAGTTTTTAAGTCGCGTCAGCGTATTTGTTCCAGTGGCATCAACATACAAAATAATATTGCGATTACAAAATCTTTGAATGTTTGTTTTCTTTTTTTTTTTAAAGCACGAGTTTGTGAGCATCGAGTTTGCTTTGATATAAAGTAATTCGTTTGCATCATAGTTATATAGGAAAAGACAGGGTTTCTC
Source organism: Colias eurytheme (assembly GCF_061535395.1). Lineage (NCBI taxonomy): Eukaryota > Metazoa > Arthropoda > Insecta > Lepidoptera > Pieridae > Colias > Colias eurytheme. Next base: position 7,491,916 of record NC_142989.1, on the reverse strand, counting down.
TACATTGCGTCCATTTAACGCCTTTCCCAATTTAACATTACGTTATAAATAATTGATATATAAATAATTTTAACAAAAGGGATATATCAGTATATTATATCCCTTTTGTTAAAATTATTTATAATAAATCATTATATTCATTTTTTTGCATTTTGGAAGCCTATTACTTTTACTAGTTCTAAAATCGCGAAACGTTATCAGGATGCAGGACGTATGCGGCATTGCTATTATTCAAGGAATGACTAATCAGATCTTCACGAAATTTAGATATAGGTGGATAGTAAGGAAATACATATTATTATATTAACTACCTACTATTTACACGGATACAATGTAAGTGAAGCCGGATACTGAATTTAGAAACACGTATTAAAACAAGGGATTATGTGTCTTATTGGCCAGTCTAATGTATATCCGATACCAGTACTAGATAACCACATTATTGCCCAATATATTGGTTTCTAATTAGCTAATGTTCGTATTCATATCTCAATTTGGTAAGAGATTTTACACTTTAATATTATATCAACTTTAACCAAACTTTAACATTAGATACAATACCGGAGCTTTCATTTATAATCAATTTTTCAGATTATTTCGCTTATAAAACATTGTTTTTACTTTTTTAATAACTAATTCTTCTATTCCATCTCGTAAAACTAAATGACTTGTCTAAAAGTTCCCAATTAAACATATATACCAAATCTATACCCACGTATTATGACAAACTTAACTAGAGCATAGACGTTATTTTTAGTTCAACTATTTGTTCTTATAAATAAGATAAAATAATGATAACACATATACATTACATGTCATTGTTACGAGAAAAGCTTATAACTTTTTACGTGAATGTGGCATAACTAAATCGGTTCCTAGTTAGCGCGGGAAAATATTGTTTAATGTGTTCCTATGTAATCAGAGTAAGCTATTATCTACGATACAGACTGGTGGCTAGATATTATAACGTGATGTATGCGGTTACCGAAAGATATTTGAACAGACAGTTCTGGACTGATAGGCATAAATATATCAGAAGCTTTTTGATTACAGATAATAAATAGTAAATAAAAAGCTTCTGTCATTTCCATATTGTATAATCTATATTTTAGATATTATGGACTAGCTGCGCTCCACGGTTTCACCCGCGTGGCTCCGCTCCTGTTGGTCTAAGCGTGATGATATATGGCCTATAGCCTTCCTCGATGAATGTGCTACCTAACACCGAACGAATTTTTCAAATCGGACCAGTAATTAGTTCCTGAGATTAGCGCGGTCAAACAAACAAACTCGTCAGTTTTATAATATTAGTATAGATTTCATTACTCTATGAAAGAAGCTTAAATTACATAATTATTCGGAAAATCGTTTTTTTTTTCATATAAAATAATTTATTGCCATATATAAATTCCGATTAAATTTCATAGATTATGATTGATTTGCTAACAATAATAAACATTCTACATTCGAAGAGGTTGTGAAATGGTCCATTGTATGTAGAGATAGGCCGCTACTGTGAACAATAGGTGACCTTCAGCAGTAGGCCGTTGACTTGTTATAAACCTTGTGACGTCATCTTAACCCTGTTATTAATAATAATTCTGGATTATATATACATATTTAGAGCATCACATAATTTTCTCTAAATAATTCATTCTGAAAATATATGTTTTAATCATACTTTTTTTTAACTTTAAAAAAAAATATTGAATAACATTTTAACTTTTAAGTCTATCTACATAGTTTCGTACACATAAGACACTTTATATAAAATATGTATACGTTGTAAATGTAGCGGAAACTTGCAATGACATAAGGCACATAAAGCTTGTATGCGGTGTACTTGAAAGCGGATTGAATTTGCTGGCTATAGAATAATATTGTCATTGAAATTACATTTTCTTGATGTCATTTTATCTGTTTCTAAAAGAGAAGAAATAGGTTTCGAATCAATTACGTATTATTTCTTACGGTTATCCGATGTTCAATAATACATATTAATAATTCTACTCTGATATTACCCAATGACGTAATTCTTTACGAGAATATCGCAAATTACGTAAAACCTTACTGTAGTTAGCACTTAGCATGGGTAATGTTAATCCATTTTGTAAGAAAATACTATTTTATAATTATTTCAGAGCAAGTCCTAAGACAATATCATAATAATGATTTAAATATAAGGTTTCAATTTGCATAACGATCAGTTTCGAATTTCGCTTCAGGCTTCAAATGTAGGGTTGTGACTTTTATGCAATTATATTATTATTTATAATTTATAAATATTGTTGTTATACAATATTTTTATTGGATTAAGGTTACCTCATTACATATTTAGATGTAAACCCACATATTATGTGTGTAATGTGTATGACAGTGGACCTATGAGTAAGGCTCGTTTATATTTCAATAAATTTTCAGATCATTTGATCTTTTAAATATCAAAGTCATTAGTATAATAGAAACTTTTAAAATATCGCAAACTTTACAAAAAAATCTATTAAAAAAGAAAAATCACGCGTATCACGCGCAAAGCCTAGGCACATAACTTGTACACCAAATGAAACGGTTAACAGTGACTTGCAGTTTAAAATAACCAGGTCAAAGTGACATTATTAAAATTTTAGTTAAATATCAACAGATTCAATGTAAATAGTGAGTTTGGTGGTCAACATGATTTCCCCACTTCTGTGGAAAATTATTGAATTTTCTACTTTACAATAATTTACAACATATTATTATGAATAGTAATATATTTATTGACACTTTATTGCATGAAAACAAAATACATTTTGATAGATTAAAAATATAGCACAATGGGCGGCCCAATTACTGTGCAGTAATCTCTACCAGACAAAAAAATATACTGAAACATTATGTAAATTAGGCCATGAAAGCCCTAAGCCTATATTCCATTTCAATTAATATTCACGATATTAAGAAACTAATACACTTTGACGATTTCCTGTTTGTTTTTAACATGTAATAGACACAATTTAGAATGCAATGAGAGCAAATGGTATTACCCATAATAATTCTCTATGAACACTTTAAACACATCACACGTATCTATTGCGACTGCCGGGTTCAATATAGGATTTATAGTTTTAAATTTCACAATCGTCTGTTTTTATGTAAACATCGAAATTGCTTTTAGATTTTTAATATTGTTAAAATAGAGGTTGTTCTTAATTCTTATATTATATACGAATACAAACATTTTTATTTTATGCAAATAGAATCTGAAATTATAAGTTTAGGCGCCCTTTTTAGGGTTTCATACCACAAAAAGGCAAAATATTTTTTTCGACTTTCTATCTCCCTGTCCCTTAACTTCAAATTATTACTAAGACCCTTTACTGCAAATTAAGTCGAGATGAAATGGAAAATATAAACAATTTTAATTGTCTTCTAAAATATCTTAAAGCTCATATTTTTTTATTAATGTAAAAAAAAAGGATGGTGCCCTTTAAAAACGTCTATTATTATCGACACCCATAAGAATCAAAATTTATGAGGTGTTATTTTTATGCGAGAAATATACAATTTTGTGCGCTGTAATAGGAGCAAATATGAGTCGCCCATATTTTGTGTCTATTCTTTACATAAAGCCTTAAAGGCATGGAAAATATATTCTAATTTCTATCTACAAAATAAAAATGCTCAGATAACATTTCTAAATATTGAAAAATGATTTATAATCTACATGTTATTATTAACGTCGTTAATGACTTTAAAATATGTTATAACACTTGTAAATAATCACAATGTAAGCAATCGACACTCTCCGATGCGGTAAATTTAATTCCAAACAAGTTACTGACAACTTTCATTACGAGACCAAAGAGCGCATTAATGTTCGATCATATTTCGTATACAGCAATCAGATTAGTTTGAGGAGTTACAAGTAATGATGGTCACCAGTATTATGAAAACAGTTAATATGTGTTGTTAGCAAATTACTTCTTGTGCAAACGAACGCGTCAGTTGCTACGAAATACTCGCATACCATAGTTATAATTAGAAAATCAACTTGAAGGTTCTTCAAATGTTAATGATAGGCATCTGTACTGCAAGAATGTACTGGAAAAAATTATTGCGTATAAATTTTGTTATGAGTTATTATAACCGTCGTTTACAAAGATTTACTTACATCAGTTACGCAAAACAACGGCATATGCGTTTATTGTCAAATGTTTCGACATCATTTAACTAGCGGCGATCCGAGTGGCTTGCGATGCGATACTAATCTAGGCCGTATTATGTCGTATTTCGCAAATACTTACAACCCACGGATCGAATAATAACATACTATACGTAATTACTCAGAAAACAATAGGGGAATCAATAAAAGACTTCGTTAATTTTTGGCATCGCCAAGTTTTATTACTTAAAATAATGGTAACTTTTTTTCTATAAAGGGAAACAATTTGTCGTTTCTAAAGTAACAGGTACATCAACTCGAAATTATACAACGCAACAACCGATCAGGTTTCATACAAAAATAATAAAAATAACAAAAAATAATATAAGCAATTCGTATCAGTGCAAAACAGTTGAGCCTCAGAGTATTATCCAGAGATCTAGTGGGTACCAATATCCACTCTGATAGTTGACTCACTGGCTTAACCATTACTTTGTGCTAATCTTATATTATATATCACAATAGAGCCTCTCCTTCCTGCAGCCATTAATAGCTTCCATGATGACCATACTCGTGACCATGGCCGACGAGAACTGGCACCTTAACGGGGTAAGGTACGGGTTTCTCAACGTGGTATGGGACATGCTTCTCGATGTGGACAGGGTAGGGCCTGTCGACGGGCACATGGACGGGCACTGGCACGTGCTTCTCTACTGGCACGGGAATGTGCTTTTCGACGGGGTAAGGCGCTGGCACATGCACTTTGACGGGGTAAGGCACTGGCTTTTCAACGTGGACGGGCACTGGGCGGTCGACGGGTACCTTGACGGGGTAAGGCACGGGCTTTTCTACGGGGTAGGGCACTGGCTTTTCAACTGGGTAAGGCACAGGCTTGGGAATGTGGACGGGGTAAGGCCTGTCGACGGGAACCTTGACGGGAACAGCGACTTCCTTGTAGACTGGGTAAGGAGCTGGTACATGGACTGGTACCTTCACTGGGTATGGAACCTTCTTTTCAACTGGGTAAGGTGCTGGCACTGGAACTTTAACGGGATAAGGTACTTCCTTTTCTACTGGGTAAGGATGGGGCACGTACACCTTAACTGGAACGGGTCTGTCGACAGGCACGTGTACGGGGTATGGGACTTTCTTTTCAACGGGGTAAGGCTGTGGTACATGTACTGGTACTTTGACGAGCTCCTTAACGGTGTAAGGGACGTGTTTGACCACTGGGTAGGGTTGAGGTACGGGAACCTTTACGGGGACGGGGACGTGTTTCTCAACGGGGTATGGGATATGTTTCTCCACTGGGTAAGGAACTGGGACGTTCTTTACAACTGTGATGGTCTTGTGGGTTTCTTCGTGTCCACCGTAACCGCCTAAGCCACCGCCGAAGCTACCTCCGTAACCACCGCCGTAGCTACCGCCGTAACCGCCGCCGTAACCACCGCCGTAACCACTGCTGAAGCCACCGTCGAATCCTCCATGTCCATATCCGAGACCAATGAGACCACGTTTTTCGTGTTTCTTTTCGTCGGCTGCCGCCTTATTGTCGGTTACTGCCACTTCTTTTTCTGCTGTCTTGGCTTCTTCGGCATGAGCGAAAGCCAGAACAGCCACCAGACTGGCGGCCACGAGCTGTAATTAAAAGTTCAGATTAGAATACATAAAAAATAAGTCGAAGATTGCTAACAAAGAAGTTAAACGGTTCAGTTAGTTATTTTTGGCTAAGAAAAGGTTTTATTTATATAATTCTATTCGATTCTAATTGAAGGTTAAACCTTCACTCTTTATTTAACATTACTTAGAATTCAAATATAGTGCTCTAGTACTATTTCCGTATTGAGCAATGTAGTTTGAGAAATAAGGGCAAATCCAGAAAATCGGTTGCACTATCACATGAAACACTTGCACAAGCACAATTTATGTTAGACACACACCATGAGCTTCATGATGCTGCGTTTGGTTGGTTGCACTGAAGGCACTGAGGTCCTGAATGCGAATGATGCATGTTGGGTCTCAGCTTCGATATATATATGAGCGGCATGAGCGGCGGAGCGAAGAAAAAAAGACACAGCTCTGTAGGACTACGTTACACTTTCGCTTTCGAGGGGTAACGTAAAGCGCAAAACCAAAATGCTCTATATTGGCGTTGCGGAGATTCGGACCGGTTATGTTCGAGATAATGCGGACAGTTCCTGAAGCTTAGTAATATCTGATAACGTCTATACTCATTAACTATTTCGTGACATTCAATTAAAGTTACATTATAATCAAATTTTGACATTTATGCATAAATTTGATTATATAAACGTTATTGACCTCTACATCACAACGAAATGCATAGTTGTACGTTTCTTAATTCACAAACATGCATACGCATGTAGTTGAATGTTTTGTTTATATTTTATAAAAATTACTGTTTTATTAAGATCAATTTAATTCGTTGTCCAATAAAACAACAATAACTTATGAAAAATTATAGCATAAAGTTGGATTATACGTTATTTTACGATATCTAATAAAATACATTTATAATTTGTCATTAAATACAATGTAGACCCTGAATAATATTTATAAATAGGAAGTTAAGGTCTTCAGATTTTAGTGAAGAACGTCCAGTCTAGATGATTCTCCAGCCTAATTATATAATTCAATTAAACATACTATAACGTTCTAAAACACGATTATCAGCAAATTACAATGATTAATGAACTATAATCAAAATATAAAGAACCCAATTAAATTGGAAATCCGTGCTATATCTTCAATTTATCATTTAAATACATGCAATATTCTTAAGGATTTATGTTAAACAAAAATTATAACACTTAATAATTCTTCAAATTAACAAGTTTAGACAATCGATACTATTAAGTAAGTGTGAAGCATATTATTTCTTGATCTTTAAATCACCTTCAACTTTTTACAAAAATTGATAAAACATTTGAAAGTTTTTAACATTGAATGATTTAAAATCTAAATTTGTATTGCAACATTTTGGGATGTTCCTTTTATCTCAAATATTCATCATGCCAATAAATTATCTAACAAATAATAATTATAAGCCATGATAAAGAAAAATGACCATTTTGCGATAATCTTATGCTTCCGATTATCTCATAGTGTATATGCAATAGTTTATCGATCGTTTTCTTTTCACAAATAAGCGAAGGTTGGTTAAGATACATGCATATTTTAGCTCTTTCAAAGCACTCGTTTAAATCAGGATGAAATTTCGCATAGGAAAGACAATTTCAAATACAGGTTTTATTCAGGTCCACATGATTGGACCCAAGTTATAATTTCAATTATCATAATGGTTACTTAACTTGACCCATTTACTATTAAGCCTGCCGTCTACCTCTAAAGACGTATTCTCGTTCGCCATTTAAGGCATATACACATAAACGATAAGATTCCATGTTGACACAATTAAATAGACAAAGAATTTCATTGCCCAATAGTGTAGAGACAGCTTAGCTGAGACAATATTTAAATTAAATGTACACGCTTTTGCATTCCAGTCTATTGAAAGTAAGCCCTTCACTGGCTGAAATGGGCATGCTAACTAATTATCTAATAACTAGAAATCTAGTCCTAAAGAGGTTAGTTTCTCATCTTTTTCATAAGTAGGTCTATCGACGTTTTCCGCCTTACAGTGTGTAAAATCTTCTTAATATTCGTGCATTATAGAGCTTACTATGTACTAGTGAAGGAAATGATACTAAATATACTTATAAATGCAAAAAGTTTGTGAGTATATATGGATGTTTGTTACTCTTTCACGCAAAAACTACGGAACCGATTACAATGAAATTTGGCACACACATAGAGGGTTGCATACAAAACAACACACAGGATAGATTTTATCCCGGAAATCCTACACGGACGGAAACTATGCGGGTTTTTCTTTGAAAACACGGGTGAAGTCATTGGCGTAAAGCTGGTTTCAAGTTTCAATAGCTCAAGAGTTTTAGTAAACTATTATTCAATTTAAAAACGATTTGTTATAACCTTGTTGTTTGTAGGTAATATAATACCTAAACGATAATATTAACGAAGAAATGAATATATGCAATAATTAATCTAATACTGAAGTTCCTGTAATGCTATCTAGTTAATCGATTTAGACGTTTTGATTACTTAGTTTCTATTTGTTATCTACAAAGCGTGACCCTGGGTCGATTAGTTTAATATGCCTCTTGGTATTTGGTACATATTTTTTTACTCATTAGAGACGATTTATTGCTTATTTTTCTATTATAGTTTTGTTATTGTATACTACTAATAATACGATACTGGAAGTTTGTGAAGATGGGTGAATATTTCTTTCTTAAAGAAAGAAATTGGCTTCTGATTTTCTTTACATTTCTGGTCGGCTATATGCAACTGTGCATAGTGTTGATTGACATTTGACACATATTTCACATAGTAATAATATAAAACGTAATAAACATAATATACAGACTGCGGCGTACATTTTTATTGTATGATCGAAAAATCCATTTAATTAGCCTATGACATTATACCTCACACGAACGAAAAATTAATTGACACATATCAATAGCAGTATAATTTTAGTAAATAAGATTTTATCTTGATAATACATAATTTAATGCCATACGATACACAATTTTATGGCTAGCGATGGCTTATATATAAAGTCATATTTTGTCCAATTCATTCTATAGGTACTTTTTATTAAATGTTATGTCTATATATTTTCTATTTAAGAGCAGCTTTCGTACAATAAAGATTTAATAATAAAAATCTCAGTTTACGGTACTAGTTGTAAATACGTGTTTAGAAACATATAATTTGAATATATTACAAACATTTCATGTTGGTATGTGGAGAATTTGGTTAAAATTTACATACATTTGAAATTGATTAATATTAAAAAAATGATTATAGGCCTTTTGTACGCCATAGATATGTTTATTAATTTATATTAGTTCGATGGTAAATAATCTGATGGTATAACATATTCCAAACATATTGACCAATTTTACCGACTATTTAGTACGATAATATTAAAAAAATGGTTGTTGATATTTATTAGGTCCGTATCTAAGTATAGAACTTTTTAAAAACGACTTTCGTACCTTCACTATAAAACCTTAAATATACCTTATATTATAATTCATTTAAATATTTTATAAAATAATTCATTCGCGCTTTTATTATTTTGTTTATGAAAAAAAAAATATCGACAGGGGGTTATTATAAATGTTGGTAGACAATTAATTTATGTCAGAGTCTTAACGAATCTTTATCATTAAATTGTCTAAATATCAATTTATTTTATATTCAATACAAAGCAATAAATAACTATCTATTGATGATATTATATACACATTTTTTACAAACAATAAAAAGTTTAACAGAATTTAATTCACATACAATTTCGTTTATGTTCGCAAATATACTAAAAAATAAAATGAAAAAGAAATTTCTAATTATCAGGCTCTATTACTGTACCTATAAGGTTGATAATTGCATCCAATTAAATATTGCTGAAATAATTGGCCGGAATAGAATATAATTAAATATAATACGTACTTGTGTTAAAATAAATTGTACGCTCTGAATATTTTCGATTCTCGGCATGCTCATCACATAACAATGTAAAAAGTATCAGTGAATTAAGTAACTTTTAAATCTTAACGATAGACTTCTTTTTTTCAAATTATTGTATTCAATTTAATTATTTATGTCTCGTGTCGCGTATTTGTAGTTATACCTACTCCTCTGAAACAGCTTGACCGATTTTCAATAAATTTTCCGTGCATATGAGTAAAGCAGTTTTTTTATTAGGCACATTTGCCGGAAAAGCTAGTATAAGTATGAAAATCTGTGAAGTCCTGTTTTCTCCCATGTGGCATATACATTGTACATCTGTTTCACTGATCGATTGCCTTTATTAACATAATAATAACCTAAACGTGATGAGCTTTTTTTCGCTCAGGCGTGTTCCGCTGTATTAAACAGGCGGTCAATATCAAAGGTTTTACATAATAGTTTTTATAGGTGTCTGTGGTATTGCAGTTCTCAGTGCTTGTTTTTATGAAGAGGATGTTTCAAGTTCAATCTTTAGTATCTATTTGATGGAAATGGAAACAGGCGTTACACATATACTCTTGGGTTCTCATTGGAATTTTCTTGTGTTGAACAAAACTAAAATTTCGTTTAAAAATACCCCCCCCCCCCATATCTATTTTGGAACAATACAATATTCTACTTAGCGTCAATAAACTAGCATATCAAATCTATGTAACACGAGTAATCTAGATAGAAATATTACACTATTTCATATAATTTAATCTCAAGGAAATGCAGACTTGAATTTAAATGTGATTTATGAAATAATTACAATCTCTACTCTCTCTCACTGAAATCTTGTGACGTAAAAATTCATGTTATTATAATATTTTAATTGGATATTGTATCAATATACATATAACAACCTTATTATATAATTTTAGTGATAGTAATTTCATATGACCTTGTAGAAACGATTTCTAACTTATACCTACCAATATTCATCATTTGTTTTGTAAATTTAATCCATTACAGTATAGACTTACAAAGGATTACGATGTTTATATTAAATTTTCTCGTTTATAGAGTTCATACATTGTGAGGTAAAAACCATATTTTTTTTACAATTTTAGTCATTACCATAACCGAGCTCTATATAACTCTTTCAAACTTGATATGTCAACAGACCATATTTAAAATTAATCTTCATAAAAAATAACTAATACTACAATTAAAGATAGCATTTTGTTTCATGAAACATGGTTACTGTATTAATTATTTATTTGTTTGGGTATATCGACAGATACATACATACATCATTGCTTAATAATAAATACAAAAGTAACAATATTCTTATGATTGACCAGATTATAGATGTACACATCATTATAAAATAAAATATAACAAGTATTCTACATTTTTCCAATGCTGTGACCTCATACCTTTAAAAAATTTTCCTTGTACATTTTCAAATTAATTTATACATGCATCATTTATTGTACATAATTAGATTGTCAATTTCGTAATATATTCAATTACTCTATGTCCATGTGGTTATGGTTGACTTATTATATATCCATCCGTGTTAGACCGGGAGATACTGACACAAAATTTCGAGTCATTTGTAACAGGATGGCGGTTCTACAGGGTTCTTAGTACGCAATGACAAAAAGAAAAATGATGGTGTGAACGCTGGTACCGGTGGCTTAGTCGCGTGGGCGTTAGTCGAACTCATCGGAAAATAGCGAAAGTCAAACGATTTGTAACAGTATGGCACTTATTTTTCCTGTAAGTTTGAGGATCAACGAATATAAATACAAAATTTCAAAGATCTAGGTGTTGGAAATCTTCACTTATATAAATTAATAATAAATTTATTTTTCAAGTATGACAGCACTTTTTCCCCCTACTAGAAGTATGGCAAATATAATAATGGTCACATTTTATCAAATACTCTCCAAAAAGCCAAATGCAATACTGGTACAAAAAGATAGGCGAAATAAAAAAAATTTGCAGATTTTCGGCGGTATGGCGACCATTTGGAATCGTCCGAAAAGTATGGCATGGCGATTTTCGTAAATGGCTGCACGACGATGGTTACCTGTGCAAAAGTTAGCTTGGTACAAATGGTTGAATAATTGTTTTTTTTAAATCAACACATTCGCGTCGGTATGGCGGGCTGTAAGTCATACCGGAAAAGTATGGCATGACACTACCGCCTACTTCTTTTTTATGGGCTATCGGTAAATTCTAAAATTTTTGTGTTACAAATCGTTTGACTTTCGCTATTTTTCCGACGAGTTCGACTAACGCCCACGCGACTAACCCACCGGTACCAGCGTTCACACCATCATTTTTCTTTTTGTCATTGCGTACTAAGACCCCTGTAGAACCGCCATCCTGTTACAAATGACTCGAAATTTTGTGTCAGTATCTCCCGGTCTATGTAGCAACGTTCTGAAATTTAAGCTTGAAAATCATATCAATTTCGGTATATCGCAATACTGAAAGGCGCTCATATTAAATTATTCAGTCTGTTTATTTTCTTTATGAAATATGTTATAGAAATAAATAATAATAATAAATAAATAAATAAATATTAAAGGACATTATTACACAAATCGACCTAGTCCCACAGTAAGCTCAATTAAGGCTTGTGTTGTGGGTACTAGGCGACGATAAATATAATATTTTATAAATACATATATAGATATAACACCCAGACCCAAGAAAAAATAATTGAGTTCATCACACAAATATTTGCCCTGACCGGGGATCGAACCCGGGACCGTCGGCTCAGTAGGCAGTTACTTTACCACTGCGCCAACCGCGTCGTCGCGTCCGTTTCGTTTAAAATCCGTTTATAAATGAGGTAATTCTGTATAATTCCTTAGAATGGGAATAATTTAAAAGGAATATTGTATTTTGCATAATATACCTTTAAACCGCTATACCATAACTATATTATGATGTAGGCATGTAAATTTTTAAATGACGATGGTATAATTTCTGAGGTTACGGTTTACATCAATTTCGCGAATAAATGTTCGCAATCGAAACACATGACACATTCGTAGTACACATCATATTTATTTAAGAACAAAATGCATATTTCGAACCAAACACTACTTTACGTAAGTTAACTTTTTGGCACGTGATCATGTATTTAAATAAAATCCATTATCACGTTAAAATAATTATCACATATCAATAACGTTCTTCTTTATTTCTTAATGTACATAAATCATTACTCCAATTTAAACGAAGGTCATTTTCACACCAGACTCATTAATTATATATATATACAGACGCACTATAGCAATCGAGTACTACTTAGTGCTTTCAATATCACTGAAATATAATTACAGTATGCAATAGCATATATCTAGATGATCAGAAAATAGTATGGCCTTGGCACATATCTGTATTAAAAATTCGTAATTATGTCCGTCACTAAAGGTTTCTTCACCGCGTCGATTACATTGAAAAGTGCGTGTTTTTGCAATGTCGTCGGCACTCGACGTACAGCGTATGTGGAGCAAAACGTACTATACATCCCTCGCGCGCAAGTCATAAGCTTTACGCTGATACCACAATTATTAATTATTGAAGTGAAACTTTAGGCGCGTTGAAAGTAATTTTAAGGTCGCGTTTTGGCCGTTACGTCACGTAGTAAGACGACGATTTTGGTATCTTTGGATCTTGCCAAAGAATTTTCACTTCTGACACGTGTGCTCGGCACACACGCTCTTTTTAAAGTGAAACTTTTATTACATCGTCTCAAACTTTTTGGTCTGTGTAGCGCATGTCGCGTGTATCGCGGATACCTACTCGGCAGCCGACCGTCACGCGACATGCGCTACACAAAGCAGTGTTCGGAACCGTTCGAACAGTTTCACTTTTACCGTGGTTTCATAAAACCACACAACATTTTTTTAATACTATATGCTTACATATGAATGTATATTGTTATGTTATCAGGGTTCATGTTTAAAATTGATTTTCTTTACACTAATTTAACTTGTAAATAGCTCATAATAAGACTTGTGACTATAACATTTAATTTTAAAATTTTACTTGAAGTACGTACATTATATACACTTATTCCTTAAGTTTTTTTCAAATTCAATAATACAAAAGACAGAATCATTTCATATAAAATATCCTTTAAAACGACGAAACGCAATTTCTTTTAAATTGGACCAATAATTGCAATAACAATCAAACAAATAATAGAATGTAAGATAAAATTATCACAGTGTAAAGATATATATCAATGCAATCTTAATTTTTAATTGAAACTTATTTTAAGAGCGTTATTTATGCTCAATATAATTATTTATCGTTAGTAAATAATATATCACTTCATTTCCATTCATAAATTATATATATGTACATTATGTTGGAACATTCTGTGTAGCTCTTGTTTAAGAAAGTAATTGTGAATACATATTTTCATTTCGGAAATAGTGTACCCGCCAAAATAAAACAATAGTAGTAGTAAAAGTCGCAGGCGCCAGCTAATCAACAATAATTATATTGCTAAAATAACAAGAAAATGTATTATTTATTACATGCAAACACATGCAAATCGAATCATTGAATTAATAATTCAACCACTCCATAGAAGAAAATTTGAAGCTATGTTAACACATCAACCATTTATACTAAAAATAAGTATATTCTTTAAAGTATGCAATAACTTTTTACACAACATTTAAAATAAAAATGTAGTTAATGTACTTACTACAGTTAACAAATAACCGCCTTTCCTTCACTGTTAAATTTAACCTTGATACATATAGTAATTTTATGTTGACGCAATCAAAAACAAACCATGATAAACCCAAGATTAGTGGTAGGTACTATGGACTTATTATTATCGTTTAAAATTTAAATGTTTGATACAAAAGACTTTTAGAATGATTTAAATTACTAGTAGGTCGTCCCGACTCCTTCCGCGTCAAACTGGATTAAAAACAGAATAAAATATAGCCTTTATTACCTACTCAGGAATAACTAAATAATCTGCTGTTTGTTAAATAATGTTTAGATTATATCGCATAATATATAATATAAATAACATATCGCTTAATTCATATATTTCCTCTCATAAATTATAATATACCCAGATTTGAGTGTAACAGTTTAGGTCAGGTCAAAAATACTATCATTATTACCTTTTTATAAAGATCTATCTTTAAAAACAGTAATTGGAAAACTCTTAACAATGAAAATCTATTCTTTCTTCAGTTGTCCTATTTTTCGTTCCATCAGACTAGTTACAATGATGTAACTGAGAATGCACTTATGTTTACACTCGTACACACTTGGTGTAATTGTAAAGTGTAGCCAGCATGTTCTTCCGTACATATATGAGACAAACAGACGGTTAAATGGTCACTGTTTTCCAGCATTTAAAAATTTTCACTGATATTCAATATATTTTTTTTGAAAGTAATGAATAAATGCTCATGCAGTTTTCAAATTATGCTGTGACCAGCGAATCATTCCGGAGCAGATATTTGAATTTTATAAAATTAATTTCTGAGACTTTTACCATGAAAAAGTTTGTCATCTTCTATTACATAACTACCAAGCAAAAAAATAATTTATTTTTTATGAATATAAAGTAAATTGTAAGAATTCGGCTTAAATCATTATCCAGTTAATCATAATCGATATAAATTATGTTAATTTTGAAGGGCAGCAAGGTAAAACATAATTTTAACAACGAAACCGCGTAAACAATGTTTACAAAACATGACAGCATTAAATTTGCAATTCATAAGCTAGCGTAATGATTCGTAGTACTATTAACTATTCATTCATAATTACAAAGCATAATTTGGTTATAATACAAACTAACTCTATCATCATATTACTGACTTCTCTCCATTGTATTTCTTTACAGTTACAAAGGCATAGGTACAATATAGTGAATATTTCATATGAAATAAAAATATACTTGTATCAAAACTTAAGGCATATCTAAGTTCGTAAAACTGGTTTAAGGCAATTATAGGTGATATTATGATTGATTCAATATGTAATAGTGAACTTTGTAATTATAATAAGCGATCGCTTTTCAACATTTGCCCATTCTCTTTCATAGATATATTTGATGGATGACCACGTATTGGTGTAACATTTGCCCTAAAAGTTAATACAATATATAATAAATTAATAATGGCTTATAACTATGTTCCAATTCTCACAGCTAGTGAAAAGTGTTCGCTTTTACTGGCGAACATTTGGCCATTTTTGCCCAACGCATGGCATACGTAACCTTACATCTATGTTAACGAATACGCGAAAATAGTTACACGTGTTACGTATATGTATTAGGTGTTTATTTCGGTAATAGCGGTAGAGATTTGCCACGTTTACTTGATATGTGGATTGTAGAATTCAGAACATAATCCGCATACAAATAACAGGTGTAAAACGTTAAAAAACTCCCCAGTGTTAATTAGATGCGCTAGGTTCGTCTCCAGCCAAGAGTCAAGAATGTATTGTAATTGAATCATTACCATACCTACTAATATTAGAAATGCGAAATTCTGTATGACTGTCTATCTGTTACGCTTGACGACAAAACTACACCATCGATTGGGGTATAGTATGAAATATTTGAAAACCTAGGATAGAATATATCCCATTTTATTGATCAAAATCAATTTTAATTTTATTGTACGCAGGTGTGCGGTGTACAGCTAGTAGTCCATAATATATCTATGTCTTACTACCTATATCTTATCAGACATTGAAAGGTGGTGATAAATTGGCAGTAGTTTGTGAGCCCTCAAGCCAAAATTGTCATAAAGTTGAGTTTGATTCCAGTTTTTCGTAAAGTTAAACTATAAATGTAGACCACAGCTGTTATTTCATTACAATTAAATATAATTAGCCACACCTGATGCCGTTTAAGTGAACATTTAAAACGTAGAAAATTGGAATAATTCCCTAATCCACAACTCTATATACTGCTAAACGAGCATGCATTCCTCTGCTGCAATGTGCAATTCCTCATATGAATTCAAAAAATACTTTATATACCAATTTTGTAATACATATCAACAAAGATCAGTGTTGGTATTATTTGCAAATCGCTCACGTGAACCGAATCAAAAGCAAGCAAATCATTGTATAAATTCTAGACTCACATTAAGAAATGCTTACACATCCACTCTTATGTAATGAAATAGTAATGATTGAACGTATTGTAAAATAAATTCTCAATTAGATGTATTCATACTGTTACTGATTCTTTTAGAAACCAATTAAAGTGCGTGAGAAAGTCATTGTGCAAAATATCGATTGCCAAAAGTTAACCTAATTAATATTAGGTACTAGTTAAAATAATATATTTTTCTTGCAACTTCTGAACATTTTGCATTATTTTCTAAGGAAAGGCAAAAAGTTAAGTTTTTATTTGAGTTCACTCGCAGACACCTACGGAAAACGTTCACGTACTTTGTTTTTTTAACTACTCGATTCAAATAATCTATTGTCAACAAAACAACCAATAAAAAATAGGTAGATATATATTATCATATTAGGTATCAAATTAATGAAAACAAGAATAACCTTTGTTTTATCCTTTCCTTGTAATCTTTAATTAGGCTCTTACTAGTTGCAACAAAAAACCGCAGCAAATTGTTCCAAAATTACAAATCCATCGTTTAGTTTACAGCAATATTGTTCTCGAAGAATCGACTCAAGGCAATTATGTTCCACTTAATGTCCCCTATTAGTTTCAATTTCCTCTGTACGCTTACCTCCTCTAAATTGATTTATGGATCCTGCGAATCGTCGGCAATAAGTAGTTAAAGTATTGCATATTATTGATATTATAATTAGTGTTCTCAGACCGCGACGCAATATTATGTTGTGAAAGGTATACCGTATGAAATAAAAGTAAGAGAACTATAAATCTTTTTATTTTTGTTTTAAGCGTTGTGTAAGTTCATAATGTAACATTTAAAACACGTTCATCCAAATGTTCCCCGAATTAAATAATTACAACATTATATTTTGCACGTCTTTATGGAATTTGTGCTACTTGAAATAACGATTCTTATGCTAATAATGTTATTAACCTAACAATGCTAACTGCAGACACAATAAATTTAAAACTCAACAAACCGTTTCAAACTGCCTTAAATACCAGAAGGTCCTACAGTCTAGCAACATTGTCTGTACCTACGTAATTTTATCTCGAAAATCACATTCATTGATATCTAGTACCTAGCAGTACATACCTATTACCTATAGTGAAAGTTTAACAAAATAAGTATTTTACTTTTAATCTCTACCTGTCTATACTATTACTATAATAATGAATTATAGACAACATATATATATCGTAAAGAATATCTACTTCAACTATAATATTATGTTGATACATGCGACTTAAAGGCCCTCTATCGTCAATATAAAGAAGGTGGCAATAGGTTCTAGTCTAACACCCACACGGTGATTACACTAATGTCTTGACGGCATTTGTTTCTTATAACGCCTACAGATGGCGCGACTTTTAGAAAATATAAATATAGAGAAGTTTTCGCGCAATTTTTTTATCAATATTATTTATTAAGTCAAAATAAATTGAGATAATTCTCAAAATAAATAACGTTTAAATAATAGAGTGTGGGTTCCCATTTGCACTTTAAATTTGAAAATTTAACAAATATTTTCCAGATCAAATCGATCTAGTAGAATTCGATATTACATTAGAATGGTTTCTATTCAGATAGGTATATTTTTTGGTTAAATTTATGTCCGTCGCCTTTTCCTAGAAAAAATACTGAAATAGAATAAAAACCTTCAGTGCACATGACTCAATTAATTATGTCCGTGTTTGAGTCATTAAAATAAACTTCCGAAATTGCAGTTTTACTTCTTTGTAGTCGTTTTGTAATTTATTTAGTGAAATACATTCATTAATAAGTTAAATGAATAATATGACTACATAGTTAATGCCATGTCATATTTTTCCTTACCTACTACGTTTTACAAATCAATTATTTGTACATATTATAACATTAAACATTTATTATAAGACTGCAAAGAGAAAAATCTTACCTAAAAACTGGGTTGTCTTTGAGCATCCGTTTTCTTATGCTTATTTCGTAACATTATTAATATAAAACCTTCAAACGGCCAAATTTCATCATAATATGCGTTGTGTGAAAACAAGCTCTTTTCGTAATATTGCCATGAAAATTTTCAAGATGATAGAGTTTAATTATTAAGATAATATAATGACTCAATTTAAGATAAATTTTATAAGAAGTAAAGAAAGAAGATATGAAACATTTTAATATTATGTTTATTCTGTCTTTATAAGTTAAAGTCTGTTCTCATAAAAAAGGTAGAGCTGATCACTTTGTACGTGTACTCCGATTAATTATTTAGCAACATTAAAGTTAATCCTATAAGTATATAAATTGTGTTAAATTTTCTTTATTTAATTTCATCTTAACCAAGATATAACAAATGTTCAGACGCATTGTGGTTTTTGATGATGGACATGTTGTTTCCCTATCAATGTTCTCCCATCATTGTTGTATTTAATATACTCGTACCTTATCACTTAAAAATTTAAATCTATCATTAGCAAGTTATCAAGGAAAAGGTGAACTGTTCACATAATTTTGTAAATCAGTTTGCAGTCAGTCAGGAACTCTGAACTAACGTCTATTGGCTTTATCTTCTCCTCCTCTCCTTTTGATTACATATATGGAAAATTAAGTACAGTAGGTGCTGGTAATGATACAAACTAAATTGTTTGAAGTCAAATTTGAGATAATTCAAATTGTACATCGTGCCTCATTTCAAAGGCAGGAATAACTAATCAAACGATAGAATTGTAATGTGCAATTCTGCAATGATGAAAGCCTAGGACCGTAGGACGATAAGTATTCATAATTCAAGTTACAATTTCAAGCAAATTCAATTCTCAATCTCTTAGTTCTTTGTCTATCATTTTCCTTCTTAGTCGTATGATACCTTGATACTGTATCGTAAATAACAATTTAATGAGATTTATCGTTCTGTAGTAATATGTATACTATCTACGCGTTCACCGAAAACTTCAATTAATACTTCTCACATTATTACGTTACTTAAGCCTATTTGTACAGAAAATCTTTGTGAGAGGCCACTTTAACAATGGGACAATACTTGCTTTGTTTCCACATTTGTATGCCTAATATTATCGGCACGCACACTTAAATGTGCAATGTTTTGACAATTTTAGTTTTGGATGCATTTGAAATTAATTCAGAAAAAATAACATTTAAATGTGTTATCAATTTGGGCTTAATTGGAAAAGTTACATTGTTATGTGTACAAATGAACAGTATGCATCACGATTCATAATTATCCAAATAATATTGTTAAAAATGTAAGTTTGATTGTCCTTAACTGTGATTTTTGGCCATAGAGTATTTGTAGTTTGTTGTTGTGTAATTAAAAACCCCCATACATTAATCATTTAAAAACTTACATCCAAAACTACCGAATTTCCTAAGCTTGCTAGCTTCTTATTGTAACATTGACACTGTACAAATAAATCTGTAAAAGTGAACAAACAATAACTTTTAATGATGTGACAAATGATCTCGAAAATTAAATAATTGCGTTGTTAATCATGTCAAGAGTACTCGCGTGTAAGTGTTATTTATTTAATAGGTTTATAATTTCTCCGTTACATCACGAATGTGAGCCAATGCCCCAAATTATTTGTAAGCTTGACCTTCACCGACATGTTATAAGATCGGTTTTAGATGACTCGACAATTAGTAAAAGTTTGCGAATGATCATACGAATATATTATACATATACTATGAATACTACATGGCTACGATTTTAGCTCCATCGTAACCTTAATTTAGTCACAGAATACATAATAGTAGCTAAATGCTTTAGTTTAGAGTAGGTAAATAAATATAAAAATGTTTGTATTGTACTTTCAAACATGCTACTAGTCGTAATTATCACAAAAAAATGTGATGTATGTAATTAGTGGTAGATTGTTATTGGTAGGTTATCATTCAATTTTAATTTAAATTAAAAATGATATCTACTAGATTGAGGTAACTATATCAGTACAAATTTTAAAAGAATTATTATCAAACTTGTGTCAATCACCAAATATTTAGTACGCCCAACAATTCACAAGAACGAAGGTCAACGCCTTGTTCACAATAACAATAATTACCATTTTTATTTGCGTCTTGACCTTCCAAATAAACATAACTTCCTATTCGAAAATAAAACCTTTCACTATTTTATAATTTTTTATTTATTTAATATTTTACAGTCAACTTAACCTAGAAATGGTAACCTTTACATCACAACGTACATGTACTCCTATGCAATCACGTAGTACACTTATTTTACATGACATCTCAAAGAATGACAGTATAAATATACAAGAGGATAGTTTGCTGGTGTCCCGGCCGTATCTGGCGAGATATAAATAGCGCTGGTGAGATTAGCGTATGAATAGTTTAAAGCTATATAATAATACCCTAGTGTTCGTAGTATGAGCCTCCGTATCCGCTGCTGTATGAGCTTCCGGAGCCGCTGCTGTATGAGCCTCCATAGCTGCCTCCGTAGCTACCGTGTCCCTGGTCGTGTCCAACGTAGACGGGTACTTTGACTGGGACTGGGACGGGCTTTTCAACTTCTACGGGGACGGGCCTCTCCACGTGCACGGGGTAGGGCCTGTCGACGGGAACCTTGACTGGGTAAGGGACGTGCCTCTCTACCTCAACTGGGACGTGCTTGTAGACTGGGTAGGGCTCTGGGACTGGAACCTTGACGGGCACGGGGTAGGGCTTGTCGACTGGGACGGGGTAGGGCCTGTCTACTGGAACGTGGACGGGGTAGGCGACTGGCTTCTCAACGTGGACGGGGACGGGCACAGGTTTCTCAACGGGGTATGGGGCGGGTACGTGAACTGGGTAGGGCCTGTCAACTGGCACTCTGACGGGATAACCGACGTGCTTCACCACTGGGTAGGGCTGAGGAACGGGCACTTTAACTTCGACTGGGTATGGCACATGTTTCTCCACGGGGTAGGGTTGGGGCACGGGCACCTTCACGGGGTAAGGTACGTGCTTCTCAACTGGGTAAGGTTGGGGCACTAAAACCTTAACGGGGTAAGGCCTGTCGACGGGAACGTGAACTGGGTAGGGAACCTTCCTTTCTACTGGGTATGGGGCAGGTACGTGAACTGGTACTTTGACGTATTCCTTGACGTGGACGGGTACGTGTTTTACCACTTCGTAGGGCTGGGGTACGGGCACCTTCACGGGGTATGGGACGTGTTTCTCCACTGGGTATGGGACGGGTCTGTCGACTGGGTAGGCGACTGGCACTCCTTTAACGAGGGTGATGGTCCTGGTGGTATCGGTTCTGCCACCGAGGTCGATGCTGCCATAGCCCTGAGCGAAACCTCCTTGGTCACCCAGGTTGTAAGCGCCACCGAGACCGTTTCCGTGACCGATGTATCCTATATCAAGCCCGCTGATGCCATAACCGTATCCCAAGTTTAAGAGACCACGTTTGTCTAATTTCTTCTCTAGTGGTTCAGCCTTCTGCTCCGTCGACTTCTCGCTGGCAGCAACTGCTGCTACCAGCAAGAGAGCTATATAAATCTGAAAAAGAAAAAAAATGGATTTAAAACCTAAGAAATAATAAAAAAGTTTGACAGCTATGATATAATCTTTAATTATTGTTGTTATTAAATAACAATTCATAGGTCATGTTCAATGACCGATGACGATGTTATATTGTTGAATACAATCAATCATAATACCTGACCCACGTGTTTCATAAGTTACGCAGTAGTTGCATTAGCAAATCATAACAAAAACTCAACCGTGTTTCGTGACCGCTACTGCGTTAACTCAATAGAATGTTTAAAACACATTAATTATCTTGTTAACAGAGATACAGGCCAGTTATACGGAAAACTTTTAAAATTGCTCATTTTCCACTCTAACTTCTAATTAAAGAGGTTAAGCAAGAGTTGCATTGTCCTGTTTAAAACATGTAATGTGCATAATTACGCACTACGTGTGCATAACGGTTACGGTTAGATAATGTGGGTGGATTCTATTTAACGCAAATTCTAAATATGCAA
Source organism: Colias eurytheme (assembly GCF_061535395.1). Taxonomy (NCBI): domain Eukaryota; kingdom Metazoa; phylum Arthropoda; class Insecta; order Lepidoptera; family Pieridae; genus Colias; species Colias eurytheme. Next base: position 7,469,069 of record NC_142989.1, on the reverse strand, counting down.
TATAGTGCAATCAGCCTATTATGATATTATCTCTAAGATCTCGTATCAAAAGAGACGCATTATTTTTGTATATGTTTACAAATGAAGAAATGCACTACGTAACTCTTAAGATGACCATAAGCGAACATCAAAAATAAAGCGTATTTGGTCTTGCTTACACCATTGAAATACCGAGCCATAGTAGAAAGGTACGTTAAATATATTATCATGACCAAATGTCAGCACGAAATAAGTACCAATCTCAAGCAATAAAGAGACGCAAAAAAGTTGTCAGAAGCGCTATAAAATCAATAAGTAATCACTTAGTAATTTTTACGTCTGCGATCCAATACCTTAATACAGTGTTTCGTAATATTGACTTCATAATAATCAGGTTAACAGATGTTTTAAAGTGCCGCATATATTGGATTTGAATAAACTATCTTCCATATTAATAACATATTATTAACAACGAAATAAATTATCTATGTTTAAAAAGCTTTTGCACAAAGGACTAAAATCGCCAAATAGATAGTTTAGTAGAACGTCGTTTCTTTCTGCCTTCGAAAGAGCAACGTTCAAATAACGCGGCCACCAGTCCTATAAAACGCCCTTTAGGTCCAAAGCTATGGAAAAATATTCTTTGTTTTGACAGTTACGCTAATCAGTGAGTACATCGAACGAGGCCAAGCGATCGGGTTGCTCGTGGGATAATGTTGCTTCTTATGTCACTTTCGCAACACCTCGCCGGGGCTACTTACCCAACTTTATTCTTCACTTTACGTTGTTACGTGTGTGCTATAGATTTTTATAACGGCTCATTTAGACGTGCGATGCACAAATATAGAATTACATATCATTTCGTACTTCTTTATAGCACAATTTATGACTGTGTTACATAAGGATCGTATCATGTGCTACGGATTGCTTTGCAGACGTAAAAATTATCTTTATGAATTTAAAATTCTTTCTAATTACAATAAAAATAAACTTCTTTTATTTGATAAAAAATCTTGTCCTACAAGTTAATATTACTAATCATATGTAGCTAAAGAAATGCTACGCAAATGATCCCGTTTAGAGTCATTAACATCCTGAGCTAACCTAGTCCTTTGAAAGTTAGTTATTGCTACATTTACCTTCTTGGTCAAAGACTCGTTTAACTTATAAACTTGTATAAGACTTAATGACTTTAGTTTAAAAGTGAATCAGTTATGTATCAACGCATTAGCCTCTACGGAATAACTTTGCATACATTAAGCTTTTTACGAGATATTAATTCGTTTATAACTATTGTTTTGTTCTTAAAACTTAGTCTTAATAAGGAATGATTTGTAATGTTAAGCGTTTGAAACAAAGAAACAAACTTATTAATAAAGATTTTTATTAAATTTGGATAAATTAATTAGAAAAGACTTCATAGGAAAAAATTGATAAATGCGTAATACTTAGATCAAAACTATTAGGGTTAAACTTGCAATAGTCGACCTAATATTCGCGCATTCTTCACACTATTACGCGTAATATAAACTTCCTCTTACGCAAATAACTGGATTTATACTACAGATGTAACTCTATACTAGGGCACTTTCTTCCTGGTCTGATATACCAGAACCTGTATTGGTAGATAGTTAATTTTATGACGCAACGCCTCGGGGTGTCCGCCTATTGTTACATATTCGCGTAACCTATTTATAAATTAAAGATGAGTTTAGTTTTTGGAATGCGACTGCAATAAATTTATTATTACCGATTAGAACTTTTTGAATCATACTAAGATTTAGATAATCAAAATCAGTTAAGCCGTTTAGCAAATTTTTGGCAAAAATAATTGTTACCGATGTAAGTTGGTAATCGATATGAGCAATCAATACCTAATAATTTAGAAAATTTGATACGAATGACCGCCCTAATTTAATTAATCTAATTGACCGTTTTCGAAAATTCGACAAAGCGGCGACTTCAAAAAAGTGTTACATCCCGGTTTAACACTTGGCTAGATCACACATCACTTGAGCACAGGAGGCTGAACGCTTTTTTGAAGTCATCACTTTACACAACACTGCACTGCGCGACTTCACTCACCGTTGTTTTCATAATGCCTCTTAGACGGTGATGGAGTCGGGAATCGGACTGGATGCTATTCGGATAGTGCCTTGTGTTTTTATAGTTGGATATTTGGAAGCACTTTCGCCACTGCCCCCCTAGAGCTGGAGTCGCAGCGGCCGGCCTGAGTCCTTCGTGCGTGATAGACGGTCAGGCGGGAGTTGCGGGCGGTCGACGCGCAGACCGATTAATATCATATATCATATTATATTAATATTTTTCAACTCATAGCTAGTGTGGTTCTCTAGTACGGAGTTTGTAGTTGGTGCTCATGCTGATCTTTATCGTGGTATCAGCTAATTCAATTATTTTAACTCAAATTTAAATTAGCAAAACATAATCGACGGAAATCCGCAATAATTATCCACAAACGACGTATTATTTTAGGAAGGTTTTACGTGAAAGATAAACATATTATTTCTTATTAATACAACATTATTATTAATTATATTTTCATTGTGTGAACATTATTTTTACAATATTACTTGCAATATTTCAAAGTTTATTTTTCTCGTTCTAATGTATGTTGTTGTTTTTATTACCTAGGCACTATATTTATTTGACCAAGGCTAAAGAATGTAAAATACATTTAAATATATAATTTAAGCAATTACTTCAAGTGGAAATATGGAGCTATGCTATAATTATTGTGGCATAATTCGATCATGCATATAAAGCAAATCAACATTTCATACTAATCGTTATCTATCATAAAATATGTGTTTATTATTTCATAGTAATCATTGAAAATGTTATCTATAGATTTCGTAATATACGGAATACGGAGAGAGTTATTAAATGCAAATTAATTCAAAAAATCTATATGTTACATTTTGTAATACAACATAACCGGTATTCATCTCAATTATACTTCCGCGTGGCTATCTTATTTGGAAGAAAAATTTTCACGAGCACGTTTTGCGTCAAAGAAAATCAATTTCCGGTTAACATAAAAACTTAAAGGTTAATATTATAAAACAAGGCTATAGTGTGGTTGCGATTAACCTCTCCAAAATGGAATTTAATTGTTCCAGAAGCTTTAATAATTCAATTATAGTATCTACGACTAAACCGTTGTCTTCATAGCCTTCTATAAAAATTACTACAAGTACCTACTTATTATAATAAATGACTAAGTAGAGTAAGATCAATAACAATCAATCAATCAATTTTATGAACTTTTGGGTACTCTATAACTATAAATATTATACTTATTTACTATTAATCGAATAAAGTTTGCACTAAATATATACCTACAACTACAATTCAATGAAATAACAATAGTGCTACCGTCTACGACCGTAGCTTGCTTTATTTGACGTCCGTTTCTTAATCAAGATCGTTGCTTGATATATAGCCCTTAAGATAATGATTTTATCGTTATATTACCTAAATAAACGTAATTATACGTTTGCAAAATGTCAACTAAACGAGACACTTTAGATTACCACTCTAATTTAGATTTTAATTCGTAATATTTTGAGATTAGCATAACATAATAATATGAAGGATAAGATTAATTTCGTTTTAGGTGCAAAAGACGAAATTATGAATAAATATCACCCTATTTTAGACTGTTCTCAAAACAAATACAAATAGTTAATTTATTGCAAAGTAGCTACATTGATGTATTCGTTAGTAGCAGTTTGATGAATGACCATCCATTTACAATCAAACATATCCTATCTATATACCTATAACCAGTGTGATAAAGCTAAATACTAATCATATCTATCTACTTATAAGAAATATAATAAAGCGAAAAAATTTTCCGCCACAAATAATTGCAAAACGTCATACGCGTAATGATTGCGAAGAATTCACGATATCAATATTATTATGGCCGAGTTCCACATTGGAAAGGTGCTCGATGCGACAATATGACCGGTTCTCTGACCATGAACTCTATCCCTAAATGGGTGCAGTGAACGCATGCATATATGGTAGTGGCAGGGTTAAGGGTTTATTGAGAAAGTTCTACGTACGCCTTTCGTTTGGATGGATTGGTTAATGTGTTGGTATGATTACTTCCTATAGTGCATTCTTATCTTGTAAAAGTTTACGAGAGTTGTCAAGAAGGTTTGCAGTATTTGCCAATCTGCCACAAATTGAAAACAAGGCGTAAGCTCGGGAGCTTTCATTATCTGCAACTTAAAAGCAAATGTTTAAGTTGTGTATGGTTTATAAATTACCAAAATATGCATGTTTTATTTTGTAAACGATTATTTTTAAAGAAGTAATTAAGAGAATAGTAACACACATTCAATATTTACAAAAATATACATAAAGTTTCTAGAATTTTCTAACATTATTCATCCGAGATTAAGATGCGGAATCCTACAAGGATCTATTTCATATCTGTTATAGATTTTTGAAGGTTACGTTTATCGCTTGCCGCTGACCACGTAGTGATTAATAATTACATAGTTTATGTAAATAGGTTCACGCAATCTAATTCAACGCATAATAACAATAGAGGCCGTGAACTTTATGCCGTTCGACCTAGTAACTGAGAGTTGGCTCCACGTAATAATTGTAATCTGCATTACAAAACCTAATTACGGCATCTTATTCGGATTTGTTTTTTTTTATGTGGATCAAAATATAACTAATGATTTTAATGCTTTATAAACCCCGCCCTACTTTTGGGCGGATATCTCGCCCTTGGCGGTAATGCATTTATTAGTGTAATACGATAGTAATTAATATAATGCATTTGAAGAGTTTTTTTTTGTCTATCGATTTCAGCCTACTACATACTTAGAATAACATTTGATAGGCTTTACATTTAGGCTATAGGAATAACATACACATTTAGTTTTTAATAAAAATAATCGATCAATTAAAAAAAATTGTATAAGTTTATGTTCAATTTTTTTGCAAGAGCCTCCCTTCAACATCACTATTAAAACTATATTTTAAAACTATCCTCGTTATATACAAGTGGCATAGTTCATTGAAACAATTACCTGATATCAGGAAATATTAGCTCTAGAAATATGATATACATACTGCTTTCGAATACATTTTGTAACAGTATTATAAAGTTACATTTTGTTGCGGGTTACGTGTCTGATCTAATTATATTATTTATCACAAATGTCGTAATAATTTAAACTCAGCTTCAATGTAATAAATTATATTCAAATGATAGATTATGTCGCGAATTCGTGAAGTGTCAGAATTTACGGTGGTGTAATATCTAAATCTTGATTTTAAATTCTAAATACATATAAGGATTTCACGTATATTTTATACTAGCTGTGCTCCGCGGTTTTACCCGCAGTGCTCTGCTCCTGTTAGTCTCAGAGAGATGATATAATATAGCCTATAGCCGTCCTCGATAAATGGGCTATCTAACACTGAAAGAATTTTTCAAATTGCGCGTTCGAACAAACAAACTCTTCAGCTTTATAATATTAGTATAGATTACTCTAAAAACTTCCTTTGACAATAATTATCAAAAACTTTTAACAATTCTTTATATAGATACTTATATTTAAAAAAAATATACAGGGTTACTTGTAAAACACCAGCAACCTCTCAGGACAAGATAGCTAACATCATAAGTAACAACGTTTGTTCTACGACTTTTGGCATAACGCAATACATTATTTTTAAATGATTTTTTTAAAGTTTTTATTGTACTCTCCTAACATTTGTAAGTCTATGTTCTATTCATTATCGAAAGGACGACGCGACGCCTCCTTTCCCCTCTCGTTCGCTTCTTGTTTACGTAATTTTTGGGATGCGCGTAGAGTTTATAATATTCAAACGGAAAATTAAATGAATATTTTATATTTATTTTATATGAAACTAAAATCTAATAAATTATCAAAAGTCGTAGAACAAATGTTGTTACTTATGATGTTAGCTATCTTGTCCTGCGAGGTTGCTGGTGTTTTACAAGTAACCCTGTATAGGTAATATTATATATTATGTATGTTTATCAGCCATTTGGTTTCCACAAGGCAAGCGAAAAGATTAGTATGTGATCAGATCGTACCTTTTGAAAAATGTCCTGAAATATTTTTTTATTTAATTGCCTTCACTCATATGAAATGTATCTAACATACAAGGAACATACATATTTAATGATCGATAGTATTTCTTTAATATTTTCGGAGCACATAATTATATGTTTTGTAAATTTAGAATTTAATTGAATCGATTGGCGCATAAAAATAAAATATAATTTGTATACTACCTGATCTACATACTTAATGCGTATTTAATACGCCATTTATAATGTTTTCGTCCAATCTATAAACTATCAATAAGGCACATTAATTTCATTCTCATTTTTGAAATAACCAAAACAGCAAGTCAAGGTCTCTAAAACTTGAACTTGGTCCGATATATAATATAAATAAACACCTTTCATAATCGATATAAAATAACTGAATAAAGAACGAACACCTTATTCAGATTAACAGTAGATTAAAATATATATTGCTATGGCAATCAATACCCTTATTATAAAATTAAATATAAACAATTATCATGATATTTATTACAAGACGCATTAATATGAATCACATACGTAAATCGTTTATTTTAAGATCAATGACAAATAAATATTAAAAATATCTCTTCGCATTATTTATTTTAAAATTCATTTATTAATATACATTTTTGTTTATTTGTTTTAAGTTATTTAAAGTAGAGCATTCCATTTTATTAAATCTTTTGATTAATTTATAAATTAAAGAAGAATATGCTATTATAATAAATTTGAAATCTCTTCACATTCTACAAAACCAGATTACAGTCATAGCTCTACATTCATGCAATAAAATTATGCAAACAGCCTTGTCATCTGTCATAAAAAACAAATGTTTGGATTGTTCGAAATTTCTCAGGCACTACATAATATCTTCGGCAATTAGATCTATTGCCATATATGCTCTGTTTCAACTTCAAGGTTGCCATACACAATAACGGTATGGTGTATTGTGAATGGTTGAAACAGTTGCCATGACAACGCTCTAATCACGAAATATATTGAGTATCTATAGAGCATGACGGCATTAGCATTCGATTAAGTATTTACCTTCCTATAACCTTTTTTCCTTCTGTAAAAGTACCACATACATATTATATACTTCCCTACTTGTAAAATTTATAATAGAGCAACTATAATAAATAGAGTTTAAAGATATTTATATCCACATCCATATAGTTTTGTATTATTATAATTAGATTATAATATTCATGTCACAATAAAGTTGATACTCGAAGTTATGTTTTGTTCTCTTAATGTATATTTAACGTTCAAAATAACCGAATGGATCGTGTTATTGCATTCGATTCGTTATGCACTTCTTATATATTATATAATAAAAATATCAAACATAGATTAATAACATAATGCGTATATAATAGACTCGCGATATTATACATAATATTCAGTACATTACTAAAGCCGGCTACTCACGTACCTGCCTCAGGAGCCATATTGGTACAATCGATTGGTCGGCGGCCGGAGCAATTTCAGTTGTTCTCTAAATTGCCCCTGCTTGCCTATACACATCACAATTAAGACGATACACAAAAAAAAATCTACTGCTTGGCGGGCGGAGTCTAATAGCTCGCTATCGCGAACGCGGGTGTGCGCGAAGTCATTCTTGCAAACTCGCCGCGCTGCCGCTGGCCGACTCGGGACAAACATGTATGGAGTCGTCATACAGTTATAATCTTATATATAAAAATGAATCGCAAAATGTGTTGGTAAGCGCATAACTCGAGAACGGCTGAACCGATTTCGATCATTCTTTTTTTATTATATTCCTTGAAGTACGAGGATGGTTTTTATGTAGAGAAAACGTAAATATTATGTACCACGGGCGAAGCCGGGGCGGACCGCTAGTATATATATATAAATGAATCGCAAAATGTGTTGGTAAGCGCATAACTCGAGAACGGCTGAACCGATTTCGATAATTCTTTTTTTATTATATTCCTTGAAGTACGAGGATGGTTCTTATGTAGAGAAAACGTAAACATGTACCACGGGCGAAGCCGGGGCGGACCGCTAGTCTTATATATAAAAATGAATCGCAAAATGTGTTGGTAAGCGCATAACTCGAGAACGGCTGAACCGATTTCGATAATTCTTTTTTTATTATATTCCTTGAAGTACGAGGATGGTTTTTATGTAGAGAAAACGTAAATATGTACCACGGGCGAAGCCGGGGCGGACCGCTAGTATTCTTATACATATATTTAATTGTTGATTTATTGGTTTTATTTTCTTGCTTATAAACAAATAATCTTCTTTTTAACAACTACTTAGACATTATTAATAATTATTATCGTTTCGTAATGTTTAAGTAAACATTTAATAATAAATTTATTAATAAAGTTATTACAAAATAATACAGGTTATAATTAATAATCTTTAAAATAACAAAAAATATTGTTACTCTGAAAAAATGAAATGGTACTCAATAACGCGGACTACTGAATGGATTTAGATAGAATTTGATGCTGACGTAGATATTACATCATGCCCAGAAATGAAAGGTAATATTTCTGAAAGAAATTATAAACCCTAATTCTTCTCAGTCAAGGTCAAGAGTGGAAGATATCACTAATACAGTAAAACTGATGCGAAACTTTGGATGTTAATTTGTATATTTTTTTGTTAGTTGTTACTTAATCACGTCAAGACTACATTACCAATTTTGATAAAATATAGCTAATTGCCTGGATTTACACATAGGATACTTTTTATCCGAACTGAACACTTCTGTGGGATAAGACAGGATTCACGATATAATCTAATTCCACGCGGGCAAAGCCGCGGTCGGAATGATATTTTTTTAAATAAAAAAATTGTTTAAAAAAAAACACAAAATATATTGACGCATGTATTTATTTTTTGCACTCTATTATAATAATTGTAATTATTCATTACAAATAATCAAAATAAAATAGCCAGAACAAAGTTAGGCCCTGGTAGGGTAGGTAGGCAGGTACAGCAATGTGAGACGAACACTGGCTTATTTATACCAATAATAATGTATTATAAACATTAAATTAAGTTTACTTTCTAACAACAAAAATACATAATATTAGCTAATGTGAAAGCGAATCAACCAATCATCCCACAAAAATGAAATGTGCACACAAATATTCATCCAAATCGGTTCATGTCATTAGGAGGAGTGACCGCAGCGCCATCTTCCGGGCCCAATTGTGTTTCCAGATCACCCAGGAACTCAATTTAATATACATACTTACACAAAATTTTTCGAAATGAAAACTCACATTACTATGTAAATATGAATATAAACCTGTTTTATTACTAAGCAATTTCCCGCACAGGTGTAGTAAGTATAAATGAAATAAATATCAATATCAAATTCTTTATACAACATACTTATCTACCACCTTCCAAGAAATGTAATTCTTGAAATTATTTCGTATTTTTTTTAAATATAATACTACTCCAATGAGCTCCTGTTCCATATTATGTCCGCCATACTTCCACTAAGTTCACCATGATTTTTTATTTCTTTGCACTTTGTTGCTTTTTGCTAAAAATGGAATCATGCGATAAAACCAGTAGAGCTTTGATAACATACATTTTTGACTGAATAAAGGTACTTACGAAGGAGTGGATTCACATTGTGAACAATCAGTGGGTTTATTTTCCTTCTGGATTCCGGATTTCTGAACAGATTATTTATGCTATAAATGAAAAAATCTTACAAATTCGTTATGTACTTAAAACAGGGGTACATATCAAACATCGTCTATAATACAATTATCATCAAATTTAAAATAAAACCAACTTACTTCATTAATTTGTTCCAATTGTAAGCATTCTTTTTCCTCCAACCTTTATGTTTCTTCTTCTTATTTTCTTTATTGTCCCCATTTGTCTTATCGTGTTGTCACCCTTTTTTACGATTGCGCGAGCGACACAAGTTCCCCGTGTGACGGCCGTAGCGGGAATGACTCGTGCAGCGATCGGGGTAGGAAGATACAGGGCGGCTCTCGCTATATTGGCTGGTCGCGCGCTAATTTCAAGTATTTCTTGTTTATTTCAAAACCATCGCATATTTCAAAATTCTAAATCGGTAGACGTATAGGTTGTATATTTTATAGTTAATATCCAAAAAGTCGTAACTTTACGTTTGTTATTTTGAAGATGCCAGAGATTAAAAAAAAATAACAATGATAACTTTGTATTTTTTTTCTATCGAGAAAATATCATGGAATCATGTTTCTAAAACGGTAGACGTATTGTGTTCCTATTGAACTTTCTTGTCAAGAATTTTCATCACGACAAATTTAATAATATAAAAATTACGAAGGTTTGAAAAGGGCCGTAAATGTTAGAAAAATTAATTCATCACCTTAAGGAGCCAATTAAGGGTCCAATTCCAATATTGCCCCTGCTGCTGGTATGTGAGTAGCCAGTCTTTGAGTCTTAATTTTAATAAATAATGTAATCGAACTTCTAATTTGTATTGCGGAATAGAGAGATGGGTTTGATTTATGGGTAGTGTAACTGGTAGCTAGGTCAAGACCAAAAATATTGGTTATAGAGATTCATCGTGTTTAAGAAATACTAATTCATTCGTTGATTGATTGTGTTTGGAATTTAATCGAAATTTATTTTTTTGATTGATATGATTTGTTTGAGTTAAGTTTAAAATTGTATTTAGAAATTTAAATTGTAATGATGGTATAGTATTTCTATAGCTGATATACATTTAGATATTGAAGTATAAATAAAAACTGTATAGTAACTTTAAAATTAGTAGTAATAGTAGTAAATACTAGGTAGATAAATTAATATAGTGTAATAACATAAATAAGAACAATGAATAAGAATCATAATTATTTGATCACATTTACCGTGTATTTAATAATATTTTTTAAAACAACTTAAAGTAATAAATATTCAATGTTAACAGTTTTATAGCTTAAAATATGTATTATGTCATAAATTGTTAGCCCAAAATATTCAAATTTAGTTTAATGATTTTTGTTACTATGAGAAAAGTAGATTATAATATTATGTAATGTTATCTCGTGAGAAATTAACATCCATAATAATTATTTCACAAAACAAATGACGGGATGTGTGAATAGCGGAATTAATTTCATGCGCTCTAGAAAAACAATATGAGTATTTGAGCTATATCTAGTTGCTATGATAACTCTAGAAAAAACTTAAAATGATCTATGTTATATCATAGTTCATTTTACTTATACAAACATTGTAGCGAGAAAATGTGGACGCGATTTTTAGGTTTTCCTTTGTTGTAAAGTTTATTAAAAATAACCCACCTATAATATATTCAAAGTTGTATAGGTTATGGCCTCAAGATAAGTATTATCTGCATTGCCTCCCTAAGGACATATAATAATTATGTACTGATGATGATATGTCATGAAACAGTTGAATTTTCTGAAAAAATAATGTGAAAAAATAGGTCAGTTACAACTGCTTTCAGTAATACAGAATGCAGTTTCAAAATCAATCTATTTAAAAATATTTTCTTCTTTAATAATTCTAAGTTGCATTATTTATAGATATGTATTTATAGAATACTCCGTATAAATGTTTCTAAATGTTCCTTAATTGCAGTAAAAATGGCTTAATTAGTAATTGCAATTAATGTTGTGCTTTACATAATAAGTAAAAGATTAATTGGCCTCGCAATATAAAGTATGGCCAAAATTAATTCATTTGCATAATTTCAAGCACATGTCACACATTTGCAAATATATATACTTGTTGCAAGATCTCTTTTTGAAGCTTCCTTGTTTTTAACGTTAAAGTGGGACATGGTTATGATTGCTCAACTGTGAAAAACCAGTTGTTTATTTTACATACAGAAATTGCATGCATTTTTCCACTAAAACCTTCACAGTTTGGAATTTATTTATTATGCACTCATTTAACCATAATCTGAAAACAAATTCAAACGTTATAGGAAGATTTATACAAAAATTTATATGTTTATTAAACCTCAAAGATCAACGTTCGCCTCAAGGATTAAACCCAGAAGACTGGGTACCATAGCCTTATAAGTTATAAATGATGAAATAGGAACTCATAGTTCAAGTTGTAAAATATATATATCGCAAGGACATCAAAACCAAAATCAATATGTAATTCTTCATATTGTCTACAAAAAGTTTCACATTATTGAACATGAGAAAAAATGTTATTGTTTTTATAACAATGCAAATTACACCAATTTGGAATACACGTGCTATATCATATACATATAATTTATAAAGTCCATAAAATAATTATTACGATCAATATACTACTGTGATTTTTATTAAAGTGCTTTGATTTATGACTAGTGTGATTTTATGAGCATTAGTCACAGTTGCAGTTGCAAGTGAACGCTTTCGAGGTCGACGGATACGAACGCCGAAAATCAATTTTATTCGCACTTTTTATCTAGTATTTTATCGTTCAACACAATAAAATATTAAGATATATTAAATAATTGTTTTCTAAGTTTAGAATGCAATATTAAAAAACTGTGAATTTATCGTAAAACCTTTTCATTTGTTACTTTGATCAGAAAATTGTAGTGTGTTTTTATTGTTGTTTTTGATGACCAATTGAAGCCTTCTTGATCTGTTTTTAATAAGTAAAGAAAATTATAGGATAATCTATTTAAATTTATGCAAAATTTGCTGTTAATGAATACTTAGCCTTATTAAATTTACTTAGTTGCTACAGACATGCAACACTTACGATTAATGCACGTAAATATTATGTAAAACATTTTAAATAATCGTATGACTATTAATGTTGAATACTATATAGGGCAATCAAGTAATTAGTGTAAAAGGGATATTTTCAAGGCTCTCTATATTTCCGTATACGTCAGTAATATATGTACTTAATTAATAACTATAAAACTGCATTCTTACATATGAACATTATAAATCTTTGAATTAACTTTCCTGATAATCTTATATGGTCGTAACCGACGCCTATATAATATATATGTGGAAAAACATCTTAATTCTCATAGACAACGGAAAAGAAGCAGACGTTTTGAAATCGATCAATAGGCGATGTATTCAGACTAGGTCAACGGAAGGTTCATAATCATGGGAACTGTATATGTTGTGAATATAATGTTAATCTATAACAGGACAGTAAAAGTGAAGGACACGGCCTGACCGGATGCTATTGCAAGAGCCGTGCGAATGACTAAACCATCTTATGCATGCAGCATGTAGGTACTATCATAATTCATACCTAATATATTAGCTGAAAACAAATATAGTACACATAGCTCGTGTTATGTATATGAAATTATTATATAGGTAATACAAATTGTAAAGAAATTATTTCGTATTCGAAAATTGGTATAATACAGAAATGAAACATGTTATTATATTTACAGCGATAATAAAGAAACAAAAAAGTATTAGTGTTAATGCGTCAATGCATTAATTATAGCTCAACGTATTAACTAAACCTTTAGTATCATTTTTTTCTACTTTACAGGCAACATGCTATAAAGGCAAAACGTCTATATCCTTTTATAAAACAAAAGGATCACAAAGCTCGCCTAAAAAGCTTTGTATGCATATTTAGACAGTCTCAGCTGAAAACGTAGTTTTCACTGAATCTAGTTATTTTCCACTAACATTCATAACAAACGTTCCACCACAAAACCATCAGTTATTTGAGTGTAGCAATGTCAGTTTGTCGCAACGGTTTCCTTTGGTGGGTTCTGTCGCTTGCATCACGATACACGGCACTGCTGCTTAAACGCACGCACTAAGATTGTTCTGTGATTATATTATATACTTGTATATATAATATTGCGTAGGTTCTTAAATATTTTCAAAACAAATGACCAGCAAAACTCGTACGTTATAGCTACTCTACATATTAACGTTATTCCATTCATCTTCGTGTTAGGTATACTTTCTCTGTACGATTTGATTTGTTAAAAAATATATACTAAGCCTTGTTAAGAAGATGGGTAGGTACCTACTTTGTTTCAGTATGTATGGTAAAGCAAAATTAAGATAGGACAAGAAGTGTTTGAATATCAAACTTAAAATTCTTTTATTATAATACTAGTATAGACGTTAATATTTCTATCAAATACTAAGATACAAGAAATCACAATAGACAATGAAAATCTATTAATTTTACGGTTGCAATTTTAAATTAAACATAAATTATAAGTATCCATATAATTTACGCAGGTAAGTTAAACGCAAAGCGAACGCGTAATAACTATGCCAAATCACACTATTAAATTAATGGACAAAGAAATAAAATAAAACGTATAAGAATTGTAAACATTGTGAGCGAGAGGCTGCGCCCTTCGGCTACGGCTAGGTTCCGGTAGCAACCGCGAGTCATAAGAAAATGTTTTGATACGGCATTTTCATCTATACCATTTACTAGGTACATGTATTACTTGCTATATATAAAGCTTAATATTTGGTTTGATTGTTTGTTTGAACTCAGTAACAACTGGTTTAATTTTGAATTTTATTTGTGTTGGATAATCCAGTTGTGGAAGAAGGCTTTAAAACATCACTATTCGACTGACAGGAGAGGAACCTAAATGAAAGTGGGTAAAATAATTCATTCAGTACAGAAAATTATTAGTTACGACATTTTATAAACGCCACAACATTTACAAACATTCAATCATACAAATACCAATATTTCTTCTCGCCTTGTCCAATGTAAATTACATCTCTGATTTATTGGAGCACTTATTTGACACCAGCAATGTCGCCATTGCTATAGTAATTAAAACTTCATTCAAGTAACACTTAAGATTATCTTAACTGATATATTACGGTCCGGTTAGAAAAATTCGTGCTATTATTTGTATGGCCTCCACAGGCCATAGCACCTGCGAAGGGATAAAGGTCGAGTTCTATTTCTTTTACACCTGCATAATTCTGCGTAGAAATAATCTATTATTGTCATGGTTAGTTTCGTAACTGATTGATAAAATTTATTGTTGGTTTGCATTATCTCTGTGTTTGCAGCTTTTTCTTAATTACCAACTTCTCTTTATAGATGATAGAGCTTCCTAGTTATGCCTTCGTATTGGCTTACCCTATCGTATAATGCACACTTTTCATTATTGCATAGCTTTCCTTCTTCTGCGGCTTCTCTTAAAAGTTTATAACTACAGAAATTTGATATGCTACTTAAATTCACCGTGACAAATAACCATTCGAATCGTTTCAATTTACTATACTTAATCGCTAAATTAATAATTATTCTTTTGAATTCTTACGTCTGTTATTGTCATTGTAGATACATATTAAATGAAATTTTAGTTATTAAAATTGTTTATTTACAATTCAAAGAACACAAGGATCGAATTACTCATTTGTAATTAATATTGTTCCACAATGACTCACGATAGTACTATAATTCATAGATTAGCGTTAATTAGAAGCAGTGAAATGAATGTCAATGAACTCAAATCCTTTTGAAAAGTAACCAAGGCGTGGCAACGGACTTAACATTGCTATATGTCAAGGATCACGGTGAACACGGTGCGCATGAAATGTTAAACTCCAAACCATTGTTTTGACCCATTAAATTACTTATTGCACTGATTAAAAAGGGGCTTGTTGATTTAGCTATGTGACATTAATTAGGCGTAGAACGTAACCGAATAGATTATTATGTTTACTCTCACAGAACAGTTGAAGTTTTGTTATTATATGAAGACAAATATTAATGAAAATGTAAATGTTCACCAAAGTCCAAAACAAACTATTTATTTTATAGAAAGATTTTTTTTTAATCTTTCTTAGTTTCTAGCAGCTAGCTGTTACATTATTGCTTATAAATTTCGCTTTCCATCACTTTAGTCATTATTCATAACATTTACAATTTTTCTCAATTGGTTGTAGCCTACACCAATAAACATATATGAATAAATTTTGCCGTTTAGTAATAGCGATTTATATAACGTATACGTATAGAATATATATAGAATATACTTACAAATAACAGTCAAACAAAAATAGAATTAACTAAAGAACTATTTATTTAAGCAAAAACTTTTATATTCATTCAAATGGAAATTCCACGCTGCTAAGTAATTGTAAACGAGACTATTCCTTTTTATAAATTTATAAAGAATAGAAAAAATTCGATCACGAGGCGGGACTCGAACCCGCATCCTTCGCGCCATTCCGGGGCGGATGCCTCACCAACTCAGCCACTCGTGACCCGCCCGAGTGATCGAATTTATTCTATTCTTTCAGTTTTATGTGTCTGAAGGGACACACCGCGCGCCATCTATTGAGATGATTAACAATCATTTCAACCAATATGAAGCACTTTTCAGTGAATACAATATTGTAACGATGGAACACGACCTTTTTTGTTGAATTTATATTTTTGGTTTTATGGCATTCAAATGCTTTATGAATATAAATTTATAAAGAATAGAAAAAATTCGATCACGAGGCGGGACTCGAACCCGCATCCTTCGCGCCATTCCGGGGCGGATGCCTCACCAACTCAGCCACTCGTGACCCGCCCGAGTGATCGAATTTATTCTATTCTTTCAGTTTTATGTGTCTGAAGGGACACACCGCGCGCCATCTATTGAGATGATTAACAATCATTTCAACCAATATGAAGCACTTTTCAGTGAATACAATATTGTAACGATGGAACACGACCTTTTTTGTTGAATTTATATTTTTGGTTTTATGGCATTCAAATGCTTTATAAATATAAATTTATAAAGAATAGAAAAAATTCGATCACGAGGCGGGACTCGAACCCGCATCCTTCGCGCCATTCCGGGGCGGATGCCTCACCAACTCAGCCACTCGTGACCCGCCCGAGTGATCGAATTTATTCTATTCTTTCAGTTTTATGTGTCTGAAGGGACACACCGCGCGCCATCTATTGAGATGATTAACAATCATTTCAACCAATATGAAGCACTTTTCAGTGAATACAATATTGTAACGATGGAACACGACCTTTTTTGTTGAATTTATATTTTTGGTTTTATGGCATTCAAATGCTTTATAAATATAAATTTATAAAGAATAGAAAAAAAAAATGTTAATCATCTCAATAGATGGCGCGCGGTGTGTCCCTTCAGACACATAAAACTGAAAGAATAGAATAAATTCGATCACTCGGGCGGGTCACGAGTGGCTGAGTTGGTGAGGCATCCGCCCCGGAATGGCGCGAAGGATGCGGGTTCGAGTCCCGCCTCGTGATCGAATTTTTTCTATTCTTTATAAATTTATATTTATAAAGCATTTGAATGCCATAAAACCAAAAATATAAATTCAACAAAAAAGGTCGTGTTCCATCGTTACAATATTGTATTCACTGAAAAGTGCTTCATATTGGTTGAAATGATTATTAATCATCTCAATAGATGGCGCGCGGTGTGTCCCTTCAGACACATAAAACTGAAAGAATAGAATAAATTCGATCACTCGGGCGGGTCACGAGTGGCTGAGTTGGTGAGGCATCCGCCCCGGAATGGCGCGAAGGATGCGGGTTCGAGTCCCGCCTCGTGATCGAATTTTTTCTATTCTTTATAAATTTATATTTATAAAGCATTTGAATGCCATAAAACCAAAAATATAAATTCAACAAAAAAGGTCGTGTTCCATCGTTACAATATTGTATTCACTGAAAAGTGCTTCATATTGGTTGAAATGATTGTTAATCATCTCAATAGATGGCGCGCGGTGTGTCCCTTCAGACACATAAAACTGAAAGAATAGAATAAATTCGATCACTCGGGCGGGTCACGAGTGGCTGAGTTGGTGAGGCATCCACCCCGGAATGGCGCGAAGGATGCGGGTTCGAGTCCCGCCTCGTGATCGAATTTTTTCTATTCTTTATAAATTTATATTTATAAAGCATTTGAATGCCATAAAACCAAAAATATAAATTCAACAAAAAAGGTCGTGTTCCATCGTTACAATATTGTATTCACTGAAAAGTGCTTCATATTGGTTGAAATGATTGTTAATCATCTCAATAGATGGCGCGCGGTGTGTCCCTTCAGACACATAAAACTGAAAGAATAGAATAAATTCGATCACTCGGGCGGGTCACGAGTGGCTGAGTTGGTGAGGCATCCGCCCCGGAATGGCGCGAAAGATGCGGGTTCGAGTCCCGCCTCGTGATCGAATTTTTTCTATTCTTTATAAATTTATATTTATAAAGCATTTGAATGCCATAAAACCAAAAATATAAATTCAACAAAAAAGGTCGTGTTCCATCGTTACAATATTGTATTCACTGAAAAGTGCTTCATATTGGTTGAAATGATTGTTAATCATCTCAATAGATGGCGCGCGGTGTGTCCCTTCAGACACATAAAACTGAAAGAATAGAATAAATTCGATCACTCGGGCGGGTCACGAGTGGCTGAGTTGGTGAGGCATCCGCCCCGGAATGGCGCGAAGGATGCGGGTTCGAGTCCCGCCTCGTGATCGAATTTTTTCTATTCTTTATAAATTTATATTTATAAAGCATTTGAATGCCATAAAACCAAAAATATAAATTCAACAAAAAAGGTCGTGTTCCATCGTTACAATATTGTATTCACTGAAAAGTGCTTCATATTGGTTGAAATGATTGTTAATCATCTCAATAGATGGCGCGCGGTGTGTCCCTTCAGACACATAAAACTGAAAGAATAGAATAAATTCGATCACTCGGGCGGGTCACGAGTGGCTGAGTTGGTGAGGCATCCGCCCCGGAATGGCGCGAAGGATGCGGGTTCGAGTCCCGCCTCGTGATCGAATTTTTTCTATTCTTTATAAATTTATATTTATAAAGCATTTGAATGCCATAAAACCAAAAATATAAATTCAACAAAAAAGGTCGTGTTCCATCGTTACAATATTGTATTCACTGAAAAGTGCTTCATATTGGTTGAAATGATTGTTAATCATCTCAATAGATGGCGCGCGGTGTGTCCCTTCAGACACATAAAACTGAAAGAATAGAATAAATTCGATCACTCGGGCGGGTCACGAGTGGCTGAGTTGGTGAGGCATCCGCCCCGGAATGGCGCGAAGGATGCGGGTTCGAGTCCCGCCTCGTGATCGAATTTTTTCTATTCTTTATAAATTTATATTTATAAAGCATTTGAATGCCATAAAACCAAAAATATAAATTCAACAAAAAAGGTCGTGTTCCATCGTTACAATATTGTATTCACTGAAAAGTGCTTCATATTGGTTGAAATGATTGTTAATCATCTCAATAGATGGCGCGCGGTGTGTCCCTTCAGACACATAAAACTGAAAGAATAGAATAAATTCGATCACTCGGGCGGGTCACGAGTGGCTGAGTTGGTGAGGCATCCGCCCCGGAATGGCGCGAAGGATGCGGGTTCGAGTCCCGCCTCGTGATCGAATTTTTTCTATTCTTTATAAATTTATATTTATAAAGCATTTGAATGCCATAAAACCAAAAATATAAATTCAACAAAAAAGGTCGTGTTCCATCGTTACAATATTGTATTCACTGAAAAGTGCTTCATATTGGTTGAAATGATTGTTAATCATCTCAATAGATGGCGCGCGGTGTGTCCCTTCAGACACATAAAACTGAAAGAATAGAATAAATTCGATCACTCGGGCGGGTCACGAGTGGCTGAGTTGGTGAGGCATCCGCCCCGGAATGGCGCGAAGGATGCGGGTTCGAGTCCCGCCTCGTGATCGAATTTTTTCTATTCTTTATAAATTTATATTTATAAAGCATTTGAATGCCATAAAACCAAAAATATAAATTCAACAAAAAAGGTCGTGTTCCATCGTTACAATATTGTATTCACTGAAAAGTGCTTCATATTGGTTGAAATGATTGTTAATCATCTCAATAGATGGCGCGCGGTGTGTCCCTTCAGACACATAAAACTGAAAGAATAGAATAAATTCGATCACTCGGGCGGGTCACGAGTGGCTGAGTTGGTGAGGCATCCGCCCCGGAATGGCGCGAAGGATGCGGGTTCGAGTCCCGCCTCGTGATCGAATTTTTTCTATTCTTTATAAATTTACTATTCCTTTTTATTTTATTTTCTTGCTTCAACCTTAACCTGTTTGTAGCACATTTTACTTCTTTGTGATTTGCGCCATATTATTGTAATTAAACGACTTTTTCTTCCGTGTAATTTCTTAAAATATATAATAAGGTTTAATATGAAATTTCCTTTGGTTTTTTTCTTTGTTCGAATAAAAAGATATTATGGCATTTGGGTCGACTTAAAAAAATATGAAGTACATAAATACCTAAATAATTATACAAGGAAAATCGCCTTCTTGTCAATAAAGAAAATTGCACAGTGAACAAATCAATGCCCCCTTTGTTACCTCTAAAACACTATGATACTGCAACTTACACTAATATTGTTTCAATTAGTCCATATAAACTACAATCCTCTCAACTGAACCGGATTAACAACAAATCTATATAAACATAACAAGAACAAACATAAACAGCACGCGTTTGATGATTTTCCGCACGAACGGCACTAGCACAAACTAGTTGCTATTAATGTTTTAAATGGAGCCCATTGACTTACTTTTGTATAATTACATAGGGTATGTATTACATTGCCTAAAGTGGTAAACGCAACCATAATAATTATGCAACGAGAAGACGCGGTTTTATCACAATATTATGTTGCACGTACGGTATGAATTTCAACTTTTAAATGTAGGGCATTATTTTATAATAATAAAAAGTATACGCAATTTATAAGTAAGGGATTGTTGGGTATTTAAAATATTGTAATATTATATAAACATCCTTATAAATATGATCAGAAGAATCATTATAAATATCATGACATATTATTATATTCGTATCTTTAAAGTTTAAACAAATCTCATGCTGTAAATTCGTTAAGCCATTTCAGCGTGACTGATTCACAAAGATAACCATTTATTTTTAATCTTTCATTCATAAAATACCTAGATAATATCTCTATAAAACGTAAATAGGTTATAATATGAATTATTTAGACTATCTTTTCGAAAATAAGTCATCAGAGGGTCAGAGTTATCCTATTTTGAAACTTTATCCTTGTCTTTTTTGTCCTTATACGAATTAGAACTGCAGTCTCTTACAGATTTACGAAGACTTGGACGGTGCTTGATTAATAAATAATTCATAACAATTTAACATGTAAATATATTCATTTTATACTGTTTTACTTGAAAGCAGCTAATAGAAAAACGAAAAGGTCAACACGAATATGCAAACTTGATATAATATTGATTACACTGCAACTGTGTCTTAGTAATCTATTTTGTGATAAAAACATTCCTATGTTTTACACCCACGTAGTAATGTAAATCAATTTATGCAAGAGTTTGTCAATTCGACTTTTTCATTAACGTTTGAATATAGAAGTCCTAGAGATTCAAATTAAATGAGAAGCCTCAGAAAGCCTTGTGATGATTCAAATGTGAGATGCATTCGTCAATTACAGATAATAGAATATGGAGATGAACGAATAAATAACTAGTTTTATTCGTTATTGTATGAAGTGATGAATAAACATTACATTACATTAACAAAGCATATGGTACTATGTTTATAATTACAAAATACGACGACAGGCCAAACTAAATAAGTCATTGGTCTGTGTTAAAGCGACTGTCACATTTTTTGGAAAAAATAACATGAATCTAGATAGACCGGGAGATACTGACACAAATTTTCGAGTCATTTGTAACAGGATGGCGGTTCTACAGGGGTCTTAGTACGCAATGATAAAAAGAAAAATGATGGTGTGATCGCTGGTATCGGTGGTTTAGTCTCGTGGGCGTTAGCCGAACTCGTCGGAAAAATATCGAAAGTCAAACGATTTGTAACACAAAAATTTTAGTATTTACCGATAGCCTATAAAAAAGAAGTAGGAGGTAGTGTCATGCCATACTTTTCCGGTGTGACTTACAGCCCGCCATACCGACGCGAATATGTTGATTTAAATAAAACAATTATTCAACCATTTGTACCAGGCTAACTTTTGCACAGGTAACCATCGTCGTGCAGCCATTTACGAAAATCGCCATGCCATACTTTTCGGACGATTCCAAATGGTCGCCATACCGCCGAAAATCTTCAAAAAAAAATTATTTCGCCAAACTTTTTGTAACAGTATTGCATTTGGATTTTCGGAGAGTATTTGATAAAATGTGACCATTATTATATTTGCCATACTTCTAGTAGGGGGAAAAAGTGCTGTCATAATTGAAAAATTAATTTAGTATTAATTTATATAAGTGAAGATTTCCAACACCTAGATCTTTGAAATTTTGTATTTATATTCTTTGATCCTCAAACTTCCAGGAAAAATAAGTGCCATACTGTTACAAATCGTTTGACTTTCGCTATTTTCCGACGAGTTCGACTAACGCCCACGCGACTAAGCCGCCGGTACCAGCGTTCACACCATCATTTTTCTTTTTGTCATTGCGTACTAAGAACCCTGTAGAACCGCCATCCTGTTACAAATGACTCGAAATTTTGTGTCAGTATCTCCCGGTCTAAGACAGGCAACTTTTGATTTTCTATTAATTTGAAGAAATAGGTGAAGACAGAAATCGTCACTAATATTGTAGAGTGGGAAAAATTATTTAATTTTTCTGTAAACTCAACTAGTAGACTACTTCTAAACTATTATGTATGTAATTGTAATATTTCTTAAGAACATTTTCTGATTGGTATATTGGCAAAATCGATCCAATAGTTTTTTAACAAATAGGTAATCAGTAGATAGCACTCATGCGAACAAATACATAATATAATTATGTAATTTAGTTCCATGTGATGGATTGAGAATGACCTTCGCCTTAAAACTATTTCATTTCATTGCCTCAATTTATCATATTACAAATTCTTGTTAAGAAATAATTGGACGCTCATGCGGGTATTTCGGGTGCATTTTACAATCTACTATACGACACGATATCGGATGCACCGATTTAAATACTTTTTTAGAGATTAACATTAAAACTATAATCAATGTATGTTATGCAATTTGAGTTCACAGTTTAAGTACCTAGCTATTTTCTTTGTATTAAAAAAAATATTTACTACTCCAAGTCAGATAATATTATCTACAAAATATACCCATTTTTTTATTCCAAGGTTAAATAAGCTAATTCTTACTAAATATGAAAAAATTTAATGCTCCTTAAATTAAATAGGTTCAACAATTCACCAATTTTATTTCTGATCAAGGGCATGTTTTCATCCAAATGTAAAATGTTGCAAGAGTTCAAAGTAAACTCAACTAAAGGTTAAATTATAAAACATATAAAAAATATTGAAGAAACCATAAAAATTAAATCAACATTTAAGTTATTTTTATCAATCACATCAATAATGTTAAAAGATCGTATCGTTACTGCATCGTAAGTTGTAAAAACTATTGAGAGGCGCAGTAAAATTATGTAAACACGTTTACTGTTATTAGTACAGAAGAGCATTTTATTACTTTTTGCCCATATAAGGAATAAACCAGGTGAACAAGTTGTTTTATACTTTTACCCAGTCATATCTATTATGTACACGCTTTCAAAAAATCAATTTTATTAATGTATAGATTTGTATCTTTGCATCGAAATTAATTGAATTGAATATTTACATAAGTTTAAATATTGTGTCACATTATAAGCATTCCTTGACCTCATCGGTGTAATATACATAATATAAATATGTATACTAGTATTTATAAATTATCGTTAAAATTAAAAACTTATAGTTACGAAAGACAATTTCATCACATTAATTTTGCGTATATAAATACTATTTATTGTATACGTATATAAATAGTATTGCGAAAGGTTTTAAATAAATTGACATTTATTATTTATTATTATATGTATTATAAATCAATTCAAATGCATTAATTAAAGGCTTTATGCTTGCATCTAGTTCATCTTATTTTATTCATTTTTGTAAGTTATTCCCTAAAATGTTTTTTTCTATAGAAATGAATTAAATGAAATATATTTTCGTACAGGTTATTGTTGTCAATGATCGATGTAACAGTAAGCAACAAATAGACGCTCAATATATCACCTTGTAATAGAGCATCAATCAAAATGATAAATCACGCCAATTTTCCTTTCGATTCCAAAAGTGGCTGTTATGTGTATTCAATATATTTCACATTACATTCAAATTGTTTGAATTGTTTTCATTGTAATTGTGATTATTTCCTTAATAAATGTAGCAAAAAAGGACATATATTTATTAAGATCACAATACACAATATATTAGAAAATATTGGAACAAATAGCTTCAAAGCAACAAGGCCGCCAATTTATACAGCTAAGCTTATTTGTAGTACGTATTTGTATAAGTTACTGTTTTTTGTGTGTTTTTATGCATGGTGCAATAAAGAGGTTTTATTTTATTGTGATTTATTTTTATATAATAAAACACATATTAGCTTTTCAAAATGTGAAGCATAATTTTAGAAACCCAAATGCGTTTCACAAAGTCTGTCTAATCTGGACAATCGTTATAGGTATCTACGACATTTTTGTGCATTACAAAATTAAAAATTGCATCAAATGTAAGTACGACGAAGTCATGTTATTTTCCATTATGGGATCTTATATAAAGCAACAAAGTAAAACATGAATTTAGATATTTTTAAGATAAACAATAATGTTACTTTTATGATCTCTCTATACATAAATGGTAATGAAACTTTAAAACTATGCTTGAATCTAATAATCTTATCTACAAATGATTTGAAATCTGCAATAAAATTTATTTGACCATTTGTTATTTAATGATTATAGAGATGTAAGTATTTAATTATATTATTAATTAAGGTATAATTACATTGTAATAAATTGCTATAGAACAATATAAAAACCTTGCATGCAAAGACTTGTAATTTTGTAACATTACACATCTTTAAGTACTAATATTATAAAGCTGAAGAGTGCGTTTGTATGAATGCGCTAATCTCAGCCCTCATTAACTACTGGTCCGATATAGTTCTGGAATTCTTATTCTGTGTAAGTTAGCCCATTTATCGAGGAAGGTTTTATTATATGATCAAGCTAAGACAAACAGGAGCGGAGCACTGCGGGTAAAATCGCGGGGACAGCTAGTCATCCATAGAGGAAATCAATCTATAGGTAAAATACTGGTAACTAAAATGCAATCAATTCAAATTAGTCCAATAGTTAACTAGTTTTATCTGAATAACCAAGTGATTACGGTACAAACAGATAACTGAAGGTACATAAGACATTTCGTAATCAAAAATAACGTTCGATTAGTGAGCGTGATAGATGTTCTGTGTACGTTAATTAACTAAATAGGACCAGTTTGTTATGTACACATTCTT
Organism: Colias eurytheme; assembly: GCF_061535395.1. Classification (NCBI taxonomy): domain Eukaryota; kingdom Metazoa; phylum Arthropoda; class Insecta; order Lepidoptera; family Pieridae; genus Colias; species Colias eurytheme. Next base: position 7,443,612 of record NC_142989.1, on the reverse strand, counting down.
GGTTGGAAAATGCAGGAAAAACATAGTAGCGAATTATAGATAAAATATGACACACATTGGACGTTACGTTTATTTTACAGGTAATAAAAATCTTCGCGTTGAAATCGTTGGAATAAATAGTTTTATGTTATATGTGGTAATACTAAAATGGAATAATAATATGTTAAACTAGCGGTCCGCCCCGGCTTCGCCCGTGGTACATATTTACGTTTTCTCTACATAAAAACCATCCTCGTACTTCAAGGAATATAATATAAAAAGAATTATCGAAATCGGTTCAGCCGTTCTCGAGTTATGCGCTTACCAACACATTTTGCGATTCATTTTTATATATAAGAGAAAATAGAATTAATAAAGTATGTTAGGTACATCTTAATATAATAATTATTTAATGATAAAGTTAATTTAATATTCACGTATGTTTGATGTGACCGACATATTTTCCGTGTATTTCCAAACTCGTTTTTAACAAAGGTTTTTATTATTCTATAAAAAAGCATTAATTGCTACATAATATGCGTCATTATTAACATATAACTAAGTATATATCTTACAATGATGACGTTATTATAATAAATCTACATATAAATGAAAAATAAATGCTCTCAACCAAAATATATTAAAATAGAGTAAATTATGCCATATCTTAAATAACATATTATAGATATTATAACAACACCTATTTGATAATCTTACCTATTAAATAATATATAATAATAAAACCCTTTAAATAATACGATTATTTAATAATTACTCATGCAAAAAATATGTGAAAATTACTTAGAGCGTATAAATATTATGTATGGCGTGAAATTTCTTTCGTTGCATGTTTTTACTGCGGGCGGCGATATTTATTATTTTTTTAAATATTATCTTCACTGCTATAATATAATTCAAAAATTATATGAAACACATTTTGGGAAATTCATAAAGAAAATAAATTATATTATGTTTTGTTTTGTCTGAAATCATTGGATGCCAATACATTCAACATTCAATGGAATATACCTATTATTACATTGCATTAACCATTCATTGTACATATATTGATAATGTTTTCACCTTGCACGGATTTGCTAGAATTTGATTATGAACTTATCATTTTCTTTATCTTTTTTTTCTATACATATTTAATATCACTACATAGTATAAAACAAAGTCGCTTTCTCTGTCCCTATGTCCCTATGTCCCTATGTCCCTATGTCCCTATGTATGCTTAAATCTTTAAAACTACGCAACGGATTTTGATGTGGTTTTTTTAATAGATAGAGTGATTCAAGAGGAAGGTTTTAGTATATAATTTATTATGTTTTAGACAAAGCGGGCGAAGCCGCGGGTGGAAAGCTAGTTTATAGATAAAACTTAATTATAATAAATATTTTAATTAGCATAGAATATAATGAAATTGATGTTCTCATAAAAAAAACACGTAGGCCTTTACGTATGATAGCATTTATCCGCTGTTAAAGAAGCCACATCCTTTCGATTATATCAAATTAACTGACAGAATCTAATAATGATTGCTATTTGCACTGATTAACATGCAGTTAAGTAATTGTTTCAATGATTGATAGAGTATCGTGTCAGAACATTCCATCACCTTCTATGAATCGATGAAAATGTATTTCATTTATTGCAAATTAACAACAAAGTGGATCACGCCTCGGCGATTTGAAATATATCGCCCAAAATATTTTTTTATTTAAAAAACATTTTAATTAGCTTAAATCTTATATATAAAAATTAATCGCAAAATGTGTTGGTAAGCGCATAACTCGAGAACGGCTGAACCGATTTCGATAATTCTTTTTTTATTATATTCCTTGAAGTACGAGGATGGTTTTTATGTAGAGAAAACGTAAATATGTACCACGGGCGAAGCCGGGGCGGACCACTAGTATATAATGAAAATGATGTCCTGATAAAATACACGTAGGCCTTTACGAATGATAGCACTTAGTTACATCACTACATCAAAATCCGTTTGTGGTTTTAACGTGAAACAATGACAAACACACATTCTTACAAACTTTCTGTGTAAGTTATCTTTTCTTTATAATTAGTATGTCATTTTTAGGCCTTACAAAACAAAATTTTCAGTACATATATTTATATACCTTGTAGATTTATATTTATAACTCAACACTATCATAATGTAACATGTGTAAATTAATACAAATTCTAAAGTAATACAACTCTACGTAAATTATTATTACTTATGACATTCAATTAGCACATCATCATTTTATTATATCTTGGCACATTCAAAATGAATGTACAATTTATTTCTCAGTACACACAAATCAATTTAGAGCCAACATTATAATGTAGGTCTGTATATTTCTTCTACATTTTAAAGCTTGCAAATTAAAGGAGCTTTCTTGTAAATATGTACGTAATATAATATTGTGACCCCCTTTTAAGTATTTTGTAACAAGAGCATACAATAGTTTTGCAAGCATTTTGATTGGGTAATAAAGTTGTCCTAATACTTTCATTTTCTACTTCCTTATCGACCCCTTTAACGAACTGTCTTAAACTGTTTTCAGAGATTGTTTTTAATCCGACCCTTTTACGAAACAATAGTGACTGAGAGGCCAGTTTTAGCAAATTATTACTATGGATTGATAGTTTTTACAGGTTTATTTAAATTTATATTTATCGTTACTATAGATTAGCAATAATCACAACTAATTCGACTTTCTCACTTATCATACTTCGGTTCAAACGCAAACATTTATTTATTCAAATAGACTTCGTTTAGTAGCGCTTTTTTGGATTATTAAAATGGTTCATGTATTATTCTTATCGAAGTTATATATTATTTATTATTTAAGTCGATTATGAAATAAGTATTGTAATTTTTGCTATAATAATCCTTTCTCTTTGCAGATATTTCGTCAGCACCATACTGCAGTTCCAAATCCACAGATCGCTTTGCGAAAGGACCGGTCAGTACATTCCTGGGGACCCGACTCGGCCGCTACACAAATGCGATATATATAGAAACCCTGAAGCTGGAAGGATCTTGACGTAAGCATTAACTTTGAGATTATTAAATGAATGTTATTATCTTAGGTTATTATAATATAACTTTGGAAACTTGATAAAGAATGACATCAACCTGTTTTGCGACAGTCACACGCCACGCTAAACTTAGAATATAAAAGCTCGGTAAAAGGACGAAAACGAGAGCTAGGTAATTAAAAAGAAAGAAAAAAAGACGTGTGGCACTCGGGGACTGCCGCGGTAAAGCTATTGCATAGCATGCCTTCAAGCCACACCTCCGTGTCCGTCGGAGTGGGGAGCGTGAGGTTTTTTCGTTACGGAATTTCTGGATTCGGTCCACGCGCTCAAGGCCCGCGATAGAAGTTATGCAATAGCTTAAAAAAAGAGGGAACTTTGTTTTTAACTCATAGTAAAAAAATATTCTTAAAAAATTATTGGGTCATTAAGTCTTTCGTAACAAGAATGCAACGTGTGATATTCAAACAATACTTTTAATGAAATACAAGTAATTTCTATTCAGGCTCTACTAGGTACTATTTATGTACATGTGTTATGATTTACATTTGCGTATACAATCAGAAATCAGAATCGTATCATACTAGAAAGCATAAACAAATCACTTTTTAGACGACGAGCTAAAATAAAAACACGAGCAAAAACAAACAATAAAGTCCTATAAAGGTATTTCTTTTCCTCATACTATATTTAGAAAATTCTCATTCCCACAAGTTGAAATGCTTCTCTATAATAAAACATTCATTCATTTGGAGAGAAAATAAATTACCCGAAGGTACCAGGTGCTGCTTTGAGTAATACAAAGCCACAAATACTATTGCAAGAATATTCTTGGTATCTCAGTGTATACCGTATATAATGACATTATTATACAGATAGATAGTGTCATAAAAAGGTAAGCTATGAACGGCATTTCTCGACCTATGTATTTCAGGAACTATTCCTTCCTGCACTTTGCAAAGTTTCGTTACTCACAAAAAGCACAAATACACTAAATTTTTCTCAATACAGGATTTCCTAGTTAAGAAACAGGCATGTGAACGGCTGTGATAATTATTTTATAATCGTGCCATTCCTGTGACCTTGTTTTGCAATGGCTTAATGAATTTCAAATACTGTAAATCCGTCATTGGATTATGATGACTAATTAATCGAATTATAACGTGAGAATTCAGGCTATGTGAAAACGGATAAGAATTGAAACCTTTAATTTGTATATTATTAATGTGTGAACTCGACATGTGATACCTATGTGGAAATCATATGCCTAACTAGCTGGAGCCCGCGACTTTTCTCTGAATTCTGATACGTGACTTATAGTTCTAACCTACCTAGATGTATTAAATAATTCGGATAAGCGAATTATTTAATACATCTACGTCTCTTCCGATCAGCTGTTTTGCTGATCAGAACGCGTAACGTAACATCCCTCCATCTTCCTATCCTCAGAAACTTCTACGTTTATTTTTTTACTACCAGAAAACTGACAGCCGATAAAATAGTTGTCCCATAGCAACAGCACCAATAATCCCTTATAATCTTCCCCCTATTCACTAAGTACATTCACACCAACACAGCTTATCGCAAATAGCCGTTGCGTGAATAAAAAGGAGAAAATAAAGCGGCCTGCACACAATTGACCCGTCTCGGAGGAAGTGACCACTTGGCCTAAGGGCATCATGCGGGCCGTTAAATTTATTGTTAACTCTATTACGACGGGCTGGATTATTGTAATGATTCGAAAATTTATTTGCAAATCTGCGTTATATAATGTAGATTGTAGGTGGAGACTGTGTGAAATGTGCTTATTGCGTACGTTTACATTTGGATACAAAGGCGGAATTTAATTACAAAATAAACATAAAAAATTGTTTTCTTTATATTTGATTACATTACCATATATAAAGATTTAGTTCATCGTTGAACTAAATTCTTCATTTCTTTTATGTGAAATCTACAAATATCTTTATGACACATACATTCGATTTTTAATCGAACCGTAGTTAATTAATTATCAATAAATTATTCTAAACGTCTTAATCTTCTGTAATAAACTTAGAGAGGTAAGAATAAATCGTGCAATTTAATTGAATGCTTAATTAATATATTGCATTAACTATCTCCCACGTTTAACAGTCGATAAATAATTGAACGAACAATATAATATATTCAGTTACAATTATTTAATTCAATTAATATATAGTAAGTCAATATTATCATTTTGTTTTAATTTGACAAAATTATTATTTTTCAGAATTCCCCAAAATTATTAAACATAGGTATGCCTACATGCTACATACTCAATAAACATACTCTCCCTAAAAAAACAATAATAAAGTGTTCCAGTTTAGTTCAGTGCCTTCATTGTGTATTTAGGATCATTTTGGGACGATAAAAGTCATTTTTCATTAGATCGCCTCAGTCATTACTATGACTTTGAAAAAACATTCCCAAAAGCTAAAAGTCACATACTAAAATCCATCCAACCTTTATGATGAATGCCTATTGCCTATACTCTATAGGCTTCCTCGACAAATAGACTAGATATTTACCAGTGAAATAATTTTTCAAATCAGATCCGTACCTGAGATTAGCACATTCAAACAAACAAACTCTACAGATTTATAATTTTAGTATAGATTTGACTGTTTTTTTACGAATATGTAACTAATAAATCATATAAGGACAATCAGTCAATAGAAAATGCTTCACTTTCATACTAGTCTAGACATATTATTGAGAGCCTACTTAATTCTCGAACTTTACTCAATATTGTCACACTTGCATAACTGTTTTACGGTAAAGCTATTTACATAAGTGTATTTTGAAAGCGCAGTATTGGAACAGTAATTGTTTTTCGATACCCTCATTAAAATTGGATTAATATGAGTTTAATATTTTTTTTTCAAGTTTCATAATAAAAAATTTTGTTTCTGGATCATCAGTACTTAGGGATAATATAAATAAATCATGTCTTTAAAATTAATTTCACAAAGCTATGTAGATATAATATGCAATGTGTAATACCTCCTTTTTAGGAATCTATATTAAACAGCTTTTAATACGACTCTATTTTGCCTTGAATTTTTTATTCACACTCTTGTCATATAATTATGAAATTGCGACATAAATTAAAATATATTTTAATTAATTAACATGAATTATGAATTAATGTCTCCTTATCTTCTACTAGCTGTGCTCCGCGGTTTTACCCGCATTGCTCCTGCGATTTTACTCCTATTGGTCTTAGCCTATTTCGTGCAAAATTTGAAGTAAATCCCTCCAGTACTTTTTGAGTTTAGCCCGGACATACATATATACAAACAGACGAAAATTCTAAAATATTCAATTTCAGACTTCCCTACGATTTTATTATGTATACAGATTGCCCGTTTTATATACATATATATTTATAGGTGTAGGAAGCTTTGCCGATATCGTTGCGAAAACAACAGATTCGCAATACGAAAATGTATCAACTTTAGCGCTTAAAATGCCGCTTTTCACATCATTCATGGTAAATTAGCTGTCATAAATCAAAATGGTTACACCAGCTATCTATTGAAACGTTACAATTCCTGATAAGGGTATTGGTAAAAGTATTATTAATAAAATTAGTTTTTGACAGTTTCGATTATGTTTGACGACTTGCAAAAGATAGTTTGGCTCGCGCTATGGTTATCTTTACTTATACCATATTATTTATCTCAAAATTGATACCTATCAACATTAAAATTTAAAATGTCAATGAAAGGATGTGCTCTATCCACAGGCTCTATCCTTTTACAGTCAAGAGTAATGCTTTATGACAATCAAGTAGTAACCAAAGTGCTTCATCAGTGAATTTTTCGATTAACTTTACTTATATCTCGTATGTGCATTATAAAGTAGTTGGTGACCTGAAATATTGGTATGGTTATGTTACTCGTTCCTTCTTTTTCCAATACTATTTGTGTATCATTTGTTACTATTTTCTTACCTTTATTTGTTTATTTGTATATTATCCATTTATCAATGCATAAAATGTCATACATTTATCAATGATCTTAATTTCTTTAGTCATCTATTAATTTTCTAAGTTTAGAACTCAAGAGCGTCGCGGTCGTACGAAATATCAAGGATCTATGTAAATAAATATTACGTTGAATAGTAACATTTTAGCTGCACTACCCATATAGTCCTGCTTTTATCTCAACCAGGCTGGACATAACTTATGTAATAGAATGTTCATGCAAATCTGCTTTATTGCAATATTTAAATGATACCTTCGGACTGCATTTCACCACACACAATAATTACGGCACACGGAAAAATATGCTTACAGCATAAAGTGCTCCAATTTACACTTGCATAGACTATTATCATATCAAATCTGCATTGTAAATAGATATTGTATTGACTTCATGAATTAAATATTTTGTTCAAAACTAAATTATCATTTAATTTTCTGTCAAAAGCGAAATCTCAGCACCAAACAGGTAACATCTCGATAAACAAGAAAGATTCTTGCCCACTCTTCTTTGTAGAAATTATGTTTTTTAACAATTCATTAGTGCTTTAATAGAAAGGCTAGTTGAATGAATAATAATAATTTGAGTTTGATTGCGATACAGAAAACTGCAACCAAATCTGTTAGGGCTCTATGATGCCACAGACTAACTTATAACCACCCCTTATTTTTCACCTTCTGCGTGTACTTTCCTGTATGTATATAATGTATTATAGTTATTATAACACAATAATATGCAATTTCTAGAAGTTATATGTAATATTAATAATAATTGACGTTTGATGTTAGTGTATTACTTAACATTCAGACGTAACACTGCGTTACCATTACAATAAATCCGGACCAGGCGAGTTTCTAATAATTATAACAATCCAGATGATTAATACGCTTAATAAATTATAATATGTACTTTGTACGAACTTGTTACGATACGTCCGATATATCACTAATTATATTATACTTTTAACAACTAAAATTAAAACAATTTACGTTTCCTTTATTGCGGTAAACGTTTTAAGAGCTCTATGTATTTTAATCTTAAAACATTTTTATATAGACATTGGAATATTTGTTTTATCAGAAAACGTTTGAAGGAAAAATACAAGTATTCTTTAATTACTTCCTTCGGAAATATAAATATTATTTGTAGCTTAAGCTTAGCATTGTTTTTTCACACTTCCGATATCTAGGTATGTCTGAAAATATTATTCTTAAAATAAATACTGACCGAGCATCGACCTACAGCATAACAAAGCAAGGCCTGGTTATCTAATATTTAATCTGCATAACGTAGAACATATTCATATGATCATATATATACCAAATAAGACGCAATTTAAAATAATTCTTTTTTGAAGATCATTCAAAAGACTTCTTGTAATAAATTCATCCACCAAATTGTTATAACTTAAGAGTCTCCTTTAATACTTTTTCAGTAAATAATAATTTAATACATATTCTGTGCTTTGAAAGCGCACAAAGCCAGACTTGCAAATGGCTGCCACTCCGACTGCCTTTCACCTAAAAACCTAGAAGTAGGGCAGTGTTTCGCGACAGATTATAAAACTGATAAAAAGATACGATACAGTTCCTAAACATTCAATTAGCATGTGCTCCACTTCAGTAATTAACGCCTAGCCGCTGGATTATTTACGCAATGATCCATAAGACAATGCCCTAAGTAATTTAGCCATCTGTTATGTAAACTAAATAATAGTCTTCCTCGACCGCTTTCTCATGGACTCCACCCATTATACTAATACCCGAGGCTATGTTCAAAGATTCAATTTTTATAAATCATTATTTGTAATTTAATCTTCCTCGAATAGAGAGCAATTAAATAAGTTTTATGTTATTATTGTCTTTTCTTCATTTTTTTTTGGTCTTGTGACTTAGTATATAATACAGCAAGTCACCTATCATACATATACTGGATTTTTTATTAATACTAACATATTTTGTATGCAAATGATAAATAAGTAAATTCATGAAGTCACAACGGATTTCAACGAAATTCATCCTATCTAACCTTTATTATCAGACAGGAACTTACGGATTCCAACAAATATGCTTCCATTAATTGTATCCAAATTTTAGCCAATAATATTTTTTCTCTTTTTTATGAAGAAAGCTAAGTATACTCATGGCCCACGGCAATGCTTTTAGGTTACTTTGGAATCTTACTGCCCCGAAAGCAGTAGACTATAACCGAATAAACTGTAACTGTACACTTGTAAACTATGTATCGTCGAGCCGCTTTTTTAAGAAAGTGATAATTCATACCGTTTTATACATTTCTTATTTCGCTACAATTTTTTAGACCTCTAGTAATTAGAATATTAATTAATAATTAAATATAACCTTCAGTTATTAATAGATTTAAATGTAAAAATAAAATAATACATTCTTACTAGATTTATTAAATTAAAGCGTTACAATTAACATTTTAATAAGATCTTTGAATATTTCTTTAAACATATCAATTTGCGAATTATACTCTGCGATCTGCAAGCTCATAATATTATGCATTTACATTTAAAGTCATTGATATTAAACTTGCATCAAATGATTCTTTATAATATAGGTAGGCAATATATTATAATATTTTTGTTCGTCTTAGTTATAATAAAATATTTCCAGCTATTATTTTCTTAAAAACCTAAAAAAAAGTTTGTTTAATACTTAGTTAAACTGAAAAACAACTCAATCGAGTGTGAATACGCAGACTCTATTTATTCCCCGATTCCGAGTAAAGTCAGGGCGCGTAGCTAACTTTATAAGTGACGAATACGAAGCAACATTGTTAATTACATTGCCCCAAATTCCTCCACTGTAGAACATACACGCAGTGTTAAACGATCCGAAATAATTATTTCAGCCCTCATGAAATCTTTATTTAGTTTAATTTTATCATGTCTTACAACGAAACAAATTATCTTTGTTGCATAATATAGCAATTAATACAGATATCAAGGAGGCTTTATGAATCACTATTTTTTAAACTAGTTTTATATAATAATGTGCGCATAATAAGGTAATAACGTGTTTTACTGTTAATAAATAGTTGCTTAACAACTTTAAAGGCTTTTAAAACTTATAAGTTATCTTTTCTCTACTTTTTGTTCCCATATAAACGCGGAAAAATAATCTGCATCTTTCCTTATCAGTCATGTATATAATATAGTAAGTCCCGTATCAAAAATAAAATCATGTTGTGGAACATAAATATACGTTTTTAAAACGCAACAGTACCATTTCCATTCTGAAACCATTCTATCTAAGAATTCTGCACAACCGGCACTGAAGAACACTGAAAAGTGCTCTTCATATTTATAAAGTCACAGATTTAAAAGATAATTCACTTGCAGACGGTTAATGGAACGAGGTGCCTCCGCCCCTTGGAGTCAAGTCCTGCAAGAATCCATTGGTGAAACGAGACTTAATGGGGAAGCCCTACGCGACTACTTCAGACCCCTCGAAGATTGGCTGCGAAGTGAGAACTTGAGAACCGGCGAATATCTGGGCTGGAGCTATGATGGGGACTATTGTAAATTCAGGTAAATAGTTAAGAAATGAAAAGGCTGAGTATGTATTAGTTTGAACGTAATGAGTGAACTCTACAAAATTACTAAACCGATGCGATCAGTTCATTAGAAAATACAGCCAAGCACAAGAAGTATTCACAGGGTATAAAAGACTTATAAAAAAGAATAGCGATTTAATATTAAAAATGTAACAAATAACAAATAATGTGTACCTACCTACTGAAATGTTATCTTTTAGCTGTAAAATAGCTCCCGTGTGTAAACTAAGTTAAGAAACTATTATAGAGAAATATGGAAGCATTAGATATAATATTTTGAATATTTAATATTATACTATAGTTTGTTGTCCTTACAACCTTGTTTAATAAATGATTTTATTTATTTTATTAAAATATTACATAATTTTTTCAGCATTTCAACTGCCGGTCTACAAGTGTACGGAGGTTTCTACAACGCTGCAAACAAGACATTTGACCTAACATCTTTCTTATGTATCCTGTTCACTTCCATGATTAGCACCGTTGTTAGTTTAAGATTCAGATAAACATTTTTCGAAAATTTCTGTTCAAATAAAATAACCATTTTTACGTTTATTTACAAAAAGTGAAGTGGCACTGAACTAAAAATATTAATTTTTCTACATACCTACATTTTTTTCTTAGGGAAGTATTTTAAGCCAAATATTTAATAACCTTATATTATTTAAACAGGGTTAAGTATAAATACGTGTATAATGTTAATTAATTAATAATTATTATAATATGTATATTATTTAGAATATCTTAAACTTAGTTTGTAAATATTCTCAATATTTTTCATATAACAATTTATTATCTGTTTGTAAAGCGAAATATGAATAAAGAATTTCGAGTTATTTTGTACTTTTATTCATTTTTTTTAATCCTTTTATTACCCCGCTTTCCGCCCGCGGCTTCGCCCGCTTTGTCTAAAACCTAATAAATTGTATACTAAAACCTTCCTCTTGAATCACTCTATCTATTAAAAAAACCATATCAAAATCCGTTGCGTAGTTTCAAAGATTTAAGCATACAAAGGGACATAGGGACAGAGAAAGCGACTTTGTTTTATACGATGTAGTGATAGTGATTACACCTTTCTAGACTTAAAAAGAATGCAAGATTTAATTATTCTCAATTATCCATCCTTTTTTAATTGTAATTCGTCTTTAGTATTATTTTTTTGTATAGGTATTAATTATTGAGAATATATAAAAGAAATGTGTGTCTTGCAGTAGCATATTCATTTGATGTCCTAAGGATATTTTTAAACATATCTATTATTTTTCTCAACACATCAATCAGTCGTAATCTACTAAGAAAATATGGTTATCACAAATATCTTACAAATTAATATAACAGAGAAAAATTACCATTCTAAAATACATACATTTCCTTATTCCTATTGGCAACATTCCATGGCCCACTGTTAGAAATTTGATCAACCAATATTTTCTTTAATTACCTAAAACCGAGTCAAACAAAATAGTATAATGGTGCAATACGTCTTTATATGCAATAGTCTTGTTTCAGCCTAATAGTTATGTATTTTGGGTTAATAAGCAAATAACAAAATGTTACAAAACAGTTGCGAAGAGATTGATGGTTAATAATTTTGATCAATTACAAAGTAATTATATTAATTGTTTCGTTATATTGTGATGATTACAAGCTACCGATAATATTGTTATGAAGTAGGACAACGAATTTAATAACTGCGTCGGCTGAATGAACAATATTATTATATAAATTAAATAAAGTCTACTTTGCGATATCAATTATCGATTCTTAAGATTATGGAATTCATATTACACTAGCTTTCCGCCAGCGGCTTTGCCCGTTTTCAAAGAAAAATCAGCATAGTTCCCGTTACCGTGAGATTTCCGGGATAATACCTATCCTATGTGTTAATCCAAGTTACCCTCTATCATCATCATCATCATTAACAGCCTATGTTTGTCCACTGCTGGACATAGGCCTCAGTCATGGCACGCCATTGAGCCCGGTCATTCGCTCGTTGACGCCAGTTATGCCCAGCAACCCTGCGGATGTCGTCACTCCACCTTGTAGCAGGGCGTCCTACGCTACGTTTGCCGAGCCGCGGTCTCCACTCTAGTACATGTGTGCCCCAGCGGTTGTCCGTTCTGCGGCACATATGACCGGCCCACTGCCACTTCAGCATGCTAATCCGTTGAGCTATGTCGGTAACTTTCGTTCTCTGGCGAATTACTTCGTTCCGGACTTGGTCCCTCAGAGAAATACCGAGCATAGCTCTCTCCATAGCACGCTGAGCGACTTTAAGTTGGTGGACCAGTCGTACTGTCAGTGTCCACGTCTCGGCTCCGTAGGTCATGACTGGTAGGACGCACTGATTAAATACTTTTGTCTTGAGGCATTGTGGTAGTGACGACGCGAAGACTCGACGGAGTTTTCCAAAAGCCGCCCAACCCAGCCGAATCCGCCTGTTGATCTCACCGTCGAAATTGTTCTTACCTAGTTGGAGCATTTGCCCTAGGTATACATACTCTTGAACAATTTCTAGGGAGACTCCATTTATTATGATCGGCTCCGGTAAAACATGATTGTTGACCATGATCTTCGTTTTATCTGAGTTCATGCGGAGACCGATGCGTAGGGAGGATTCGGCTAGTTCGTTCAGCATCTGCTTGAGTTCCTGCAGCGATTTAGCCATAATGACTATGTCATCGGCAAATCGCAAGTGTGAGATGTACTGGCCATTGATATTGATGCCTCGTCCTTTCCAATCCAGTGTCCCAAACATATCCTCTAACGCGTTTGTGAACAATTTCGGCGAGATTACATCGCCTTGTCTCACGCCTCGCCGTAGATGGATGCGTTTGGTACACTGGTTCTGGATTTGGACGGACATGGTTGCGGCATCGTACAGAGATCTCAGCACCTCGATATATCTGCAGTCTACCTGGCAGCGCTGCAAGGACTCCAGAACAGACCACGTCTCGATGCAGTCGAAAGCTTTCTCATAATCCACAAAAGCAATGCACAGGGGCTGATTGTACTCTTCTGTTTTCTGTACAATCTGCCTCACTGTGTAGATGTGGTCTATGGTACTGAATCCACTGCGAAACCCGGCCTGTTCCGGAGGTTGAAACTCATCGAGTCTTCGTGCGAGACGGTTGGTGATGACCCTTGAGAACAATTTATAGGCGTGGCTCAAAAGTGATATGGGCCTGTAGTTCTTTAAGAGGGTTTTGTCCCCCTTTTTAAAGAACAGCACCACGACACTTTCGCTCCACGCCTTCGGAGTTCTCCCAGTGAAGAGGACAGAATTAAACAGGTCTCTTAGTTGTTTTAGGACAGGAGCTCCACCTGCTCTGATAAGCTCCGTAGTTACTCCGTCATCTCCAGGGGCTTTTCCGTTTTTAAGTTGCCTCAGGGCCAACTCCAATTCGTCTAGGCTGATTTCGGGAAGCTCATCGGTGTAATGGCGAGTTAAGGTAGCTCTGGGGTCTTTATTGGATGGTGCTGGCTTAGGTTTGTGTGAAGTGTACAAGCGGCTGTAAAAGTCTTCAACCTCCGCGAGAATCTCCGGCCTCGATGTCAAGACGCTCCCCGTAGATGTTGTCAGCTTTGTCAGTGAAGATCTATCTAGGTTTTGCGCGAACACTTTCGATCCGCGATTTTGCTCAATTGCTTTTTCAACTGCAAGAGTATTATAGGATCTAAGGTCGCGCCGAACCATCGTGGATATCCTTTTGTTTAATAGCCTTTGGGCTGGCAAAGCTGATTGTGGGTTATCGCGTCGGTCGTCCATCAAAGCCAGGGTCTCCCGCGAAAGTTTAGACCTTTTACCGGTAGATTTTATTTTGAACAACCCTTTACCTTCATCCCTGAGAATATCAATGACTTGTTGGAGTTTTTGATCAACGTCATTTGTGGGTTCTAAGGAGGCGAATCTATTTTGTAATTTCAACTGAAAAGTTTCAGATTCAAGAAGGGTTTGAAGTGAACTGGGCCGGAGTATTGACCTTATCAATCGGTTTCGTTCTAACTTGCAATTGATATTCAGAGTGCCTCTAAGATAACGGTGATCACTGCCCGTATTAAACCTTGTGATCACTGAGACATCTCTGAATATGCGTTTTTTGTCCGTAATGATAAAGTCAATCTCATTACGGGTCCTACCATCAGGGCTTTGCCAGGTCCACTTCCTTTGGGGCTGTTTCTTGAAGAAAGAGTTCATCAAATACAGTCCCTCTTTTTCGAGGAAGTTGACCAGCATATGACCCCTCTGGTTTCTGACTCCAAAACCGTGCGGTCCTATCGCCGATTCGCTGCAACTTTGCGTTCCCACTTTAGCGTTGAAGTCCCCCATCACAACATTGTAGTGTGCCTTTTTGGTGTAATGTAAGGCTTTAGATATATCTTCGTATATTTTTTCTACATCTTCGTCAGAGTGTGCCGAAGTTGGTGCGTAAACCTGGATCACCTTAAGGCTATACCTCTTAGAGATCTTAAGTATGAGGTACGCAACCCTGGGCGACACACTTGCGACTTCTACAATGTTGGAACAGAGGACTTTGTTGACCAGAAACCCAACACCACCTTCAGAAGGGCGGTCTCCTTCTCTAAAGTACATGATATGTCCCGATTCAAGAGTTATGGTGTCCTCTCCCTCTCTTCGGACTTCGCATAACCCAAGAATATGCCATTTTATATTACTTAACTCCTCTTCGAGCTGCACAAGGTGTTCATCGAGCCGTAGCGTGCGTCCGTTATACGTTGCAAGGGTCAGTTGGATTTGGCGGCCTACCATAACCCGGGGATTCTTCGCACCCCCTGTTCTACCGTTACCACGACCGCCGCCGTGGCCGGGAATAGTAGAACTACCGGGAACTGGGGGCCGTGGTTGGGAATAGCTTGCCATAATTGGTAAATACCCATAGTCGCCACGCTGGGCATGCGGGTTGGCGACCGCAGTGCATAACATTTCGAAACAGCAATGCTGCTGCCCATTGCTGTCCTGTTAGATTTTGTTATGCTGATTTGGATGGTTATACCGCCATCAGTCGGTCGTCAGAGCCTCGTCCGTTGTTCAACAGGATACCCTCTATACGGGTGCTAAATTGCATTGTAATCGGTTCGGTAGTATTTGCGTGAAAGAGTGACAACATACATCCATTCTCACAAACTTTCGCATTTATAAAACACTAGCTTTCTGCCCGCGGCTTCGCCCGCTTTGTCTAAAACATGAAAAAATTATGCACTAAAACCTTCCTCTTGAATGACTCTATCTATTAAAAAAAACTGCATCAAAATCCGTCGCGTAGTTTTAAAGATTTAAGCTTACATAGGGACATAGGGACATAGGGACAGAGAAAGCGACTTTGTTTTATACTATGTAGTGATTAAAGATTTAAGCTTACATAGGGGCATAGGGACATAGGGACAGAGAAAGCGACTTTGTTTTATACTATGTAGTGATATTAGCCCAGAATATATAATTGATATTAGTAGGATTTAACAAGATAATAATGTAGACTTTATACCCAGAATAGGCATTTAATGTAGGTGATACAATACCTTATTGATTAATTATTTTAATTCAAACACAATTCGGTCAAGCAGTTTTCATTTGTACATAATTTAAAGCTTTTTTTACAAAGAATAGATAACAATAATAAAGAAAAGGTGTCACAAATAAAACAGGCTTTCAACAAACACCCCCATTTGTTACAAAGTTTCAAAGTGTAATCACACTTTAAAAAGGAATCTGGTATCTTTGTGCTAAAACAAAGGCTTGTAACAAAGCCTCATTCCCTAAAGCCTTTGCGGAAGCGTGCCTAAGTGTCTCGTGTGAATACACCGACTTCTTCACAGGTATATCAACGTATCACTACATAGTATAAAACAAAGTCGCTTTCCCTGTCCCTATGTCCCTATGTCCCTTTGTACGCTTAAATCTTTGAAACTACGCAACGGATTTTGATGCGGTTTTTTTTAATAGATAGAGTGATTCAAGAGGAAGGTTTATATGTATAATAACATCCATTAAATAGTGGAG
The DNA here is from genome assembly GCF_061535395.1 of Colias eurytheme. Taxonomy (NCBI): domain Eukaryota; kingdom Metazoa; phylum Arthropoda; class Insecta; order Lepidoptera; family Pieridae; genus Colias; species Colias eurytheme. The sequence continues at coordinate 7,426,974 of NC_142989.1, read as the reverse complement.
AAGTACTGTTATTTTTGAGATTTCTAATGTGATGTCGTAAAAAATTTCATTTTTTCCGCTTACATTGCAAACGCAGGCTGAACCCTACGAGTTTTATCAAAATAATGTACTAAGTATTATACACATTGAAAAGGTCTACAGAAAAGTCCGCGATGGTATATGTCTATCTCTTATGGATAACCCACAATAACTATTTTTTGTCATTTACTTTTTACGACAAATAATGGCTAATTTTCGATGCGATTTTAACCAATACAGCATTAATCCTTAACCAATTAAATACCTTGAATACATTGTTCATTTAATATAGATCTATATGGCTCTTTACACCGTATGATTTAAGTGAATATTTTCGAAGATATTACAGATTTAAAAATTGCGGGACGTAGCGTTTGCGGCGGTACCGGCCGGCCGCCCGGCTATCTATTTTATACCCTTGCGAAGCCGGAGCGGGCCGCTATATTTTTATATACAACGTTCACAGTTTTTCTGTAGTGTATTTAGTATCAGCATTGCACCCGTGCGAAGCCGGGGCGGGTCGCTAGTACTGAATAAAATATAGTGTTACATTTAAGTACATACGAAATAAGAATGTATACAGAAGAATACTCCTCCTTTATAAAATTGATGGGTATGATACCTACTTGAAGTAGGTATTACGCATTTTTACAAACTAGTGCATGAAATAAATTGCAAAATACTTAATAAGTTATGTTACTTCGACGTGATATTTGCAACATTTGATTTTGAAGTTTTCTTTTTCCTATACTAGGCTAATTTTCAATTAATAACATCGTTTTTCTTGACGCCATATTATACGACGTAATTCAAAAAATTAAAATGATTCTATACTTCATTTCTAAAAAATTACCCATAAAAAACATGTACATCATCTCTACACGCAGACATGCTCATAGTACGAAATTTGTAAACAGCTCAGCAAAGCCAATAAATTCAAATTTATAAAATGACACTATTACTTCAAGTGCTTATATAAAACTAACATTACACAATATCCCCTCATAACGGATGCAACTGAAACACTCATATTGGATCGCCCCGACTTCACGTCGCCTCGTTTATTGAATTGCTGTCCCCTGTGCTTAAAGCCATCCAACTGATACCCATTCCAATTTGATCCCTAAACACTAGTCATAAATATCACATTCCCAAATAAGGTTTGAAAAAAATCTCCCGCTTGGTTTCAACGCCCTTGCGCGCTTATTCCTATTTACAAATATTGTTCTAATTTTTCTGTTTACATTTCATACTCGCGTTAAGTTCTATTGAAATAGGTACACTTCATAATTAATGTCTATTTTTTTAAATTAACAACCAAGATAAGTTTATTTCGATCATTGAAAAATTTGTAGTTTTTTCACTTTTATCAAGATTTCATTCCAATCTATTCAGCGTATTATTTTGTTGTACTAAACTATAAATTTAATAACAATACTAGAGAAAGATGAAACTATTCAATAAACAAAATATTTGACCTTCTACCTGTATCCAGAATACCGATCCTAAATTCCAATATGTACCATCATCTCAGAAGTTCAGAACCACAGTCTTGAACTATGGCAGGTACAACTTTAACTATCAGCATAATATATTTATTCATAATTATATCAAACTTTCTTTTTTTTTATTTCAAATTAACAATATAAAATAGAATATTTATCATATCACTGCTTTACATTATTTATTTATACAATAACTTTTTACGTTCAATTATTTAAAGCAAAGGTTCCCGCACAAAAGTTTTTGTGCCGTATTTCTGAGAAAGCTATTATGGCCGTGGTCCCGCTATTTTTTCTACGACCCGCATCGCTATCAGCACATCCTATCACATCCCAGTCGCATCCCGGTCGCATCGTCGAAAACACGCGATCTACCCTATATTCCTTATCTCCTGGTACATTTGTATCAATCGCGTAGTAGAATTTGCAATAAATTGTGGTGAAATTGTGTTTGTGTTATGTTTAAAAAAAGGTTTGTTGATGGTTTGTTGTTGTGTTTTAATTTATTAATATTAGATTAAAATCTTCATGCAGTTTGAATATCATAAACAATGCAACTCTATTTTTGTCTCTATGTAGCTACCTTTTATTTATTTATACTATATTTATTTTTAATAAGCGTTATTAATTATTATTGATATAGGAATTCATTTCAAAATTAATTCCAAAAAGCTTAAAAGCAATTTTGAAAATTATTTTAAAGCGGCTGCAAAGCACAATATCAATAATTTTCTTTAATAAATATGAATTATTCTTAAGTATGTTAATTATTATTAAATACTCTTCTCTATCTTAATTCTTAACCTTAATCGTTTAAACACTAAATAATTAAACTAGCACATTTTTACGACATACAAATGAGGGCAACTCATTTTTCGTCCATAAAAAATTAAATTCAATCACCAAATGTGCATGTACATCGCGAGAGTCATTAAAGCAATTTATCCTTGGTTATAAGCAGCTGCCTTATACATTAACTCTAATAAAAGTCTCACATGTCCTTCGTTAACTACTCAACCAGAGTTATGAATGACCATGCAACAAAGTTCAAAAGCTACATTGTAAGTACACAATAAAAGTGCACTAAACGTAGTAGTAAGTACTAAGTATCAAATATATTTTAAAGTGAGCATAGAGGATTTATATTGAGTAATATAAACTTTTCAGTAGCTTACGTTTATGTTTTGGTTAATTATTATTTAATAGACTATTACACTTTTCACTACGATGCAGTTAGTACATTTTAGTTACATGACGAAGAAATAAAGAAACACATATGATAACAGATAACAAAATTTGAAGCAAGTTGTTTAACATGAAATTTTAGCCAATACGATGCAGTAATTTTTGAGTTTAAAGTTTCAAATCACGACAAAGCAAGCAGAACTAATGTTTCATCTCTCTTCCTATAATAGTTTGTAACGCCCAATTCGAATGTTCTTTATATTATTATATTATAAACCAATTCATACCCTGTCCTAATAGAAGAGCGGAAGATAGTAGTTTGGTCCCCTCAATTACGTCTAGTTACAGTAACTGTTCCCTGACAAAACATATACGCATTATTGATTGATTATAAAGAAATAATGGGTTATTATCTATTACAATAGACGCATTTTGAGATGCGTGGGCTGTAAATTGTATATGGACAAATAAAACTGATACATAATTTCATTATTTCGATGAGGTTTTTCTTATTGTTTCAACAAAGATTTATTTTGAGAAAATGTTTAGATCATACACATCGTTAATTACTACTTGAGTAATAGTTACACAAATACACAAACCATAAAATTATATTGTTTGTTGTATTTATTTTTTGCATACTTTTGTGAAATTTATTACACAAAGATACATAAACAAAAACTTGAGAGAAAAATAATCTACTGCCATCTTGTGAAAGCTTTCTACAGTAATAGATAAGTCGTAAATGATCAGTACCTAATCTTAGTTAATGAAAAAAGATTTCAATTTCCTTGTCACAAAAGGAATTGTTTTTATAAAGTCTTGTTTAGTAGAATTTAAGATTTGTCTGATACATATTATGTCTCCATTTCGATTCAACGTTTGGAACTGTATTTTTTTTAATATCTGGATCTAAAGCGTCCATCAACACCCTTACAATATTTATTAGAACATCATAATGTCTTTGTTCAGTCATCAGGAATCATTCACTGGACTAATTCCCATTGTAGTTTAATAAATTTTATTAATGACAATAGTTTTTATTCCCTCTACTAGTGTTCTCTCATAATAAAGGTCAACTAACTCGACAGGATGGGGAGCGTAAAGAGGGCATTTAAATTAATTGTCGCCTAACAGTCGTGTGATAGGCTACGTTTCCTAATTCTGATTGCATAATTCGTAATTAAAACCATGGTTATTGGTTATGTCACACGGGAATTGATTCTAGAATAATCGAGACCGGTTTTGTGGTTTATATGATAGTGTTATAACTTACAAGCACAGAAAAAACTGTGATTGTGACCACAATTTTTAACCACAGGGATTGGCAATTTTGTAACATAGTTTTTATAATGTCACCCCAACAATTTATACGGAGTACTTTAAAAGTTTTTAAACAGATCTCAGAGTAAAAAACATTGCATTAAATACAGTTTATTTTATTCAAAAGCAAAGAGCTTTTGACATGTAAGTCATACGTATATTTATAAATAGTTTTCACTTTTCAGGTAAATGATAATGCAAAAGTGGAAGGAATATATTTTTTGAAAGATGGATTGGAAATGATTAAGCGTTAAAAATGATAGTGATACAATCATGGCCTCGGACCAATATAGTGTTTTGTGTATTTACTGTGTTTATTACAATGATAATAGTGCAAGTGACAAGTTTAAGTGGTCCAAATGTCTGCATGGTACAACAAAAGTAAGAATTTTTATACCTACTTTCCTTAGTGCAAAAACTAGTAATTTTTACGATGTATATTTATATTCTATTACATCGCATTATGTGAATTGTACATCTTGTTTATATTTATTATTTATTTAAACTATGTAGAGTTTACTAATTTTTCGTATGTTTAATATTATATAGTTAAACATCTCAATACAGAACTTATGATTGAATGAATTCGTTCGGAGTAATGAGTTTGAATTAATAAATATTGAGATTGATGGATTGAATGCTCTTATAATTTAAAATTAACTGACTAAACTGGCGATCTCTATCATCTATTTGAAAGACGCCATTTACCTTCTCGTATAGAAATACATATATTTAATATCTAATACTTTTAATATAATCTAATACTTTTAAATAATACTTTTTAAATATACTTATATTATAAACATTTTCCAATTTTCCAGATACAATATAACGAAGCGTGTAAAATATCGCGCGCCGATGTCGGTCAGGACTTACGAATGGTGCTTCTCGATGCCACCACGGTGTTCACGGTGGAAAACCGAAATGCGAGATCTAACAAGATTAGAGGTGAATATTTTAACTCGCTTTTATTAGATTTTGGTTACATACAAATGCACAGGTGAAGGACTGAAGGAGGACCTTCCCCTTTAGACCCATACAATAAATGCATGATAGACTCATGCGTTATTTTTTACTAATATGGTAGATAATTTTTACAGTAGCAAAACATCTTCTTCATTAGACAATAGACATAGCTAATAGCTTCTAGTATGGATTAAATTCTAGTAGTCGATATTTAAGCCCTTTTTAATTTACAAACTAACTAATGTAAATATCCTGAATGTAAAAATTAAACAAAGAAAACATTGAAACTAATTTCAATTTTAATTGTAAATAATAATAATTTAAATAAATGTGATATTTTATAGATTAAAAAGACATAGATACAGTAGCACCTCTATAAGTCGAATATCAAGGGAGACGCCAAAAAATTCGAGTTATAGAGTTTTCAACTTATGGAGGATTTCGACTTAGGCGGATTTTGATTCGACATAAAGAGTTTGAGGTTTATTCTTATAAATTTTGAATTAGAGAGGTAAAATAAATTAAAATTCAACTTGCAGAGGTGAGAAATATGTTTTTATTTATTACAAATCAACATTATTTCAATCATTTTAAAATAAAAAATATGGCATTAAAAAAAGTATTTATTATATTATTTGCTTTAGATAATTTGGTTGTTCTCTAGCATTGTCTAATCTATAAAGAGCAGAAAATTCTTCTTCTTCAGAGAAACTGGTTTGCTCTATAAAATTTCGTAAGGTATTCAATGCGGTTCTTGCCTCTTTGATGGAAACCTATGGAGCGCATGTACTTTTCACGTCTTCTATGTCATCTTAATCATTAGTATCGGTTTTCTGAGCTACTGAATCGATAATTTCGTCATTAGAAACTTAATGCAAACACGTTTTTACGTGAGTCATAAATTTATTATCTTATACTCCTAAAATGTTTTCTAAGAAACAATAGTGTACTTGTACTGTCGGCAAGTTGTTAAAGTCGGTAACTTATTTTTGTTCGAACAATAGAGGTAATAAATTCCAAATTATCAAGTTATAAAGGTTGTAAAATAAAACGTTGCTATGTTCGAGATACAGAGGTGAAATTTAATTTTTCGAGTTATAGAGTGAAAATATGTACCAAAATGGCTTGGAGGGACTCAGTGATAATTTCGACTAACAGAGGGTCAAGATTTCAAGTAACGGAGGTTTTCGGGTTTGAAGGGAAGGGAACAAGACATTTTTTCGAGATTTGGAGGTTTTTGACTTATCGAGGTTCGACTTAACGAGGTGCTACTGTAATTCAGATTAATGGGTTTCAGACAGAGGAGCGTATGGCTGAAGTAGCTGTTTGCTGCCCGGGATACAAAATGAAAGATATTTCCTGTGTGCCAATTTGTCCAAACGGAAAAATGGGAACTCGATGTTCAGAAGGTGCAGTTTAACCAACTTTTACTTTACTAGCTTTCCGCCTGCTGCTTCGCACGCTTGCGTCTAATAATATATTAAAATTTAAAACCTTCCTCCTAAAGCACCTCCTAATCTTTTAAAAAGCTGCATGAAAATCGAATCTAAAAATTCATGCATGCATAGCCACAATGACTATGTTTTATAATACATTGTAGTGATACTTACTTCGTTCAAGATCGTGATATTGTGTTCCATTGGCAATTCACATCTACAACTCTTTATTCGTTAATTGTATTATTATAATGATTTTTATTTTCCTAGAATGTCCTCCAAACAAATGGGGACCGAACTGCGTTCATGAATGCGCAAAATGCTTAAAAGGATTTTGTTCACCCACCACTGGACGATGTGAATGCCTCGAAGGATGGCAAGGTGAGAGGTGGGTTACCACTATTAATACAAAAGAAATGTATATTATGAATAAGAATATTTTTCTAATTGCAATACTTGTTACGTTACTATAAATAACAATACAGGGGCCGATTTAATGACATCTGCATAAGGTACAATGCAAAGATGGAAAGAAAACGTCCAAATTGAAAAATAGCTCAATTATAATGACTTAAATCTATTTCTTTTTCAGTTGTAATATCCGCATGACAACAACGCCTCCGCCTGCTTTAATGGAAGAATTACTAACAACTACAAAATCTACTGTCCAAACAACTCACCCTTCTACTAAACCAAATATATTTTCAAGTACGACTTTAATAATAACTACTCAAATAAAAACTAGTCCTCCTTCCAATAGAACATTTTTCTCGAAACCAACTACAAATATAGTAACCGAAGCCAGTAGTACTATCACAACAACTTCCCCAGAGAAGCCAACTATGTCGGAAATATTCAATGTGACATCAATTTCACATATTGATAAAGCAATTGAAAGTACAACTACAATGAAAACGCTTAGTACTTTTATATATAATAGAACTGAAACGCCTGCAGAAGGTACGTCGAACAGTATGAATACTGCGCATGTTACTTCAACAACTATTAAAATTCCATTAACTACTAAAACCATTTCAACTCAAAATCTTTCTACTACTCCAACTCCAACATCAACTTCTACTACCACAGCACCTACGAGTAGAGCTACTTTAGGTACAACAAAAGATGTTCCCTCAACAACGGAAATGATTAGAAAAGCAGACCCAGTACAGCAATCCAATTTGACGATTCCAAAATTGAAACCGAAGGAGATATGGATAAAACCGACCCAAAAAGGCATATCCACTGAATTTAAAATTAAAGTGAATAACGATCTGTCACAATATGTTCGTGTAAATGGAACTAAAAATGAAATATTATCTGAAATTACTACACCAAGGACCATAATAGTTTCCATAATACCAACCTCAGTATCACACGCTTCATTTAAGAAAATAGCCTTGACAACAGCCTCTTATACACCATTAAGGACTAATGTAAGCTCGAAGAAACAAAAATATGTGGATCTGGAGAGAACAGACGCTGCTGTTACGAAATCAATGTCGACAGAAACGTCAACACAGGCACCGTTCACTATTAAAATATTATCTTCACCGCAAAGGAATATTTCTACCTCCTTTCAGGCAAAAAATGTTACTAATGCTGTATCTAAGAATATTCCAAGAAAAGCTTTTATTAGCACTTCTTCTTCTCATTCTATTTCTTCGACCAAAGCGGCAGTTTTTAAAATACCAACATCGACAGTTAAATCGACTAACAGCATGACCAGCACCTCAAATTCAAGCACATTTAAAAAAATCTTGAAATCTTCCAACGTTTTAACTTTACGACCTTCGACTAACATAACTTCAAAAATAACAACTCAACGTACGATAAATCTAAAAGATGAAACAAGGTATTTGAAAGATGGTATTTTCAAAACAAAAGAGTTTCCTTTGCAGACAACTACATTAAAGTCAGTCACAACTAATGTTACAAGTAAATTGAAAACGAATAGTCCAGTAAAACAGACACATAGGATTGGTCAGAAAAATGTTACTAAAACCATTTCTAACGTTCTTTCGACTGAAACTCCAACTGAAGATGAAACATTTCATATTTTAACAGAACCGGAGCATATCACAGCCGTTATGTCAGAAAAGGAAAGAGAAAAGAGTTCATTAGATCTTATTTCTGTAGTAAGTGTTGCTGGTGGTATAATGATGGCAGTAATTACAATAGCAGTTTTAATAGTAATGTTTGAAAGATGTAGGAGACCAAGTTATGAGGATGTTAGAAAAATGAACGATATTAGGATGCAAGTAATGATCGATAATAATGACGAACCACCGCCATACGTGAGGAGCATATTTCATACACCACTGCCAGGTAAATCTTATATTATGAATTCAAAAAGCCTTTACTTTTCTCTGGCTAATGATACTGATGATATTTCAGACGTTTCAGAAGTTTTTATATATATTTTTTTTTCGTTTTCTTTTTATTATTACTTACTAACCTTTAAAATATGTCGATTAAAACAAAAACGTTAAAAATTAATATAATATTTTAATACTATGTTTATGTAATTATTATATTATTTTTATTCATTCCCATAAATCTTCTTGTGACATAAACCTCCTATGGAGGAGGGCTCTGATATTATGACGAGTGCTGATGTATGGAGTACACGACACAAACCAAAATAATATTATGAATTTCATCTTAAAAAAATATTATTAAATTCGTCCATCTTATCGTTGGCCCATTAGCTCAGTTGGTTAGAGCGTCGTGCTAATAACGCGAAGGTCGCGGGTTCGATCCCCTCATGGGCCATGTAATATTTTTGTTTTTCTTTTTAGTAACAATTATTTATTTTTTTATAGATCCACCACAATCAGAAAAATGCCACTATCAACCAATATCTACGTTGGACAGAAACTTAAAACAATTCATGAGACCAGTTGTGGTTCAAAATATTTCGCCAATAATGTTGGAAAATTTCCGAGGTAAATGATGCTTTGATGATAAAATAATACGATTTCAATTAACACACAATTGACTAATTTTCTCTTATTTTCTCAGGAATACTTGAGTGTCATTACGACCATTTACCACGGAGGAACCACGATATCGGCATAATATCTTCTCGGTCATCAATAGCGCCATCTATTATTCACGATGAGAAACATCATAGTGCACGAACGTCTGTTACCGACTATACCATTGACGCGTTAAAGTGTGAAGCAAAATTAGATGCAATGGACAACACGAGCTCTGAACCATTGTATGCAGAAATACCATGCTGGCGACCACCCTCTGAACACGCCGTTGAAGTCATGAATTTAAATGGTGAAGCCGTGACTGAATTATGACCTAATTAAAAAAAAACACAAGAAATATAAACTTTAGTTCATAGATGGCGTTGGTGAAGTATCAATTAAAATGAGTTTCTTGTAAACTTGTATTTTTATTATGAACTATGAGTAGATTATGCCAAAGATTTTAACGTTTAATTCAAAATAATGAAGACTTTTACTAGTAATATTAAATAGAATAATTTGTGTATGAGGATTTCATGTGGAATAAAAAAATTATGTGTTTTAATAGTTTATTTTTCTTCATACCTATGCCTAAGCCCTAACATAAGAATAGTTATTCTTTAGTCGTCTTTGTTTGTAGGTAAATTTTAGTATTCAACTACTTACGAAGTTATTAGAAAATCGTGGTCGTATTTGAGCATAGATTGAATACAAACAAATTTGAGAAATTCCAACATTTAAAGATGTGTAGTACAAATTTAAGCTTGATATAAATTCAGATTAAAAAATGCATCTCTCACAAATGTTTATTTATTAGCAAAAGACTTCTTGAGCCTAACAATTTATTAGCGGCAAAGAAAGTTTACATTTTTTGACGCCTATAAATAAAAATCAGCTTGTTCCTATTCCTCGTAGTTTTAAAAGAATTTCTATCTTGTAATTTTAAGGGAATATATTATTTTAACTGATATTAGTTGTACTAGTAGCGTTAGCTTTGCGTAAATAATAATTATAACCTAAGATTATAACGAATCAAGATTCATTGTTATTACATCCAAACAAAAATAATACCTAATAGACGTAGTATATTATTATTAGTCTGTGCTAATAGTAATCTATAAAACTGAATACTGTGACCATAATTCTTAACTTGGTCACAGATAATTATATACTAAGTACCTGTCGTCGGATACAGATTTTATAATTAAGATATAATAATGTTTTCTTATGATTTATAACCAAATACCTATCTAGACATCAATTAAAAATACTACTTATGTAAAGACCCAAACGAACGTTCAACGTATGGATACAAATAGTTTCTCAGTAGGTACCTATTACGATTTTACATCGATCGTTTATTTAGTTTGCAAAATTCGTAGAAACATTTAACATCGGATAGATAACAGAGCCGAGGTCAAGCGTGGGCATTTCATATCTCGTGTTTCCTTTGACAAAATAAATATGCATTTACGATATCTAGCTGCGAATTAACTATGTTTACGTGACTATAATATGCATAATGCATATGATTCAAATTGGATTTGCCACTTTATACAGATAGCCTTAGCCCTTAATATCTTTACACCCAAATTTGAACATAATAAAGTAAATACCTACAGTACATGAACATTGAATATAATTCGCACCAAAATATATAACTATTGTATACATGGTGATGATGTATCATGAAATAATAATGTGTTATTGTATGTAATTAATTTGTTCAACATCTTTGAAATTGCGATCAAGAAATCGTAATTCGTGGAAGATAAACAAATAATGTACCTACATTTAACTGTAAATTACCGTACTGTTATCGCTTGCATTCATTCAGCTGCACTGCATGATGCAGGGCCGCTGTTCAGAGTTGTTGCTATGTGAATAAATACTCTACTATACTACTCTAGTGACTAGTCTACTATATGCACTAGTTATGTTAAATGGTCTCTGCATAGCTTTATAAAAATGTATAAACCCTAGCACATAATAGACCTTAGTATTTTTTTGATCTAACGTCGATCTGAATCAGTGGAGGATTTGTAACATTTAAAATTAAGAAATTCATGTTAGGGTTTTCATAAGACTCAAAAATAAAATCCGTTTATTTTAGCATCAGATTATTATTTATTATTACTTATAGAGATTTGAGACTACAGCCAATATAAGAATACTAATATGATTATGTATGTATCATGTTTTTTTCCATTTATTGATGTATCAAAGTTTCATTTAATGAATCTTCTTAAGGATAAATAAGCGAATTATTACCCCAATAAAACATGTTTCTTTTTTTATATTTAACGTAGAATTTAAATGACACTGTTGGTACCGGGAGGGAATTGATTCACAAAATGCAAAACAACATTATCTCATCGCTACTGATGACAACATCATCTAGGGTTCAATTAAATATTCAAATAAAATATAATAGTATTAAATTGAAGTTGTAAGTTTTTTTATACAAATAATAAATTATAAAACCATTGAGAAAGATCTAATTTCAGAAGTGGTCAAGTTTGTTTTGAAGTGGATTTGTTTTTCTCTTTTTATTATTGTTGGTTATTTTTTTAGAACGAAAACCGAAATCAAACACAAATAGATGTATCACACATTTCATTATGTTTTGTTTCTTTAGAATAATTGCGAAATTATTATGTACGGAACCTTTTGTAAAGAAATATTAAAACGTTAATCATCCATGGCATTATTATTCATATAAATACACTCAGTGTTTTTGTATTAGTTTAACAGAGTAGTTCACAGTTGAGACAATCTTTATAAATAGTCAATGGTATGTAAATTAATATTTTAGACAAATTAGTGTTAATTTTTATTTTTAATTTATAGTAAATTAAGAGAACTTAATAAAAGCTCTACAATACAAACTCTACCTTCCAGAAAATATAATATATTAAAATTATTTTTTGATTTTTCTCTTCTATATCTAAAATAATTTGCTTGTACATGTTTTAGCATAGATCGATTTGGTCATGCGTTTGTTTATATTACTAGTATCCACATTAATTTGTGTGACTGCAAACAATGACGCTCAGTATATGAACGTGAAATCTGTAAAAGGTCATAGTGGCTATCGACAGTATAATCCGGGTGCAAAATTACCTAAGTAAGTAACTACTTTCGTTTCTTATCTTCTCTGATTGATACCTTATCAAATTCATTCGCTTTTAGAGCACACCTTATGTAATAATAATTATAACTTATAGGGTATTTTATGATGTAGCAAAAGCTAGAGCAAATTTAGACATTGTTTTTTTAATGTTGTTAACAATTTATAGCGTATCTAATATGTATGTACCTATATTCATTTTCCTTATACCATCAATAATTATCCATCTACAATATAATACCTAGACATATTTTATAAAGTTGCGTTGTAGTTATTTTAATTAATAGAAATATTTCAATTTACATTGTAAGTCTTGTAGGCAAGGTAGGCAAGTAAGTAAAGTAAATATGTAAGGGAAGGTAATAACTAAAATATGAGGGTAACAATCTCATGTACCTAATGTAGGTATACCTACGGTAATAATCGTAATTAATGTTTTATAGCTTTTACGGAAATGGAACGCAAGGTTACGGAAGTTATTATGGCAGTCAAAATAACTCTCAACAAGGATACAATACATCATATCAAAGGGATTATGAAATTGGAGTGTGTTACATAGAAGTACCGTAAGTTATTATTTATGATTAATCCTATTCAACTTGCAATAGGCTCTTAGGTCATACATTATAATATCTGTATAAAACACACAGGCGAATAAAACGATAAGAATAATATACTAAGAGATTTGAATAAGTTTCATTGGCATCAACAGCTCATAGTGTCATGCATTATAAATAAACTTTATTCCTACAATAATTTAATTATTATTTTCAGGACTGCAAATTTAGTTCATAACCAAGCACATGTGCCTCGTGGTAATGGTGTAAGTTAATGTTTTTATATCTGTTCAGTTCCCATTAAAAAGCTTTCCCTTACTTATCTTATAAAAATATTCACATTCCAATTTCAGTCCCGCCCCGACCTAAGTCGGGTTCGGTCCTGCTGCAAAGGATATATAAGGAACATTCACAACTTCAGAATTTGTGACCCAGTGTGCACTCAAGAATGTGTTAATGCCCTTTGCACTGGGCCAGACACATGTACCTGCTTCCCAGACCACGTGAAAAACCTGGCTGGTTTCTGTATCCCGACTTGCCCTATCGGATGTCAAAACGGACATTGCAGTGGAGGAGAATGCCTCTGTAAAGAAGGCTTCAAATTAGATTCGGATAGTAAATATTGCCTGCCGAACTGTAGAGAAAACTGCGGTGGAATCGGTACGAATACTATATAATTTGTTGACTTGTAAAGCAACTGCTACATTTTATATTGATATTATACATTAATATTGAAAATTACAAATTGCAAATTATAAGATCATACGATACTCACTCTAACCTATATTACTACCTTTATCACTTTAAACATTTCCATTTAAAGACATACAGCACATTATTATTTTATTAAGCGTAATTTATTTATTTATCACAAGTACAGAAGTAACTACTATTTCATAATTTAAGGGAACTGCACTGCGCCCAATACCTGTGAATGCAATAAAGGATATCAGTCCAGTCCAGATGGCAACTGCAAACCAGTATGTGATAAATGCGTAAATGGAGACTGTGTCGCTCCCAATGAATGCAGGTGCTCACAAGGTTTCGAAAAAGATCAACAAGGACTATGTGTTCCACAATGTACTGAGTAAGTTTCACATAAGTAATTTGTTATGATTTCCATAAACTTTTAATACCTAACTACCTACCATTTTAATCATTATATAAGCCGCTATTAATAATTCTCCAATTCTCTTTTTAGTAACTGTGCGCCGAATGGAAAATGTGTTGCCCCGGGCAGATGTGAATTTCCTGAAATTAAAACGACTACCGTAATATCGCCTCCTTCTCAACAGCCGTATATTCCGTTGTATCCTGGAAATCAGGTTGGTCCCGGTAACCAGGGAAGACCAATAAATAACACAGGAAGTGTAAATCCAAGGCAGCCAGGACCTAATTACTATCCTGGCCAGCCCGGACAAGTACAACCAGGAAACGAAGGTTACCCTGGATATCCTAATCAAAGATATCCCGGATATCAGTATCTCGGGAATCAAGGATATCCTGGAAATCAAGGTTATCCCGGAGGTCAAAGATACCCTGGTAACCAGAATATTCCAGGAAGCCAAGGTCTTCCTGGTAATCAAATTAATCCTAGTGGCCATGATTATCCTGGTACCCAAGTAAGTTCAGGAAGTACTGATAATCAAGTAAATACAGGAAGCCAAGGATATTCTGGTCGTCATACATATCCGGAAAGTCATGGATTATCTGGAAACCAAGAATATCCAGCAAGCCACGGATATCCTGGAAACCAAAGATATCCAGGAAACAATGGTAATCCTGATAATCAAAAGTATCCTGGTGGACAAGGTTACCCAGGTAACCAAGAAATATCTGGAGGTCAAGGTTACACCGGAAGTCAAATATACACAGTGGGACAACAAGTCAATTCCACTAGTCAGAGTTCATACGGTCAGCAAGGCTCTTCAGGTTCGCAAGGTCAGACAGGGTACCAGAGCCAGTTATATCCTGATATTCAGCAATATAACCAAGAATTCCAACCTCAATGTTCACAACCCTGCATTAATGGATTTTGTATTGAAGGAAACAGATGCCAATGTAACCGAGGTTACGTTTTGGATAATACTGATGAAACTGAGACGAGGTAATTATAATTTTTTGTTAATATTGAATATTTATCATATAATGCTCAAAAATTATTCGATAAAGTCTGTTACAAGTCAAGAGTATGAAGTACCTTACCATTAGCCCATCAGGCAAGAGACAGGTGCATTTCATAGGTATTTTATGTTTCACTAGTCGATTTTCTTTGTAGGCAAGGACATTATCAGTCCTCTGTGACCCACCCGGAGAAACCTTATTTCCATTATTAGATTTTAAATCATCGTTAAACTTTTATGCTGAAAAATACTTTACTAAAAGCATATTCAAAAACAAATTATAACTATTCATTTAAAATAATATTTTCAGGTGTATTGCACACTGCCCTGGCGGCTGTCCCAATGGTATTTGCTCAGCTCCAAACTTTTGTATTTGTAATATGGGATATTACAAAGATACAAGCGTAAAAGGTCGACCACGGTGTGTGAAACGCAATAAGAGATCCGTAGCTGACCAGGTTCCAAATGTTGCGAAGCTGTTGGTGTTTGATATACCGGAATATAACGAAGCTTAACGCCGAGTGTGATTTTTATATATTATTATAAGAAACTAATAAATTTGTTATAAAATATGTTTCGTTTTTATTTTTAGATATTTAGATACCTTTAAAACAATTAAATATCTATTTAAAAAATCAGGCGAAGAGTGAACCTGTACCTTCTAGGGAAGCGCGTACCACCTTAGACCACATCTTTCCATCAGGCGAGATTGTGGTCAAGCACTTCCCTATCTAGAATAAAAAAAATCAAGCCACATTAATTAACGCTCAAAATATAGTTTAATTAAAAATATTGGGTCAATGTCAGTTATTTTTTTTAAGCTATTGCATCTAAGCTTCTATCGCGAGCCTTGAGCGCGGGGACCGAATCGAGAAATTCCGTAACGAAAAAACCTCACGCTCCTCACTCCGACGGACACGGAGGTATGGCTTGAATGCATGCTATGAAATAGCTTTACCGCGGCAGTCCCCGAGTGCCACACGTCTTTTTTTATTTATTTCTGTAACTAACTAACTAAATGCATCTATTATTTTGAAAATATTTTATTCTTTGATCGGCTGGCGCTTTACGACTTGTGGGAAATTTACAATAGTTTATATACAGTATTTTACCACGTTTCAGGTGGCTCGTAAAATGTCAACAATTCACTCACTTGTAATAACGCTTATTTTAATGTATATTCAAATGAAACTAGTACTTTGCGATAACAATGAAGAAAGAAAGTAAATACATGAAACTTATTGATATTATCATAATTTTTGGTTGTAATAGGAAAGTGATCGATCTAGTTACATGGCTCAATTGATTAATTATTATTAAATAATGTATGAAATAATTGCAGGAGAGAAGGTTTCGAAATTGCGGAATCAGTAATAACTGAATTAATTGATATGTTTGTCAAATGTTACTCGACAAGTATGCCGAACCAACGGTAAGTAGGTACCTACAAATAGAACGCAATTAAATCCTTAAATGATTGTTATCTTTGAAGTTTTATTTTTTCTGGAAGCTTCTCTTGGTGATTAGCTAAACTGTAAAAGGCCTCATATCTAGATACTTACTTAACCACTTAATTTTCTTAAAATTATAGTGAGGTAAGAATTATTTAATTTTACAGGTATTTCGTGGATAATATAAATATTTATGTAAACACCCCGTCGAAGACAACCGTTGGAGTAGCTGATAAATTCACTACCAACCGAAAATTCTTTGCGAACATGATATCCACAACTACATTCAAAAATATGCTAGCAACTGATGTAAATGAACTCAAAAAAAATATGGCAAAGAAATTGAGATATTGTGATGATTCTATAATGAATCAAGAGATACTAAACGAATTTTACCAACGGGAAGTGGATCAAACAAGAATGTAAATTTTACAATAAATGTCTCGAGTTGAGCAGTTTTGCTTTATTTATTTACTACGCTTATCTGATTTTATTATAATATGATATGTATATATACTGAGCTTGTGTGCTCTAATATTAGACGAATCACGCGTGGTAGGGATAAGAAAAAGATGGCGCGTAACGGAAAAATGTCACGCGTAACGAAAAAATGTTACACTAAATTTTTTTCCAACCCCGATAAAGAAGTTTGACTTCAAAAAGAACACTGAGTGAAAGCAAGAAAAACATTATAAAAATACAAAATTAAATTTTGTTTCAATTTATCTTAGCAATTGACAACATTTTCATTTTTTATAAGGCCATGAAAGAAAAAAACCATTTCTTTATTTTGCTCTTGCGATTACAGAAAAAAATTTATTTCATTTTTTAATCGCATATTTTAAGAGAAATTAAATAAAAACGATAAATGTGATGATGACGTCATACATACGGAGGAATAAAAATGCGCCTTAGCCTAATTTAAAAAAAGTTAAAAAAAAAACTATCACTGACATTTACAGGATAATATGGCATGTGTCAAATTTCATATTAATGTCATTTTTGTGAATTATTCATGTAAACAAACTTTTAAATCGTGTTATTGTGTTTTAGTTTTCTAATTTAATCTCATTAGCGTGATGTTTATTTGATTGGAGTTGGACTAATTCATTTATATTATACAAATAGTGCCTATAGTGTTCATAATTTTCTTGAAATAAAAGACTTTGTTTACTTACTAAAAGTTGTATTTATTTAACACTTTCCAACGTTTTTGGGATAGTATATTTGTTTCCCAGATATTAACAAATCCTGCATAAAGTCATCATCATCAGTACTTGTGAATAAGTTTCTTTTGTTT
Source organism: Colias eurytheme (assembly GCF_061535395.1). Lineage (NCBI taxonomy): Eukaryota > Metazoa > Arthropoda > Insecta > Lepidoptera > Pieridae > Colias > Colias eurytheme. The sequence goes on along the minus strand of NC_142989.1, from coordinate 7,409,002 downwards.
AAAATTTGGATCAGCAATTATCAAATAACAATATTTACAAAGCTTGACGAATCAAAGTGACAAATGTGCCAAAATGTAAACTGTCAAGATTTTTTTTTAATTTAAACTAGGTATGTGGCAAAGGAAAAAATGTATTCCTCCGTATGTATGACGTCATTTGGCGCTTACGACATTTTAGAATGAGATGATTTTAAAACTCAAAAAGATGAATGAAAACTTCCATATTTAGAAAAAGCAAAAAATACGTGTATAAGTAATAATTTTTGATCTAGTTTTCATTAAAATAAAAAAATAAGTAGCTTAAAATTTTGAAATGTTGTCAATTTATGTACCTAATCGTAATATTAAAATCTAAAAATAGAGTCTGTCAAGCGAGTCAAGTCCACAACCCTTTTATTTCTTATAGTAGCAATACTATGATCTGTCAAACAGATCGTCACAAATTCTGTTGTAACCTCGTAATAATCCGGTTTTTGTTGAGTTTTTTAATGTTATAATGCCGAAACCTATTAAAAGTAGTGTCAGGAGCTTGTTGTTTACATTGAATAATAAATATAATCATCGTTTCAACATCAGGTAGGTTGGCAACAACGTGTTGATACTTTTAGCACAATTGTCTAACTTTTTTTATTTTACTGTAATGTGATCACGATTTCCGTTTTGGTTTAGATCCAGACGTCGTGTTCATGACCTTGTAACTTACTGGGGCATCTTTAAGTGAAAACTACTATAAATTTTTTTTTTTTTTTTCAGCCACCTTGGATGATGAATTAATAAAAAGCACAATTCATAATTTAGTTATGCAAGTCATAACCATAGAAGACAATAAAAAAATGAAATCTGAAACAGACTAATGATGACAAAAATTGCTGCTATGACAGGTTACTTTCATTATTTCTGTGCGTAATGATGATACTGACATTGATTTTTCATATGAAGGCATTGAATTTCTTGATTCTGATTTTAGTTCTGATTGTGACAAATAAATTGACATATAAATTGACAATAAATCGACATTGAAAAGCTTTTTTTATTTATTTCAAATAATATGTTATTTTATCAAAAATTCAAGTATCAATAAGTTTTCAGCGTGCTATATCAGTGTTGACACCTAAAAGATTTTTGAATTTGCCGCCTTTTTCATGGGAATATCCACTCAAGTGCGGGACGCCATTTTGCAAAAATCGGGTTATGTGCGGAACCGGCTCCCGGTGCCGCCGCAAATGGGGTTTTTGGCGGTCCAATATTTTTTTAAAGTCGATTATCTCAGATTCCTTTATCAATAGCACATTTGCAAGTATATATATATATTGATCTCAGAGGAATAAACCTATAGAGTTCTTATATTGAGGCAGAACAAAATACATATTTTCTAATCTACTTACTCTTAGTCAATAACAGCATAAGTCAGATTGAGATAGCGATAGAGTATCTGCACTGTCTTCAAACGTAGCGCGCCGGCAGTCAGTTTGTTTTCCAACCAGCTGGTGGGCTCAGTGCGTCAAGTGTTTTTAACGAAATATTTAGAAAATATAAAGTGTATAGTGTTTCTTTTTATTTGTCAGTGTGCTAAAATGACTATTGTATGTTTAGCTACCGGCTATTACTAGTCGAATGGGAGTTTTGGATGAAAACAATGAAAAAATATCTTTCCATCGGTAAGTGATTTTCAGCAAATTGATAAATATTTATGTTCTAACCCTATTTGAAGGTTTTATCAAGCGCTTTTTTATAAGTTTATGTTGTAACTGTAACATTTACCCACTTTATGGGGTTGTGGAATACAAAAGAATTAAATAATTTTTAAAAAATGTCACAATATTATCACGTTTGGCATTTTGTTTACCACCGTAGTGTTGTAACACGTCTAGCGTATATTATCGATTTATGACAAAAAATCTATTTCATATTAACGTTGATTTATTTATTTTGTTTCTTATATCAGATTTATATGTAGTTGTTGTTGCAAATAATAGATGTAAATTTTCTACAGCAGGAAAATAAAAAATACCACGTGGTTGTTTTATTTGACTTATCTGTTTAGTTTGTTGTTATTTTCTCTTTTAGATTATTAATAAATTCATTTTGTTTTAGATTTCCAGAGCTAAATAAAAAATGGGTATAAAACATGAGACGAGTAGATTGGACGCCGTCGAAATTTGCTAGATTGTGTTCACTGCATTTCGAGCCTGCGTGTTATCAAGATGGATACTCTAGAAGAATTGTGCAATCTTACGCTTACGTTTTTTTTTGTTCCTGTAGATAATAAATACATTTGTGTTTTATTTGGAAATTTTTTTACACATAAGTTACTTTAAATGTGTAACTATGTGAAAATTAAACGGTTGATTAAATGACAGTTCTCATAGATGAGAAACTACAATTGAAATACATCTATAATATAAAAATGAATCGCAAAATGTGTTGGTAAGCGCATAACTCGAGAACGGGTGGACCGATTTCGATAATTCTTTTTTTATTATATTCCTTGAAGTACCAGGATGGTTCTTATGTAGAGAAAACATAAATATGTACCACGGGCGAAGCCGGGGCGGACCGCTAGTACTTAATATACATGCGTTTTCAAAGAAAAACCCGCATAGTTCCCATTCCTGTGGGATTTACGGGATCAAAAGTAATTTTTCCAAATTTCATTGTAATCGGTTTAGTAGTATTCGCGTGAAAGAGTAACGAACATCCATCCTCACAAACTTTCGCTTTATTAGTAGGATCAAGGATGTAAGGAAAATGTTTTCTTTAAGACTGTCCTTTTATGAACTTGTTAAAATTCATGCTGACTGTGCCTTTCTCCTCACTCCTTTAACTTTATCATCATTTCCATCTTTATTTTAAATTAGTAACATTTCAAGTTTTAAAATTTATTTTAAAATATACTAGCTTTCCGCCCGCGTTTTTAAAGAAAATCCCGCACAGTTCCCGTTCACGTGGGATTTCCGGTATAAAACCTATCCTATGTGTGTATGTACAAAATTTCATTGTAATCGGTTCAGCAGTGAAAGAGAAAGTTATCCATTCTCGCATAATTTCGCATTTATTATATTCGTAGGATTAAACAAATAATGTATTCAACTAAAATTAATGATTAATTTTGTTTTTTTTTTATTATTTATTATTTCACGAAACCGTAAATGCAAAATGCATTCACGATTTTATCGATGGAAGCACATCCCATCACTATCACCTTCTATCTATCTAAATACGTACCTATAGTAAAAATGGTGCCATGACTATGTTGAAACGTAGCTTGTAGTCTATAGCTATCTCATTCTTTCATACGACGTTTTCTTTAGATAGAGAGAAACAAATATATGTAAATTGTATACGCTCGATACAAGTACTCTATAGGTTTATTCCTCTGAGATATTGATAGATAATGAAATATACTCTATGCCTTGTCAAAACATGGTAATATTTAAATAAATAAAAACAACTTGTAAGTCAAAGCAAATGTACCCTTGTAATTTTTGTTACATTTTGTCTGCTAATAAAAAATTAAAACAGCTGTTCAGTGAGATTTTAATATTTATTGATCCTTTGTTACACTCTTCTTACGAGAAAATAAAAACATCATATTAGTCAGTTCTTTAAAGAAACGAATCTTCAATGGCGGCGCTTATCATTCCCTCTCGCTCACACACGGCCGTACGGTATGCAAAAAAAAATAGGGTAAAGTAAAATGTATTTAATTTTCCCTGTTATAATTTTTGGAAGAAGTGTACAAATACAACCCTCGAATTTAAGGATTTTGTGGGGGGGGAGGGGAGGGGAGAGTGGTGGGAATCCCTCCTCCAAAGGGGGGGGGGGTGAGGAGTCACTTAGTTTCTGAGATATTGGAGTTTAAAGTTTTGAGAATTGCCTTGAAATTGCAAAAAAAAAATATGGACAAGAAATAATATGAACTTTTCTTCCTGCCATTCCCACTTGTATAGTCCCAGCAGTGGGTACTTATATGGGCTGATGATGATGATGAATCTCAAACAAAGAAATAAAGAAATATTTAAAGAAATGTATTGCTCAAAATTATAATTTTCAAATTTGACTACCTGAATTTGACTAACTGTCGACCATAGGGGTCACGAAACCCGATCATAAATTTAGAATGACAATTATGTATTTGCTATAGTAAATAATATTTTCTTTAATAATATATTCTTTGGGGAAAGTTGTTCAGTTTATGGGCTAATTACGAGACTACGAGTATTAATGGGGATTTTGTTGCGTTCTGTATATGTCATTTGATAGTTCATATAAATACACAAATATCATAACAAAACAGTTTGTCAACAAACAAATTAAAATAATTAACAAAATAATAAATAAAATAATTATCAATTTACGTTATTTTTATTTTCTTTTTTGCTGATCCTACCATCTGTCAAAGTCAGCTTTGGCCGCCATTGAAGATTCGTTTCTTTATTGAACTAGCTAATACCCTCCCATACATTTTTTTTACACATTCCCTGTTTAGTGTTTATTTTTTTGTACAAAAAACTATAGGTAAACCAGAATCTGATGGCAAATTGGGAAATCAAAATTTTGAGTGTGCAACCCTAGGGAAAATGGACTGAACGATCTTGATACTGCTTATTTTTTATTTTGTCCTCAACATCATTAGTCACATTACATAAGTGAACAATACTGTACTTAATAATGAGATATCCACCTAATATTATGTAGGCACATACTTATATGTATAATATACATATTACTTTTATCTATGTAATACATATATTATTATTTACACATACCTATATTTGTATATTCATTATCATTATGCCATGTAAAAATATGGATGTAATGATAATGCAGATCAAAACTAGATTGCTAATAATTTTTTATAAAATAAAATAAAAATAAAATGAAACTATGTTTATATTCGTAAGTATTACAGATACACACATTATAAAATTGACTTGGACAGCTTGGACTTGACGAATAGCCGTATTGGAAACTCCTGTAATAAGTTTTCATAAAATTATATTGTAATCAACAAACAATATTATAGTTACCTACTCATAATATTTTTTATTTTAAGTATCAAAACGGGTAAGTCCAATTTACCAATAAAATATTCAAAATTGAAAATTGTGATGTGTTTGACCCTTCTTCATCGAATGTTTTTCTATACACATTATAAACAACACCTCTTGCTTGTGATCGCAGCGGCTTTTTCGACATTTTCGAAGATTTTTTAGACAAAATCCTAAAAATTATACACGACTCGACAAAAAAATTTTCGTTCTTTGTCCTAAAGTTTATACTATTATTTTCCAGTTAGTTATGCACAAAAACGAAAAGAAAATACCTTTTTTCGGTGTAAAGTTTGCTTTTGTGATAGTTATTATAATAATACTAATTTTTCAATTTTTTCATAAATTTTAATTGATTTTAATATTTTTAAAAAGACCGCGCGGTGAGAGTGGGATATTAACGTTTACACTGTGCCGCTAGATGGCACCCGAGTGATAAACAACCATCAGGTATTATTTACAAGCCCAGAATAACTTAAAATGTCGTCACGAAAGTGCAAATACGATGCTGATGCATTTTGTTTTATATGTGGTCAATTTATTAAAGTTCGAGACGTGAAATATGAACTAAAGACATCTCACGTTCTCTGTGAAGCCTATGAAGCATATTTTGACTGTCCTGTACGGAATCAAGATAAGCCATGGGCTCCACATGTTGCTTGTAGATATTGTAAAAGGTGTTTGGAAGGAAAGGCAAATTCCAATTACAAATTTTAAGGCCATGGGCTGCAGGATGTCATTAAAAGTACATATGCTGCATGCTCATTTGGATAAATTTAAAAACAATATGGGGGCCTATTCCGAAGAGCAAAGAGAACGTTTCCATCAGGACATCATGAATTTTGTACAACGCTATCAAGGCCAATACAATGAAAACATGATGGGCGACTATATTTGGGGTTTATAGAGAGAAAGTAGCTATGAACATAAAAGAAAAAGTAAAAGTGTGCACTTTTAAGTTATTTTCCACTTCTCTGTAAGCTAATTTGATAGTAAAACTTAATAAAAATAATAAACATTTTTATTTCAATAGTTTTATTTTCAATAAAAAATTAAAATCCGAGATTTTTTAAAATTTCCTTCAATCAGTCTTCTAAGCACAAAAGCAAAGTTTTTCATGCCATATATTTTTTTTCCGTCTAATTACGACCTAAACTACGAAATTTAATGCTTTGCAATCAAAGTCAAATTTCATGGTGACCCGTTGTTATTCATCAATTGCAAAGAAGACAAATAATTTGACAACCAATTTGATAGTTGTCAAATAAAATTGCCATATGAAAATCTTTTATTTCGTAAATATAAATATGCCATCAGATTCTGGTAGACCTATACCCACTCAATGTGTCATCAAAAGTGGGCCACATAAATCATGTGGTTATGTTGTTAACTTGGCTTATAGCTAGCCTGTTCTTTCCTTAACATGTCATATAAGTTAGAAAAAGGAAGGACGATAGACCGTTTTATAAAGCGAACGCAAAACCCACGACTGTTGATCGACCGGGAGCCGGTCGCCCCGCACATAACCTTGAATGTGGATCGACCGGCTCCCGGTCGTCCCGCACTTGAGACTCTACACATCTCATTCAACTTGTTTCTTTTCAAATTTGCTATCATAGTAAAAAGAACCTTTCGTAAGTCGCTTTTCAATGTTTTCAATTAGAAATCATTAAAATCGCAAAAATAATTTTCACTTTGACACATCAACAACTCAGGTTTTAATGATACTTGAATCTTGATAGTTACGTCATTAATCATTATATTATAAGTGTTGCCATATAAATTTTCGAAATAAAAAGCCAGTCTCATGTTTCGTTAGCCTGGATACTCTAAATCAGGGGTCACCAAATGGCGGACCGCGGTCCGCATCCGGACCGCCAACCCATTTTGTGCGGACCGCAAGAACACAGCAACTTGCACTACAGAGCACGAAATTTAATAAAAATGTATCTCCCGCACTATCTTTGTTAACGTCAATTCGACAAATTTCGACAAACATGCAAGTTCGCGGATTGTTAACGGTTTATCATCGGGTTTCCTGTGAAGAGTTCTGGATAAAATTTGTGTGTGGTAATAAATATCCAGAACTAAAAAAAATAGCTATGAAACTTCTTACTTTGTTTGGGTCAACATATATTTGTGAAGCAGCATTTTCAAAGATGAATTTCATTAAGAATAAATTTCGATCTCAACTTACTAATGAACATCTCCAGGATTTAATGACAATAGCGTGCACCAATTATACTCCAAACTTCAGACAGACAGTCCACAACAGAAAAAAATCATTTTTCCCATTGAAAAGTAAAAAATTTTCTTTGTTATTTCCGTAATTACATTTCTTTAATAAATTTTTTTTCTATAAAATGTGCGGACCGCGATGGTCATTTCATTTCTTAAAACGGACCCCGAGCATAACTAATTGGTGACCCCTGCTCTAAATATCTTAGATAAGATGTTAGAGTATATATTACAATAGTATATTATATACTCTAAGCTAAATATAGATTTAATCCAGATTTATTTCTGTCGAACTGCAGCTACAGAATATATACTAAAAAAACAGAGTACGTGTCTACTACCTTTTATATATTATTTTAATAAACAGTGTTATTAAGTAGTTTACTATCCAACTCCAAGGTCAACTCTGAAGTCTCCACTCACTCCACAAGTATAGTGCCACAAACTTATCTGACCCGGTGACAGTGTCACTGATGTCGCTTTCTTTTATATAAACAACATGATAAACAAAATATTCCGTTATGAAAAGTCTGTGAAAATGTGACATTTCAAAATGGCGGCACGTAGTTCCAGTTTTTGCCACCGGGTCAGATAAGTTTGTGGCACTGTATATCTATCACAGAGCAATTTAATTCATGGTCCATGGACATAGTACATACGCACTGTGATACGCACAGATTCGTCAGTGCGTCACAAGTCACAAAAATTTCTGAAATAATTACTCTGTGACAGAAAAAAATATTTACTTTTGAGTTTTGAAACCTTAGTTTGAAACAGATACAATTCATTTGGAAATTTACTAAGTGTAGTGTAGAATCAATCATATTTATACACGTGATATAATTAATAGGTTTAGGAGAAAATTATCTACACTAAACAAGATAAGATTTGTTATGAATAAAAATTATTTGATTCCTCAAAAAAGAGGTAAGGTTGGAGGTTTTTAACAAATAAAATGATAGTATGATGTATTCATATAAAATAAATATACGTAATTGAGCTTTAATTCGTTTTTTTTTTCACATTTTAGCATAACCTTTTAGCTAAAGTGATAATGAAAAGTTAACATAAATGCAAAATGGAAAACTTGCCTGAAGAATCTAAGTATATTATAGAGACACAAGAAGGCCCTATATGTGGATATATTGACAAAAGTGATGAAGGGACATATTACAAATTCAAAAGTATACCGTATGCAGAACCACCATTGGGACGTCTCAGATTTCTGGTAATTTATTTATACTTGATAAAAACTAGTGCTTATAAGTTCAGTAACAGAATATGTACCTTAACTATATGCTTATATAGCCATTGTTTTGTTTGTGTAAGTTTTGCAAATTTTTAAGTTCCAAAATTCCTCATCCAAGGAAAAATAAATACAACTAGCCAGAAATCATTAAAATCTCTTTATCTATACTTGTTGAGTGTTATGTGAAGTGACTAACAAATAAATTTGATAACAATAATTAATAGATTGGTAGGTATTTAAGTATGCATGACTCAACTAAATAAATAAATATTACAGGACATTTTTCACACACAACACACGGGATCAGAATCCCATACTAAGCTTTTCGCTTGTGTTATTGAAACCAAATGGCTGATAAACATACATACGTATATTATTTTAATATATATTTATGTAAATAACTAACACCCGAACGAACACAGAGCAAACATTGATGTTCATCACACAAATATTTCACCCATGGGGAATCAAACCCATGACCTCTGGCTTCAAAGTCAGGGTCGCTACCAACTAGGCCAACCAGTCAATTATAAAAATATCATTGTAGATATTGTGATTGTTCTTGATGTATGTATGTATTAATTTTGTACTTTTATTACATATTGCCAAATGCCAATTCACCATTGATGTTTAATGTAAAAACAAAATAAATTATTTAACTATGAAAGTTATAGACATTTTAAAAATATTTCAGCCTCCTATGGTGAACAAGCCTTGGAAAGATTTACGTGACTGTACTCAAGATGCACCATTGCCATTGAGCTTTTACTTGGAAGAGCAAATTGTTGGTTCTGAAGATTGCCTTTACATTGAAGTATCATCACCCAATATAACGCCTGAAGTACCACTACCTGTTATGTTTTGGATTGGAAGCTTCAATTTCATTTTTTATATCGATCAAATCCTTGATCCAACTTTAATTAATAATCAAGATATTGTGTTCGTCAGATGCGGCTTTAGATTAGGACCTTTAGGTTTCCTATCTGTGAATGATTTTGCTGCTCCCGGTAATAGTGGTTTAAAAGATATAGTCTTTGCCCTAAGATGGGTGCAAAGGAATATTAGCAAATTTGGAGGTGATCCCAACAATGTCACAGCATTTGGAAGTAGTACCGGTGGTGCCATTGTCCATTTATTGATGCTTTCGCCTATGGCGGAAGGCTTATTCCACAAAGCTATTATACAAAGCTCTAGTGCCTTGAATGGATGGTCATTAGGAAGGAATCCTGCAGAAGGTGTAGTGGAGTTAGCTAAACAATTGAACATTACAAAAACAGACAAAATAGAAATTGTGGAAGAGATGCGTACAATCCCAGCCGAAGAACTAATTAAAGCATATGGTTCATGTTTTAAAGCGGGTGAAAGATTAGAAAATGATACATTTGACTCCATATTCAAGCCTTGTATAGAAAATGACTTTGAAGGCCAGTGTGTTTTTCTAAGCAAAAGCCCCGCTATCATTTTAAAATCTGGCAAATTCAATAAAGTACCTCTAATTATAGGAAGCAATAATATTGAAGCATCTGTTTTACAATATATGAAGGCAAATTTTTATGAAGACTATGAAAAGTTTAATAAGAATGTGAGTTTATTAGTTCCAAAAACATTGTCAAATGTGAACTGTGATATTTCCAAAAAAATTGGACAACAAATACTATCGTTCTACTTTGAAGGTGCTGAGAGTCTCAATGAACTCACACGGAAACAATATTTGCAATTTCTTACCGATTATTATTTTCTATATTACATGGACAAAACTATAAGGATACACAGTCAAGTTGCTCCTGAATGCAACATTTATTACTATGTAGTACATTATGGTGGGGAGTGGTATGTGCCCAAGATATTGGACTTCTTTAATTCTATAGGACATGCAGGCGAATTACCATTTCTTTTCAGAATAAAATCGGATTCATCTGAATCATCATCATCACCTCAATACTATAAAGGAAGCAGAGACTCAATAACAACAAGGAACAGAGTTATTAAAATGTGGACGAATTTTGCTAAATATGGGTAAGTTATTTAGATTATTATTAAAGAAATTTAAAATCAAACAATTTTGTCAATTTGGTAACATAAAAAGTTTATAACAATTTAGCTTTAATTGTTATCAACTTTTCTACATTAACTTTTTAATACTGCAACTCATGATGACAAATAAAAATATGTTTGTTTTGTGTTTTCATTAATTTAGCATACTTGATTTATTTTTTTATCAACATTACCTAGGTACCTACTGACATACAATGATTTATATAGTGGTGCATTTTATTTGTTAAATACATAGGTACATACTTAGAATTAAATAATCTTATACAGGACATTCTGTAAGGGATATGTATGGGATTGTATTTATAAATTATAATATCTCTATATTTCAATTTTTACAGTCCACCTCATCTCATCCAAAATTAAACATTTCTGTCATTTAACAATCATTGATTTAAATTTGATCTTTATGTTATAGTTGTGCTAAGTTTTCACTCAATAGCAAGTTAGATGTCTAGAAATTATTTCTTTTAAGTGTCTACCAAATCATACCGAAAACAAATAATATGTACAAAAAAGAATAAAAAATATACTTTTTGAGCAAACTTATTGAAATTCTGCAAACTCAATTAAGGGTCCTTTGGTATAAATCATTATAATAGATTTTATTTTTTAGAAACCCAACTCCAACAGACAATGATGATTTGCTACAAATAACATGGGACCCTGTGGAGAATGAAAATAAGCTCAATTTCTTAAGCATAGGCGCTGATTTGACAAAAGGCAGAAACCCGTTTTATGAACGTATGATGTTTTGGGAGAAATTGCATCAAGAACACGTAATTTTGAAAATAATAACACATTTTAATGATATGGGCCTTAAATTTTAGTTGATTTTTGTGAAATTTTTGTAGAAATATTCTATTGTTTATTTTTTTAATAATGCATTATTTTAATGTTTATGTACTGTTAATTGTTATACATAATATTATGTACTATGGTATATTATACATATTTTCTCAAAAAGTTATAATTAAGTTTCTTTTTTACGAAATTCGGTGAAGACATTATTACTATTATTGTAGTTATAATAAACAACTCGAATTTTATTTGTATTTTTTGAAATATTAGTGAAAGGAAAATTTTTATTCATAAGAAAGTCAAATAAATAGTAATGTCCTTGAATGAGCAATGTGTAATATACAATGTGCCATAACTATTAAATGCAAGAGTACAATTGAAAAACAAACAAACATATACTCTATCATAGAGGAGGATAAATAGCAGGCAGTGTTATAAAACAACATGACTTCTCTGAAGCTACATTCTGTATATTATTTTATTGTCTAATATTTAGAACGTAAGTCTTTAGCAAATCTGTTTTTTAACTGACTTACATTTTATTTAAACATAGGTACCATGGGAAAAATTACTCTATCGACAGCTCTTAAGTATATGATTTTAATATGTGTTATTATGCGTAAACCTATTTGTGCTAAGGCCAATGCAAATTATATATTGGATATAGCTCATAAATGAGGCTTATCATTCCATAAACTTATAATAAGTTGTCACAAATAAATATTTAGGTTTTTATTAATTATTATTAATGGATGTTTTATATTAAAATAAGGATAAATCTTATGGGATTCCAAGACGAAATTACCTCATATATTTTATATAAAGTTTTAAGATTATAGACGTAAGAATAATATATGAATATGTTAAATTTTATAAATGTTAATAAAAGTCTAAAAGATACTTATTTGTAGTTTTATTTTTTATATAGTATGTTGTTTAAATTTGACGTGTCCAATATGTATTGTTGTTGCGTAGGTATAATCTACTCTATACGTAGTAATAATAGCTCAATGGTGGTAATAAAACAATAGTTTTTATGCATCTGAAAAGTGGAATGCATATTCAACTTTGATGGATAGAACAATTAAGTACAATCTTTTCTAAATGTGTAAAATTATTATTTGCCACTATAAAAATTTGCGTAGGTATAATAAATCAATACTATTCATAAAAAAAAGACCACACAGAGATGCCAGGGGAATATTACAATGTAAAACCAAATTTTTATAAACGCACTAACACATTCGTGTTAATAACGAACACGATTATGTAAGAACTAGCCGCACAAACAAACAAACTCTTCAGCTTTATAATATTAGTATAGATATAAGGTAAAAATATACATGTTCGTTATTCGCCAGACTTCAATCAACCAAACATTCACAGTGAAGATCACAGATCAAAGAAACTAAAGGGAGATATGGTTAGGGGGCGGGGCCGATGTCGCAGCAATATGCCCAAAAAAAGAACACATGCTGTTTGTTGCATTCAGTTGACGTTCGACCGTCGGCCGGGTATTATTTGACAATGCCGTGTTGTTCCGTTAAAGTTTGTAAAAACCGAAGTGAAACCAGCAACTTTAAGTCAAATGGAATCACATACCATCGGTAAGTACTGAAAATTATACGATTTTCTTACTAAAATTTCAAAAACAATATTACGTAGAGTGATTTCTTGTCTTCATTATGTGACAGAAAAACAGTCACAATAATTTATGTAAATAGTTTACAATGCTTCTTCTGTACGTGACTCTATTCAAACGCGAAGTTCGAATACCGCAATGTATAATGAACATAATAAAGCTAACAAAACGTTCGATCGTGTAGTACAGGCCGCTGCTCGCGGTCGTTAGTTGAGGATGCGCGTCGAGTGTGTCCATGTCGATAAGATTCGGATTTTTTATCGTATTATGTATTATTTTACTACCTTATTTTTATATCATAATGTATTACTATTAGCTTAATATCTGATTGTATTATTATTATTTGATAGGTACTCGAGCAATAATTTTATAGTAATTATTATATGTACATGGATTAAAACAAGAAGTCACTTATTTCATACTTATATTACTTTACAATAAGTCAATAGGCAATGCTTTATGTACTTCATCACCATGAATGCTACCATCAAGGTGTCCATTTCTATTTTCTACGTAGTTACTGTATTGCCTATAAATTGTTTTAATTTTAACGTTTCTCATTTTATCGACAAGCAATCCCTATCGTAAACGCATATCTTGCGGCTGTGTGGTGCTGTATACGTACGTCACTTACAATCTAGTGTGCGAACGAATAGTCGCTCTCAAATTTTTGTGTGATGACACGCACACAACGCGAAGTATTGTTTTTATTTTGTTTACTGTTGTGTGCGTAAATTTGTTATGAGACACAGGTTTCGTACTCAGCGCAAGCGATTGGCATCTCTCTAGATCTCTATGGTGAAGATGGTAGGTCTGCACTCTGCTATTTAAGGCCTAAGGGTCTTGCTTAGTGAAAAATAAATTATAGGACAATAATAATACAACAAAAATATAACTGCACGTCTTTATTTCATGAGATGAAAGTAAAATATAAACTATAATTGTATCATGACGTCCCAGTTGATTTCCAATATAATATTTGAGTGATGAATATTAAAAATTAAAGCAGTTAAAAACAAAAACAAATGGTTACCAATCTTTAATACATTATAACGAATAAAGTTTGTTTTCTATCACATAACAATACATAGGTAATATATAAGGTAAAGGTTCAAATAAGGATTGGCGTGGCCAACGTAATGTATACCATTACAATAAAATAATTGAACTAGATATGCCGTTATCTACAATTGCGAAAAGAATATAAGAGGCGAGGTTTATGTTAATAAATTTAGACATAAATATAATTAACACAATCTACACTACTGCATAATGGTGCAAAATATAATTACACTCTGGTGTAGTTGTTTAAGTTGCGGAAGCCATTTTAGTCGTCCTTCCCTCGATAGGCATCTAGAACAAAGTATAATTATAAATAAAACATATATAATTAAATCCCTCTAAGAAATAAATTTAAATTATAGTATTTTTTTTAATCACGCCATATAATACAAAATTTATAATTTACTTGCTGTTTGCTATATTATTTGAATAAAATAACATTTTTGACTAAGTTGAGGACAGACATACTGGAGAAACATCTTTCACAACTCTTAGGCCATTCTCCCATTACGATACGCACAGGCGATTCAAGTATCCTGCAAGTCGCCGCGGAGTATCTCACATACATTTGTATGTAGGCTCGCACACTACGCTACCGGTACAATGTATGTGAGATATTCCGCGGCGACTAGTCTCCGAGACTTGCAGGATACTTGAATCGCCTGTGCGTATCGCAATTGGAGAATGGCCTTAGAGGCATGAAATTCTAAGTTCTAACCATACTTTGAATAAATTAAATTAAATTAATTTATTTTCTCATCACAAATGTACAATCAACACATACATTGTTAATCTATATATCTTAACACTAACATTTGTGAGAGACTGGTGCCCGCGATAAGTATAAAATACTTGTGTTACGGGCCACCAGGCCCCCAAGCATTAACAATCACATCTATCAGATAAACAATGAGCGTGAACATTAGATGAGTAAAAATTAAATGAACGTTTAAAGAACAAAAACCATAGACAAACAGACTGGTCCGCTGGCTAATGACATTAAGCAAAAAAACCATAGACAAAAGTATACATACTGCACAATACGAGTCGCTCGTCTAGAACTGATACCCGCCCATAGGCACGGACTGGTCCGCGCTGAACGTGTACTGGTCCGTGGTAGACGACACTTCTGGCGCCAGTCGACTGTCCTCATTCTCCGAGCCGAAGTAGTTCTCGATTATTTCGAACGACTTCTGGTATATGTCGAGGTTCTCGTGGGATTGCAGGAATTCTATCTTGTCTAAGCCTGTGGATTAAGCGAATTTGTTGTTATTATAAAAACAGTTTAATATAAACACATACACACACAGTTCATTGATTTATCATGATTATACTAAGTATTTCAATAACAAGCAGAATTTGCAAGTAATACTAGAAAGCATGTATTTATTACAGTCTGCAACCGTGAAAGAAAAACTACTCTGAAGTGTGTTACAAGTGGAAATATATGAACTATTTTGAAGACAATATGGAGGAACTTCAGGGGTTTAAAAATTGTTTTACAATAACTGTAACCAGCATTTTGCATGAAATAAAATAAGTAATTTAGGAAACATATATCAGAACAATAATTAAATTTTCGCAAAAATATGTAATATTAAGAAATATAATATATTACCAAAACATTCTTCAATGAGTCCAGCATATGGGTTATTGCGTTGGTCAGATTTTAGTCCTGTTTTCAATATATTGTCAAGTCCATTAAGAGCTACTTGCACCGTTTTCGCGTCCGTCAAAGTTAATAGATCGCATAGGGGCGGTATACAGCCTTGGTCGACGAGATAGCTAGCAAAAAAACATATAACATTTATAACAAATCTTTAAAAATGTGTCAAATTGCAGAAAAAATTATATTTATTGAACTCAGAAAGTGGTTAGACCTCATTGCTATAAGGGTAAAGGGTTAACTGGTTAAGATCGATGGAAAAAAAAATATTTTCACTCCTTTTTATTTTATGTTTTATTCTTCGATGCTTTTTTAACATCAAAGAATATCACCAAAATATCTAAATAATCGGAAATTTGAACTATATAAATATTATTTAGAATCGAAACTAAAAATAGTTATACCTGATTTGCGCGGGGGTCCCTCCACTGGTCGCATTAGTGATGGCCCACGCGGCTTCTTTCCTCGTCTTGAACTCTGCATGCCTCAGTATGTCTATCAGAGTTGGGAAAATGTTTGCGTCTATTACAGCCTGTTAATAATAATATTATTATTAATAACATGATGATATAAAACTTATAACACATGTTTATTATTTGGGGTATCAAACAGATGCATACATTGATTTTCTATACAGATAAATAAACAAATGCAGTCTACTGTGTCCTGCCAGATGAGTATTTTTTGTCGCTACCCCGCTGGGAATCGAACCCTAACTTTTGTGCCAAGTGAAGATTATTTCGTAAAATATTATATTCTCACTTTTACACAGGCTCCTGAAACACAGCGAAAGCAATATTAAGAGTCTGGGGTCCATATTTTGTGTAATGTACATACTTGTTCAATAAATGATTTTATTTTATTTTTATTATTTACTGTAAAATCTAACTGGAGAAATATAAATGACATGGAAGTTAAATATTTTCATCTATTAAATTATATTATAATTTATAAAAAATATCTCATAGCTACTAGATTATTACATTAAATCTAACATAATACATATGATAAGATTGCCAATTTTTGTATATCAATATCTTTTCGATGATGCGTGAATGTCAAGCCGAACATCTTTTGAAAACGATAAGAAAATAATAGTTTCTATATCAGTTGTGGAAAACTTTGTAGTAACATCGTAATTTCAGTGTTTTACAAGTCACTTTTTGGTGGCCAAACTGTAAGTCATTTCTTTAAATTCGACCATAGAGAATAGACTTGATAGTATATAGAGTATATTTTTAATTATGATAATGACAGTTTATGAGTTTAAATTCTTATTCATCTACATTTCATATTATTTTGGTTTTACAAAGTGAGACAGCTGGATGACACCTGTTTATGACACTTAAAGACCTTCCTATAAACGGATTACAGAATAATATGAAAATTTTAAGGAAAAAGAAAAAAATTCATATTATTAATTATTAATAACTGTTTTAAAAATAATAAAAAATTAATATATACATATTTGTACATATTATTCTGAATTAAAAAGTTTTTTTTCAAACTTAATTATTATGCTATTTTTAAGTTTAACTAGCTTAATTATTGTATTGTCATCGGTCTTATGTAAGTGTGCCAAGTTTCAACTCAGCAATCAATTAATAAATAATATCTTTATTAAAAATCACAAAATACATTTAAAAACGTAAAGAATAAAAATTAAAAATTTACTTTAGAATACTACTTCAGATATTCGTGATGCTTTAGATTTGGAAAAGCAATAATTTTACAAATCTAAACTGACGGGTACTAAATTTATTTCAGTTTCTCAAATAAGTTTTAGTAAGTCACATTAGAGGAGGGGAAGGATCTACTCTTTACATATCACGTTTTATTCCTATACCTGAAAATTGAAAACAAATACCCGACAAGCGACCCTTCTAGTGCCGTCTCATTCCCACATTGGAAGTAACGCCACGAATATAATATAATAGTACTACGTACAGAAGGTTCACTCCCTAACAAAAGTCAACTTTAGGCATAAATAATAGCTAGCTGTATAGCTATAATAGCTCAGGTTTGGTACTCGCCGCCGATTTATCATAGGTACGCGAACACACGTCACGCGACCAACGCAGCGAGCGCGCGAGCGGCGCGTGGTATACAACCTGAGCTCGACTGCCAACTCAGTCGGCAACGGCGCGAAACATACCTAAACTTCGGAGTGAAACCCCCCGGTAAAAAAAAAAGACGGGTTGCACTCCGGGAGTGCCGGCAGAAGAGAAAACTTGATTATTAACGTTCAGCATGTTTGATATTTTGGAATGGTATCCGTCTTACGCATGGAATATAAGGGCTTAAGGCTGCAGTCTAGCAAAATTGCGTTTTCAACAAGTTATTTGACAATTTTTTCCCGGCTAATGAAATGATAAACTGAATTTTTTTTTCTTGTTTATCAATTAGTGTTATATACGCAATGCGCGTGAATTTTTTCACATTTATAAAGTTACTTTATGTTACCTTAATCAGGCCTTCAAGATAAGTCTCTTTCCCCCAAAGACATTTCGAGCTAAGTTTGTGCACTCACTACGTTGCAACCGATTACAATTTACACAATCTGATCAGCGCATTATTATCCTTATATAGTCGTTATTAAAAACTGCTGAATACAATTGCCAAAAAACTTATGATTTTCTTAATTAGAACGTTATAAATTCATTAAATTTCCCATTTTTTGCCTTACAAAATCTATTGATAAATACTGCTAAAAGTTATTTTTTCCATTAATTTATTCGAGTTGGTTGAAGACCAATGAGTATTAATCCTTTAAAAAACATTTTTTTTGAATTTTGATAATTCTTTAAATATTAAAAAAATATTTAAAATAATTAGGAAAAATCCTAGCGAATTTCTTTAGTCGCGCTCCTTGGGCCGGAGCGTTCTGACGTGTGCTCTACGCTCGATTTTCCTTCATACCGAAGTGAAAGTTGCTCTACTTCATTAAATTTAATATTTTTGTTAATTGATTATTTTTATCTTAGTTTTGTGCAAATATTCGTATTTTTAAACATTTGATTTCGATATGGAAAATAAACGAAAAAAATACGCTTGTAACTACATACTAGAAAAAAAATTATCTTCGAACATAAAGTTAATGAAACCAAATAGATTGCAAAGGTGATTGGCAACAATTTCTTTATTTTACGGGGTGTCAGAAAAGGGATGTATATTTCTTTAAAACTAAAGTAAGCTCATAAATTTTCTTATAATATAATTTTTTTGAAGTACCAAAAATGTTTATTTTTGGTTTGAGAAATACGAAATATGTATAATATAAACTTGCATTGAGAACTTGAACTTCCCAAGTTCATCCGGGGAAATCCCCATACGGGGAAAATGATTTGTTTACTCCAAAATTGATCCGAGGTGTTTTAATTTTTTCTTCTAGTCATTTTCAACGTAGCGGCATGTTGTTTGATTATTAATTTTGTAACTTAAATACAGGATGTTGGTTTTATATTCTGATCTTACAGACGCGCTGACAAATTTAGTCCGCCATTTCTAGTTTAGTCTACCAACTCTAAGTACCAATATTAAAACGAATGGATTATCATCACATCATCAAAACTCAGATGTAATGGAAGATCACAATAACATAGAAAATTCAGTGGGTGTTGAGAACTAAACAAACAGAAGTAACAGAGACGCGAAGAATAAAAAAAGAGGACGAAAACGATAATTCGTTGATGCTTTCTCTTTTCGACGTATTGTTAGGGTACATCACCAATTTGCAAAAAACAAAACTGATGATTCCCAATTGCTGATTAAAAATGAAAAACAAATAATCGACAACAGTGGTGAAAATTTGCTGATCACAATGAAACATCCTTCAGAGGTAGCAGATTTACTCATTTCAAATGTATCGGTGAACAGCGTAAAGGAGAGGAGGACAGGAAAACATTATGAATGTGGATGGTGGATTGTATACAGGGTGTAATCGATAAGTATGTGCAGGCGATTATGACGTTATTATTGCAGGTATCAAAAAACTTAAAACTGATATCGAAATTACTTTACCTAATGAGCAAAATGACAATAATAACTTTTTAAAAGTATAACGAGAAATATCTAAAAAATTTACTTTATACACTCCCATATCAAAAAGGGAAAATGGGACTAGTAGAAGTTAAATGTCTAATTCCGGCAAAAGACATGAATGCGGAAGATGCGGTTAAAAAAAAATTTAATATTTGAAATACAATGCAAAAAATAACACTTTTGTCATAGATAAGAATCATGACTATTTTTTCTAAATTCAGGGACAACTAAACGTTGCAGAAGCAGAAGTCTGCTTATTTGCTGTTTGGACTGGAGTGAATAATTCGTTAAAAATAGAATATATAAAAAAGTATGTAACGTTTAGGCAAAATAAAATGATGGACCATTATCAAGATTTTACATAAATTGCCTACTGTCAGAATTGATTGATTCGAGACTTCAGCATTCGATGCCCATCAAGGACCCATCCTATATCATTCAAGCGATTGAAAAAAAAGAGATAAATCCAGTGCAACCGATAAAGCATCAGAATGCTAGCAAAAGATTCATTAGGTTTATCAATATAAATAAATAAATAAATATTATAGGACATTATTACACAAATCGACCTAGTCCCACAGTAAGCTCAATTAAGGCTTGTGTTGTGGGTACTAGGCGACGATAAATATAATATTTAATAAATACATATATAGATAATAACACCCAGACCCAAGAACAAATAATTGAGTTCATCACACAAATATTTGCCCTGACCGGGGATCGAACCCGGGACCGTCGGCTCAGTAGGTAGTTACTTTACCACTGCGCCAACCGCGTCGTCAATAAATCTATATATTACACATAATATAATAAATCTGTAGAAGACGCGAAGACTGACATCCGCGCGGACGGAGTCGCGGGCGGAAGCTAGTCAGAAATAAATATCTTTTGTTTTCATTTAACACAAACATTACATTTTTTTTATTATATACAAAATTTGTTTATCCGTTTTATTAGTTAAACTGAACAACTTTCACTAAGGAACTTAGGTCGAAAAAAATGTATAGAGTTCTGCATTTTGTATGGAAAGCTTATTTTTTTTATATTTCGTCCAAATTTCTTTGTAAAAGTTGATCAGTTATATAAACATGAAGTTGAAGGTATCAATAGAAAGTATTCGCAAATATTGTGTACTGATAAAAAAAAAATCACCCGGTGTAATTTTCACGAAAATTGTTTCAAATTGTCATTTTTGGTACTTATTACGAATATTAAATTATGCATACGAATGATTTAATTTTTAAAAATTAAGTGGATCAACTTTCCCTTAGTACATTTGTATTATTTACATATAGGATGACAGGATGCATTTGTTTGCACTACTAGACCAAGCCCTTAAAAAAAAAATCCGTCTTACGCTTTTTCGATCAGACCACGTGTCCTGACGCGAGTTTAAGATTTTATACCCAACGCCGCTAAAGAAGTTTTCACTTCAAAAAAATCTTTATCCGTTTGCTACGTGTGCACTAGCTCACCTGTATCTGCGCCGCGTTGCCCGCGGTGATGTTGGACAGCGCCCAGCACGCCTCCTTGCGGTGCGCCTCCGTGCTGGACCTGAGCAGCGCGTGCAGGCTCGCGAGCGGCGCGCAGTTCAGCACCGCCTGCGTCTGCTCGTCGTTGCCGGTCACCACGTTGCCCACCGCGCGCAGCGCCGCCGACACCACTGTGTATTTGTTGTGCCTGCGGATTCGTTGTACGGTCATTCATGAATTAATACTTGACTAAGGGCCGATTTTTCAATGCTTGGATAAAACTTATCCGTCCAATAAAGTATTACATGATAATATTAAAATGTCACGTAAACTGTCAAATACGGGAAATTATGCTATTGTACTGGTACTGTATTGTACTGGAAGAGCGGGACGTCGCCACTTATTTGTTGGATTGTGGATTAATGTTGGACAAAGTTGTTTGCGGATTCGTTGCAAAAAGTTGTTTATTAATATCACCATAATATAACATATTTACTGTGCATTAATTATGTCAAACAATAAAAAATACTATTTCTGACGAGAAACCTATCATAATTGACAAAGATATTAATATATTTATGCACACATAGTGAAAACATACTAACATAAGCAATTCAACAAGTCGTCTACACACGCCGGCATCAATAACGGCTTGAATCTTCTCATTTGGTCCATCAGATAAGTATGAGAGAGCCCAACAGGCGTCACTTAGCACCTCCGCGTCTGTGTGGTGAAGCAACCTCGCTAATACTGGAATACCTAAAAAAGGAACAAATACCATAAATCCAACTATGCTAATATTATAAAGCTGAAGAATTTGTATGATTGTTTGTTTGATTGAGCAAATTTGACGAAATACTGTTACAAATTGAAAAATAATCTTTCTGAAGACGGCGACTAATAGGGGCAGGCGCATCAATGAAAAGTGATGCAAATAAACCATAAAATGTAAATCTTAACATACCTGGAGCTACGGCTTCGAAGTTTGTTGGCGGGTTCTTGCCTCTACATAAGTTTGACAACGTCCACACAGCATTTTTGGTCATGGATAATCTTGAATACTTATTTAATATTCTGCAAATAAAGAAACAAAAATTCATATTTTTACTTTTGACAATTTCTTCAATAATATAAAAAGCATTGCGATAAAACTAAACACCCACGAACTATTAAGTCTGACGACTATGGAAGAGGCATGTATTAAGTCAGAAGAAAAAAAATCAACACATAATTTAGTTTGTCACATTGTAACTGCATAGTGCACAACCACTAGTTTATAAGGGCTCATTCACACTCTAAAAACACCAATAAAGCTCGCGCCCAAACTCATGGGCCACATAAGCACTTCATAAAGGCTAGGTCACACTAAAGGGCACTTCACACTCACTCTAACAACGGCGGCAGCAGCCCCGCCGAGAGCACCGTGTCGCGGCACCGCGGCGAGTCACCCGCCACGTTGCCCAACGCCCATAGCGCCTGCTCCCTAACATCATCACTTGCGCCAGAGCTCACGAGCCACACGAGTACCGGTACCGCCCCACACTCTACTACCACGCGCGTCTGCTCTGACGAACCAGACGCTATGTTCGTGAGCGCCCACGCCGCTTCAAACTAGTGGAAAAATTATTATTACTAAATATAGACCATGTTACACAGGAATTTGTAACAAAAATATCCACAAAAAATATACAAAAATTATCAAAAAATGGATTTTTACCGCACCTGTAATGTGGGATTAGCACTATTTGTTAGAAATTCAACAAATTTAGGAACAATTCCAGTTCGAATCACTTCATCTATAGGAGGGTTGGGCTCTCGACTTAAGAGTTTCCTAAATGTTTGTGTCGCTATCACTTGGTCGTGTGGATTATCTCCATTTAGCGCCGCCACCATCTGCGGCGTTATGTCCTCAGATGGTGAAAGGTTTATATCATCCTGAAACAATAATTAAATTAAAAAATATCACATCAACTTTTGTTTGACAAAATATTCATGTACGTTTTGCTTTGGATTCAGTGCTTTTATATGAATTTACCTGTAATGAAGCATCAGAAGCATCTGGCGCAGGGAGATTCACATTTCTCCTTTTAAGCAGTTGTTGTTCCCTCTTCTGTTTTCGTAGCTGCACACCTTCTTCCTCGCGACGACGCCTAAGCTCGTCGGCACTGAGACCTGCATTCTTATAACGGTGTTTGTGGCCGCCCGACATCTATCAAGAATCAGAAGTAATATAATACATTTTTATTTATTTATTTTATTTTATGTACTAATTGCACACACAGAAGAAATATAAATACACAAAGAACATATTGGACATTTTTGGATTATCACCAAATATTAAATTAAACAATAGTAAAACGTTATAGACACAAATTATTTTCCTAGCCATTTAATTGAATGGCACAATATTGTTTATACCATTTGTTGAGAAAAAGCCATTTAAAAAAGAGGTTAGGCTATTAATTGAATTTAGCTATTTATAGAAGGCCTCAATTTTGTTAACACTAATGATATACAAATACAGAAATGAATCACATACTCATTTTGAATAGCAACATATTAGTGGTATCTATGCCACTGAATAATAAGCATAACAGTGAGACTTATATGGTCATGAGATTGCTTGTTACTAATTCTTAATATAAGTTAACTTTACTCAACACAATATGCAATGTTTAGTTGTAGTTGTATTTCAATCAAACAATTAGGTATTAGGTATCTATTTGGTACATATAATGATGATTTGAATGGTGTTGTGAATTTTGTTACTATTCTATCATATTAAAAACTCAATATCTAGTATAATATCATTCGTAAAATACTTATTATGATTCATTTGAAAAAATACTGGAAACAGTTCCTTTATGTGTAAATATGTAAAGTTAAATAACAAAAGTGAACTATAAATAATTTGTCTTTTTTTTTGTTATTGTAAATTATAATATTTAATCAAAGTGAAGATTATTTATTCTTAGGGATATTTTAATACATGAAATAATACATCCTTCCAGATAACATTGATGAAGAGAATATAAATACGAAAAAGACAATATAAATAGTAAATTCAATCTTTATTTACACCTTCGCACGCAGTAAACAACAGTTCGTATAATTTCTGTACCATTTGAACTCGAAATCATGAATTTATGATAAAATCTGCTTACTGTAGTGCAATAATAGGACCTAAATCAATTTATACACATGTAACAATACGTTTTTCAACAACTTACTTTTGTCTTGGTCTAAAATCTAGACTTTTTAATCAATTATAATTAATTCAAGACATGTCAAAATACTCACTGTTTATTATTTTTAGGTCTGTTAATTTGAGCAACCAATCCACCATCTATCACAAATACAAAATTTCTTAATTTTAATCTATTTCAATTTTCAATTCACCATTGGTATAAATCTCTGCTGATCACGTCATGAATGAAAAGTCTTTCCTTTTTTTAATTAGCTTTTACCGCAACGGATACAACATTTTTGGTTCAATTCAGATAAAAAACCTTTTGTAATAATTAGGTACATTATTTACGAACATTTTTATTTATGAAAAATTAAATAGGAAGAACCAAGTTTATTTTAATTGTGAAATAATTTATTTTATGAATTAAAGATAAATAAGTTGATTAACTAAGAAGTTAATTCAAATAACCTGTGTAAATAACGGATACAATTTATTTACCATACCTACATGAATTTTGAAACTTAAATGGCCATGTTGTATAATATTTAAAAATCTAGTGCAATATATTTTTGACGTTTGCTTGCATTCATAATATAAATGTTCCGAAACCAACAATTATTTTACGATAAAAATCAGTAGTTCTTTAAATTCTGATGTTCATACATACAAACAGATTCTTCAGCTTTAAAATAAAAGAACTGTGGTATATTTTTTTTTTATATTTTCACCTATATGTATTCCGGATTGACACATTCGTGCGAATCGCGATGCAAATAGTGAGGCGAATAACGAACACGCATAATACTAAGGCCGCGTTTCCATCTGCAAGAAAACTTCCGCAAGAAATGTCCGACAGTCTGTCTGACAGCAACTTGCAAGTCTACTTGCAGGTGGAAACGCGGAATGACTTGCAAGCTGCTGTCAGACAGACTTTCGGACCAAGAAGCTTATATCTTATACACTGGAGATTTCGGTATGAACACAGACATAGATAGACTACGCAAGTACCGCGATCTGTATGAAAACCAAGCGTGTCATATTTTTTGTACTGACCTTGACGCGTTATGACGTCACGAGCGCTTTTTAGTGATGGTAATTTCATTTTACGCTAAATCGATTAGGACGCCACTCGCGCGGCGATTCTAGTATCGTCCTATCCCATCGAAGTAAATCGAAAGAAATCAGATCAAACTAGATCTATGTCTAAGAGGTAATTAAATAAATGAATCGTAATCGATTACTAAATCGATTCAAGACAGAAAAATGATAATAGGCATGACGAAAGATTTTGAAATCCTCTTCCATAATGTGTGTATACGTTTACTATACAAGAAAAACCCTATATTTCGGTAATATACTTAAATTTAACGAAGATAAAAGCCATTTTTCAAAAAATATTTATTAACTGTGCCAAAACAGCTCACAGGTGTCATGGCGTAGGCGTGACGTCAAACTTTGGTAAATACGTAATTATTTGTACGCATTGCGAAGAAAATTAAAAAAGTCTTTATTTAATATGTGTTATAGAAACGAATTTCAAAGTTTATGAGTGGTGTGCAGTATTGCAGTATGAATCCACATAAAAATAATGCTCAAAAATGTGTTAGTAATTATTTCAAGCAAGAAATAATAAGAAATGATTGTATAAAGTTGGTGCGGAGAACCCCGAACCACGTATTCGTGAATTCGCAATTGTATTTCTGTTCTGAGTCGATAAAGCATACGTGAAACAATAGAAAATAAATAAAAATGCGTATTCTCAACATATTCATAACAACAAAACACATCTGACGCGAGTTGTTTACTTAAGCGTGACGTCACGCGTGTTTTAGTCAAAATGGCTAACTGCAGAATTTCAATGTTTTATTTTATTGATAATCTCATTAATCTTAATGGTTTTAAGATTTCTAAGTCACTATATTGAATTTATTTATTGTACATTTTCCCTTAAAAACACTAATACGATCATTTAAGGATACTGTCGTCATGCCTATTACCATAGACAGAGGAATGATAAAATAAATTTATAAACCTTTTAATATTCTAACAAGTAAACTAATGTGTTTTAGCTTTTTCTTACATATGCCCATTGAGTTACCGTGTACTACGTACTAGAGAGGCCATCGAAAGAAAGTAATGAAACTGTCAATCAATCAATCTTTATGTCCCGTTGCATCAATCCATTTTTCTTTTATGTTCGGGTTACTTGGAAAACTGAAAAAACAAACATAGTCTAAGCAATAAGGAGTTTTGACAAAAAAAAAATCTATGCCTTTTTTTCTGAAAAATTGCTCCTTCAAATTATCATTTTTCTGTTCGATTATAAAATCGATTAGAATCGAGAACTGTTGCATCAAATGAACATCACTAACCACAAAATTGGACAGAAAAATGAGAACAGAAAAATGAGAAGACGCTATTCATTGCTTGTTATCATACGACTCGATCTTTACCGTGCCAAGTAAAAGCCGCAATGTATTCCGAATCATTTCGTATGATTTGGTATCCGTGTTTGTCACGATCGTTTTCCACAGATATTCTTTATTTGATTTTAAAATAAATAGTGCATATTCTGATTAGAAAATTACTTACCGGTGGAAGGAAACATCTCTGCTAACTCGGCCACTCACAGCTGTGGAGTTTCTACAGTTTATAACGGCGTAATTCGGCATTTTACTTTATTCAGCTTCACGTCTTTCCTTGGCGAACTGCAAGCGCGGACTGAGTGTAGGCCAGCGTCAAGTAAGTTTCATAATCTTAGTTTGGACACGGGAAGTACATACACTCGCTTAGTCTATCTTGATACATGTCCGTGGGTATGAACATTTGACGTGTAACAAGAAAATTGTTGTGTTCTATCACTTTCACACCTAACTTGTATTGCCACTGTTAATACGAAGTTTTCCCAAGGCTACTATGTATGCTGTAATATTCTGTGCAAAAGGTTAGTTTTTGTACATGAGTTTGTTGATAAATTGCCAACAACGTCATTCAGAAGCATTGTTGGATGAGACAATTATTATTTATGCTAAATAAAATAAGTATCTGAACCAATTATTAAAAAGCGATATTCCCTGATTATGGGTAGTTACCATAATAAAATTGTAGCAACTCTCACTTTGACAATATGACATATAAGTGTCAAAAAAATTGCGTCGCTTCGAATATTTAAGTTAATATTGTTGCGTATTTAATAAATATTTTCCGAATTTTAATAATGTATTGCATTGTGAAAAATTGCAGAAGTTTTTGGACACCAAATTCTGGCCTATAATTTCACAGGCAAGAGTATATTTACGTTATTTACAATATTCCTCAATACTCATGCATTTACCTGTTTAGAATCATTTTAATGGCAAAAATCGTCAAATTTATCATCATTTTACTAAGCAATCATGTTAAATAAGTTCTTTTCCTAATACTTTCATCATTTTTCAACAAGTTTTCAACAAACAAATTTAACAAGTAAGGTAACCATGATGATGGGTTTTTACGGATAGCGACGATAATATATTGCTAAACTATATTATGATGAACATTTAGAACACCATTTTAAAAAATTTTATACTAGTAATGAAACAACACACGACATCGGTATTGCACTCACATATTGTGGTTTGTTCTTTTTTACATTGAAATTTATACTTTTTAACCTAATATTTTTTTGTTTTACGTATTTCAGCTTTCCAAAAATGAAATAAAAAGAAATAAATGGCTGTCCATAGTGCCTATCAAGGGTAAAATTTATCAACATGCCAGAATATGCAGTTTGCATTTTAAGCCTGAGGATTACGGTCCAGAAAAAAAATACCTTTTGAAAAGTGCTATACCTTTTTATTTACCACATTCTTGTTACTGCGTCTCAACTGATATAAAGTAATTTTAATTATATTATAAATTATAATTAACCACCATGAAACCATTAGTAACCGTAAGTACAGCTCCTGAAAGACATACGAATTTCTGAGAACTGTAATATCGTTACCACACATCAACACTAGCGATGCAACTCTCCCTTTGGAATATTGAAAAGTTTTAGACTGAAGCTTGAGTAACCAAAACGATGTTTTAATGTATGTAGCACTCATTTTAATTAAAAAATCGTAGTATGAGATCAAAAGTTATCAAGCGTTATTTAAAACTATCATTCTCTACCAATTAAAATGGTATGTACGGTCTATAAAGATGATAATTATTCATGTAAGTTGACCAGTAATATCTATACTAATATTATAAAGAGGAAAAGTTTGTAAGTATGTATGTAAGTATGTATGTATGTATGTATGGTTTTCACGCAAAAACTACTGGACCGATTTCAAAAATTCTTTCACCATTAGAAAGCTGCATCTTTACTGAGCAACATAGGCTATATTGCATTTTCAAAAAAAATAGAGATCCTTGCCAAAAATGCAATAATGTAACCCAAGGTGTAAAAAAATCCTCAATAAAACTTCTGTCATCGCGTGCGCTGCGGAATCTATTGAAGATAGAACAAAAAAATGTTCTACAGTATTATAGAATGGATCAATATCTACAAGAAAGTCCGCGAAACCATATGTCCATCTTCAGTAGTTATGTTACTACAACAACTTTTTTACGTTTTCAAAGTAAATAGAAGTGCCGACAGTAATCAAACCATGTTATCCATACACATATATTAATCCTTATCCCATTAAATGATGTTTTATTATAGACTGTTTCAATACCAGCAAAATACTTTTTAAATGAAAAGAATTGGATATTCCATTCAAAAGATATAACGAATTTAAAAGTGTAAATCTACAGAAAATAGTAGGTATACTGTTCGAGCAGGCCGTAGTGCGGGGGTCACGGAGGAATTCTACCAATATGCGTCTTGACGGAACACAGTGGGGTTTTGGTCGGTAGGAATCCGATATAACCCACGGCCCCTCCCCTGGAGGCCGTGGGTATCTATGAAAGATTTCCCCACTAAAACAAAAAAAAAAAAGGCCGTAGTGCGGGACGGGGTAAAGGTGATTTTCATGTCCGACCTATAGTAGACTTTTCACTGTAAAGATATCGCTATCTATGCGGGTGAAACCGCAGGGCATTGCTAGTTATAATATAAATACTGTTAAAAATATATGTCGTTATTATTTATAGACCATGATTTTTAGTTTTTTTTATTTCGAAAAATCCTGAATATACAAACCAGTGTGGTCACCCACAGAAAGAGACAAAAAACAACACTGACGTCATTCAAGGTTATATTTTCTTGTGACAAGTTAATGGTCATAGTGCAATCTCCAGTGTATAAGATATAAGCTTCTTGTTTCGGACATTTCTCGTGGAAGTTTTCTTGCAGATGGAAACGCGGCCTAAGTAAACCTTGCACAATGCTTTAAACGAAGGCAAATGTCGAATTGCAAACACCAATGATTGTCACGCATTAAATAAAGATCTATGTAACTACGGTATAATATGCGTTTTCGTTATTCGCTTATTCGTAGTTCGTACGAATGTTTATGTGACACGAGTCAAGAATACCAACATAATGTGAACATAAAATATAGTAAGCGAGGTTGGTAATTCTATTGAGGAAAAATTATTGTGGTTCTGAGTTCTGACAACAAGTTGTGATTCATGATCTCCCCGTGTACTAACGGGAAAATTGGTAGGTATATTAATTTAAAAATAGCCTAATACTTGCACATTAAATTTAAACCTCGATAAAGGCAAGACTTTGGCATACCACAGATTACAGGTAAAAAATTCATAATATTATCTATTTAGCATCAGCATCAGCTGATAATAATAAAATATAATATAGGTATCAAACAAGCTGTACATCACCTGTACATATTGAGAGTTATTTTGGCGATAAAATAGTGGGTAAAAACAATAATATTACCTATTTAAATTATGTACATGTGTAGAAAAAATATATTTTGAAATATGTCTAGCTGTGATTAGCGAATTTTTAATGTAGTAGAAATTTGCGTCAATTAAAATTATTTATTGAGTGTTTTTGTTTATCTGTTTTTAATGTCATAATCTTAGAGGTCATTATTCATTAATTTATTTTAGTTTTATGAATAGCCAAACAAACTAAAAAATAACGCTATTGGTTTTTAGATTGCGCAATACTTTGTGACGAATTAAGAAATGGAAAAAATATTACGTTTTCGAACGCCAATTTCTGTAATAAGAAGATGCATGTGTACACCAGCCCAAGAAGGTAAAACCAGCCAGGCCAATGTGGAATCACTGTCATCGAGATATAGACCAAGTGAATTCCAAAAGTTTTTACTTGTGTGGACCAAAAAGTACAAAAGCAAGGATGAAATTCCGAAATTCGTAACGTAAGGAAATTCATACAGTTTATTGGTGATTTTAGTATAAAAACGTTAAAATATTTTTAATTTATATTTATATTTAATTTTAGCTCGGAATTGATAGACAGATCGCGCAGTGAGGCGAGAATAAAAATATCTAATATTCTTATGGCTCTGACTGCACTTGCCAGTGTTTTTGCTATCTGGTCAGGCAAAAATGCGGCCAAAAGAGGAGAATCAGTTCATCAAATGAACTTAGATTGGCACAAACAATACCAGGAAGAGTTCAAAAAGAAGGAACAGGAATCTTCAAAGTAATATTTCTCTTCACAATTTGCTTGTAGGTGATATTATATACTTGTCAACAAAACTATGTTAGTGCTTATTATATTTTTAAATTATACCTAAAATATAAAATTATTTTCTGTTACATAATTGACTTGTTATTGAAACTTTTTGATCATTCATTACATGTTTTTAAGAATATAATAAATATTATATCTCTAAAGAATCACTTTGAGGTTACACCATTTATAATTTGTTTACTTGTTTTGATCAATTAGACCTTTTTGTAAGATTTTAGATTGTTAAGAACAAATTCTACAAATACAACATCACCAAAATGCATACCCTGTTCTATAATAATAAGTGGTGTAACTTGCTTTCATATTGGTTATTAAAATATTGTGGTGTAAAATTAAACATTAAAAATGAGTATTAAAATAAACACTTTCCACATGTATAATAACAACAAAACATATATTATAATAAATGTGTATAGAATCTATGGGCGTATTCAGAAAGAAAGCTTGAAACTTATAAGCGCTTATCGGCGCTTGTCATGTTCATATATTTTCCTGCGCGGGTTACCAGCACTGACAGGAAAATATATGAACATGACAAGCGCCGATAAGCGCTTATAAGTTTCAAGCTTTCTTTCTGAATACGCCCTGTATTCATAAAATGAGGTTAATATTATTTACTATCTGTGATTAAATCAAATATAATTTTTTTTACGGAGTATTCTTACAGGTGTTTTAGTAAACAGTTGAAAAAAAATTGTCAATAATATTTTATTGACTAGTTTTTTTCGATGCAGTGAATGATAAAATATTGATGAAAGGCGTATTTTTATAGTTATTTATTATTTATGCTTTTTAATGTTAACAAGGAGACTACATGCTAATTTTTTTATCTCGATTCCTAAGGGATAGTATTAGTAAAATAAAACTAAATGTCAATGGAAATGTTTTAATATATATTTTTGTTCTATCTATAAAGCTATAATTATTATTTACATAACCAAATCCTCATTTTAAATGCATATTTCAGTCTTTATTACATTCCAGGTTTGTAATAGGTTCTACATTTTTCTGTGAATAACTTAGATGTCTTTTCCTTTATTACTTCTTCTACACTTAGCTCAGTTTGCAGCAGGCGTAACTAAAAATGTATAAACAATATCATAAAATTGATAAAGTATTATCTTCTTAAATATATTTCAGGGATTATACTACATTATTAGATTACTACTGCTAAATGGTAGCAAAATTATATAATAATAATGAATAGTGGAATAGGACCTTAGATTTAAATTGATAAGTTGGGGGTGCAAGATCTGGTGAGTTAGCAAGAAAGAAATTGATTTTTCTATTTATCTGTGCATATTGATAACATCACCACTACTCAAAATGGTGAAAGAAAAAATTGTGAGGTAACTGATGCCAGTTTCGAGATGCCTCAAGGAATCAAAAGATTGAAGATTATGGACTTATGTAATAATAGCTTTATGACTATTTATAATTTCAGAATATTTTATGATTTTTGTATTTGGTGATTTCAAATGATATGTTTTACTTGAAATGGAACCCATGTACCTTTTGGTTGTTGGAATTGTATGAATAAAAAGACATCAGGAAGTGAAAATGCCCATAAATGACATAACAATTAACAACCAAAGTGGCTATGGGCGTATTCAGAAAGAAAGCTTGAAACTTATAAGCGCTTATCGGCGCTTGTCATGTTCATATATTTTCCTGTCAGTGCTGGTAACCCGCGCAGGAAAATATATGAACATGACAAGCGCCGATAAGCGCTTATAAGTTTCAAGCTTTCTTTCTGAATACGCCCTATGATGCTATCATCATATTAGAGCTCTTGTAGGGGAAAAGTATAGATGGTGTTTTAGATGATATAAGTCAAATTACGAGTGGTTTAACATTTTCCTCTAACCTAGTATAGCATATTTATGCATTTTTTATTTTGACAAAATGGATACCTTCTTCTTTCATAAGATGGACTGAGTGGCAATACTGGGCCAGGGCCTCCATTTAACTCCAATCTGATAATATTTCACCGACTTGCTTATTATTATTGTTAGAAAATGTATATCATATTCAATTCACATGGTCAAAAAGCTTCAAAGAAAGTTAATTCTTTGAAATAATCAAAATAACTTGTCTCAATCTGAATCAATTAATACTACATCTACTTGTTTGCTTTGGTTACAACACCTGTAAATTATGATGCATTATTTTACCTTTCTTTGTTCAGACTTTAAATTCTTCAGTAAATCAATGTCGTCTGGAGCTTGTTCCTTTGCTGCCTTTAAATTTTTAACTGTATCAGCAGTCACGACAATACAGTTTTTAATGACACTTTCTCGTTCACTATGTCCCTTCTGAATTTGTTCATATAAGTCTTGGCAAGCTGAGGAGGCATCTACTTTGTTTTTAAATGACTCTGTCGGTATCGATGTATTTAGGGAGTAAACTATTTTATCATCTAAAACACGCATTTTTTTCAGAATGTCCTGCAAATAAATGTATATTTCATCTTATTTTATTTACAGTTACTAAGAACTAGCATGCAAGTGCCAAGTACAAATATCTAATATTGCTTAATATTTTCTGGAAAAAGTACATACACTGAATAACAAGTAATAAATATATCTAACCTGAAATTCTAAGAAGTCTGGACAAATCATTTCATTTAAGTAAATATTTGGTTTATGACTTTATAATATTTTTTTCTTAAAAATTATTATTCTGAGGTTATGTATCCGAAAATAAGCCAACGGATATCGATAGAGGGCAGTGTACAGCTAATGTCAATGGTCAACATGTCATGAGATGTCATGTTTAATTCACAGATGATGTAGAAAGCGCGCCGCGCCACGTAAGAAGTCTCGTGAACGTGGCGCTGTCGGCGCATAAATTATATTGCCAATATTTTATTCAAATATTGCCCAAATCAGGGAAAATACATGTATTTATTTATTTTATGCAAAAGTATCAAATAGCTATAGATCAATTTATCATAACTCTACGATAATATAAGCTTTCTATCAGATACTTAACATCTAATAATAGTCCAGTTGATAACGGTGATACGTGAAATGTGAGTTGTCAATGTGTGCATTTAAATACAATCCTTCGCTTTCGAGAGTGTATTATTTTTTTATAAAGTTCAAGTCACAGTTGAAGTCTGGCAACTAAAGTTATTTTTTATACAAAATGGCCGACCTGTCAAATTTAGTTCCTATTCCTATATTGTGTATCTGTGTATTCCTATCTTCTTCGTGGGACTGTGTGGGGACTGTTGGGTGATGCCACCACGATGCCACGCTACCAAAATAAATAATAATTATATCAAGTAAGTGAAAAGTTTCTTGATTATTTCGTTATATTTAAAAAAATATATTTTATTTTTATACTTACCATTTAAATGATTATTATAGAAATAAATAATATCTATTAATACCAATTATTATTTTAATAGACACTACCATACCAAACTCATACTCATTAGGGTATTACATAGAGTAAAGTAATACTATGACTAGATCTGTGGTATTATATTGTAAAATATGTAGGTAGATTTTAAAAACGAACAAAAAAATTACCTTTTGGAAATATTTTATTAATATTCTAGTATTCTAGTACAATGTAAACATTTATGTAAACAAAATATAAATATCAAACATTACATTTAGAATAACATAATATTATTTTAACGAATAACGATTTAACTCCGCGGGATAAATTTGATAAAAAGTTCTTGCCCTGGTACAAGGAACAAACCGCGTTTTTCAAATTTTATTTCGCTTGGCTTTTTTGCTCCTGGTAAAGCTTCAAATTTATAACTTAATATTAAGTTTGCCATTGCGTGTCTCATCGATATTTGACCAAATCGTTTACCTGAAAAAAAAAGATATTCGCTTATTATTTTAAGTAACTACACGTATATGAGTTAAAACGCTATACCTACCTGAAAATTATATTTTGAATTAAATCCGAATTGGTAAAATTGGCAGAGTCTAGTCATGGCCTAGTTCAAGCTCAGATCTCAGTTATTTTAATCCCATAATGTATTAGTTTTATATGAAAAAATTAAATATTAAAAAAAATTGAAATACTTACCAATGCAACTGCGGGGTCCCTCTCCAAAAGGCATAAATGTGAATGGTTTAATATTCCCCACAATTTCGGGTAAAAATCTTTCGGGAATAAACTTCTCTGGTTCATGGAAGAATTTTTCGTCATATTGCATACCAATGCTATTTACGTACACGGGTGTGCCCGCTGATATTGTTAACTTTTCATCTATTTTATAATCCTTGTCAGCGATTCTGTCCAGCCAGCCCATAGGAGAATATTTGCGAAGACTTTCTGTACGATAAGATAAACATTATAAATAATTACGGATTTTGACATAATGGCACTTAAATTATAAGGTCTCCCTTGGGTCCACATATCACGAGGATTTAACAAAGTCTACAATTTGCAAATTGTATTATTAAGAAAAAATACATAGATATGGAAAGTAAAACATTTTTGTATACATGCCTTTCATAACAGCATTAAGATATTGGCAATCAGCGAGCTTTGATATTTCCAAATGACCATTTTCACTTTGATTTTTGACTGCTATTAATTCTTCGTACAACCTATCCTAAAAATAATAATCAGGTTTGATATCAAGAATATAATAAATACCTAGGATTCTACCGAAGTTCATATATCTAATATGAAATAATAAGATGAAATATAGAATACTAGAGGTCCGCCCCGGCTTCGCCAGTGGTACATAATATTTCGCAATAAAAGGTAGCCTATGTCCTTTCTCGGGTATCAAAATATCTCCATACCAAATTTCATGCAAATTGGTTCAGTAGTTTAGGCGTGATTGAGTAACAGACAGACAGACAGAGTTACTTTCGCATTTATAATATTATTATATTATATTATAATATAGTATGGACACAGTATGGATTTGGTTTTATTTAGACTTTAATCAAAATTACCTGTTTTTCAGGGTGGAACGATAATTCGTAAGAACACACGCTCATTATTGATGACGTTGATTCGAAACCTCCAAATAGAAATATTGCTGCTTGAGCAATTACTACGTCCTCCGTTATACCTGCAAGATTTTTGAGATGAATTCATATTTAAATAGATACAAATTTTGTTCTATTTTGTTCATCTAAATTTCTGTATAAACTATCTTCTAAAGAGAGTTAACATAAATTTTATAATTATAGCTTAATTATTATAATACCGTTGTTACTTTTTGCTCCTTCATCCATCAGCTTAAGTAAAGCGTCGAGCAAATCTTTAGAATCCCCAGGCGTTCGTTTGTCATTTCTGTGTTCCGAGGCTATTTTGAAGACTTTCTTAAAATAGTCAGTAGACCATTTTGGAAAGAAGGAGAACCTGTTGGTAATGTTGTTTCTTTAATTTCTATGGTTAGTTTTATTGTAATTGCTCTTTGTTTATATAGGCTATTAAATACTCTAGAATAGTACGATTCTAGCCTACCCTTCTCAGTAGATTATAAAAATTCTTAGGTATGAAATTTTCTCATGTAGATCTTTTGCAACCTTTTTGAAATCATTGTTCATATCAATTACATATATTTATAATGATGTCTTATAGTTACCGAAATATATCCACAAGTTCCGGGAAAAAGAAAATGCTGCTCCAGCAGAGGCCCCTATAAAGATCGAAGGTGGTAAACGCCTGCGTGACAGTGCGCATCGGGTCCACACCAGTGAGGGTAGCGTTTGTTTCCACACCGAATGCTGCTGTTCCGATAATGTCTGTTGTGTAGTCCGTGTATATCGCCTGGAAAACAAACAAGGTTGATGTAGAAATAAAGTACGAGTTACATGTTTTATGTTCGAATCAGGTTTGTCCCAAGTAGTTCAATGTTTATACTTCTAATCATTTGTAGTGTAAATGTTTGTCTTTATGTATCAATGTTATTATTTCGTAGAAAATGTTATGATTTACTGAGCTCAATACAGGAATTATACAAGAGTCAACGGCGAAAGGATTTTAAATATTCACATGTGAACCTACTATAACCTACCCTTATATTTAACTTAGTGTTGTCGTCTGCATTCCTTATTCTTTGTAACAATTGACTCGATTTTAAATCAACCAGATTTTGCAAAGCTCTTAGTTTGGAAGCTGTAAATACACTTGTAAGCCGTTTTCGTACTATTGACCATAAGGGATCCTGAAAAATAATTTTATAAGTTCTATTAAATCTTCCTGGTTTTTTTAACCACTACAAAAAATCTACTACTCTTTTATTTATTTTAGGATATATTCCAGAATTATTTTATTTCTATGTAATCAATTTAGGTAGGTACGAGAGGTGGTAATACTTACATTAACTGTGAACAAATTTAGCGAACCAATGGGATCCGAAGAACCTGAACTAAGAAATCTATCACGGAAAAAAGCGGAATCCTTAACAAGTATGTTTCTTGCTAACTCTGGTGAATTGATGATGAGAGCTGGTCGCCAGAACATCCATGCTCCCACATACGGGCTCTTGAATTGCTTGTAAATGTTGATCATCCAGGTTGCCTTTGAAAATAATTAACTAGTTTTAACAATATAGCAATAATGACAGCGTGGGCGGTGGGTGTGGTAACTGGTGTCAACTAAGATGATCTGAATGTCGTGTAGGTAGGTACTGAAGTATTTTTAAGGCAGTTATAATAGAAGAAAAATTAATATAACATTACTTAATTACAGTTTACATTCTCAATATTTACGGGGTTCTGTCGCTGCAGGAAGGTGAGGCTTCCCATGACGGGGTGCGGTGGCAGGTGCGGCACCCCGCGCTTCGCCCAGTATTGCCTCACACAAGTCCACCGGTAATACAACCATGTTATAACACACAACACTGTTATTCCCAGTTTAGTGGAGCGCCGTAAGGTTTATACCTCGGAATCCAGGGCCAGTCAATGAATCTTAATATAAACCTTGAAAATATGTTTTTAATAGTATATAGAAAAATGTTAAAAAAAATTTTTTTCGCGCTCTCAATTTTTTAAAAATTATTATAAACAACTAGCGGTCCGCCCCGGCTTCGCCCGTGGTACATAATATTTTCGTTTTCTCTACATAAGCACCATCCTCGTACTTCAAGGAATATAATAAAAAAAGAATTATCGAAATCGGTTCAGCCGTTCTCGAGTTATGCGCTTACCAACACTTTTTGCGATTCATTTTTATATATAAGACTAGCGGTCCGCCCCGGCTTCGCCCGTGGTACATATTTACGTTTTCTCTACATAAAAACCATCCTCGTACTTCAAGGAATATAATAAAAAAAGAATTATCGAAATCGGTTCAGCCGTTCTCGAGTTATGCGCTTACCAACACATTTTGCGATTCATTTTTATATATAAGAAGAAGATCAGATTATTAATTTTTTGGAGTTTTCATTGATTTATATTAGTCAAAAGTCATATTTTAAAAAGAACAACTATTACAAACTTGAAAACTTGATCTTGGATCTTTAGGGACTGCAGATATTATACCAATGAAGGTCGGGTTGGAGAATAGAGGGGATAACAGCAGCTGTTCGGTATTGTTCATGGCGGGCCCTCACAGGATAAGCTGTTGTTTTCGTTCCGAAAAATATTTATTTCAGATTTTTGTTTATTAAAAATTAATGTTTATATTATTGTGCAGTGAGTGTGATAAAAGTTAATTACTGAACATTACTGAGTTTTAAAAACTTTGAAAATAGTGGCATAAATAATTTGTAAGTATTTGTTTTTCATTTATATTACATGCTTTTGAAAACAGTTATAAATATTTTGTAATAAATCGATGTTAAAAGTTAGAATAAAATAGTAGAATTTAATAATATAAATCATTAATTATGTAAAAGTTAGTTATTAATATTACTAATATTTGTTGTTGCAGCCACGTGTCGCAATGGGTGAACCATCCAGTATTGATGTACAAGCAATGATGAAGCTCATTTGTGATAAAATCGGATCTAGTTCTGAATTAAGCTCTGAACTAGGAGATATTATAAAAGTCACTAGAGGCATATCATCATTAAAAGCTGCATCTGCGAAAAGAGGGGATGGACTTTCTCAGTATATATAAATACTCGCGACTTTGTCTACGTGCATTCGGTATGCAGACAAAAATATATTAATAAAGGATGCATTAATTCTTAATTAAAAAAAGAACACCACATCTGCATGCTCTCCACCTAAAAAAAAGCTTCGAACAGCTACTTCAATTGATTTTGATTGGAAAACTAGGTGCTTCTTTTGTGAAAAAGAAGCACCAAGCTCATGCAAAACAGGATGTGGAGCATCTTGTGGGTGCAGGAAAAGTGTATTAAACTGCACTGCAGCTTGCTTAGAATGCAATGGTGACAGCTGCACTAATCCTTCACCTACAATCTATATCAACGAGATCGACGACGACGACAATAATGTACAATGATGTAACAATGTGTATAGTTAATGATAAATTTTTTTTGTAACTTATTTTTTACGATAATCTAATAAATTAACATTGAAGTTACTCTGCACATATAATTTATTACAAATAAAATTAAATTTTTCACTATAAACACTTTTTCCCCCTTCCGCCTCTCATTTTTCAGTAAATTGTTGTTAAAAATTGTTGTAAATCGAGATCGGTCAATTTTTTTTTTTAACTTTTTTATTTGAGGTTTTAATAATGCAGTCTCATACTTGATATACAGATTCATTGACTGGCCCTGGGTTCCGAGGTTTGACCATTTTTATGCCTTACGGCACTCTACTAGTTGATTCCAAAGCATTCTGCAATCAATGAATTTCAAGATATACATAGACACTATTTATAACTTTAAAAAAGAAAATATACAAGATGGTAGTTTATTGGAAACAAGTAAGAACGAAAGCTTTTAGTAGCTGATACTTATATTATTGTTAAATAACTACAAATTTACACTTTCGTTTTTTTAATTTTGTGCGGTGCGGTAGAAGGAAAAATATACGTCGGAAGAGTACTGTAACATAATACAACTGAAGGTAGAAGTAGGTATACATTATTTTTATGGATACTAGCTAGTCTTAATGAATCAAAAAAAAAATAGGTTTGGTAAGCTGCGCTTGCAAAAATAAAAAAAAGTGTGTGCGTGTAACCTTTACGCGCGATTGAAGTAAAACTTCTGTGGCGTTGACGACATATATCACTGAAATGATTAAATATTAACTTAAATAAATAAATATTATATTATAATTTAATTATATTTATTATTCATGTGCTTTACAAAGATTATTTAAATGTTATATTAATATTATTCATTCGAAACAGGTAATTGAATGTCATCATAATTTCTTACGTACGAAATTATAGGTTTGTGGTAACTATAATGTGAAACATAAATTTTACTCTCTAAATTTGCTACTTTTCTTGAAAATACAGCATCTATCGTTGTACCGAAACGCGTTGTTGAATGAAGTCGAGAAGTATTCATAGATAAATCAAATTTTTCTTCTAAAAAATCAATTAACGGCTGAGATTCCTGAGAGCGAAAAACAACATTAAAATCTCCAGTTAGAATCATCGGTAATTCATGATAATTACTATTTAAAAGTCGAGAACCTTCAATTGTGAAGTGAAGTAATTGCTGATGAATAAATTTTATGATATTTGTCAGGCTAGTATTTGTAGAAATATAAATAACAACGATAATCACAGGTTGGTCATTCGTATTAACACATCGAACCAAGGCGATGTCACCAATTTGTGAAACCTCATCGGAAATTTGTGATAATATAGTTGGTGAAATATTTTGAATTGGTGTTACATTGTTCAGTGTATCTGTAGATGAATGATATACAGCTACTCCACCAGCAGTTGAGTTGGGTCGTTTGTATTGGGTAACGCAATAAAAATTTTCAATAAGAATTTGTTCGTCATTTTTCATCCAAGTTTCGGAAAATAACAGCAATGTGGACCTTTTTAATACTTTATCATTCAGATCAGAAACATGAGCACGTAAACTTTGGCAGTTGAAGGAAAATAGTGTAATGTTACTCTCATTTACAAGGTTATATAATTCTTCCTGTTGTGTTATTAGGCGAGAATTTGAAAGTCTTTCAAATTCACACTGTAAATCAACTATTCCCCCTGGACGCTTTCTTCCATGATAAAATTTGTTGTCATCGGTGTTTGAGACAATGAACAATCCATTTATATCAGTTACTCGTGATAATGCTACATATAACAGCTACTGACTGTGACTTTTATTGTATTCATAAACGATTTGATCAAAAGTACCACCTTGAGACTTATGTATTGTAAGCGCACAAGCAGATACTAATGGAAAGTGATTTCTCTTTGCAAATATTGTCTTATTTCTATTCATTGGTACAGATGACGATCTTCGTAAAATTGGGACTGCTGTTCTACTAATGTTTAGAGTTTGAATATGATGGGCAGCTTTTTTCCTAATTTTCTCTCCTATCTTACCAGGAAACTCAAGCCATAAGCGTATGATGTTATCACTGTCATCACGTTCAATATACACTAACTTTCCAACACAACCGTTGGCTAAGCCATCAGATACATCAATATTGGTTGTAATAATGTAAAATTTGTTAAGAACTAATATGATTTCATAAGGCGATCCTCCTGTATCAATAACT
Source organism: Colias eurytheme (assembly GCF_061535395.1). Taxonomy (NCBI): domain Eukaryota; kingdom Metazoa; phylum Arthropoda; class Insecta; order Lepidoptera; family Pieridae; genus Colias; species Colias eurytheme. The sequence goes on along the minus strand of NC_142989.1, from coordinate 7,367,273 downwards.
GACATTTTATGAAATTGTTGGCGTACATATGCTTCTTGTTCAACTGAATGACAACCTATATACATATCTGTTGCTATGGATACTACTTTGTCTTCAGCAATATTTAAAATAGATTGATTATAATCCGCAACATGTTTATTTTTATTTTTAATTTACTTATTTTAAAAGGAATAAATAAACAAGTATATTTAGAGATTTTCAAAAAATTTTGCAATTTAAAATAATGTTTTTGAAACTGTTGAATTTTTCATTCACTTTGCTATTCACAATTGATCCGTTTGAAAATTTGGAAATAAATAATCCTAATTGATTATGATATTTGCCACTAGCTGGCGTATAAGTCAAGAAGCGTGTAGTATATGACATATACTTACAACCAATCAGAATTATTATTTTTAAATGGCGGAAACTACACAGCGTTACTTCCGTCAGAAAAAAATCTGAGTTACTCCCTAGTCGCGCCTAAAGAAGTTTTACTTCAATAAATGCCGTAGTTGTTTTTTTTTTCGTAACATAATATTGTTAATTGTTAAACCGTGATGCCATTTAAATTGCCTACCATAGGTATTTGCATCAATTTTTAATCGCCTATGGACGGACTCAGGCTGTTAACAAAAATAAAAGTAAAGGACATAATATTTTATCAACGTTTGTGAAAAAAAATAAGTAAAGCACTTACAAGAGCATTGCAGTGTGTACCTAACTTTATTTTTATTATTAGACCAGTAGTTATGTACATATAAATAAATTTTACGAATTTTATACTTACGTATGTGTACTTAATCATTTTCAGAAGCATACCTACTACGAAATTATAAAGTTTTATTTGCTTTGATAAGCACAGACTGCACTTATAACAATTAATAGATAGATAATTAACATAAGTGCACCTATGCGTTGTTAAAATAATAATATTAGGTATATTATATTAATGTTTGCTAGTGCTTAAGGTTATCTGTTTAGAAAATTTATCACTGTTTATTTTAATAAATCTTCTAGTATCTACATAATGATATTTATAATTTATATGCATACTCATCCCTATTAAACACTAGCTTTTCGCCCCCAGTTGCACCCGTGTATTTAAAGGAAAATCTGCATAATACCCGTTCCCGTGGGATTTTCGGGATAAAAACTTATGCGTCATTCCAAGTCACCCTATGTGTGTGAAAAAATTTCATGAAAATCGGTTCAACAGGAGTACAAACAGGAGTAACAAACAAACATCCTACATAATATACAAACTTTCGGATTTATAATTTTATGGATAATAGGAATGATTACTTTTACTTTTATTAAATAAAATGCGTTTAATCTGTTTGTCTTTCTTTCAAGTGGCAACGGAGCGATTTTATATAAGGATTTTCGTGTGTGGAGATAGGTGGTAGCCGGGAGTGATAGATAGGCTTCGCTACGGTGAAAGATTTAATCCCCATGTGAATTTTCCTTTGACCACGAGGGCGAAGCCGCGGGCGCAGAGCTAGTTAATTATGTATGGAGTTTCTAAGACAAAAGTAAATCAACATTGTTTTATCTTTATAATATCAGACCGTATTCATGTGGTATTCACTTGCATTGTTTATTGACATAGGCGATTAGTGTAATGTGTACACTATTTTTAAACAATTTTATATCTTTATTCTATAGAACATAATCGAGTTTTCTTAGGATTATAAAATAATTTAGTGCCTAGCTTATTTCTATTTAATGTTATGCTATAGGTTATTATATTTACAAATTCATCTATGTATGGTTTCGAATAAATTAAGGTAGATAGGTACTCTATCAACTTGCAACCCTACTCCTCCCGTACTTTTCAAGTGTGATCTAATTAAGTACCTACCTATGTTGTTAATAATTAAATAGAGGTAGCAGAATGAAAAAGAAAAATATAAGTTCTAACTTTAAAATTGTGTTGCATGTTAACGATGTAGTTTTGAATTTTATGAAAGAAATGAACTGAATAAAATTAAAGGCATGATAAAATAAATTATAATGTAAGTATTCTATTGGCCCAGTGGCGTGCCATAACTGAGGCCTATGTCCAGCAGTGGACAAATGTAGGCTGATAATAATGATGATGATGATTATATTGTCTAGGTACTGCATTTAATAGTTATGTTTGATTTTATAAGACTCACGTACTTGGTTATCTATGTGCTCCCTCGTACACTGACACTGTCACATTAAGTGATATTATCGCAACTTTACTATTTAAATGCAGTGGACTATGGCACCGGCACCGCCCCCGCCTAGACGCGGAAAATGAGGTATAACCGTATCATCCTTTTTACAAAAATATTGAGGTTCTATATTCGTCTGTACGTGTTTTTTTAGAATCTGTTCAGGTTATTATCGACCCTTTATACATATAACTTCATTATAGACTAGATTTCCGCCCGCCGCTTCGCCCGCAATACCTAAAAATACATAAAAACCCGCATAGTTCCCGTTCCCGTGGGATTTCCGGGATAAAACCTATCCTATGTGTTAATCCAAGTTACCCTCTGTGTAATCGGTTCAGTAGTTTTTACGTGAAAGAGTAACAAACATCCATACATCCATAAATCCATACATCCATACATCCTTACAAACTTTCGCCTTTATAATATATATTAGATTAAGATAAAACTAAAAGCTGGATTTTCAGTAAAATGCTGCCTGTCTTATAATACGTGTTGTATTATTTAAACACGGAATAACTATTCGGTAAATTATATACCAGCACTTCAAGAACTAGGTAGTGCAAGTTTTTATCAATCACTGACTGACCGATTTTTTAAACTAACATCCAGTACGCATTGATGGATGCTTGATGGATGTCTTCTTCAGAAATTAAAGTCAGTATGTATTTACAGTTATAAATCAGCAATATAGTTATGTAATGTATTTTCGATAGATAACACGAGGCTTTATAGTTTATTTGTAAGGAAACTGAGTGTCTACTATTTTCATTTTGCTTCGAAAATAAAGTTAATAAGAGAAAATAGGTGGATAGTAAATCACGGAGTCTATGTATCGTCATGCCTCGTATTCATGGAAAACATTTTTTAGCAACAAAGTTCAATCACAACTAAGTAACAACAATGTTGTGGAGCTTTTAATTAACATTTTAGCTAGATGATATTTGACGTGCTGTAGACTTCTCACTCAAAGAGCGACAACATTCATTAGTGTAATTATATGGAAATCTCTCATTGTACCAACCACACCGAAAATATTTAATACTTCAGTTAAATAGTATTTTATGGTTATTATTAGTTTAGATGGAACATTAAATCCAAATAATTGAAGTGAAACTTCTTTATCGGGGTTGGAAAAAAATTTAGTGTATCATTTTTTCGTTACGCGTGACATTTTACCGTTATGCACCATCTTTTTCTTATCCCTACCACGAGTGATTCGACGTAAACTCAAACTCAAACTCAAACTCAAACATTTATTCATTCAATTAGACTTCTTATAGAAGCACTTTTGAAACGTCATTAGGTACATATTTTAAAATTTACCACCGATTCGGAAAGCAGTATCTACGGAGAAGAACCGGCAAGAAACTCCATAGTTGCTCTTTTAAATCATGTCAGTTTTACAATTTTACAAAATACATATAACATTATAATATATTATAATAACATGCCAAAGAACTGTCCTGTGGTTTTTTCGCGACAACCCTCCATGGGTTTTTATCGTCCGTTCCTGAATACTGTAGTACGCTCTCTGAACTAGTACATTTTTTATATAAGTTTTAAATTTAGAACTACTAAACTCTTTAATATTATGAGGAATTCTATTGTAAAAGCGTATACCTTGACCCATAAATGAATTTTTAACTTTAGCTAATCGGAAAAATGGCATTTCAATTCTATTTCTATTTCGTATTTCTCGTAATTCTGTAAAGGTGCATATAGTAAATTATTTTTTGAAATATAAGGTCATAAAGAAGTTTCACTTCTTACGTGTGTACACTAGTACACGCACACATTTTTTATAAATCTAAATGTGCTAAAAACACGTAGGATCATTGTTCAATCTATGTCATTATTAATAGACTCATATTTTAAGGAATAGTATTTAGATACTATTAAATTAAAGGCCAATATATTACTGAGACACGTTTTATTAATGTTCTAGCACAATATCAACTGCAATTATTAAGTAAACATAGTCATATTAATTTGTAATAAAAAAAAACTTTAAACTTTTTTAGCAAGTTAATTTCTAGGAATAAATTTTATATAAAGTTCTTCGCCTGGGACAAGAAGGAGACCGCGTTTTTCAATTTTAATTTCATTTGGCCTTTTTGCTCCAGGTAATGCTTCCAGTTTGTAGTTTAATATTAAATTTGCTAATGCGTGTCTCATAGATATTTGTCCAAACCGTTTGCCTGAAATAAATAAATTAATATTACATTTATAAAAAAACCGATACTTTAAAAGAAGGTTATGAATTAAAATCAAGTAACTTGTTAGAAACTGGTGGTGCCAAATTAGACTCTCCAATGATATTAATTTTTTAAATAATACAACGAAAGAAACAAATAAGTGTATTTTTTTTCTTATTTAATTGAAAAAGCTCACCTATACAACTTCGGGGGCCTTCGCCAAAAGGCAAGAATGTGAATGGTTTGATATTTCCCGAATTTTCGGGTAAAAATCTTTCTGGAATAAACTTTTCAGCTTCATAGAACAACTCGTCGTCATATTGCATGCCAATGTTGTTAACGTACACGGGTGTTCCCGCGGATATTGTTAAGTTTTCATCTATTTTATAATCCTTGTCAGCGATTCTATCTAGCCAGCCCATTGGCGAATATTTACGAAGAGTTTCTGCAACACAAAAAATACATCTTAAAAATGTATTCAAGTTAAAAAAAACTACGCTTTTTTGGGTACCTTTTTAAATGTTTTTGTTAATGCACATGGAAGGTTCTTAAGACGAAACTTTACTCACGCAAGGATAATGAACAATTTTGAAAATTTGATCTAGTATATAAAAAAATATATATTTTTATACATACCTTTAATAACAGCATTGAGATATTGACAATCAGCAAGCTTTGATATTTCCAAATTGACCATTTCACTTTCGTTTTGGAACGCTATTAGTTCTTCGTACAACTTTTGCTAAAAACAAAAAACTTAAGATATAAATTCGCTTTAAATTCGTGCATTCCTAGAAGCTCACGAATAATATAATAATATCTTTGTAAATACATTATATTTTCAAAGTTCGTAGTTATATCTAATATCAAACTTTTTTTTGTTAGTTTTATTTATTTATACTTTCTTTAAACTTACCTGTTCTTCAGGATGGAACGCTAATTCGTAAGAACTCATGGTCATCATTGTTGAGGTTGATTCAAAACCTCCAAATAGGAATATTGCGGCTTGAGCTATAACTACTTCTTCGGTTATTCCTGTAAGAGTATATATTTAATATAAATAAATACCTTCCGATCGGATCATCGGATTATCTTTTATATCTTACTAATAACTTAGTATCTAAGGGTATTTTTAATCAATAATTTAAATAGTAACAAATTAAAGCAACTTCTCTTTGTCATCCATATCTCTCATACCAAATTTATTTACTCCTGAAGAAAGTTAATTAGAAACTATAAAATTTTTATGAATAGTTTTAATTATAATACCTTCGTTAGTTTTTGCTCCCTCGTCCATCAACTTTAGCAGAGCATCGAGCAAATCCCCTCGCGGTCGTTCATTCTTTCTGTGTTCCGAGGCTATTTTGAAGACTTTTTTAAAATAGTCAGTAGACCATTTTGGGAAGAAGGTTAATCTGTTGGAGATCATTGAAAATTAATCCTTTGAATAAAATATTCTAGATAAAAAAAACCTACACGATCTTATAATAGGTAAGCAATTCATTGGGCTAAAACTCTTTTGTGGTCACATCGCAAAATATGTATGGCTCTTATGACAACGAGTGTAATGTGTTATTGGAATCACAGATAGATGTAGAAAAATTGAGATAGGAGGTTTTTAGGTATGTATGCTACAGTAAGCTACGAGTTGATGTTTACCGAAACATATCCACAAGTTCAGGAAAAAAGAAAATACTACTCCAGCAGAGGCCTCTATAAAGATCGAAGGTGGTAAACGCCTGCGTGACAGTGCGCATCGGGTCCACACCAGTGAGGGTGGCATTGGTCTCCACACCGAATGCTGCTGTGCCGATGATGTCTGTTGTATAATCCATGTATACCATCTAGGAAAAGGATAATATAAATCTTAAAATATATTAAGACAAGACAATAGTACAAACAATACTGACAATTATGTGGACTCAGCACGAAAGAAAATGTTTTATGCCCACTGAAATTCACTGTAGTGATTGTAATAGAAAAATCCTAATACGTACCCTGATATTTAATTTGCTGGTGTCTTCTGCATTTTTTAATCGTTGCACTAATTGGCTCGACTTTAAATCAACAAGGCTCTGTAAAGCTCTTAGTTTGGAAGCCGTAAATACACTTGTTAGACGTCTTCGTATTGATGACCATAAGGGATCCTAGAAAAGATGAATTTTATAATAGAATATATTTTAAGGTCTCATGCATTTGACGAATTTGGATAGTCATTCTGTTATGCAATATAAACATTCCGAGATAAGCTCAAATCTAAATGCAGCTATGTAATACTTACATTAACTGTAAACAAATTTAGTGAACCAATGGGATCCGAGGAACCTGAACTAAGAAATCTATCACGGAAAAAAGCGGAATCCTTAACAAGTATGTTCCTCGCTAATTCTGGTGAATTGATGATGAGAGCTGGTCGCCAGAACATCCACACTCCTACATACGGGCTCTTGAACTGCTTGTAAATATTGATCATCCAAACTCCCTTGAAAAGAATAAAACTAGTATGAATAATATTATTATATAGAGTATGTAGGGTTAGTGCCAACTAAAATTATGATATGAAATTCCTATGACGTTCAGTATAAGTATAGGTATGCAATGTTCTGTTTATGCAGTACTTTTAAGGAGATAAAATCGTAACACATTGTGGATAGTATTCAAAGCAATATTTACAGGGTTCTGTCGCTGCAGGAAGGTGAGGCTTCCCATGATGGGATTGGGCGGCAAGTGCGGCACCCCGCGCTTCGCCCAGTATTGACGCACGCGGGTCCAGTGGTAGTATAGCCATGTTACCATACACAACAATGTTATTCCCAGTAGATTCAGAATCATTCTGCAATCAATAAATTTTTATATTATTATTAATTATACTAACTTGTTTATAATATTAAGTAAAAAAAATTATGGGCTATGGAAGATACATTATAAATCCTCGTCCATGGATTGGATTGTGGTAAACCGATGTATGTTCAGACGCGTCGTGGCATTTTTTATTGCCACAAAACGTTGTGAGCGTTTTTAATAGAGCCACAACGCGAAATTTGTGAGCTATATTTTTCCGCCCAATGATCGTTTTCAGTCTGAGCGTAAAATTATATGTGTAGACCTATTACCTAAATATTGCGTGAATAATTAGGTATAGGTAAACTAGACCATTTAGAAACTATATTTTGGATAATTAACTTACTTTACACGAATTCGATTTGAATTCGTGTATATTTTATTTGTCACAATCAATATGCGCAGGAACATTCAAAGCGTCAAAGTCTACTGGGTAAATTAATTATTAGGTACATTTTTAAGTTTAAAAATTGTTGAACAAAAAACTGAAAGATTAATTGAGATCCCCCTCCGTATTTTGAAATCGGATAGAATCCTCAGTATCGACCGAATTCTTATTTCTCAAATAATTTAAAGAAAATCCATTAAAAAAAAAAAAAACTGAATCTATATGTACTTACGTAATAGGTAGTTTTTGTGCTCTCTCGTACAGTTACACTATTAAATTAAGTTACGTTATCACCAGTAAACTATTTATATGCAATTTATTTAACTTTTAGCAACGTCATCCTTATACGGTATTTACGGGATAACAACGATGACGATATAATAAAAAAATAGTCCATGAGTAGTTGGCTCAAGATCAAACTGGGCTCTTATCGACTAGTTGTACCCAAATCGAGCTTTTATGAAAAAAATAACAATTGTGTTCTTATCTTTTAATTATACAACAATCTAATCGAAACTATACATGAAAATTAACAAATTATGGCGAAATAAACGATCAATTTTCTTTTAAATTCTAAGAAAACTTCATCAAATCCTATTTTTTAGGTCATGTAGATAGAAATTATGATTTTGTCTTTTCCGTAGGTAGGTAGTTAATATTTAGTTACCTACTTAGTTAATATTTTTAAGTACTGGACTGATATTTATAAGGCTACACAATAAAGATGACAGTTTATTTCATGAGCTTAAAAACAATACATGCTTTCCTTTCATACACATGAGCTTATGCTTATACAGAGTAAAATTAGCTTGTACAGTGTATTAAAAATTTTTTAAAGTAAAATTTTATAGATTATTATTCAACTCATCTGTATTTTATCATATTTTGCAACATAATTTGTTTTGTTGTAACTATGGAATTGTCTTTTGAACCTATTTCAAAAAAAGAAGATGTTCTCAATTCGACAGTATTTTTTTAACCCAGAAACTGGGTAAACCGATTTTGATGATACATGTTTTCATTTGATGCGTTTTGGTCGGTTTCATAATATTCTTCTATTTCTGGCACTATGTAGACAGTTAAGTCTTTTGCTCAAATTTATACGAACAAACAGACGTAAATAATAAAAGCGGTAATGCTTCTATACATATTTTCTTTCTTTATTGACTGACTGATTAATAAGGTCATATCAGAATTGATTGACTTGTATAGGTACTACGTTATTAGTTTAAGGGCTGATTTTTCAATCCTTGGTTAAAACTTATTCATCGAATAACGTATTAAACTACCATTTAAAAAATGTATTCTTATTGTCCGTATTTGACAGTTTACAGGTGACATTTTAAAATGTTCGTGTAATACTTTATTGGACGGATAAATTTTAACCAAGGATTGAAAAATCGGCCCTAAGTTTCATAAATGTTGTGAAATTCACATGAAACAAAATGTCATTATCATTCGTGTAGATAACTGTAACTATAACAATCTTATCATAATTACCAGTGATAAAACAAGGAAAAATTAGATAACAACAGGCCGAAAAGTTTCTTTGTAAAAGTGCTCAGTCATGATAACACAGTTCACTTCTTAACGGAATATATTGTGATAAATCATGAAACAGAATATAATAATAACGCATTTATCTGAACGGCTTCAGCTTGTTGATAAGAAGTATAAAAAGTCGTAGAACCCTATGATTCACACTACACCCACAGGAATATTAGGTACCTTTTTTTTTTATCGTTGGGAAATGCATTTACGCATCCCCCTCTACAGTTTTACTGCCCGAGGGGGTATGTGGGACTCGCATGAAGCCATACCCACTAAAACCCAACGGTGGCCACCGTTCATCTTCGGCGACAGGGGTTAACAGCCAGGCCTTGTACCCCTGCCGCCTACGTGGTGAGTGCCGCAACTGGGCGACTCGCCCAAGCCCCTAATTTGGCAATAGGCGACGGTATCGCATAATGATAACGCTGCCCTATTGCCGGGCTATCCACCCTCTGTCGCAGGGGGGGCCGGTTTACTTGCAGCGAGCATATCTGCAGTATGCTCGTCTCTACGTAAACCTCCCCCTGTGCTTAGTTGTTAGCTCTTGTTTCAGGGCAGACGTTGGACACACTGACGCCTCCGTCTACCAGGTCTCCGTCGACGCAGAGGATCCGCCGCTGGGTCATTTTCCCGGGCCCTCTCTGCATCTTCTTTCGCCTTCATTATGGTTTCGCAGAAGGCTGCGACCATCCCCCATTTCGCGTCATCAGCGACCATCATCTTCACAAGGTCATGCAGGGTTAGATCGTTGTTCGCTCCCAGCAAGCCCTCGAGCGACCTTCTTTCGGATGTCCAGGCTGGACACTCGACTAACGTATGTAGGGCCGTGTCTAATTGGCTGCTGCAGTGGTGGCAAGAGGGGGCCGGTTCACGTCCAATCCTATGCAGGTAGCTGCCGAAGCATCCATGCCCCGACAGGACCTGCACAAGTCGGTAGCTGAGTGCCCCCCACCCTCTCTCTACCCACTCTCTTAGCACCGGGCTTATCGCGCTGAGAGTCCAGGCCCCCACGCACGATGCGTTCAGTTCCCGACTCCATTCTCGGAACACCGCGTCTCGAGCTTCCTGTTTCCAGGCATCGAGCGTTTCGGAGGTCAGCTCTAAGCCCCTCCCTCTTGCTTCCGCTCTACGCCAGTAGACATCCGCCAGGGCGGCCGCTTCGAGGTGCCAGGGTGCAGTTCCGGCTATAACACACACCGCATCATACGAAACAGTGCGATACGCCCTTGCAACCCTTATGGCTATCACTCGCTGCGACCGCCTCAGCACAATAGTATTGCGCGTTAAAAGCTTGTCCGCCCATACCGGGCACCCGTACAGCGCCTGTGAGCGCATAACTCCAGCAAAGAGTCGGCGACATGCTCCGCTCGGCCCTGCAATATTCGGCATAATGCGGCAGAGAGCCGCTGCCGTGGTGCTGAGCTTTGTAGCCAGTGCCGAAAAGTGAGCTTGGAATGTCCATCGCGGATCGAGTACCAGACCGAGGTATTTCAGCCTGGACCCAATCCGGATGGGCACCCCACTCACCACAATATCTTCCCCGGTTGGTGGAGCCCTCCGATGGCCGTGAAACCATATAGCCTCCGATTTCTCGAGTGCTACTTTTAGCCCAAGACTTTTGATTTTGGCGACCACCTGTGCCACCCCAGCCGTAGCTCGTAGTCGCGCCTCCCTATAGTCCCGGCCAGTAGACACGACTAGAGTATCATCGGCGTAACAGATGGCGCTAACGCCTTGCGGCAGCACTCCTCGAAGCACGTGGTTGTATCCGATGTTCCACAGAAGAGGTCCCAAAACAGAACCCTGTGGAACACCGCATGCAACCCTATGACTACCCCAGCCATGTTGACCGGGAAAGATAATTTTGCGTCCACCAAGATATGAACGGATGATGCGTCGGAGATAGAGCGGTAGATGATGCAATGATGAGCAAGACCGTCTAGGATTTTGTCCCAGGGCAAAGTGTTAAACGCATTGGAGATATCCAAAGATACTGCCAGTGCAACCCCACCCTGGGAAACACACTCTTCACTTATATCTCGCAGGCGGGCTATGGCGTCTACTGTACTCCGCCTACGCCTAAAGCCATATTGGGCTTCATCAAGGTAGGAATATTAGGTACCTATGTGCAATATGAAAACACTTTCCCACTTTTGCGACATTTTTAACACGCTTCTATTAGCTTCTTCTCTATGTTTGTGCCATAAGGCTCGAATTTGCCCCACTAAAGGAACAGATTTCATTCAAACTTTGTACATTTAAACATACCTACTCACGTACCTGCAGCAGGGACAGTTTTGAAATTGGATCCTCATTAATTGTAATGTGTATAACTGTATAGGCAAGCAGGGGCAATTTAGAGGACAACTGAAATTGTTCCGACTGCCGACCAACCGAGATTGTTCCAATATTGCCCCTGCTGCAGGTACGTGAGTAGCCGGCCTTATCAAGGTTCGGTGACAATACAACAATTTCATGATAATATTATACCGTGGTATTTTTGAATCGAATAAACTTTATTTTTTTATTATTATTTTTTTAACCTATATTAATTATTCATTGCTACTCTGCTTCTATTGTTCGTAGCTTTAATTAACGCAGCCTATCTCTAAGAAGAGATCCCTTCTTGATTCTTTTAGATTCTCTTCCCTTAAAAAATTGAATTTTGAATTTAAAATTCATCATTCTACTTATTTTAGAAGAGAGTAGGTACGGCATCTGTGTCATACTATTTCAATACTGCTTTTAATCCATTATTCCGCAACGCCGTACAAAAATCATGCATGCACAAGGGGAAAAAATCTCTAAATGTACTTTCGAATTCTCATCTGCACTCAGGTGGACAGCTTACAAGTGACGGCATAGTGCTGAATCTTATTATTTTATGCTCTTATATCGTTCTAGATAGGTCACCTGGTGGTTCAAATGACCCATAATTTTTTCAACATGGGCCTGTAGTCACCTTTAAAAGATGTTATTCTAATAACGCATTCATCTCAAAGGAACAGTGCTATCTATGAATTATTCTTTAAACTAACAAACCTCACAAGTAAGGGATGCTTTAAATAGATGGCTCCGTTTACAAAATGATGTTTATATGTAAAAATGTAATTTGTGGGCATTTCATGAAAAATCTGTTTTAGCCAGCCAGCAGCTTTAAAAAAAGGTAATAAACGTAGATAAATTGATACAATTCAATTGATTTAAATTATTGTGTTTGTTCTTTACATACAAAAAAATAATTGTTTATTTATATTGTTTATATTAATTATAAAAAAAATAGTTGCGTGCCCCACCCCTAACTCTCTAAATATAGTAAAATAAAGTTTTTAAAATCGATATAAGTAAACAATTTGTGTTTGTTCTTAACATACAAATAAAATAAAGTAAGTAAATTATAAATATGAATAAAAAATAAATATTGTAACGAATCAAGCACACAAAAAAAGGTTTTCACAAACAGCGCTATGAATTTATCTTTCATTCGAACTTCGAAGTAGTGGAACTCTATCACTCTCTATACGCCCGGTTCACCAAAATGATTTGCCCTTCAAATCCAAAATGCTAATGCTCTTACCTCTTTACAACATTAGGTTATATAGTCGGGTAATTAGGTATGTAGGTATTGGGAACTAAATCTAACGAGAAAAGCATTTATTTTTTATTTTTGGCACAATTGAATATTTGGACGAATTGAAACTAAATAAAAAAGTTGGCGCAAAGAAAGTATGAAATCTAGTTAGCGCAAACGATAATTTGATAATCGAGGGTCCATAAAAATTGCCTTCATTCAAATTGAAGAGCTTTGGTAGCGGCGAATAAGTTTCAGGTTAAAAAATTGATAATGATAAGAATTATATTTTTTTATTATTTTACAAATTACAATGTTCTGATCGGTTATTAATGTGTTAATCATTATACCAGTGATAACATATTAAGAAACAGGTAGCATTTAGCAACAAGTAAATAGTAAAATGTTTCTTAGCTAAGAAAACATCTATACACCGGCACTTGAAAAAAATTGAAGTCAATTTAGGGCAGACGATGAAAAAGACCCTGCATTATTTCTTTAAATTTAGTCATTTGAGAAGTATTTTACCAAATAATTAAATAAAACGTATATAAAAAGTTAAAAAATAGTTAGTTAAACAAAAACAAATATCTCACTTTTAAGATTAATGACCTGACAGCGCTTTACCTTAATTACATCCTCGACTCAAGTTTGAAAAACATCTTGTTTTTCAGCAGCGTTATTGAAAATCGACGATCTATCGCATTTCCATCAAAAATCTCGTGAGCTTAGCCTTCTGCCCCTTTCCACTGCAAAGCTGGGCGGTCAGTTGCCACCAGAACTCTGAATGAGGCGGTTGTGTCCTGTGTTAACGTGTCTTCCCGCCTTTAACAGCCGCGATTAAAAGAACAATGGACACTACGTCACGTTGAGGTAAAGATTTTTTATTACATACTTACAATTAATTTATAAGCAGCGATCGAAACGGAACAATACATTAATCGGCCGGCGTCCTGTAACGTAGTTTTCAATACGGTAGATAAATATTTATGTTTGTGATAAGGTTCAAGGATAGTAAGGATGAAATTTTCCTTAAGGAAATCATTTCGTATTTCGCGAAAAAATCGGCGGTATATCTTTTAAGGAGGAAGGTAATTAAGCACCTTATATACGCTTACGGAAATTATTCAAAGGCCTTTTATGTTTCCTGTGATTCTAAAGGTAACGTGGACAGTATTAAATATTCGATTTATGACCTAACGAACTACGATAGAATATATAAAAGTTTATGATATATAGATATTTACATTGTAATTTTTTTTTATAAATTTTCCTGGGAAAACTAAAGTCCGTTTAGCAGATAATAATTTTTCAAAGTGTCCGATTTAATTTACCTAGTGTACATCTAACTTAAAGTAAATTAGGTACTGAATTTAATAATAAAAAGTGTAAGAAATAAATTTTAAATATAGCATTTATTAGATACATTTTATGGCTTAATTTTTCTATCATAATATTTTCAATTTCCTTGAAAAATATTTTCCTCAAAGAATTGGGGATATTAACTAATTAAAACATTTATGTGAATAAAAATCAATGTCTTTCCGATTGACAACTTTGCAAAAATGTTATGGCTCGTATCAAGACAATTTATTTACTAATAATGTCTTCGATGTATATCTTTTGTACTTTTCCGTCTGAATTTGATAGATTTGTTTAATAAAAGCCATAATAAAATTATTGTCAGATTCATAAACATCTAGGAAAGAATTAGCAGCTGTCGAGTTCAAAGCTTTATGAATCTCGTAGGAAAATACCAATATTTAAAAATACAAACGGCTGTTGAAGAAACTATTAACTTTTTACACTCCTTTGCGAAAGTGATTGAGGTTGTTTTCCCTTGAGTGGTAATTAAAAAGCAATTTGAAAGCGTTGACAAAACACGAACGACGGCAATCGATCACGCCAAATTGTTTTAAATCGATTTGTAATTTTGAAATCTCCTTGTAAATATCGACGTGATGCTTCCTACCCATAGTTCCTACCTTACCTCTTACCAGCTCTACATGTATCCGCCCCGGCTTCGCCCGTGGTACATAATATAAATATTATTTCGCAATAAAAGGTAGCCTATGTATCTTTGTCAGGATCTAAAGATTATCTGTGCCAAATTTCATCAAAAACGGTCCAGAAGTTTATGCGTGACAACCATACATACATAATACATATAAACCTTTCCACTTTATAATATTACTAGTATAGATAACGGAGATATTGTTGTATGATGAATTCATAATTATTGTTATATTTTGGTAACTTTGTAAGAATTAAATGAATAGAGGAGGCGATATAAAAGTTGTATTCTATAAAAAAAAATACATTTACATCTTCAAGGACTTTTTCGGTCCTATAAATATAATCTTTTATTTTATTAATTTTTTATTACTCTTCTTCATTTTATTTTTGTTCACATATTTATTTATGCTCTGCCCTACTCCTATCCTTTACTTAATTTCTCTCTGTACAACCGGTTGTCTGGAAGAAATCGCTATTTAGCGATAAGGTCGCCGTTTGTTACAATGTATCCTATATTATGTCTCAATTTGTAATTTATTCAGAGCAATAAAGTATTAATAAATAAATAAATAAACGTTTAAATACATTTTTATTACTTCTAACGGTTCAAACCGTACAGAAAACAATACCCAATAATATTATAAGCTAATCTTTATATGGAACAGTAATAGTCAATTGTAAACTTGTGAGTACTCGAGGTCACAGTAGAAGTGGCTATTAGGTGACTACTTATTGATATAAATATATAAATAAATCTAAGTTACAGTTTAGTGAAAAATTATTCTTGAATTAAAACTTTACAATGTTTCAATGCTATTGTTTAAATAAATTTAAAAATATCTTACTTTAATAAAATAATTATCTACTAGCAACGTAAAAAATGAAAAAGCCCGTGTAAATAATCTGACATTCAAAACTATAATGAAAATCGAAAAATCGTAAATACAGCGTCTACTAAAACTAGTTACCATTCATTGTTCAGCTAGCTATTTTTATTAAAATCAAAATGCATTATTCAACCGTTAGCAAAGCTCATAGTAAATGCATTACCTCATACAAACTGTCACGGTATAAGCGTTACATTTTAATTCTCAGCATTCGACAATGTGGCCATCGTTTTATTTATTATTACCAGCGTATAATAATACTAAAACTTTGGTTCAAAACCCTTTGTGTTTTTCACGTGTGAGGGGAGAAGAGCCCTTTATCACAACAAAAGGACAGAATAGTGTAATATGCTACAAAGGGGCCACGCAAGGGACCCCTCTATTCCCTAGTTAAATATGTGATAACGTTCGATTTATTAGCTATCCATTTTGGGTTCTTATCATCCAGATTGGGATTTGTGATTTTTAAGGGTCGTGAATAACAAACGTACAATTTAATTAGTGTGACGATAGCTGGGCTTTTCGCTGTACATTTATTTTATTTTAGGAAAAGGAAAGTTCGCCGGAAGATGTAGCTAACGAAGGATCAATTAATACAAGTTGAACCTTCCATGTTCGTTCATTAATCATATTTGTAAATTATCACTCTAATCAACCATAAGAGCATAATTACTAGCTGAAAGCCTTATAACTATTAATAAGAAAAGTTAGATTAAATTAGTTGAGGGCTTCTCTATATACTTGCTACACGTCATGTAGACTTGATTGAGTAGAAAAGAACAAGTTTATCAAGTATACACAGTAAGGCGACTGAGTCAATGTTATTGAATCATACTTGAGAAAAACTATGCCGCGAAGGAAAATAGACTTACGGGTCAATTGATAAGGTTATACGTGGATTAACGAGAAAATATTTCAATATATGATTTTCCCTTGAATGTTATAGTATAAATTAGTTTATACATCTTGATTATAGTAATATTACGTAGCGTAATTGCGTTTGTTTCTTTATTATGTAGGTACTGATGTAAAACATTAATATTCAATCTCTATATTACCTTATCTGAATATTGTACCTATTGGGACGCATTCATATAATTGTTTAATATCACGTTTACGAGTCGAACTTTTATGATTAAAGTGTTGTTTGTTGAAAAACCACACTACAAACACAATATGTAATGTTTTATGTCATTTTTAATATGGTTCACGAACAAGGTGATTTAACGTAAAATACTCCGTTGTTTACTTTTTTAGTAGTGCCTGGTTTCGATCACTGCCTTCGGCATTTTTGGATAAATTTATTAGTAGAGCTAGTCGTCCATCAATATGTTTATATAAGTGTGCTTTTTAAGCTTAATTACCTACGTATCCGTGACGACGTGTCATTCCCCTTATATTGTTCTATAATTCTCATTCAGAGAAATTTTATTGATAAATTGCCAATCTTAGGGTAAAATGTCTTTCATTTATCAACGGATGGAATAGCGAAATTCTGAGTCATCTAGCCATTCTCCTACAGAACCCTAAAGTGACCTGTTGCTAATACGTAGATAACAAAAATAGACCGTCATTCCTTCTCACGTAGTGAATAAACGCCTGTTTTGTTTATGGTTCCACATGCTTTAGATCAGTGGATTGTTTATTTATTTCGCGGGTAATGAGATCTAATTTTGAATACTCAAAGTACCTACGTGGTATTTCTGTAGGGATACATTGCCTATTTCTTCAATTAAAGTTCACATTGAAACGATATAAAATAATTGAAGCACATACTATATAGTATATAAGGAGATGAAGGTTCCAATTTAAGAATTTTAAGAACCCCTATAAATATTGATTGAAGAATCAAATCGAAAAATTACATACAATTCAGAAGGATCATAAAACAGTTATGTTGTAGATATTTAACTTATTTCAATGTTCGATTGGTAGACCGACGGTATTGATGAACGAGTTGGGTTATTAGCCTTGCTTTAGGCATTAAGAGCTTATCATTCATTCATATAGTCATATGCTGTAACATAATAAGTAAGAATAGTTCCTAAACGTCCTATTAGTACTAGCTTTCGATGAATATACATGATCCATTCACTTCTTATTTCACTCTCTTAACACGTTCGCGGACAGTACTGGTTTACAGGTTGCAGCTACTGAGACACTACTTTTTTTCATACATTGCCCAGGGGCGTAGTGTTACAACACATGGTTAAAAAACCATATGATATGACAGAACGGATATAGGCGTAAACGTCGTAAGTACTCAGCGTCAGATTCATAGTCACCATCATCAGCAAATGGGTATGGACTCGATTCAGGGGTAGACGCTGCATCAAACAGGTCTTGAAGACGTTTTTGTTCTTTTTCGAACGAGTCTCGAGACGCCATTTGAAAAAATATTCATTACAAATTTAGTTCAACAAAATCGTGTTCACAACAAACAATAGCAACATAAATATGTTGTTTACATAAGCAACTAGACTTGAATTAGTACATCCAGTATGAGTAAAACAATTAAATTACGTTGGAAACAAAATACTCACTTTCTAAACAACAATTCACACGCGGCACGCGGGATCACCGCAGTGGCGCAGTACTCGACTAACCGTATGCAAACATGACGCCCACGGGCGTAGTGTGCGCGGGGAGAGGGGTAAAAAAATATGAATGTATGCGTGGAAGTACCTTCCTTTGACGAATTTTTGTAAATAATGCAGTGACAGTACAAAAGTCGTAATTATACCTGTGATGACAGTACAACATGCCGTTCTTTATGATAGTATGAAAAATCGCTCGTCGTTTGGCGTACTGATTTTATGCAAGTAAAAACTGATACGTCGACAGACGTACTGTCGTATCACTTTTAGCTGTCTAGACGCCAGTGGTCGTTACTGTCCGCGAACGTGTTAAAGTTTAATTTGTGAAAAAACTAGACCTAGTCCCTTTTCATGATTCCATCTCTCTATATCTAAAATTATCCATGTATTCAGCGGTTCAGATGTAGCAACAAACAGACATACATATTTCGCTTTTATAATATTAGCATACTCAGGCCGCGTTTTTGTAACAGCGTAAACATAACGAGGGTAAACTTTGGGTGTACATTGTATGTTTACCACTTAGCCCTTTGGGATTTCGTGCTAAAGGTCTGTCCATGTAGAAGCTAGTTTAAACTATTTTGTTATTACTATAAGTTTTTATACACGGTTTAGCTCTTATGTCCATAACGGCTAGACAAATAGCAAAAGTAAAACAGCAATTTGGAACACAGTCACGCATTTGTTACGTACCTGCATCGCCTAATATTTGCAGATTTAGATCTTGAAGAGTCTTTCAAAAGAACAGTAGCAAACATCTTCCATAATAATAATGAAGAAAACCAAATAAGTATGATTAATTAATAAGTATGATGAACCATTTTACAGCCATAGCACATAATAACAACTATTTATTGCTTTTATTTCTTTATTTGTAACTAATGTTCTGTGTTTTGTTATTATTTGTCAGTTGTTGTGTGTGTTATTGATTGTAAATAAATGTGTGTCTATGTCTATGTCTAATTGTCATAGTTAGTGAAAACTAGCAAAAATCATGTAAGTATATAAAAAAGACATGCCTCGATTCTCCCATAATGATATTTGTAATTGGTTTGATTGAAAATAAAGAAAAATAATTGGGCTTTATTTATGGTAGAGTTTGATGCTATTTTGTTGAAAACAGAAATACCCTTCGGGAGTATGCTGCGATTGAATTATATTGCATCGTTGATTACGCAACATGATGTAGATATTTTTAAGTTTTTACTCGTATCGTTTTATTAGCTAATACTTTTTAGGGTGGTGAAATCATAATTCTAGGTACATTTAATGCCTTAAAGGTTAATACATATATTTATATTGTCAATTGTAAGCCCTTTTTAAACTGAATTAAAGATGAAACGCTCTATCTATCAAAATAAATCAGAATATCTTATCCCATAGTATCTATCTACATAAGCTTTAAGCATATCTTGCACCAATATAAGAGCAGGCTCATTTCATAGTGGCAAAAAGCTACTCTTTAAAGCGAAAAATAATATTGGGGATGTTCCAGCTCAAAGGAGCGGTACTCAACACGAGGAGGAGAGAATTTATCATTGAGTTCACAGAATTACAATCAGGGCTTTGTTTCGAAGGCCAGGTCAGCGAAGCAGTTTGTAACGAATTTGCGATTCAATGAGCTATACGTACCGGAGACGGGTCGTTATTGTATCATACATTATTCCTACGGCCATTTGAATATCTCTTTTGCTTTACAGACTATCGTTTAGTAGTTTGGTAGAGTGAGCATTCATTGTACCTAAGCTTTGACTTGGAAAAATCTGAGGTAATGACATTGACGATGTATTTTTAAAGCACAAAGTACCTACGTTTGTTTTCTTAAAACGAATGGTTAAAGTCATGGTAGAAGATCAAGAAGAAGTAAGTCGTTTAACTTTTAGGATAACTCTGGTTTTGTGGGATATTCATATTTCTATAGAATGCTGAATGTGGTTGCCTTCACCGATGCTTAAAAATTCTGTATGCAAATCTGAGAATCAGACAACATCTATAATCTATTTTTCATACCCCTAAGTGATAAGAGTAAGGTGCTGTTATATTATCGAAGTTTACTAATTAATTTTTAAGTATAGATAAATATGTAGGTTTCAGGATTTTAATACGTATAAAAATCAATTATACCTAAACCTATAAACACAATGAAATTTTAAATATTCTTTATGATTTTTATACAACCTTGAAACTAGTGAAAAATTAAAATTCCATTATTATGATAATACTGGTGCCGTCGCTTACCTCTCAAAGGAGAGTAGCCTGGTAATGTATATTCATGTTAGGGAGTTTTCACACTCTCCTGTCCATTTTGAAAAAGTAAATAATATGTAAATTTCTTCTAAACGGTCCCGCGCTATTGCCTGAAAAACAGCTCATAGCATTTAATTCACTGTAAATTATAGAACTTTCCTTACGAACCATAGTGAGACTGACATAAATGGTTTATTCTACATTGAAACAATGCGTTGTGGTGGTTTTATAACATGAACTGATTCCCACTAGGATAGGTTTTTGAAGATTTTATTTATTTATTTATTTATTTGACCATTACATGTTTTTTTTTTGTTTGAAGCTTACAATGATTGTTTTCGCTCTTTAAGCGTAATAACAATATTGCAATGTTTTCTAGGACATCATGATAGAATAGCCTAGTTTCACCATGTGCTTATGATATTAAATGCCGTTTAATAAATTATTCGTCTTTTTAACATCCACATTAGATAAACAGAACATAATATTCAGAATCTACGAAACCCGTTCTTAATACCTTAAAAATATTTCTCAATTTGTTTTAATCTTATAAAAATTCTTATAAAATTATAATACAGCACACAAACGCCTTTACAAACTTATTCAATAGATTGCGGTCAACGAGTGTGTACATAGCTTTAGAAAGGACGAAGAATAACAACGTTTAATGCGTTTTTTAAATTTTAATCAACATTTCTAGCCACGAAACACGAAGCTTAAAATGTTTGTGCAATTTTGAAAGCGCTTTCAAACTTAAATAACGGAGCGCCTCAAGGGACACGCTCTTTTAAAGTTTAATTGACGGGTTTACAAAGTGTTAATAATATTGTGTATTATACACTTATACAGGGTAAATAATAAAAAATTAGGTGTTTTTAAGGGAGTATGATAGGTTTTTTGACTTTATGAAATTTTGTCGTACCTAGAGAGAAATGTAATCGCTAAAGTTCCAATGTCACAAAATTGTAACTCAACATAATATGTATTTAATTTAATTAAATATATTCACATAATAGTACCTAACTGTAGTAACACAATGTCGTGATAAAAAAAAACAATCCATATATTCTGTTTTTATCAATTAATGTAGTTATTAAAATATATTAACGTATCTAATACAAAAAATCTATCAAAAGTGCACTTAATTTTACAACATTTAAAACTGAAAATAGTTATCATATTACAAAACATCTTGTTTATCTATTGTTTATGTGTTGACGCACACGTGTTCATAGATTCCTTGATAATTAGATAACACTAGAAGTACCACTAACATTGTATCAATGGTGGTCTCAAAGACAATAGGCTGTGTGAATAAAGACGTAGGAAGTAATAAGAGGTTCGTAAGAAGGAAGACGCGCGACTCATTTCCTTTTTTTATTAGCTTCAAACGTGTGTACATTTTTTGTTATTATGTTGACGTTTAGGCTATGGTACTATTTATATATTAGTATTACCACAGATTACTAAATTATCTATTTACGTTACTAACCGTGTTGAGGCGGTTTTAATTTCTAAACAAATTGGTGTATAAGACTACCGAAGTATAACCGTCATTAATCGTTCATTATGTTTATAGTTATTATTTTCATAGAGCCTCTATGGTTTTGTGCATAGTGTGTGTGCTATAGCCGAGATGTTCTCGGTATACGGCGTACACTAATAAATTATATGGACTCAGTGCATACAAATAGGATACAAAAGTTTATTCAGCTACTCGCATGTACTTAAGAAAAATAGATTAGTGATTTTTCAAGTACGCCTAAATACAAACAACATGGGTGGTCATATTTCATTTTATTTCCTAAATTCAAAAGTATCTACGTGATCTTTTTTCACTGTATTCAGTATAGTTTCCGCAGAGAAAAAAATATAATAAAAATCATTTCTTTTTTTTCAGCATATTTTTCACAATTAATAAAATAGCAGTTTAGCTTAAAAACAAACACTGTTGTTGTTGTTGTTTTTTCAATTCAATAAACAATAGTAGAAATTATATAACTTCTCTTTGTCTGTAAACAGTTATTATCTATATAACCAAGCTCATCAAACTAAATTGTTTTTCCAGAGTTCGATACCGTAAAACCATTTAACTTCACTCTTCTTATTACACCATTTCATATTTTAGGTCACGATGCTGCAGCTAAAGAGATTAAATATTTATTGTTACACTAGTTTATCCTCGCGGCTTTGTCTGTAGTAAATTGTCTAGTTAATTTTATATATTTGTACTTAGAAATTCATTTATTAAATTGCATTCAATTTCTTCATGCCTTTTTAATGCGTGATGCATGTACAAATATTTGCATGTACAAGGGCAGGACATATTATTATGTCCTGCCTATATTTTTTTCTGTCTGGATTCTGTTGTTCTATTAAATACCTACGTCTATTATGTACACTGTATACTTGTATAGTCCTTAGCTTGTTACAATTTTAATACATAATGGTAAATAATTTCTCATGTTTAAAGGACGAGCATATATTGTTTGACGAGCATATATTTCAATCGAAAACACATTGAAATATTGATTTTGTAATAATATAGGAAAATTTTAACTTTATATTCTATATCCATGGGAATATTTTTCTTTAAATAGACCCTTTTTTAATACACATGGCTCACGATAATATGTTCAATTATCTTACTGTCTCTACAATCACTTATCTAATAGATTTGACCTTAAACTATCGTTATTATCTATGTAATATGACATTTTGTACTCAAATTACATTAATAATTTTAATTAAGTCCCGTTGATTTTTTTTGTCAAAAATTAAAAATAATGATGATGTAGAGTTACCAACATACAATAAATAACTAAATCATATTCATTGATTTAAAATATGAAAATCGGTTAAAAATTATTGAATCATACATTAAAATTCAAAAGCATTTATCTTTAAAGCAATAAAATAATCCATATAATTTATGACGCTCTGAATGAAAGCGTACGTGTTCTTGCAACGTTAAAGTAGATTGAGTCACTAGATTGGTTTGTTTTGATTTGTACTTTTTAGTAAGTGGAATTGAATGTCTACTTCCAATAAGAAATCTCATTTAAAATTGTAAACTGGCGAAAGCCGGCAAAGGGACGTTAAAATTGCATCTGTCATAAAGCGCTCTACCATCTCGAAAAAATTCATATCACAGTAGCCAGAACTCTAAATCATAATATGATTATTTATATTTTTTTGTTCCAGGCCGCAATGACGGAACTAAAAGTTCGGCAAGCATCCAACATGGACGGAACCCTGCAAACTGAATTTTCGACAAAACCCAAGAGAGGAGTGTACCTTTCCAAGGGTCTTGCAACAGTGATATTTGTTATATTCTCCCTAGCGCTCGTTGCTACAGCCTTCATAGTATATAACTTCGCAGCCTGTCCAAGGACTGATCAATTAGCAAATGTGACAAAATATGAACTATCTCACTGTGACCAATCAAAACTATTAGTGATACCATTAAGTACAGAACCTAGTGTTAATATAGAAACAACAGCTTTAATAGAAACTACAACTCAACCAGAGAAAAATACAGTTATCGATGTACGGTTACCTTCAAATATCAAACCCGAACGTTATTATTTAAAATTAACGCCATATATATTTGAAGGTAATTTTACGTTTGATGGTGAAATAAGTGTAATAATAACGGTTAGAAATGAAACAGACACGGTTACGTTTCACGGTGTAGAGTTGACGTTCATTAGTATAGAATTGTTCAAGAAGGAAGACGGTAGGCCAATTAAAATTCTACAGAGAAGGGAAGATGTCTCAAAGCAATTTCACATACTGACTACTGAAGAGACGTTAAAAGCGGGTCAGCAGTACGTTTTGAATATAACGTATGTGGGGATTCTAAATGATAATTTACATGGATTTTATAGAAGCTCCTATGAAGAAAAGAAGGACAAGCGGTAAGGGTTCTTCGTCTGCATAACCCATAAACAAATTTGATATCTTAAAGCCGCGTACATAAAAGTACTTGATTATTTTTTCAGATGGATAGCAGTAACACAGTTTCAAGCTACGGACGCGAGGAGGGCCTTTCCTTGTTGGGACGAGCCCGCTCTCAAAGCAAAGTTTACAATTAGTATAGCTCGACCAGTAAATATGAGTTCCGTATCCAATATGAATATTGTTTCTCGTGAACCACAGTAAGTATATTATAGTTTAACTTATTAACTTTCCGAGAACAGTAAAACATAATGGATAAGAAAATTATTGTTAATTTTACTGCAAACGCGAAAAGAACGAATGTTTTTAACAAAAAGAAGATCACTTTTTGTCCTGTCAGACTGGGTCGTTTTTTTTTCTTCGTCTACACCGGGATTCGAACCCAGGACCAGTCGCTTCTACGCTTTTGCGTTAATCACGGAAGTGTTTCTGGAATGACTGTAAAATAATGGTTATAAATACATTTCAGCAAAGTTCTGAAGAATTACATCTGGGATCATTACGCGGAATCTCTACCGATGTCAACGTATTTGGTTGCCTTTGCTGTTACTGATTTTGGCAATATGAGCTATAACAACTTCTCAGTTTGGGCTAGAAAGGAAGCATTATCATCTGCGGCCTACGCTCTAGATATTGGTCCGAAGATACTAAAGTTTTTGGAAGAGTACTATAAAATCAAATTCCCATTGCCGAAGATAGATATGATTGCGCTGCCAGATTTTAAAGCTGGTGCTATGGAGAACTGGGGATTGTTAACATTCAGGTATTAATTTTAATTTAATTTGCAGCCTCATTTTTAAATGCTAAGTTCCTATATAATTCGTATTGAAAATTATATCATTAAAAAAATACGAATGAATATTACGTTCCTAGTTTGGAATAATTTGCAGATTCTCAATCTTTATAATATAATATTTATTATATACATCATTCATAATAAACGACGTATGGTGCCTGTTTTAAAAATAACAGACCTATTTGTAATTATAATTTGAAATCTGATAACAGTAAACGATTTGTAACCCAGAATACCCTTGGGAGTGCTTGAAAAATTTGTCATAAATCAGGATGAGGGTGTCAATCGATTATTGCATAAAGAGAAAATATAATTCGTTATAATCCATCACGTGTGGTAGTGGGGTGACTGGTCCCCAAATGATTTCCCTTGTAAGTTGTACGCTTAATTAACCGTGAGATTAACACGTGGTTTAGGAAATATTTGAAGGGTTCGGACCGTCTGATGTAGTTAATGGCGGGTTTGGTTCTGTAGGCTAAAATGCAATTAGTGAACTTTATACACAATTGTATTATATTGTATTTAGATTAATTGTATTATATTATGAGCATTTCATTAATATTTTATGCAAATGTTTTCGACACTTGTTCTGTGATTGCCTGGTAGATCTTGCTTTTATTTTATTGGATGTAACGATGATGAAATTAGCAAGAGAAAATTCGCCTTTAGGATTTTAATATCAATGTTTTTGTTCGGAGAAATTGCAATATAATTTTATTTATTTGACACCTGAACAATTAATCTTACAACAATAATGTACCAGTGAATTGTATGTATATGATTTAATGGATATTGCCAACAGATTTAATCGTGTCAACATTTGTGAATAACGTACTACTGCTCTAAGTATGTCCGTACTTCATTTTTATTGATTTATCGTATAAGGGGGTCACTGAAAATCAGTGCTGAGGTATTTATGTTTCAGGTATCCTGAGTGGCTTCCTTTTTTAGTGCACGCAACCACATATAAATTTATGTATTCATAACTTTTTAATAATTTATAAACCTATTGTTGTGTGTATTGGAATAAATGGTT
Organism: Colias eurytheme; assembly: GCF_061535395.1. Taxonomy (NCBI): domain Eukaryota; kingdom Metazoa; phylum Arthropoda; class Insecta; order Lepidoptera; family Pieridae; genus Colias; species Colias eurytheme. The sequence continues at coordinate 7,341,002 of NC_142989.1, read as the reverse complement.
CCTTTCTTTCTAAAGGCGTATACCAGTTTACTCAGCTGTATGTAACTATGTAATGTTTCAGAGAAATAGCAATGCTATACGACCACGGCGTATCACCAACCACAGCCAAGGCTCGGGTAGCGTCCGTGGTGGCGCATGAGATCGCGCACCAGTGGTTCGGGAACCTGGTCACGCCAGCGTGGTGGTCGGAGATCTGGCTGAATGAAGGATTCGCTAGCTATGTGGAGTATGTGGCTGTTGATGCGGTAAGGGTTAGGTACATTTTATTTAGTTCAAATATTTAAATGTTGAGGGTAACATGAGTTTGTTAAATAATATGGCTCTCGGTAAGATGTTCGTTTGATATTGGTATTTTTGTAATTTATAATAGGTAAACTAGGAATCCACGTTGCATGATGATTATTAAGGTTTTATTAAATGTAATAATGTAGTTTATAATATGCGCCTGAGCTAGAGATCAAGGGCATTACCAGGCATTTAACATAAGTAAAACTGTCCAACTAGAGTAACAGTTAATTAATATTTCTTTTAAGGTTGAAAGTACTTGGAAGTTGATGGAGGTTTTCGTGTTAAATGAAGTTCAGAGCGTTTTCAAATTAGATGCTTTGACTTCATCCCATCAAATTTCTGTGGAAGTTGGAAACCCAGAGGAGATAGGCGCTATTTTTGACAAAATTTCATATGGAAAAGGTATTTTTACTGACCTTTTATGAGTACTACTACTATTCGATATTACACAAATAAAAATTTAAACCAATTTATACATACATAATTTTTTCAACTAAACCAAATTCAATTGTAGGATCAGCAATACTCCGTATGATGAATCATTTCCTAACTGATGACGTCTTCAACGCCGGTATAACTGACTACCTAAACGCCAAGAAGTATGGTGACGCAGAACAGAAGGACCTTTGGAGTGCTCTTACCAATGCTGCAAGAGAAAGGGGCAACTTTGACGTAGACGTCGCAATTATCATGGACTCTTGGACGCTTCAAACTGGCTTCCCAGTACTTACGATTACCAGGAATTACGATACCGGCGCTGTTAGTTTTAGACAGGTAAGGTTAAAATGGTGTTTTGATCTTTTATTACAAGGTTCAGGTTGTAGTTGAGAAGGTTGGAACGAACTTACTATTAGGTACTTTATTGCGCTTGCATAATTCCTATCTATTTAATATTTTTGACAATTTTGAATACCTATAAATATTTGCTATTAAAATGATCGCACTAGTAGATTTTTATTAATATGAGTGTACAAAATATGAGGCTTAATAATTGTGTTATGGTTCATTTTTTCCGAGAAATTAAAACAGCGACGGGGTGCATTTATACGTCGTGCAGTATTTTTTATCAGAAGCTGTAAGATAAAAGCCATTTTATTACTTAATTATAACATTTTTCTCTTATTTACAGGAAAGATTCGTCCTGATAAACAACACAATTGATGAGAATCCAGTGTGGTGGATTCCGATATCTTTCACAACGGCTTCCGAAAAAAACTTCCAGTCCACTCAACCACAACTATGGTTGAAGGGTGAACGATCTGTTGTCGTCGAGAACATTTCTATCAGCAAAGATGATTGGATAATAGCCAATATACAACAGACTGGTATGACATTAAGTAGTTTTGTGTGTGTACTTTATTAATTTATTATTGAGAAATTATTGACTTTGTAACGATATTATTGCGCTGATAGTTTCATTCACAAGGATTAAAAAAAATATGATTTGAGTACTGAAAAGAAAGTGCTGACTGCTTGGCGCTATACATAATGTGTTCTTTATGAATAGTAATTATAATTCACATTGAATTGTACAACATACATGTTATTAGTTAATAACCAGTAAATGTATACATTTTACAAGATAAAATTACTAATACTAATAATAATTCTTGTGTTCAGGTTTCTATCGCATCAACTACGACCAACGTAACTGGGAGATGCTTATCAAAATTCTAAACGATCCGAAACGATTCGAAGAAATCCATCCGATTAATCGAGCACAGATAATCGACGATGCCATGAATCTGGCTCTTTCTGGAAGACTCGATTACAGAGTAGCTTTGGATATCACGAGCTATCTGTCACATGAGAGGAGTTATGTTCCCTGGAAAGCGGGGTTGGTGGCTCTGGGGTATATAGACACTATGTTGTCTAAAGGAGCTTATTACCTGGAATATCAGGTAATTTTTAGTATTTATCAAGAATTTAATGATCCGAGTATAAAACAATGTTACATGTTAATTTGTACATTATGTAATATTATTTAGTAAGATCGTAAGGCTCATTGATATTGTATACCCACGAAGGTGTATTTTTTAATAGAGTTAATTTTGTCCCATTCCTATTCATTCATGTAGAGAAGAGTTATCAAAATTTAGTTCCGTTAAAGTATCAAGAGATGGCGTCACCTGTTTCGAAATGTACTAGAACACCTAATGGTGTCACTATTACCAATCATTTTATATATATTTTTTTTAATTATAAACAACGCATGAAATGTGAATATATACGGAAAATAATTAATGATTATATTATTAAAATATTAAAATTAAGTTAATAGTTCCAAAATATTCTATTATTGATGATGTAAACCATTGTTTTACACTGTTATCGATATTTGGTCACACGGTGTAATAATAATATAATAAATATCTCTATCAAGATATAATTATGACGTACTTAAATAAATAAAGTAGGTACATACTTTGTGATATAGAGCATTGGGTATTTCAACTTTGTTTAATTATTATGAATTACTCATTTTGTATTATTATTTATCGATAGTCTAGTAATTTTATTAACGCAATGAATTTTATCATTAAGGTTATATATGATGAGATTATAGTTAATGATAAACCGCATGGAATATTAGGTATCATGATGATATTGTTTTGTATGTGTAATAAGAACAATTATTAAGAGTAAAGGAATTTTGGTTGATTAAGTACCGTACTTATAGATAATTATTTTTAGAATGAAATTGTAAATAAGTAAGTTTTTGAAAAAATAACAGCACACTATTTAAAGGATTCGCTCTAACAACATTTAATACAAAATTTAACTTTATAGCCTTTTGGAAATAAAGCTTAACTTACAGATTACAGAATGCCTCTATTAAAAACTGAAAGGAATAAACTTAAAGATTGATGCTGATCAACCAACAATCCATTCGTGTGTACAGCTACATCGGACCAACCGGAAGGCACCAGCTTTAAATTATAAATACAATCATAAATCACCTAGACGAAACTTCTGATTATATAAACTTAAAAAAGAGCGTGTGTGCCGAGCACACGTGTCAGAAGTGAAACTTCTTTGGCAAGATTAAAAAATACCAAAATCGTCGCCTGCGTGACGTGACGGTATTGCCGTGATGCGACGAAATTTTACTCTCAACGCGCCAAAAAGTTTCACTTCAAAAAACAGTGCAAATGAAAACTTTCTTATTTAGACGGTTGTAAATTAGACTTTCTTAACATGATATAGTTATTCTATTTCACGAAGTCCGTTTGGCTTTGGATGTAGTAGTGACATGTACGGATAAGGGCTGTTGTGTGTGTAAACGTAGGGAGCGCAAGCAAAAAAAATCTTTGGTATTTTAAATTTTAAATATATTTTACATAATATATTTGTGCTGTGAAATTATCAATACACAGTCAACATCCATAGTCAAACGGACTTCATGAAATAGAATATCTATACCAAAAATACTTTACTTATTCCGCAGCGTTACGTGCTACGTTTGTTACATGGTACTGTAGCTGACTTAGGATGGGATGTATCACAGAACGAGAGCGTAGTTAGAGCCCAGCATCGGGTCGACATGCTGTCTACAGCCTGTCACTTGCAACAGGCGGAATGTTTGGAACATGCGGTGCGAATGTATACGAACTGGATGCTTCACCCGAACCCGGATTCTTTTAATGAGTAAGTGGTTTGTTTAAGTTGGAAGGTCTTTCTGTTTTGTGAAGTGTGGTTAATTTGATGTATGGTATTAAAACTAGTTTGAGAAAATTATTAATAAAGTTATATTATTATTTATGTGACAGTTTCACTGTTCTTGTACAACTTTCAACTGTAATTCTAATAAAAAAATGTAAGTCAAAATAAATCAATGAAAAGTCTAGATAGATACTTACAATCGTGCTCAAAGATTGTACAGTTTACAATCTATACTTTGTGTGAACGGCTTTTCATTATGTAATATTACTTAATATTATGTCTTGCAAACGCGAAAATATTACACATAACACAACACATTGCTAATTACATACAATCATTATACAATACTCATTCAAAACAATAACACTATTTTTGGCGCATCAGATGAAAAAAATCAATCATAAACTTTACAGGGTGCTTTTTCCCTGGCTGATTTTGATACGCCCTGCGAACTATAATATCGACGATTGCATATCATAGGTTTTATCTTATATACGGATTTTCCTTGTATATATTTCCATTGTTGAATTACTGATATAAAACTATGAGCGTCACAAAGTTTATATGGCACCAATAAATATATTATTTGAACGATATTTGTGTTATGAAAGTAGATATAATTAAGAGTCTTTATGAATATTTTTACAGTAGAAAGAAACATAGAGAATGTTCATAATTATTATATCTCATGCCTCATCCAATATTTTATAAGAAAAAGTGAACATATTAGGTACTCTATGAGTAAAAATATGGTAAATATTATAACGGTTGTAATGTTTTAGATGTTATGAATGCCTCCGTCAAAGGGCATCCTTATAAGTTACTAGCAATGCCCTGCGGTTTCACCCGCATAAATAGCGATATCGTTACAGTGAAAATCTGGATGTCGGAAGGGTGTCACTGAAAATCAGTGCTGAGGCGTTATGCCTCAGGTATCCTGAGTGGCATCCTTTTTTGGCGCACGCAACCTCACATATTTTGATGATTTTATTATTATTTTGTTTTACTTTACTTAATTTTTTTTTTCTTTTTATTTTTTAAACTTCGTGCTTTGTAATGTTTATTATGTGCTTGTGAGTTGTGTGTGTTGAAATAAATGATTTCTTTCTTTCTTTCAAAAGTCTACTATAGGTCGGACTATAGGTTTAATTTTTAATCACATGAAAATCACCTTTACCCCGTCCCGCACTACGGCCTTTTTTTTTGTTTTAGTGGGGAAATCTTTCATAGATGCCCACGGCCTCCGGGGGAGGGGCCGTGTGTTATGTCGGATTCCTACCGACCAAAACCCCACTGTGTTCCGTCAAGACGCATATTGGTAGAATTCCTCCGTGACCCCCGCACTACGGCCTGCTCGAACAGTATACCTACTATTTTCTGTAGATTGACACTTTTAAAAATTCGTTATATCTTTTGAATGGAATATCCAATTCTTTTCATTTAAAAAGTATTTTGCTGGTATTGAAACAGTCTATAATAAAACATCATTTAATGGGATAAGGATTAATATATGTGTATGGATAACATGGTTTGATTACTGTCGGCACTTCTATTTACTTTGAAAACGTAAAAAAGTTGTTGTAGTAACATAACTACTGAAGATGGACATATGGTATCGCGGACTTTCTTGTAGATATTGATCCATTCTATAATACCGTAGAACATTTTTTTGTTCTATCTTCAATAGATTCCGCAGCGCACGCGATGACAGAAGTTTTATTGAGGATTTTTTTACACCTCGGGTTACATTATTGCATTTTTGGTAAGGATCTCTATTTTTTTTGAAAATGCAATATAGCCTATGTTGCTCAGTAAAGATGCAGCTTTCTAATGGTGAAAGAATTTTTTAAATCGGTCCAGTAGTTTTTGCGTGAAAACCATACATACATACATACATACATACTTACAAACTTTTCCTCTTTATAATATTATATTAGTATTAGTATATTAGTATATAGATGGCTCTACCCTCCAATGAAAATACGGCCGGCGCTTGTTACCTACACAAATAAAAGTTACAAAAAACTATCAGTTTTATTTTGCGCTTTAAATTTATTCTTCAAATTCAAGTCTCTAGATATGTTACATTCAATATATATAAAAAAAACAGTTATCAATTTGCTACTAAAGATTTAAGTAATCAACTTTTTCCAATTTTAAATAAATATTTTTTTCCTTTATCTTGACTTGGCAAACCATTCCAATAGACGAATGTTTCCAGAATCCACGCAGACATTCGAAGTACGGTATACTGTGTGGGAGTACAGGTGGGAGGTGCGCGGGAGTGGAACTTCGCGTGGGAGCGCTTCGTTGTCGCCAGCGTGCCCTCTGAGAGGGAGCTGCTGCTTTCCATACTGGGGTGTACCAGGGCACCATATCTGTTGTACAGGTAAGTTAGTGTATTAATAGTTACGTTTTTGATACTGTCCGTTTTTGTACTAATAATTAAGTTTTTGATACTGCGGTGTACTAGTTCTCATATCAGTGTTTAACGTTTTTGTTGGTATAGTTCTATAAGATTTGATACTGGGATGTACCACCATTATCACTTATACTTGGCTATACCGATCGTAATATACAATCTAGCTTTCCACTCGTATTATCTAACACGGGAAGCACGCTATCAATTGAAGAAAACGAAAATCGATGCAGTAGTTTTTCAGTTTATCGCGAATAGACAGACAGATAGACTATTAAAAAACATCAAATGGTTTTATTCTATTATATAACTAATGGTTGCATTATTTTCTTGTTTAGATACTTGGAACTATCACTACGCAATGACAGTGGTATTCGAAAGCAAGACACGGTGAGAGTGTTTTCCGCTGTAGCAAGTTCGTCCATCGGTGAACCGATCGCTTTCAACTATGTCAGAGATAATTGGAAGAGGATTAAGGAATAGTAAGTTATTAATTCAATTTATAAGGGGTTTTAAAGAGTTGAAAGTATACCTGATTTGGAGTAAAAAAAGTAAACACTACTTAGCAAGTTTCAGAAATATTTATCATTTAAACTTATTAAATTTGGCACATTTTTCGGGGAAACGATAAAAAGTAATAATGCTTTCACCCCTTTAATAATATGTATAACACATTCATAATATATCAAGCCTTCCTGTATATGCACGTTGATATCATCACAACTTGTAATATTTTGGTTTTTATGGCATTCAAATGCTTTATAAATATGCATTTATATAAAATAGAAAAAAATCGGTTACGAGACGGGATTCGAACCCGCGTCTTCAGCCATTTCATTTAAAAATTTATAACATCCCAAAGCGAACGGTTGAAAAACCTTGTAACTGATTCAAAATGAGATTTAGCTATTATTTTATGTATTTTAATGTTGCAAATACTTTTCTGACGATGTAAAGAAAATAAATAAAAATCCGTTAAAAAGTTATTAATTTATGAATATTTAATTTTCAGTGTTGGTTCAGTGTCAACTCTCAACTCCATATTGAAGTTGGTTACGAGAAGATTAAACCAAGTTCACGAATATGACGAGGTAATTATTTTGTTACTAAATAACCACTGGAAAGTTCTATTATAACCAAAATTGCCCAGATTAACTTTTCGATTGAGATAAAATATTACATGATAATATGTTCAAGTTGTAAATTATAATTTCATTTACTTATGTTTATAAATCTAATTTAATAATTTAATCTAATTTATTGTAATTTATGTATCTTTAATAATTTTATTTCTCCATTTAAATTTAGAATATGAGCATGTAATAATGTCATATGGCGAAATACCACATAATAATACAAAAAAAAAACTGTAAAGGCAAGTAAAGCATATACTGATTTCGATAGTATTTCCAGCTGACGAGATTTGTCGATACACACGGAAAGCATTTGGGGAGACCGGTGCAACAAGTTCTTGAAAGAACTGAAGCAAATGTTCAATGGATGGAGCGGAACTATGACACCATCGTTGATTGGTTGTTACAAGCCGAAAAGAATACTGCTAAAATACATTAATTAATTAATAGAAACAGTGATTAAAGATTAGTATTATGTATTATAATTTTTATAACTTCATAAAAAGTATTTCGCCAATGCGAAATATTATGACATAGAAATGCGAAAGAACTTACTGCATAAAGTAGAGGTGTAATAAATGAAGAAAAATGTGGTTATTTTTCTTTTATAAACTATAAATCAACCATGACGTTTTATGGTTGATTTATAGTTTTATAGTAATACGAGTATTATGTTTTTTTTATAGTAACCCTAGCAATAGGGCCGGCGACTCTTTTATCTATTTCTTTTATTTAAATATTTTAATAATTAAATATGCCAGTACATATTTAATATCACGGAATAAAATATAAATTAGGTAGCTACGTGGTTAATAAATTTTATGTATCATGGTATAATAGTATAATTAATGAGATGACATGTATAAATCATTTACTAAGAGCCAAACTAAAAACAAGCATATGAAAATAATTCATAGGATTATTTCATGTACAAATATCATAATGTATTTCAGTTACATTAGTTTTATTGATCTTATTGCAGTTAGTTATCTTTCACCTAAGATTTATGTTTCACAACTTCTTGGCTATGTTCTTTTTATTTTACTTTATCTAGCAGTGAAAACGATGGTTATTTTTTCATAAATTTACTATAAATTATGATTTGTAATTAAATGAAACAATCATACGAAATATATTCATATGCTTGTAAAATAAGTCAAATTAAGTTGTAAAATAGGTTATCAGGAATTTCAGCAAGTGGAAATGTAATAATTATTAATCTATCTACTCTGGTCTCATTGTTATTTTGTAAACGGGATGGCAAGAAAAAAAGCACTTACATACACTCATTATTAGGGTAATTTAATATTACATTGATTGTATAGCATAAATATGAATATTTTCACACAAATTTTGCTGCTTTATCATTAGGTTTAAGTTATTTATTACGTATTAAGCTAGTCAAATTTTATAAAACTATTAATAATTATATCTCGTGGTACTTTTAATTTATTTTTAAATAACTGTTTAGTATAGATACTTTATTTTTATACTTAAAGGTAGCATAAGTTCATTATAGTATAAATAAACCATATTGCATTCATAAAAATTGTCAACATCGTCTTCACATTTTGCGATTGTACTATAAAGTGCACACATAATATTTATTATGCGTCAGTTTTGTCTTATCCGCCATTATTATTATAAATATATAGTTAAATGATGTAAATAAAGTCTTTGTTCAAATAATTGTTTTTATTTCAACAACAAACATTCAAGCTAGTCTCAGCTCAGAAGAAATCGAATAAAAGTAGACTATAGTCAGTCTAGGCTATAATTAATGTATGAGCAAATTTCATATAAAATTGTTTAGTTTTTCAATTAAAACCCTATTTATTAATAATACAAAATGAGATTTTTAACATTGAGGGTTGATAAAGTAGAGATCAAATTAAAGTAAATAATATAAGTTAATTCTTTCTTCGTTTAATAACTTTTTTTTTATTTTTAACTAGGAAATCTTGCATAAATAGCCCCCAAATAAGAGGCCGTGGGTTATGTCGGTTTCTACCGACCAAAACTGCACTGTGTTCCGTCCAGCCGCTTCAATGACGAGGCAACGTGTGTTGGTAGACTGTTTCATTGAGCCCATCATCAGATCGTTTGATACCTACTTCAAACCTTCGTTTTGATTACCAATACCATAAATTCCTTCCTTTTTTCTGGATATCTGTAGGTACTCTATAGAACACGAGAAAAGTTTCAAACAAGTATGTTGGATGAACCTACTCGTAGTTCGTCTACCAACCTTGAAAAGAGCATTAAATACAATTGGCTTTAACTTGCACTTAATCATGACAGACAAATTATTATAAGATATGAGATAAAAGGCTTAAGATATTGGGCATTCGATTATTTTACAATAATCCAGTAGTGGACGAGTGGTGTTGCAGTCGCCTCGTATCAAGGTTTGTTTCATTTTATATATTTCAACTAGTTTTCCAAAAAAAATTATATGAGAAATAATATCTTGTAGTTAGCGGAAAGCGCGAATAATATAAGCGCAAAGAGGACAGACAAGCTTAAATATTTACACACATTACATAAGTTTCAAGTTAAATGTTAATTTGGTTTGATCTTAGATGCAACTTAGTCTTCTCCCAAAAGTAATATTTTTCACATTTTTGTAACATTCATCATTTATTCTTTGCTCTTATTCATTTTAAGATGATTTAAGCTCATAACCTTACTCGATACAATGTCTATCCAATACAAGAAAACATCAATTTGAATCAGTCGTTCCTGAGATTAGTTCATTCAAACATACGACCTAAAAGCTATGAGATTTTATATAATAGTATTTTTTTTCATTTCCATTCTCCTAACTTCCTTTTTTATAATGAAAATATACCAATTCTTTGTATTTTTTTGTTTATTTTGTAAATTTATCAAAAAGTAGAGTTGCCTGATAGAGATCGCTACCTAGCGATAGTGCCGCCTTTTGCTGTTTGATGTTAAGTTTTTTGTTTATTCTATGTATTTATCTTTAACGCAATAAAGAATTTTTATTTATTCATTTCATTCATACCAATAAAAATTATTATAATAGGTATAACATGACTAAATATCTGACCAATATTATAATACCTACATTAAGTTTTACATTTACCGCCTCGTTGATAAGGGTGTTAGATTACAAATATTTTCCAGTTACAACCATGAAGATATGAGTGGTTTTAATTACTTTTATCAACAAAAATATCCGCTGATTGTTTTAGAAGTTGAAATAAGATTAGATTCAAGTAGTTAATATAGAACATAATAAATTTATATCACTCAGAAATAAGTCCGATGAGTGTTAACGGTCGATTTCTCTGTAGATCAATATCATTTTATGAGATTGAATATTATATTATTTAAAAAAAGAACAAAGTAATGAACTAAAAAGCTTAAAAAATAGTCTTTCTTTTTCGTATAGATTAGTTTGGTAAAATTTAATAATATGTAGATACCTAACGCCATACAGATAAATAATTCAAGAAAAATAATATTTGATTGGTGGACCTATGTAGAATTCTCACTCATATATAATGACACGAACTTTGCAGATAAAATGCCTTAAAATTTATAATACATAAAGATAAAAATCTGATAAAAACAAAGATATTGATAATATACCTAAATTATAAGCAATTGCCGATTCGGACAAACTATGCCATAGATATGGATAGTTAAAAAACACAGATCTCTATAATAATAATAATATTATGTTACATGTAGGTATTTCTCGCTTTCTACGCTTTCTACTTGCCACTTTGTTGTTTAAAAATTACTATAAAGAAATGTATACCTATTAAACAATTTAATAATCACGGGCTGTTGTGAATAGTCAAGGGATCATCTTGGTACAATTTTCCTAGGATTCATTCTCCCTGATACAAAAAAGACTTTTTCTGGAAGGACACAGAGAGCTGATCATTTACTTCTCCGTAAAGAAACCGATCAGTAAAACAGATGTATTATGTATATATCTTTCTTACCCGACTTTTTGGAGCTATCAAATTGTAACTGAATTAAAAATATTTCATTAATTATGTCGTCAAAATAACGAATAATTAATTGTTTATCTTCTTTCAAAGATAAGTAATCAGCAGACGAAAATTATTACTAAGTAGGTACCTAATTTGCGTTTTTCATAGATAATAATAATAACATTAATGACTGCAACATTCTATCTTTAGAACATGATTTTTTGAAGATTTTAAGTTTAGAAGAATAGTAATTTTCATTTTACTTCCCTTAATTAAAATTTTGACGGTACCTATTTGGTACAATGTAATTATAAATACATTGTACCAAAAAACCTGATTTAAAGAAACTTATAACAATATAACGGTTAAATACATAATACATACACGAATTTATTTTTGAATTCAACTGCATGTAAAAAATGTTTGTAAGAGTAACATGTAAGATAAGAATAATATACTTTCTAAACTTTTGGTTATTTGGCAAAGCTAGGAAAATTCCTATTCAAGTTAATAAAAAAAAAATACCACTTACCATTCTCCTCTTATATTTGTGATAATATAATATTATATTATCATTCATTCATAATACAGCCGTTATTTGGCGCACTTGGCATGTGAAATCTGTGGTGTGCCAAAGAATGTGTGTGCGATATCCACACAATTAAAAGCACTTGTATTATTTACAACGAGTCTTAACTGTGCATTTGTTATAAGTATGTTTTCAAAATAATTAAAAATTATCAATAATTAGCAAGAGTTGAGCTATAGTCAAGTTGGTATAATATTACTACTAGATAATACTCGATTTCTTTGTATCAACCGACTTCATTAATTGATGATGCTAATTGCTATATTATGTGATGTTGTACAAATGATTTTTAATTCGTTGTTCTAGATGGCGACATATCTACTCCTTTTTTTGGCTGCGTGCTTATATGTTCACGCTGTACCAACACCACCGACCACAAGAAACACAATCTTCATAGATGAAAAACTGGAAGGACAGATTTTTGAAGGAATTGACGATTCTGACGTTGCTTTATACAATGATCCCGCAAAATATAGATTGCCTACAACCACGCGGCCCAGACACTATGAGGTGTTATGGATCTTTGATATGACAAACCTACGGTTTTCTGGCACAGTATCGATATATCTATCAGCAACTCAGGCCAATGTAAACGAAATAGTAATTCATAGTAATGAGTTGCAAATTGTACAAGTCAGTCTTCAACAAGGTAATACTGCTATCCCTTCGACATATGTGGAGGATAAAGAACTTCAGTTCCTGCGCATTCGACCAGCAACTGCTCTGCAGTATAGCGCAACTACTCCCGTGGAGTATAAGCTGACCATTGATTTCGATGCCGAGCTACGTAGAGACATGAACGGGATATATAGAAGCTGGTACAGAAATACCTGGAATGGTGAATTGAGGTAATCGAACTCGTTTTAAACGTTTATAGGACGATACAAAATATTTTACCGTTTATAATACACATGTATCAGTCAAAACTCATTGACGGTCCACACCTTCGCTTATGATGTATTGACGTTTTTGACTGGTTTTTGCGGTCAAAAGTGGTATTGACCGATGACCTTAGTCAAAATCGTTTGTCACTATAAAGGCAAAGAGTGATCAAGCGAAAACACAACGTTTTAGTTAACGTTAACGTTAAAGTTTTGAGTTTGACCCGCGTTAACTTCTGACTGTAAAATGTACATAACTTTAAAAGTATATTTAATTTCGTATTACAAAACATTATGTACTTCTTAAATAAAAAAGACTCCAAGGCTTATTAAACAGGAAAAAAAGACCTTAATGAATTAAATTGATTACCTGGAGGCCTAGAAAATTACAAACATTTTTCTACCGAATAACAACTTTTTTAGACTAAAACCTATATTATATTTGTATTGTAATAACTGTCGAATTGTCCAGGTGGATGGCAACAACCCAGTTCCAAGCTACACATGCCCGCGCTGCATTTCCGTGCTACGACGAGCCAAGTTTTAAGGCTACTTTCGATATTACAATTCGTCGGCCAAGTACTTATAAAAGTTGGTCCTGCACAAGAATTCGAGAAACAACCACTGCTGTTCAGTAAGTATAGTTCTATATACCTACTCTCGAGTTGAACACAAATTCAACTAAAATACTTTCAAAGCGATTTTAGATATGATTTGTACTATACCTGTACGGCATACCTGTAAACGTAAAATAATTTATTCACCGTTGAGTTTAAACAATGAAGACATGGTTTAAACCACCTAGTTGCTTTTTACATTCTCTTATTCAGTGCACAAATATGCCTAGTTCCTCGCTCACTGATTATAAGGTTTACTTTTTTATTTGTCACCAAAATTAATTTGAAAAATAATTTCAGAAATTATCAAAATGACATATACCACACTACACCCATCATGTCCACCTACTTGATTGCACTCATAGTAGCCGAGTACGAAACACAAGACCTGGTAATAAATGGTACTTTGACATATGAAGTGATTGCAAGACCAGGGGCCATACGAGCTAATCAAAGTGACTATGCGTTTGAAGTTGGACAGGAATTATTAGCTGAAATGAGCGACCACACAGGGATTGATTTCTACAGCGTCTCACCTCACATTAAGATGACACAAGCGTCTATTCCCGATTTCTCAGCAGGTGCTATGGAGAATTGGGGATTACTTACCTATAGGTATGAGAAAATTAACTTTTATTTATTCGTAGTTACTGAAGCTTAATAGATAAAAAGTTGTGTGGTTTTATGAAACTACGGTAAAAGTGAAACTTAGGCACAAAATTATCGTATTTGTACGATAATTATTATCGTACGGTTCGACCGTCACGTGACATGCGCTACACAGACCAAAAAGTTTGAGACGATGTAATAAGAGTTTCACTTTAATAAAGACGTTAATATAATTCAGATTTGATCCGATTACATCCTACAAAACGCAAGCTGACAGATTTTTTTGTCATGGGCGGTAAAAAATAATAGTTCTTCTTGTAATGCTTTTATAATTCCTGGTAGAGCCTGATTAGGTAAAACATTTAATACATGTATAGATGATTCTAATGATAAGCTATGACACAGTTATTTAATTAGACTATTGGCTTTGCCACGATATAGGAAGCCGTTAAATTCTGGAATATAACAAAAATAACTACCTATGTTATAAAACAATAAAATGAATACATTTTCCTTCTAGGGAAGCATATTTAATGTACGACGCTGAACAGACCAGTGATAATATGAAGCAAATTATTGCTTATATCCTCTCTCACGAGATTGCCCATATGTGGTTCGGAAACTTAGTGACCTGTGACTGGTGGGATAATCTTTGGTTGAATGAAGGTTTTGCGAGATACTATCAATATTATCTTACACACTGGGTTTGTACTCTTAATTTATTCATCAGTAATGTAATAAGTGATTTACACAAAGCAAATTATAAAGTGTTTATTACAAACGACTGTGGATCTCATCAAATTACTAATTTTAGGTTGAGGATTACATGGGTTTCGATACTCGATTTGTAGTAGAACAAGTGCACACTGCTCTGCTGGCTGACTCCCAGAACAATCCTCATGCCTTGTACCACCCTCATGTGGGAGATCCAGATGAAGTATGGGCCATGTTTTCAACAATTTCATACAACAAGGGAGCATGCATCATAAGAATGACGGAGCATCTGCTTGGATTCGAAGTTCACAGACAAGGATTAAGAAATTACCTAGTTAATAAGTACGTAAATCGATTGTGTATTATAAGAAAATATCTTATCACGTAAATATAACCAGATTTTGTATTTGGTATCTTTTTGATAACACTTTGTATAATATGTTCTTTCCATGAAACCAATCTTTAATTCGTTTGTAAACAGGTCTTTCCAAGTGGCCTTGCCAACTGATTTAACAGAAGCTTTGCACAACGCATCCGTTGCTGCCGGTGCTATAGCTCAATATGGAGACGATTTCTCAGTAGTCGAATACTATAAGACGTGGCATGATCAGCCTGGAGTTCCTGTGCTCTTCGTACAAGTTAACCATCAAACTGGAGACATGGTTATAACACAGGTATAATAAATCTTTAAAAATAGTTTAGATCATGCAGAAATCGTACCAAACATAGTGACTAATAAAGTCACATGACAATAAAATATTATTTACTCATCATTTCTAATAAATAAACTTCTTTGAATTATTCAGTGAAAATAACTTGTGAACTTTGTTTGCGAATTCGTAAGTAAAACCATTTTTTTTTGTTTTAGCGTCGTTTTAACATCAATTATGGCTACGCAGCTGTGAATTTCAACTGGCAAATACCAATTACATTTGCCTCCGCTAGCAATCCCAACTTTAATAACACGAAACCATCCCATATCTTAACGAAAACTGTTACTGTTGTCAATCGCGGTTCTCTCGGTGACGAATGGGTTGTATTTAATAAACAACAAACAGGTAAGCTTGAAATCAACTATTGTTTGTGCATAAGGTATGCAAGGCCTTGAACTTTACAGTATTATTATTTTTTTAATTTTAGGTTACTACCGAGTTAACTATGATGACTATACCTGGGACTTAATCATCATTGCTTTGCGTGGCGCACAAAGAACCACTATTCATGAATATAATCGCGCTCAAGTAAGTGCTATTGGTATTTTTATTATAATAAATAATATTATAAACTTCCTTTAAAATTTACGTTGTTTTTTACTTTTCTCTTTTAAAGAAAGAGGTAACCCGTAACCCGTAAACCGTATACATAATATTATATTAATTTCTTGTAGATCGTCGACGACGTCTTCCAATTTGCTCGTTCAGGCCTCATGAGTTATACCAGAGCATTCAACATTCTGTCATTCCTTGAACAAGAGACGGCATACGCTCCATGGGTGGCGGCCATGAATGGATTCTCCTGGTTGAGGAACAGACTCGCTGGCACTGATCTATTACCTAATTTGGAGGTAAAGAAATAATAAACTGACTATAAGACTGTTTAAATTAATTTTCGTCAATAGTCATATTAGTTAGTTTATTAACAATTTGTCGAACATTATTAAGCTTTTCTGTTCCCACGTTCAATAAATAGATTACATATTATTAATTAATCTGGTTGTTTTAAATTTTATAATATACCTTTTCCACAGAGTCTCATAACGCGCTGGTCAACTCGTGTGATGAGCGAACTGACATACTACCCTGTGGCCAATGAGACCTTCATGAGATCGTACTTGAGACGCCAGTTAGCACCTGTCCTGTGTAACATTAATGTAGCAGCTTGCCGTACTGCTGCAACCACCCAACTGAACGCCCTACTTGTGAACAGAATTGAGTATGTATAAATTTAATATAGACTTTACAATATAGAGATTCCACTGAAACATTTTGCCATTTGTCCGATATAGTATGTTACAAAAATGTATGTACAATTAGGTTTATTGGATGCCACTATTGGATTTACAATTGTTGCCATATTTCATATAGCTAATGTTCTAGATAATATGATGTTCACTTCATAATATATACTGTCTTACAGAGTACCAGTGAACAGTCGAAACTGGGTATATTGTACGGGCTTGCGTGCCGGCTCTTACAACGACTTCGCAGCGTTGTGGCGTCGGTACTTGGAACACAATGTTTACACTGAGAAGATCCAGCTGCTCCAGACTCTGGGATGCACAGCTAATGTACAGGCATTGAATCAGTGAGTATTACATCTTTAGAGGAGGTTTATTGCTATGTTGAAGACGCGGCATGAAGTCAGAGATACTATGTTAAATAAAGTCAGTGATGATGATATTCTTAAACCTTTTTAAGTGGCATTGTGGAAAGGACTTTGTCCAGTGTGACAGTGCATTAATTCTTTCTATATATTTATATACATAGTTATTTCATAAAGTTAGTAGTAATGTTTTTCCTTAAAAGTAACTGGCTTGTTGGAAACACAAGGACATGGTGCATTTTAGCCTTAATTTTAGCATTCTTGTCACCAAACAACAGGTCTGTCTGGAAGAGTGCAATTTCCCCAGACATTGCATGATTTAATTCGCAAGCAAACACACTTTGAACCTTAAATTTCTTTCCATTTAAATTTTAATTCAAGGAAACTGTACAATGTAGATAGTGTTTAATTTTGTGCCACTTTGTGCACCAATAATTTATTTTTTTCATGAATTAAGAGCATTAAAATCATTAAGCATATCGCTTACTGATAAGGATTTAATAAAGACAATGTTTTTCTATTTATCAGACTATTAACATCGATTGTGGAAGAAAACTTCGAAATTCGCCCACAAGATTATTCAACTACGTTCAACGCTGCATTAACAGGCAATGAAGCAAATACACAAATTGTTCTAGAATTCGTTAAAAATAACTTGGCTAGTGTGACTCAAGCGTAAGTATATTTAATAAATTTGTATATAAGAAATTAAAAATTTAATGTGTTAAGATTCGAAAGGAAAAAGAAAGAAAGAGCTATACTAATTCAATTTTAAAATGACTTAAGAAAATAAAAAAATCTCTTTGTATTCTAAGGTTTGGTTCCCCGTCCACTCCGCTATCGAATATTGCATCAAGACTGAGAACTGTGGAAGAAATTAATTCCGTAAGTTTACATTTTATATGACGTTTAATATTATATTTTGGAATAATCCATATCTTATTACCATATTATGCTAATGATAATTTATGATGATAATAAACAAATAATTTAACCGCAATAATCGAATCTAATAAATTTTGATAATCTAAAAACTAAAATGAATTATATATAAGTAAAACGATTCTGTAAAAGATAGTTTCACGATTTTTTTTAATTTGAAAAGGTATGTATTGAATGCAAATTTTAAACATCTTATTACAGTTCCAAACTTGGCTGAGGCAATCACAAGTTGCTTTGGGTGATGCCTACACTGGCATTTACAACGCCGCGGAATCGACGAGAGAGAGCATAGCGTTCGTTGAGACGATTCGGAACGACATTAACAACTACTTAGTTAATGGGGATGAAGTTATAGCAGCGTCTACACCACGACCAGAATTGGTCACTGACCCCGTCACCGTGCCCAGGCCAGAAATAACTGAGCCTGTTACACCGGACATCCCCGATTCTGCTGTTACGGCCGTCCTGTCAGCGTTTGTGTTGACGCTGGCTGTAGTCACTAACTTATTAATGTAATTTATTTTAAATTTATCTTTTATACTATTTGCTATTAAACTTTTTTGATATACGTTTTTTTTTCGTTTATACCTTCTAAATTTCCCTGCCCACTATATTCCTCTAAAGTACTGGAGGTACAGATAAATATTATTGACTAAGTGATTATGAAATTTATTATTACATTCTTTACTATTCTTCAGGGTTTATGACACATATTTTTTTCCAATATTTAGATAAATACTTATAGATATATCATAAATTTAGAATAAGACGCAGATGTAGATTACATTTAGAACTACTGTTACCGATAAAATATTTGATAATTTCGAACATTTTAAATACAGATCAATGATAGAGATTATAAAATTTACACGTTTGAAACGATGCAGTAAAATATTCACGTGTTTCACTTGATAATTAATTAATCAAAGTGCCTAGTATTGATAATTCATAATTTCTTTTTGTAAACATGATAATAAAAATATTTACAAAATTATCGGAAAATAACTACCGAGTTGTTGTTTTTTTTTACTAATACTTGGAAATTTTCAGTCGATGAAGTATAGTAAAAGGCCAAAGGTATTGACGTTCAACACAAATACGATAAGATGTATCATAATCATTCTCCTTATAATTTATATTACTCTTGTTTAAGTATTTTGAAGCGTGTGATTTATAACAATATACTTAACATGACTTAAATTTACGAAGCAAAAACAAATGTATGCAGAAATTACACAACTTTTAGCTAATAACAAAAATCGGTATCCGGGATTTCTTAAATTTTTTTTTTTATTTTCTTTAAACTTTAATTTATCTTTTATTAACTCAAAAATATTAGCTGTCATTAAAGTTGATAAAGTTGATAAAAAAATGAAGTGGAACAGATTTTTTTGGGTTTTCATATTTTCGTCAAACGAACCTATGCGGTGGTGAATATTTATAAACTAAGACATTTAAGATGTAAGAAAAGCGTCATCCGCATATAAATCACTTACTATATTGATAAATAACAGGTATCTCAACTGTCTACTATTGAAAGAAATTCTCTTTTTCATGCTACTTACTACCTAAAAAAACCCAAAAACTAAAACATCCTCTACACAGTTTACACAATACATATATTATCTTATTTTTTGGAATCTGGTATATAATTGTGGTCACAATATTTCAAGCTTGATTATTTCTGGGGAATGGCTCCGCTATCGTAATCTTGGAATTTTTGGCTTTATAAATTACTAGCTTTCAGCCCGCGGCTTCGCCCGCTTTGTCTAAAACACAATAAATTATATACTAAAACCTTCCTCTTGAATCACTCTATCTACTAAAAAAACTGCATCAAAATCCGTTGCGTAGTTTTAAAGATTTAAGCATACATAAGGACATAGAGAAATAGGGACAGAGAAAATGACTTTGTTTTATACTACGTATACGTATGTAGTGATATCCAGCAAATCTAAATAATAACATTAATTGCTAAAAAATATACAGCATCAGAACTTTCATTTTTTAATAGTGCAATAACTTTTGAAAATTCAATAAATATTTTCTGTCATTTTATCTCCGTGAGAACAAAATAAATTGATGGTGATAATAAAGTTAATCTTAGGCAGAGTTTGAGTACAGAGGAAGTATATCACCGAAGTGAAAAGCTCGAAGAAATTAATAAGTACATAATATGCTTCCATATTATGTTGGAGTAACTCCTAAAATTTATTTATTTTATGAACAGATATGTATTGAAGTAAAATAATTGATTCGACTTATATCATAGCAGAAAATACACGTGAAAAATGCCTCTATCACAATTTTATCATAAGCACAAGCCAAAATTTATATCACAATTGTGCCTTATAATCAATATCATGATTATAATATTGATAATTGATATTATATTTACAATCGAATTCTTAATCCTATCAGTTTTTTGACCTTCAAAAGTGTATCTTGAAGCAATTAAATATAAGACTTAGGATAAGA
The DNA here is from genome assembly GCF_061535395.1 of Colias eurytheme. Taxonomy (NCBI): domain Eukaryota; kingdom Metazoa; phylum Arthropoda; class Insecta; order Lepidoptera; family Pieridae; genus Colias; species Colias eurytheme. The sequence continues at coordinate 7,320,376 of NC_142989.1, read as the reverse complement.
TAACATTATCAATATATCGAATGACGATAATAAAGTATTTAGCCTAAATCCTTTATTTTCATGGAAAACCAGCGCTAAAATGGTAAGTACACAAGTATTTTGCATCAATATTAAATCAAAAATTGATAAAGTTTCTTAATTTTTTTTATGACAAATAATTTACAATATTCTTCTTCTGAATTAAATATTTCTTATCATCCATCTAAGTTGCTACAGCTCTAAATGAAATTGAAATTATCATTTCAAATTACATCACATTATAAGGAAATGAATGCTCAATAATAATCATTATATGTGATTTATGAAAAATCTACTTCAATTACTAAGTAGTTAATTAACTAACAAAAAGTGATCTAAGTCCCGACTGAAAAAAAAGATGAAATAATTAACACTGTTTACGGATGAATACATTAATAAAATTCATTAGTGCCCGAAAAAAATCAACAAATTATTTGTGTTGCAGATGGTTCGCTGGTTTGCCCTCATTTTGGGGTTGGCCCTTATTCAGGGTCTGGTAGCTCTCAGCCCAATCCCAATACCAGAAGATGAGTGGGCAGAATTTGTGGCAATGTTAAGTGATCCTCTTTATCGCCTTCCCACAACTTCCAGGCCACAACGTTACGAAGTAACCCTTACACCATACTTTGAAACCGTACCAACCAATATTCAACCATTTACATTTCAAGGAAGTGTTATTATTTATACAACCATAGCCGAAGCGACCGATGAAATTGTTTTGCATTGCAATGACCTTACTATCCAGCAATTAACATTAGAATTGAACGGAGTGGTTGTACCTTTAGCGACTAATACGTTCACTTGTGAAATGCCTTATAGCTTTTTGAGGATTCGCGCTAATTCCATGCTGGAAGTTGGTCGCCAATACGTCATAAGGTCCACCTTTACAGGCAGATTACAAGAAAATATGCGCGGCTTCTATAGAAGCTGGTATGTCGATAGTACAGGTAACAAAAGGTGAGTTTTCTTTGTAATATTAATGAAAAAAATCCTAAATGTATAAGATTATCCTTATTGTGTATATATTTTTTAACTGAAAATTGATAAGCTCAATTATTTTTTGTGTATGTCTAAAAACAGATACATATCGCTGGGAAGTACAAACTCTAAATTTTTTTGTTAATTCAAAGTTGTTATTAATGCTTAGCTTTAGGTCTTTAAATGAATTTAACCAACAATCTTAATTCCGTTTAACATTTGTAATTTTTGTGCTAGATGGATGGGTACCACACAGTTCCAGCCAGGTCATGCCCGTCAAGCCTTTCCTTGCTACGACGAGCCAGGATTCAAGGCCCTCTTTGATATTACCATAATCAGGGAGCCCGATTTTAGCCCGACCATATCTAACATGCCTATCAAAACTATGACAACGTAAGTGAAGTATAAACTTTAAATACGTGAATATGTTTCAAAGAAACATTTTTTGTAATTCTCCTGGCTTACAAACAGTTATAAAAAAGCTCATGATGTTGCAGAATCGCAAGTACCAATAGAGTTTCCGAAACATTCTACACTACCCCGCTAACATCGACGTATTTGCTTGCTTTTATCGTCTCCCACTACGATGAAGTAGCAACAAATAATGACACCGTAAGACCCTTCCACATCTATGCTCGTGACAATGTTGGTACTACAGGTCAATGGTCTCTCGATATCGGTATCAAACTTTTAGATGCTATGGAAGAATATACGCAATACCCATATTACGAAATGGCTCCTTATTTAGACATGAAACAGGCAGCTATCCCTGATTTCTCTGCCGGAGCCATGGAAAACTGGGGATTGCTTACTTACAGGTATAGTTTTATCTATACATACTTTAAAAATTTCAATCTAATTTGTAATTCATCTTAACAGTTTATGGTATTTTAAAATATCCTGACTATAATGATTTTAATTTGTAAATCAATATTTTAGAGAAGCAAACATCCTCTATGATGAACAGAATTCTAATCATTTTTACAAACAACGAGTTGCAAACATTGTGTCCCATGAAATAGCCCACATGTGGTTCGGTAATTTGGTCACCTGTGCTTGGTGGGATAATTTATGGCTCAATGAAGGTTTTGCTAGATTCTACCAATATTATCTCACCCAAATGGTAAGTCTCTTCGAAATTAAATAAAAAAAGTTTTCCTTTTAATTAACGGTTCAATTTCAAATCGTATGATATTTTGTGCATTCAAAAAATATTTCGGCTTGTTCTTATGTTACTGATATTTAATTTCACAGGTGGCTCCGGAATTAGATTACAATACAAGATTTATTGTTGAACAACTCCACGTAGCTCTGTTGTCTGATTCGGTTGATACTGCACATGCTCTCACAAATCCTGATGTTAGTGACCCTGCTAGTGTTAGTGCTCACTTTTCAACCATCACATACGCTAGAGGAGCAGCAATTTTGCGAATGACACAATATTTAATGGGTGAAAACACATACCTTAAAGGTCTTCGCAGCTATTTGAAGGAAAGGTAATTAAATTTATCTAAATATTGAGTCTATTGGTTTGAAATTTTAGTTCGAGTTTATTTTAATATGTCTGGTTTGTCTTCATAGGCAGTTTGATGTAGCAGAACCGCAACATCTTTTCCGAGCTTTGGACGCGGCTGCCGCTGAAGATGGTGCTCTATCAGCTTACGGCGGTATCACAATTGCTTCGTACTTTAAAACTTGGTCTGAAAAGGCTGGTCATCCTCTCCTTACCGTCAATGTTGACCAGGCTACTGGTCGCGTGACAGTAACACAGGTAAATTTATTTATTTTTTATTATAAAAAACATAACAGTTCACGTATTATTCATTTAAATTATTTTTATTAATACAATACTGCTGTACGATAAGGATCAATTATTATTACAGGCCCGATGGGAGAGAGATACCGGTGTTTCTCAGTTTACCGGTACCTGGGAGATTCCCGTCACATGGACGCGGGCTGGTTTACCAGATTTCAATAACCTCAAACCAAATTTCGTGATGACAGCACAAGCTATGTCATTCGATACTGGTGCCAGAACACCACAATGGGTTATTTTCAACAAGCAACAATCAGGTAATATCGTATAGACTTTAATTACTCTTAACTTACTTGTAAAAATATTTAACAAACATGTTGATAGGACGTCGACAGTGCCTAATTTCATTTGGCCTACTTATATATCTAAGTCAGTCAGTATCAGTATATAATTTCTGTATAAAATTATATCATAAGCATAAGTATGCATACAGTTTAAATATAACGGCATATTTCTTTCAGGCTTTTACAGAATAAACTATGATCGCAATAACTGGATTTTGTTAACCAGAGCTTTAAGAAGTAACGAAAGAACAACTATTCACGAATACAATAGGGCTCAGGTAAATAACTTAAAGGCTTCTAAATGAAAATATTATAAGTCGAATGTTTACTATTAGACCGGGAGATACTGACACAAAATTTCGAGTCATTTGTAACAAGGATGGCGGTTCTACAGGGGTCTTAGTACGCAATGACAAAAAGAAAAATGATGGTGTGAACGCTGGTACCGGTGGCTTAGTCGCGTAGGCGTTTGTCGAACTCGTCGGAAAAATAGCGAAAGTCAAACGATTTGTAACACAAAAATTTTAGAATTTACCGATAGCCCATAAAAAAGTAGTGGGCGGTAGTGTCATGCCATACTTTTCCGGTGTGACTTACAGCCCGCCATACCGACGCGAATGTGTTGATTTAAATAAAACAATCATTCAACCATTTGTACCAGGCTAACTTTTGCACAGGTAACTATCGTCGTAGAGCCATTTACGAAAATCGCCATGCCATACTTTTCGGACGATTCCAAATGGTCGCCATACCGCCGAAAATCTGCAAAAAATTTTTATTTCGCCAAACTTTTTGTACCAGTATTGCATTTGGATTTTTGGAGAGTATTTGATAAAATGTGACCATTATTATATTTGCCATACTTCTAGTAGGGGGAAAAAGTGCTGTCATACTTGAAAACTTAATTTATTATTAATTTATATAAGTGAAGATTTCCAACACATAGATCTTTGAAATTTTGTATTTATAATTGTTGATTCTCAAACTTACAGGAAAAATGAGTGCCATACTGTTACAAATCGTTTGACTTTCGCTATTTTCCGACGAGTTCGACTAACGCCCACGCGACTAAGCCGCCGGTACCAGCGTTCACGCCATCGTTTTTAGGGTTCCGTAGCCAAAATGGCAAAAACGGAACCCTTATAGTTTCGTCATGTCCGTCTGTCCGTCTGTCCGTCTGTCCGTCTGTCCGTCTGTCACAGCCGATTTACTCGGAAACTATAAGTACTACAGTGATGAAATTTGATGGGAATATGTGTTGTATGAACCGCTACAAAAATATGACACTAAATAGTAAAAAAAAGAATTGGGGGTGGGGCCCCCCATACATGTAACTGAGGGATGAAATTTTTTTTTTCGATGTACATACCCGTGTGGGGTATCAATGGAAAGGTCTTTTAAAATGATATAAAGTTTTCTAAAAAACATTTTTCTTAAAGTGAACGGTTTTTGAGATATCAGCTCTCAAAGTCGTAAAAAGTATGTCCCCCCCCCTCTATTTTTATAACTACGGGGTATAAAATTCTAAAAAAAATAGAGGTGATGCATGCTAATTAACTCTTTCAACGATTTTTGGTTTGATCAAAGTATCTCTTATAGTTTTTGAGATAGGTTGATTTAACTGTAATTTATTATATTTGCTGCTACGGAACCCTTTGTGCGCGAGCCCGACTCGCACTTGGCCGGTTTTATTCTTTTTGTCATTGCGTACTAAGACCCCTGTAGAACCGCCATCCTGTTACAAATGACTCGAAATTTTGTGTCAGTATCTCCCGGTCTATATGTATTGACAGGCTAATCACAAGTTTACCTTTGAAGATCTTTAATATTATGTTTTTTGAATCTTGTTAAATGATTAACCATTTTCTCTTCTCTTTCTATCAGATTGTTGATGATTTATTCAACTTCGCACGTGCTGGATTGATGTCGTATGATAGAATCTTCAACATTCTATCATTCTTGGAATTCGAAGACCAATACGCACCATGGCTTGCCGCAATCACCGGCTACAACTTTGCAAGGAGACGTTTAGCACATGATTCCGCCAATTTAGCTAAATTGAGGGTACATAATTTGTATAAATGCATTTTAATTCTGACCACATAATAACTACTTACTAGTATTTGGATCAAAATAGTTAATGTGGTCGAAAATGACTTGTGATTCTTTTTTTACAGGATCAAATCTTAAGCTCCAGCAAGGCTGTCGTCGCTAGACTTGGTTACGAAGAAAGATCTGGTGAATCATTTATGGATGGAATACTAAGGATGTACTTAATGACATTCCTGTGCGATGTTGGTGATGCACAGTGTGCATCAGTGGCTAGAACTTACTTCCAACGCTGGAAAGAAGGACAGCAGTAAGTTTTTGTATCTGTATTTTATGTTCATAAATACTTTTTATAAATAGATACATAGAAAGCTGTTTTAAATCTTTTAAAGGTTGTTGAGTTTAGAAATTGATTTCCAATTAAATGTTTCTACTGACGTAACACATTGCAATTTACATCTTTAAACTATTTAAAATCTTGCCTATTCATTTCAGCATCCCAGCGAACATGCGTCCATGGGTATATTGCAGTGGACTCAGACAAGGAAATGCCGACGACTTCAACTATTTCTGGAACAGATATTTGAATGAGCAATTGGCCAATGAGGTAGTAGTGATGCTCCAAGCCGCTGGTTGCACAAGCGATACGGCAAGTCTTGAAGCATTCCTAAATGCGATCGTCGATGGACAACAAACTGTGAGACCTCAGGATCATTCAACAGCACTTAATTCAGCCACCACTGGTAATGAGGAAAATACAATGAAGCTGTTCGACTGGTTGAAGAGAAATCTCAATCAAGTTATTACTGGGTGAGCTTTAGAACTCTACATTTTAACAACCTTAATTTTCTTTGATTATTATTAAGTCGCTGCAATTTCTAATCTTTACAATTTATTGCTAACAGAATAGTTATGATATTTTAAATTTTACAGACTTGGCAGTGCAACAACACCTGTAAGTAACATTGGATCCAGATTATTAACCGAGGCACAAATGACGGAGGTTGGTTTCCTTAATTTTATATATTTTTAATTTAAAATAAGATACAATGAGTACTCAGAAATAACTTTAGGAGATTTTTACAAACATATTTGGATTGGGATTTGGGATTGGGATTCCCTATATGATTTATAGTCGAAATTTCAGCAATATGCTTAATTTACTTGTATTGAATTGTATTTTTATAAATATTCACTATTTTACAGTTCCAAGCTTGGCTCGACCAGAACCGCGAAGTATTAGGTACTGCCTACAACACCGGCGTTAACGCAATCAACACAAGCCGCAACAACTTAGCGTGGTCCGGCAGGAGGTTGTCTGAATTCGTTACTTTCTTCAACAGCGGCTATGTTGAGGAAAGGTTAGACTTTGAAAACGAGGATAATGAAGACGATAACGAATCCGATGGAGACGATAATGAATCCGACGGAGGAGACAGCGTCGATGAAGACAAAGATGATGACAATTCAGCTAATATTGCTGTTCTGAGCGTCGTTACACTTTTTGTTACTGTGTCCATTAATTTATTGGCATAAATGTTACTGTAATTAATATTGTTATTGTTATTTGTGTAAAGATATATTTATATTTTATTTTTATATTAAATTTTTTACATTTTCCTTGTGAGTTTTTTTTTGGGTGTTTGCGTAATGATACAAAGAGGTATAAGATGGCTGATATGTTCTTATGATTTTTTTATATTAACTTAAAAAAAATCATAAGAGCTCCTTCTTTAAAAAAAATAGACATAAACTCATACTTAGGGGAAAAGTCGGCCTTATTTTTCTGTATTATACAATACAATTTCTGTATATGTACAATCTGAATTTAATTGGCATGAATGACTCTACTCACTACATAGTATAAAACAAAGTCGCTTCTCTGTTCCTATATTCCTCTATAATATATTCCACACTAACATTTTTTTGTCATTTACTTTTTACGACAAATAATGTCTAATTTTCGAAGCGATTTTAACCAATACAACATTAATTCCTATCCAATTAAATACCTTAAATACGTTGTTGATGTAATATAGATATATATGGCCCTTTGTAGCATATGAACTTTCGAATTCGTAACGCTACAATATATTCAGCAATTTTTAAAATTCGTTTGCAGCATTGCACCCGTTTTCTGTAACTAATTGTCCAAATTTCCCATTGAATATTGATCTTACAGAACAATTTCATTAACAATAACACTTTTTGTTCAATACCTAATGGAAATTAACCCAGGAATCTTTGGTTCTAACTTTCATTAGAAAGTTTGACTGATTATAGTACGAAGGTCGTAAGTACAAGAAAGCGAAGAGTTTTTTCTACACTTCCACACCCCGAAATACCTTAGTTCTGAGTGTGACATTAATAAATTATTATTACATTTTATGGCTATGTTAAAAAGATAGTGGTTAAGAAAAAAAGCTATATTCATCGTCATCATGAAAGCATTATAATCATTATCATTCATACTAGAAATCTTTATTATGATAACATGATTAAGAATTGATAAATGTAATTGTGTCGATTAAATAAATAGTCCGTAGTGAGGTACCGGAGTGGTCACCATGGGTAAGTTGCATTAATTAAAATACAATTTGCAAATATTAATAGTAAAACTGAACATATTATACAAAAATTGAACATACACATAAACTAATTGCAATTGTAATAATGATAAATATCGATTGAATGGTTAGCTTTCAAATCTAGCTCTTCTTCGTGTGCGCGCATGTACGTACTAAAAATATTTTACAATACAATATTGTAGTTGATATTTTAGGAAGCCTTTTTAAAACTGAACCTTAAAGTAATTCTGAAATTATGAATTTCGAATACCTGGCCACTTCTCAGAAATATAGAGATAGAACTTTTACGTGGGCGATAAAGCAAGTATTTTCCAAAATACACAGAAGAAACAAATAAAAGTGAATATTCAAATGGTTTCAGATCAGAAAATGCTGGTGGCCTTCATCGTCCTGTTAGCAGGACTTGTCTCTGCGGAGCCAGAGCCAGAATTCCAATGGGTCGGTCACAATACCAACCTGGATGACCCTAAGTACCGACTCTTGGACAATGTCCAGCCTTTATACTTCTACGTAGACCTTAACGTCTTCTTAAATGAATCCAGATTCGACGGTTTGGTTCAAATAGAAGTCGAGGTAGGTAATATGCCATAGGTAGAGATAATTGTACCCGCCTTATCTCATGGCGATTATTAAAAAAAATTTTCAAGGAAATATTTCGGCGGGTGTTAATGTTTCTTCAAATTATAGAGATCACATTATTGTATGCTTCAAGATGTTTCTGTGCAATGTTTCGTTTGGCCAGATCCATTTGTTATGCTTCAATAATTATCTTGGTATTGCTCAATGGGTAAACCAAATAAAGATTATTATTATTTTATAGAGGAAAAATATGTTTAAGCTTTCGTTGCAAGTCTTTTTCTTTTACATAAAAATTACAATTTTTGGGTTATAATGTTTTACAATGTCATGATTACTCAATACAAACTTAATAACAATAATAACGAACCGGATTAAAGTGTGACAAAATATGTTGGCTATATTTCAAAATTTTACGACAATTGATATAAATGATAAGATGTCTGTTAGCTTTATCAATGATTAATGTTATTTTTTATCAATTATTTTAAACCATTCCTATGATAATTAAAGAAATCTAATCATTTAAAACTATCAAGATAAATACGTTGCACTATACGAACCTAATTATTTGTTTTGTAATACCTACACCTAATAATAGGACACAGGTAAAAATAATTAGTACTTTACATACCTGTAGTTTTAAGTTCTCATTAAAATATTTCTTAATACTTCCATTATGTATTTAGACGAAGCAGAATATTTTGTATTATGATGAAAGGTCCTGGTGAATTTTTAATTTTACTTTTTATGAAAATAAAAATATACCATACATGCCATCCTTTATAATCGACAAATTATACTAACACAATATGTCGTTTGCCAATCTTAATCATAAGCGTGGAAAATAAACAATAATCATTTAAAAATAAACAAGGGCAATAATCGATGGACTACTGAAGATGATGGAATCAGAATCCTCTGACAAACATGTAAAACTCGTAGATAGTAAAACCTTCATCAATAGCGTTGTTTCATTACAAAAATGTTTCAGGTTCGTCAAAACGTAACTCAAATTGTGCTACATCAAAATGTAGTTTCAATCAATGCTGTGACTGTGGTAGATAGCAAGAATGCTGCAGTTCCACTACAGGTGCCTAACCCTTTCACAACAGACAGTTATTACGAAATCTTGAAGATTAACTTTGCATCGACCGTTACACCTGGCAAATACTTCATAACTGTGAACTATAACGGACGCATCAACGAAAATCCACATGATAGAGGATTCTACAAAGGATATTACTACTATGGCACTGAAAAGCGGTGAGTTCGGGTTGTATTTTCAAGTATTCATGTAGTACTTAACTCATAAATAATGCCTAATATTTGATATTTCATGTATCTTTTATCAAGGAGTAAAATATGATGGAAAATAAATGTTCTATACTTCTTCTTATTAAAGTTGACATCCATACTAATATTATGTATTATAAATGCAAAAGTAACTCTGTCTGTCTGTCTGTTACTCAATCACGCCTAAACTACTGAACCAATTTGTATGAAATTTGGTATGGAGATATTTTGATACCCGAGAAAGGACATAGGCTACCTTTTATTGCGAAATATGTACCACGGGCGAAGCCGGGGCGGACCTCTAGTTTATTATAAATCATAACAAAATTATTTCTCTCTTTCTATAGAAGAGTTTGAGCATTAGGGTAGAGTATGTACACAGTATTACTAGATATTGTAATACTGTGGTATGTACCTTTCTAAAGCACCAGTTTTTGTTAGTTCGCTCAGGAATGAACACGACAGCATACATTTTTTGTATAAACTGCTGAAACACAATATGAGAGCAATCTAATATTTTTTTCAGTTACTACGCTACAACACAATTCCAGCCTTACCACGCCAGAAAAGCCTTCCCCTGTTTCGATGAGCCCCAATTCAAAAGTCCGTATGTAATTTCAATTACAAGGGATTCAAACCTTAGAGAATCATACTCGAATATGGCTATTGGAACTACTGAAGTGTAAGTACCTATATAATGTATATTGTATCTTAATTAATGGAATAGTTTATTTTTAAATTGTTAACTGACCGTATCAGAAAACTTAAAATTTTATTAAAAATATTTCAGTCTTAGCAATGGTCGTGTGCGTGAAACTTTCCTTCCTACGCCTATCATCTCTGCCTATCTGATCGCTTTCCACGTCAGTGATTTCGTTCCCACCAACAAAAGTGGAACAGCCGCCAAACCGTTCCAAGTTATCTCCCGTGAAGGAGTTACAGATCAGCATGGTTATGCCGCTGACGTTGGTTTCAAGATCACTGAGGTGATGGAAGACTATTTCAACATCAGCTACTATGGAATGGGACAAGGACAGCCGATGAAGAACGACCATATTGCGCTTCCTGATTTCCCATCTGGCGCTATGGAAAACTGGGGAATGGTTAACTACAGGTGGGTGTAGCATATTCGTAATAGTGATATAAATTACACAAAAAACGTTTACATGAAATTTAATATTAGAAACAAATAAGATGTAGAAAATAACATTAGCATTTTAGGACTTGAGATTTACCAGTTTTTATGTGAAATTTGCTGAAGCTAATTACTTTTCTTTTTATTAACAGGGAGGCTTATCTGCTGTATGACCCACAAAATACAAATGTGTTGGACAAACTATTTGTCGCTTCTATTATTGCCCACGAGATGGCACACAAGTGGTTCGGAAACCTTGTCACCTGTTTCTGGTGGAGTAATTTGTGGTTAAATGAATCTTTTGCCAGTTTCTTTGAGTACTTCAGTGCCCATGAGGTAAATATACATATAACATTATTCAATAAGAAGAAGATAAATTGACATTATTATAATTATTATATCTATAATTATAATCGAGTGGAAAATAAAAGCCACTGATTTTAAATGTGAGGGAAATGAAGATCATACAGTTTGGGAATACAGGTTAAATTCATTTTCTCTTTATTTGATAATTAAAAAATTATATGTTTAATTTACAGGCGGATAAATGGCTTGAGTTGGACGATCGCTTTATCCTTGCTAGAGTGCAAAGTGCTCTGAATGGAGATGCGAGTCCATCTATTATGCCCATGAATTGGTCTGTTGTAGCTGACAACCCTTCAATCACTGCCCATTTTGGAACTAGCAGCTATGCTAAAGGTGCTTCTGTATTGAGAATGTTGGAACACTTTGTGACACCAACTGTATTTAGAAATGCATTGAGATACTACTTAAGAGATAAGTAAGTAAGGTTTTAATAAACTATTTTTTAAAGGGTAGTTATTTGTTATAAAATGTCTTTAATGCGTTATTAGTCGAATTTCCCGTGCTAATCAGTGGTGGATAATTTACTCCTGAGATTAATTAAAATTGAAAAATCGTTGTTATGTTTTTCTAGCGCCTATGGAATCGCTTACCCTGAAGATATGTACAAGGCATTCAGACAGGCCGTTTCTGAAGATCCTACATTCGCAGTGGCTTATCCAAATATTGATATTGGTAATGTGTTCGACAACTGGGTGCAAAATCCAGGCTCCCCAGTAGTTACTGCTGATGTCAATATGACGACTGGTCTTATTACTCTGACTCAGGTTTGTTTTGGTGCTCTTACAAATTAGTAACAGATTCTTAAATTTGAGGTTATGTATAAAATTTCAGCTTTGAAATGTATCTAATTTGAATTAAATTATCTATCCTCGTTGTTTTGTTCTTTGATCCATAAATACTGATGATAATAACTTGAGCCATTTTTGAATTTCTATAATATTTTCCAGCAAAGATTCCAATTGAGTGGAACACCACCCAATCATATTTGGCAAATCCCTATTTCCTGGACACATGGAGGAAGTCCTAACTTTAATAACACGAGACCCACTTACGTTCTAACGGGCAGAACTGGAACCCTTCAGAAACCAGCCGGCCATGGATGGGTTGTTCTTAACATTGCTCAATCAGGTACATTTGCTAATATTATATTTTATACATATTACTTAATTAACATAAGGTATCAGATCTAGTTAACAAATAAACTAAATTAAAACGTGGTATATCTTCAAATTAATTGGCTTAGTCCGTAATCAAGCAAAGCTATTTATAGTTTGATATTAAAAAATACTTTCAGGTCTTTACCGAGTCAACTATGATGATCATAACTGGGAAATGATTGCCTCTCAGTTACGCAGTAATAAAGATGTAATTCATAAGCTCAGTAGGTCCCAGGTAAGTTATCATTAATATCTATATCTATTTAATTAATTCAATTATTCCTTTTAATTAAAAATGAACTACTATCTAATAAATATTTTTAAGAAAGCGTAAATAAAAAATAAAATCTACAATTGTTATCTATGTGTCAAACCAACTCCAACATTTTAACACGAACGAACATCTAAAATTAATTGTTAATTGACGATAGAATATCTAAAATTAAGTGTTTTTTTTAAGATTGTCAACGATGTCTTGTACTTCGTTAGAGCTGGACAGATAAGAATCCCTCGTGCATTTGATGTCCTTTCTTTCTTGAAAACGGAGACAGATTATTATGTATGGAACGGAGCTATAACTCAACTGGAGTGGGTTCATAGAAGGTTGAAACATTTGCCTACTGTTTATGCGGAATTTACTGTGAGTTACTGTTTGATTTATAAAATGCATACTTTCTACGTTACTCATTTTTTACCATACATAGATCATAGCACAGACTACCTAATAATAATATACTACGATCATAGTAAGAATTTTAGGCCGAAAAAATAAAAATGTTCTAGCTGTACTGGAACATTTCGAAATGTTGTACTGTTTTAATTTAGAGAATATAATTTTTACATATATTTTTTGTTAACGATAAGTTTGATGATTGCAGGATTACTTGTTGGATTTGATAGAGGCTGCTGTCGAACATTCCGGTTACGAAGAGGGCGCTAACGATTCAGCTTCAGAGATCCAACAAAGAATGCAAATTATGAACTTCGCTTGTTCTCTTGGACATCGCGGTTGTATTGAGGACAGTTTGACAAAATGGAGGAGATTCCGAGATGAAAATATACCGTGAGTTTTTTTAATAGCAATGTGGTTTATGTAACTGCATTAATGAAGACATACTTAATATTTATATTTTTTTCATTATGAATCTTAGATTATATACCAATGCATCATACACGTACAAAGAAATTTAGAAATAATTTATTGGCTGTATATTTAAAGGTTTGTCTTGCATTAACCATATTGTTTTATTTCAGAATTCCAGTGAACGCTCGCCGATACGTGTACTGCGTTGGTGTCCGCGAAGGAAATATCACAGATTTCAACTTCTTATTCAACAAATACAATACATCCGAAAACGCGGCAGATATGTTTGTAATGTTGCGCGGTTTGCCGTGCACCAAAGTTCAAACGGCAGTAAGAGAGTGAGTTTTTTTATCCTTGGGTATTTTATTTTTTTCTTATACGCTTTATCCTCAAATGTCCCAGAGGGTGCGGAGCCTGGACAACAACACAACAACAAATTACTACTTATGCAAATAACAAAAAAAAAACGCAGTCGTCTTGTTCTGTTTAGCGTCACGTCGCAAAAAATGTGAGCTTTTCTTAAGTATGTCACAAATTCAAATGAACGTCGATTGTTCAATGCAGGACGTATTCCAAAGCAAGACTTGGAATATTATGTCCTGCATTGCATCGTTTTGGTCCTGCGTTGTTTATTTTACTTTTGCGTTGTTACTATATACGTATGCGTTAATCGTCTTGATCTATTATGCAGTATTAAATTTATTTAAATACTGCATAATATTGCAGCATTTAGTTTATGTTATGTTCGGTGTATTCTCTCCTTCACTTCTAAAACCAACTAATGGCGTATATTTTGCAGGTTCTTGTTCCAGTCCATGTACAGTGATAAGATCAGAATCCACGACAGAAACAATGCTTTCTCGGTAGCTTTGCAAGGGAACGATGAGAACTTAGAAACTGTTATGGACTTCCTTTTCGAGAACTATGCTGCGATTAGAACAAAGTAAGTTGTAGGGAATTATAAAAAATAGGAGTTTTTTTAACGTTCATAGTAAAGTTATTCTATGATTATTTCAATGTGACACAGTTATTTATTATTTTAAAGTACAACAATTCTTCATAAATTCTATCAATCAAACTACAAGGTGAAAGGTAAGACATTTGAAAAATTTAGACAGGAGCTTCTACTCATGAAACTGAACAACTTTTCTTCTACAACTTTGCTGAATTCGTAGTAGTAGTAAGTAGTAGTAGTAAGTAGAAGCTTCTGTCTAAATTTTTCAAACGTCTTACCTTTCACCTTGCATATTAAAACACTGGGTGCGATCATTTTAAATCATTAGCGTCATATATTTCGGATCAGATCGTTAAATTTTCTTCATGATTGGGATATGGATATCTAAAATAGATATATTACTATCCCGATCATTTATCAAAACATTATTTTTTGCTTGTACGTCAAATAATGTAACATTTTTTTATTTTTCAGCTACGGCGGCGATGTGAGACTAACAAATGCTATCACAGCATTGTCTACATACTTAACTGACTTCCAAGACATAGTGAAGGTAAATTTTTAAAGGTTTTCTTTGTTACATCCTAATCCAGGTGGATTCTTGTCTTCAAGAGGATCTTGTCCGATTTGTATCCGAAAAATTGCAAATCTTTCAAATCTGTTCAGTCCTTATTTAGTTACAAGTCATGTAGACCGACTCTTTTATTTAATATTGAATGTTTTTCAGTTCCAATCGTGGGTATATCAGAACCAAATCGGGCTTGGAACGTCCTTCACATCTGCGGTTGGTGTGGTCACCACTAGTGTGTCCAACTTGCAATGGGGTAACAACGTCGCAACTGAAATCGTTACAGCAGTTCGAAGCCAGAATGCTGCGTCTTCATTGACCACCTCTTTGTGTGTAGTAATATTGGCTTTAGCAGCTAGATTTATTTATTAATAAGTATGTTTTTACCTGACACATAATATGTATATATAGATTACGATTCGTTGGGAATCGTTTGATAGAAGTAATGAATGTAATTTAATTTTGAAATAAACTTTTTTAATAATTATGATTTTTATTTATACTCCCTTTAAGGATTCTGTTTATTACTTAATCAAGCTTATAATGAAAAAAAAAATACGAAGAGGAGACAATTTAGAGTTGATAGATATCAATTGTTTCTTCTGTGACTAACAAAATTTTAATAATTCCAAGAATACTTTTACATAAATGCTTATGCAAAAATATTACATAAAAATGAAACATTTGACTTAATTGAGAAAAGTACCGAAGTAAAAAAAAGAGGTTCACCAGCGGATAAGAATATGCAGTTGGTAAATAAGGATTTGAATGTTACTCCCCGTAGGTATATCTATGCAATTCTAAAATAAATCATCCATAATAAATCAACACGAATGATGTAAGATATTAATAACTTTGTTTTATATAGGTATACCTATTAATTGGTCAATTGAGCATTGAGCATAACAATTGACTGTTACGTATTTTTGAGAAAAAGTGGATCGATACATAGCGAAATTCTGAAATTATTTAAAAGTCATGATTTATATCTGTCGGCGCAACGACGATAAACGACTACCCTCAAACTACTAAATAATTATAACTAGCTAAAGTTTACTTTGATCTTTTTAAATAAGTGGTTGATTCATTAATCAACCACTAATGAAATAATTAAATTAACGAAATAATTAATGTTTGTTAAAACTGATGAAAATTCATTGTAAAAATTCGAGTGGCAACACTCAAACTAATTCTTGTGAGTCATTGTTTGCTTTAAATACGAGCGACCGACGGCACAGAGCACATTCACTCGCCGGCCGTCGGAGCGTTCGGAGCTCTCTCTATAATTTCCACGTAGATTAAAAAGGCAGTAAAAATACCCACAGGCGTTCTACTTCGAGTATGAGCGTCTGCTCTGATGATGGTGACGTCGGAATTGCTGACGTCACTCTTTTAAAAATAGCCTTTGGGCCCCTTCTTCCGTCATCAGAAGTTGGATAGAATTCAAGCTCTCTCTTTTTAAATGTTAAACGTTTACGTAGTTTTGTAACGGCATACTGGCGTTTGTGTTTTTTCGTGCGTTGTGTAAAGTAAAAGTTTGTTACGTGGATAATTGTAACGGGAGTGTAGTTTATCGAAGGATTTGTGTGTGTTATCTGAGCTGCGCCTCTCTTTGTGATAAGCATAAATCTACGAGAACCTCCGAGAAATCTACGAGAACCTTCGAGAATCTGCCTATATCACAAATGAGTAGGTGTTGATCACATGATACGCGAACGGACTGTGTCTGTCATGTGGAGTGTTCAGTATTCTGAAAGGTCAGTGTGGCCGAGGCAGTGTGTTTTTGAAATCCCGAGATGAACTACCGTAGTGTTGTAATACGAGAAAAGGCGTACGAGGACGTACGATTGTCAGTATGGCCGTGTTAGACTTAAAATCTACGAGAACCTCCGAGAAACCTACGAGAAACTTCGAGACTCTCCGAGAACCGACACAAAATACGCCGAGAATCGTTCTCTTCTTCTTTGTCGATTCACTCTTGGCAGAGTGGTCGTGGTCACGTTGAGACATCCACATTGGTAGTGAAGGCGGACACAGCTTTCCGCACGATCTCCCGCGATGTCTTCCTGTTACTAGACTGTCTGGTGCAGTCTGATACACAAATTCCTATAGCAGATTTCACTTGGTCAGTCCAGCGCATTAGTGACCTGCTTTTACGAGACATTTACAACGAGGCTGGTGCAGAGCGCGCACCGCCTGTCAGTATGGCCGTGTCGGCGCAACGACGATAAACGACTACCCTCAAACTACTAAATAATTATAACTAGCTAAAGTTTACTTTGATCTTTTTAAATAAGTGGTTGATTCATTAATCAACCACTAATGAAATAATTAAATTAACGAAATAATTAATGTTTGTTAAAACTGATGAAAATTCATTGTAAAAATTCGAGTGGCAACACTCAAACTAATTCTTGTGAGTCATTGTTTGCTTTAAATACGAGCGACCGACGGCACAGAGCACATTCACTCGCCGGCCGTCGGAGCGTTCGGAGCTCTCTCTATAATTTCCACGTAGATTAAAAAGGCAGTAAAAATACCCACAGGCGTTCTACTTCGAGTATGAGCGTCTGCTCTGATGATGGTGACGTCGGAATTGCTGACGTCACTCTTTTAAAAATAGCCTTTGGGCCCCTTCTTCCGTCATATCTTTTAATGTCTGTAACACAACCGCTGGGGTACACGTCATGTACTAGAGTGGAGACCGCGGCTCGGCAAACGTAGCGTAGGACGCCCTGCTACAAGGTGGAATGACGACATCAGCATGGTTGCTGGTCATAACTGGCGTCAACGAGCGAATGGCCGGGCTCAATGGCGTGCCATGACTAAGGCCTATGTCCAGTAGTGGACAAACATGGGCTGATAATGATGATTATGATGAATGTCTACGAAAAAACTGCCCGGCTGGATTTTACTAGCTACATTGATATTTGTTATTGAGAAAACGAAACATTGATGGTGGATTAGTAGTGAACAAAATCCTCTTTTACTTTATAGGTACATTGTCCTTGCTACATAACTAACTAATCCTAATTTTAAAGGACAAATCGAATTAATTTAAATTAACAGATTATCTAAAATTTAATGAATAATTTATTAATTATATGATGAAATTTATTATTGCTGATTAAACTAGGTATTTTTCGTATCCATGCACATGATACAATATGTTTTTAATTGCCTATCAAAAACTATGAGAGGATAAGAATAATATAATTTAGAAGTTTCTACTTATCATTCTTTGTATTATTACGATCACTATCATGAATTATAACAACGATAATTCCAATTTTATCAAATATCTTAGATCTTTTATACCTTTTATTAAGTTGTCACTGTATACCATAAATTGAATTCATTTTATCAAATACAGCCAAATTGAGGACATTTCAATAAATAGGTATGTTTCTTATTGAATTATTTTTATTGAAAGAGGCAAAAACATTTAATAATTGTCTACATCTTGAAATTTTTATTAGGATCATAACATCCACTTTTGATTCATTATTGTATACTCTCTTTTGCGTCCAAAAAATAGCATCCAAAAGTAATAATATAATTTAAGTAGTTAAATTCATTTTTCCAGAAATGTTCTTCAAAATAGGCATAATCCTCTTGGGGATAACTACGATAAGAGCTGAAAAATTAACACTGGGAGACATAGATGATTCAATAACTCTTACCTCTAAAGTCCTCTCTAGAAATGCTGCCCAGGCTTACAGATTACCAACAAACGTAATCCCTCTAGAATATGATATACATATTGACCTATACTTTGCGGAAAACAGAGACAAACCCTACAGCTACAATGGCAAAGAAAATATTATTATACAAGTAAGTATTGTTTTCAATCTTTTTCTTTTGGTGAAATTTTATCAATTTAAAACATTCGTTTCATGTTTAGGTATAATGAAAAAATGAAACTTTATTTTGAGAGTAAGAGTTAGATTTTTGACGATTTCTATTTGTGCTTTATAAATGCATTAAAAGCTTTGATTTTCCAAAGCTCTATAGACGTTTACTAGTAAGCTAGTTCACCGCGCGGTCGCGGCTTCAAGCCGTCGGTATCAACTGCTTGAGGCAGTCCGTGTACGGCCGCCCTTAAAACGTGTGACATCTTTCATAAAAATAAATAATATGATACCTTCTCAATTCACTATTACGCAATATACATAATAGTTTCGTAATGTTTCAGGCGGTAGAGAGTAACGTCAATCAAATAGTACTACATGCTAACGTTGATATCATAAATGCTGTATCTGTAACTAGAGACGATGGAAAAATAGTAACGATGAACCCAAATCAGCCCTATTTTGTGGAGCCACAGTACCATTTCTTGAGAATAAACCTGATTGACGCATTAGAAGTTAACAGGAACTATACGTTAATGATTGACTATTCGAGCACTATGAATGAAGGGCCAATGAAAAGAGGTATTTGGAGGGGATGGTATAAAGATGCTGATGGCGCTGAAAGGTCTGTTACTTGAGAAGTTTAAGACTTTCTATAATTTTGGCTTTGAATATCTTATATTATATTTATAAGAAATTTCATCGATAGTGTCTAAGTTTTCTGTGCAAATATTTCAATGTAATGTTTTAATTCCCAATTGATTTCTATTTTTCCTTTCAGGATATACGCAACAACACATTTCCAACCCTATAACGCGAGACAAGCGTTCCCCTGTTGGGATGAACCGTTGTTTAAAGCTGCATTCAAAGTACATTTATCTGCGCCTCAAAGTTACTCAAAAGTCTTCTCAAATACTGATATAGAGTCTGTAACGACGTATGTAATTCGTAATAATTTTTTGTTTGAAACAATTATTTTTATGATATTGCACGACTCATGATGCGAAGCATCAGAGAGTGCTTTACGATCGAAAAATTTATTTCGCCTCATTTTTGCAGCTATTCTTATTATTATAGCCTTGTTAGTTCACGGAATCAAGATATTTTGCATACTATTGTCGAGATAATTTAAAGGAGATTAATCCCATACTTTTTAAAAATTGATTTACTTCAATAGAATTGGAAAAAAACACCGAAATAGGTCAAAAAATTTTCCTGTCCGTCATGTGTGAAACCTGAAAACACTATAACTTGTGAAAAAATCCATCATTTGAGTTAATTTTTTTTTTAAATATTCTAATCGACGATTGTAGGTCACTGAATGCGAATGATTAATTAATTCAGTGTCGTTTAATTGCAATTAATAAAAAACGAAAACTACAATAAGTTTTTTTTTTATATTTCATAATTAAATGAGCATTATGAGTCGTGCACTTTTGGATTTTCCAAACTTTTTTATTCTTATTTATGGATAAACAGAAATATCAAAGTGTCAGTGGAATACAAGGAAAAAAAAACATTTTTTTTTGCAGCGACCTGACATCTGGACGTAGTACAACAAACTTCTACACATCACCCGTGATGTCTTCCTACCTTGTAACATTCCTCGTGAGTGAATCTTTCCAAGTGATTGCTGAGGACAAATCCTTTAACCCGCCAATCAGGATAATTGGTAGATCCAACACTATGGGCCTTGCTGACCATGCTCTACATTTAGCGGTGAAAATGACTGAATTCTTTGACAGTTACTTTGAAATTCCATATTCTTCGCTTCATCCGTATCTGTTGAATGATCATATTTCCTCCCCCGATTGGGCATCGGCTGGAACTGAAAATTGGGGTATGGTGAGCTACAGGTAATAAAAGTTTCTTTAAGATTAACATTCAACATTAAAAATAATTGTTCATAATCGTTAAAAAATGCGTATTTGACTTCAGTACTTAAAATTTAATTGAATCTTCCACTGAGGAAATATTTTTTATTCATAAATAAAGATTCACTTCTCGAATCAGAATCACTCGTAAAATATTGTTGTAGGTTTTGTCTTACGATTCGTATTCGATTTCTTTGTTTGTGTCCATTAATAATCTTATATAACCCAAAACGTATTAACGTTAAAACTATATTTCCAGAGAGTTATACTTAGTTATAGACCCCCGGGAAACAATAATGTCTGTAGAACATTACGCAGCGACATTAGTATCTCACGAATTGGCACATAAATGGATGGGAAACCTCATAACATGCTATTGGTGGAGTAACACTTGGATCAATGAAGGCTTTGCTAGTTATTTTGGATATATAGCAACTCATGCTGTGAGTACAATGAATTTAAAATATATTTGTTCCATTTCGAGCTACAGTCAAGGATTTCATCCCAGAAAAAATATTTCTGATTAAAAAAGATAGAAAGCTTATGTACGACTATGTATGTGTGAAGATAATTTGTACTAATAATTTTCAATCATTTCAGGTATTTCCAGAATACGAATTGCATGAACATTTCAACTCTAGATATCTACAAAACAGTTTGTCATTTGATTCCGGCGTGTCCACGGTTCCTCTAAATCATGACGTCAATACTCCAGCCCAAGTGACCGGCCATTTTGGTACCATAAGTTATTCTAAAGGCGCTGCTTTTCTTAGAATGCTTGCGGATATGATTACGCCAGAAACATTTAGGAAGGCTTGCAAATATTTCCTAACTGACAAGTTAGAATTATTTTTTTATTTTATTTATAAACAAAGCAATATTATCAAATTTGAAATATTTTTTTCGTTTTTTTTTCTATACTGCACATAATATTAAAAATTTCAGTGCCTATCAAGCAACGGACCAGTTTGACCTCTACAATGCATTTGCAAAAGCCATACAAGAAGACGGTTCTTTTAACAACTACCAACACTTTAATTTCACCGAATTCTATCGTATCTGGGTGAATGAGGCTGGATATCCGATCTTGAATGTGCAGGTTGATTACGCTAGTGGCGAAATTCAACTGAGTCAAGTACGTGAACCGATTTAAAGTCTTTTTAGTATTGTTTTATTTTGTAACTAGATGTTGTTGTTGTTTTTGACTTAAGGATGCGTTTTTAGGTTTGTGTGAATTTATACGAGTATATTAAATTCTGTCATTACATAACGTAAAGTATACCCAAGTGAAGCTGCGAGTCGAAAGCTTCTAAATTTACAAAAAATAACTGTTATTAATATTTCATACAAGATCTCTTAAATTTTACATCGGTAACATATTGTAAAGACAATACGGTACATTTATTTTTCGATGCATGATGCATAGGAATCATTAATTTATCATCAAATTAGCTGGGATAAGATAAATAATTATAATCATAAGATTATATCCACATGGCTCATAAGCCTTATATAAACAACAATGCCCTTGAATACGAAAAACAAAACTTTTACATCATTAATTATGTATGTTTATTTTCGGTCTTGACTAAAATATGTATAAAATTGGGAAAATTCTTAATTATCAATTAAGTATTATCTAAGTATGTTGTTAGATCGTAATTTTAAAAGATAAAAGCGCCAATATTCAGTCCTAATTGTACTAAGAATTGGCACTTTATGAATAAAATATAAAATGATTGTGGCATTAGATACTACTTGTGGTCGATTATGTTTATTACTTTAACACATTACTTATAACACCTACCTACAACAGAACCAACCTACAACAGAAATGAATCTGAAACGACCAAATCACTCAGGGGTGCTTTTCAATCAGATATGTAGTTCTTTACAAATACATCCCTCGCTACGCGAGTACCTATACTCTTACATCTCTGGTGGAAAAGTACCCAAAAGCTTAATTCCATTCAGCCGTTTTTAAAGTTCATAATTTATACTTCATATTGCGTCAAATGAATAATAAGAAAAAAAAATGTTCAAACTTACATTCGAAAGCTTTTGTAAATATGTCGCAATAGGTACTCTATATTGGCCATAGGTAATCTCTTTCTTTCTTTATTTGATAATATTATATATTATGTCTATTTGCAAATTTTAACTTCTAAATTCTCATCCTTTGTAGGAAAGGTTTTTCTTAAGCGCAACAGCGCAACCCACCGGCCAAGTATATCCGATCCCAATCACATATTCGAGCAAGTCAAAACCTGACTTTGAAAACCTAAGACCTGCTCTGATGATGACGGGTGACAAGGCTGTGCTACAAACAAATGGTGCTGAAGAATGGGTTATTTTCAACCATCAACAACATGGTATGACACTTAACAATTGTTTTATGTACCAGTAATTGGAATTAATGAATTAATATCTATGACGTCACAAAATGGAACAGAATCGATCCTATTCTTAGTTTATAAAAATAGTGTACCACTTTTTAGGGAATATGTTATTCGTACATAATAATTATGAGAGTTTACTCGCGTTTTTATCATACTTAAAATAAATTTATTACAGGTTTATATAGAGTCAACTACGATGAAAAGACGTGGAATTTAATAGCTGATGCCTTATTGGAGGAACCTGAATCTATTCACTATTTGAACAGAGCTCAAGTAAGTAAATGTGTCAAAATCGTCATTAGTAAACCTACCTATTCCTATTCCGGGTTACTTTTCAACTTATTCTTATTTTCAAAGATAAAATATTATGCTGCAACGTAAAACTGTATTTATAATTAACAATAATAATACGGTGACGAATTTTCTCACTATCGTATTAAATTCCCAGGTCGTGGACGACGTATTTGCTCTAATGAGGTCCAGAAGAATGACGTACGATTTCGGCTTCAAAATTCTTCGATTCCTTCGAAACGAGGTTAACTACCACGTCTTGAATCCCGCTATTTCTGGTTATACTTGGCTACGTAATCGCTTTGCGCATATGCCTGAAACGCAGTCTACTTTTGATGTGAGTATTCAATTGAAATGAAATTATTAGTTTTAAAAATCATTGAATGCATAAGTGGTTGATGACATGTGAACTAATCTAATTTTCTTTACAATCAAATTCATAAAATGAATAACAAATTAAGTATGGCAGGCCTATTGTGGCAAACATACATATTATATTTAAGTTACTTACTTGTTTTATTTTATTTTTATTTCATTTTCATTCCATTTATATTCAATTTTCATTTCATTTTAATTTCATAAACATCATAAAGAGGAGAGAATCGTTCATAAACGTTAACTAAATATTATAAATGTACCCTCAACGAATTATGGCATAGCAATAACACCGACTAATAATTCCCTGAAAATATTTTTCCTAGGCTCATATTCTTAGCTATTTGGAACACGCTATAGATACGCTAGGCTTTGAACCAGCCGCTAATGAAACTGCAACAACGAGTCTTACTCGGCAAGAAGTGTTGCACTTTGCTTGTACAATGGGACATGAAAAATGTGTAACGGAGTCTAAAAACCGATTTGCTGCTATGCGAAGAGGAACATGGTAAGAAGCTTTTGTTGTTAAGTAGAAATACAAATTTGCGTAAGCGTTTGCGTTAATTTGGCATAAAGACATTAGTAACTGTATAAACTTTATGATATGTTTGCTTTTTATTTCAGTTAAAACCTTGATCGCTTTAAAATTCCTATTATTTTAAATTATATGAAGTAGGTAGCATTTTTAATGAATGTTAATCTTGCTATTAAATCGACGTGCCGCTTTTATTTGCTTGACTACCATATTCGTTATAGCATGTACCTACGTACTGCTAGAACTATTTACAACCTTACTATAAGAACAGATAATTTCTAAAATTTTTAATTTAATTCTATTCAAGGATTGACCCTCGCATCCGTCGTAACGTATATGTAGTTGGTATCAGAGAGGGTGGTACTGAAGATTTTAACTTCCTCCTAAACCGTTTCCACTCGTCAAACTACGC
Source organism: Colias eurytheme (assembly GCF_061535395.1). Lineage (NCBI taxonomy): Eukaryota > Metazoa > Arthropoda > Insecta > Lepidoptera > Pieridae > Colias > Colias eurytheme. The sequence goes on along the minus strand of NC_142989.1, from coordinate 7,295,769 downwards.
AAATGACCAGCTAGAGATGCTTAGAGGTTTAGGTGCGACACAGGACCCACAGCTTTTGACGAGGTCTGTTTGATTATATTATGCGTATTAGAGTCATATCCCACTTTTTGGTTCTAATCTACTTCAAACTCAAACATTCATTTATTCAATTAGACTACTATTTAGTAGCACTTTCGAATCGTCATTACATAGTATTTTTAACATTTACCACCTTCAGCTTCAGTTACGCATCATAGGTTTCACTTTTTTCTATTTGTTGAAATAAAAAATTATACCTGTTATTTTTTTGATGCGATTCTGTAGTACAAACTAGTAATAAGTTACATCAAATAATATGTAACTCATCCGTTATTAAGTGACTGACAAACGGCAACTACTGAATGTAAAAAGTTGAAATTTATCATGAAGGTTTCTCAAAGAAAAATAAAATTTATTATTTTTATGTTTCAGATACCTCGAGTTAACTTTGGCGAAAGAAGTTAGATCACATGATAAAGTTAACTCGTTTAATTATGCACTTTTGGGCAATAGAAAAAATGCTGTTACCGTTCTACAATTCGTCAAAAACAACATCGAAACTATAAGAAAAGAGTAAGTTTGTTTCTATGACAAATAACGTTTTTTTTTTCACTTTAACTACAGGAAATATTAAGAACATTTTATGTAATCAATAATCATCATTACACGTGTTATTTTTTGGATTATGATTGTTGAATTCGAGCAATCGAATAATTTTCTTTACCTTCCTTCAAAATATAAACACTTCTATTTATCAGCTTGCGTTTGTCTGATGTCTCTGCTACTTAATATTATTATTAACTTTATTTAATAATCTATATTCGTACAGACTTAAGATATAACATTGTATTTACCCAGATACGTAGAAGACGCACCACCCAACCCCGTTCACACAGCACTTTCCAATTTAGCTGCGTATTTGGATGAAGAAGATCTAGTTGAGGTAATTAAAATTGTTCAGAAAAAAATTTAAGAAATAATTATCTGTGGTGGGAGTTAGGAACCAACTATAATACCTAAAAAATTATAATAAAAGTATTCTTTACAATTTTTTAGTTACTATTCTTATTTATTAAATAACTAGGTTTCCGCCCGCGGCTTCGCCCGCGCAGTCAAAGAAAAACCCGCATAGTTCCCGTTCCCGTGGAATTTCCGGGATTGCTTCATTTTCCCGGGATAAAAGTAGCCTATGTCCTTTCTCGGGTATCAAAATATCACCATACCAAATTTCATGAAAATTGGTTCAGTAGTTTAGGCGTGATTGAGTAACAGACAGACAGACAGAGTTACTTTCGCATTTATAATATTAGTATGGATTCACAAATATTTCAAAAATTTCGACCTTCTTTCGACTTACTTATTACTTACTATACTTATTAATTAGTATCTACCTATATCTAAGGAATTAACAAATTTCTAATGTCTATGCAAATTTATGTAATTATTCTACTTTCAGTATGAAACCTGGCTTCGCACCTCTCAAAGCAGTTCAGCACAGTTCAACACTGCGATATCCGCTATCAACTCTGCTAGAAATAACATGGCGTGGGGTACAGCAAATGCTGACATCGTTTTATCAGCAACCAGATCAGGAGCAACTAACGTAGCCATTTCGTCTACTTTGCTGTTGATTGTGGCTCTTGCGACGATTAATTTGTGATCCATGGTTGACGTCATTTTTGAAACTATTTATCGGCCATAATTGAATGAAATTGCATCGTTCTAATTTATTGAATTGATAATTATGGAATATGTAATAGAACCTACGAGTAAATATTAATGAAAAATAATAAAATATATTTTTAAGTGTTGTTTCATTTATGTCTTTAAGTATTTAGTTCATTTCAGTTGGTCAGTCAACTAACAATTGGGCCAATTTTCACGCAACTTTAAATTATACAGAAATACTAGAAAGTACTAGTATTAGATGGCACGTGACTCGCGATAACAATAATAATTACTTATCAAATAATATAAACTGATAGATAATCAATTAATAATATTTAGGGCAGTGTACGTCACCAATATATTGTATTCTATCTAGGTTTATGAATATTGAATATTATTGATACGGACCATTTGAAATTAAATTTGATAACAGTTTATATCATAAATGACGAGAAAATAAATGAGATTATGTACTATAATAATATTCAACAATATGTTTTAATAAGCAATTTGTTAATCTTAAGTAATCGTCTCAATTCTTATCAATTTAACGATGTAAAGTAAAAATTGACTGAATATTATTATTTAATTCCTAGCCTAGAGATAAAATCATAAATGTTAATAATATGTCTTGGAATAATAATTAATACACTTCGGTATATATGGTTTATTGAGAAAATGAATAGAAAGCTTGAAAAATGTGCAAATTTAGAAAACGAAAACACTAAACTTGTAAACATTAGAATAGTAGTGTACGAACATAAAGAAAAAGAAATTAACATAGAAAACAAATGAGCAGATACATCTTATATTTTCATGTAGGTATAATGTTCGGTATTGTTTTGGAATTATTTATCAATCCATAATCTTAATTTTCAAGTAGGTACTAAGTAATATACGAAATGTTAAAGTTTGTCATATTAAATTATATTTTGATAAGTAAAATGATAATGATAATAATTCATTATCACCCTTGTATTCTTGATAAAGTATAGGACGGGCAATTAAAATATCTTTGATAAGGTTAATGTTTTTTATTCACCACTAAGTAGGTTCTTTGAAGCCGGGTTACAAGTGTACGGAATGCAATAATTACATATCAGGTAACGTTTTCACCATAATATTATGCTAAAATAATTCCTTTCTTTCATGCACATAATATATTTCTTCTTTGGGTGTTCCTATGGAAACATTTTTAAATTTCTTCTCTCGATCTGACGTAACATGATTTCGAAATCATATACATAACAGTTTCATAACCATTTATCAACTTCTTTTTTATTCCAGCATCATGTCTCTTATTCTAAAGCTGGTAGTCTTACCAGCTCTATTGGCGTTAGTTAAATCGGATTTCCCTTTTGATGTTGAGGAACCAGCTTTCTTCAATAGCGTTGATGAAGAAATTTACAGGTTACCAGAAGATTTAGATCCTATACACTTTGAAGTAGAAATCACGCCATACTTTGAGGTGGAAGGTAATAACGAAGCATTTACTTTTACTGGCCTTGTTACTATTAACGTGAAGGTGAGATTTATTTACTGATATTTTTAAGAATAAATATTTAATTATTTCTTCAAAACTCAGACCTACCTAATCGATTTTGGAAAATCATTCACCAGTAGAGTAAAATTGGTCCTGAATCGGCTGACAAAAGTTTAACTTTATTTTTGTTTTTAACCTTTTTTACGAATTTAATATAATGTTATTGCTTTAAATTAGTTAATTTGTATTTAAATCTTCAATATAAATAATGAAATCGGAACTTATTCCTTTGAAGAAATTAACTCTAACTAAGTAAATAAAAATGCCCATATCTCTTACCTTATCAAAAAGGGCATTATGTGTACGATATATTATACTGAAAAAGTAATTAATTGCTCAATTATTTCACATTGAAATACGGATCTTTCCAGGCATTGAAAAACGGCATAACCTCATTAGTAATACACGAAAATGTCAGGGAAATAAGGGCTATTACTATAACCGATAGTAAAGGAGCTTTATTGTTTATGGATCCAATGGTTCCATTTGAAAGGTTAAGGGAATATCATTTTCTGAAGATAAATTTGGTGCAAGGAACTACTCTAACCTTGAATGAAACTTATACAATAAGTATAGACTATGTCGGTAACATCAACGAAACTCCTCTCTCCAGAGGGGTCTTTAGAGGAAGTTATGTTGGAAATGACGGAAAGAGGCAGTAAGTACAACAGTGTTTTAAGAAATTAATACAATTGAGGTATCTATTGAAATTTCTGTAACACTTCGCGATTGTAAAGACAAACAATCATCAGAGTCTTATGCATTATCTATACCCATCAGATTTGAACATAAGCAATAAGTATTAACGAATAAGTATTTTTAACTAAATTGGAATTACATGAAGCACTAACGTAGAATTTCCTTTCAGTTGGTATGCGGCTACTCATTTACAGCCAACAAATTCTAGACAAGCATTCCCGTGCTTCGACGAACCTGGATTTAAATCAACATTTGACATTATTATTAACCGACCTTTAAGTTTCACCGAAACATACGCTAATATGCCTCTTAAATCTCATCAAATGTAAGTTAATAAGCCATTCTTCTAGAATAGCTTTCTGTTATAACGTATATACATTATGTATCAAATTAAACTATATACGTATAAATAGTATTACTTTGAAGAAGTCAATAAGAAATCATCACCATTATAAATTACAAAATGACGGATATTTTATTTCCCTTCCAGTATTGGTAACCGCGTCAAAGAAGTATTCCACACCACACCAAGGATGTCTGCATACTTGATCTCTTTTCATATAAGTGAAGAGTTTCAAGTAATCGCAAGCAATAATAATAATACTCATCCTTATCGCATCATAGCAAGGCCGAATGCAGCTGATCAAGGTGCTTACGCGTTGGAAGTAGGTCCTCCGTTAACTGCATGGTTTTCCGAGTACTTGGGTATTGATTACTACGCAATGGATGATAATCTGAAGAACGATCAATTGGCATCTCCTGATTGGGCTTCTGGAGCCACTGAAAATTGGGGATTAGTGTCCTATAGGTATGTGATAAAAGGATATTTGCCAATGGTCAGTGTCTAAACACCTTCTTAAAATTCGCGTACAAGTGATAATTATTTTTCATGTAACAATCGTATATTTAACAAGACTGAGAATAAATAATCAATTGATTTCAGAGAATTACGTCTCTTATACGAATCAGGAGAAACAAATGCTTTTGACAAATTCTACATTGCCACCATCACGTCGCACGAATTGGCTCATAAGTGGTTTGGAAATCTGATAACATGTAGATGGTGGGATAATGTCTGGATTAATGAAGGATTTGCTAGTTACTTCGAATACTTTGCTACTCATGAAGTAAGTTTTTTAACATTTTCGCAATTCAATATTTTCTTGCCACCTTGCTTTTGATTTTATGGGATGATTAGACTTATGGAAATTAAAGACTTTTCGTATTAAGAATGATTTCGCATGAATTAACATTGTAAAATGGTTCGAGCATATCTGTTAGTTACTAGGTTACCTTTTATTATTACCCTTATACAATTTTAATATCATACTTTGTTACCCACACATTAATTTTAATAATTTACAGGTATATAAAGAGCTTGAAGTAGGTGACCAATTTAACATTCTCTCCCTGCAAAGTGCTTTATCATCAGACTCTGCAGTAAGCACCAGGGCTCTGGAACATACAGTAAATACACCAACACAAGTAACGGGCCATTTTTCAGGAATCAGTTATACTAAGGGTGCTTCTCTTTTGGTCATGTTGAAATATTTAATGGGTGAAAGTACATTTAAGAAAGCACTCAATTACTTTTTAGTAGACAGGTTAGTAAAGTATTGAAAAATATTAGTAAACACACCATAAAATTATCAAAGTTTCATCATAAAAGATAATTATATTTATATGTTTCGTAGGTCTTATGAACATGCTTTTCCCGTGGACCTTTACGATAACTTCGCAAAAGCAGTAGCGGAGGACGGACTAAATATAGACATTGCTGCTATTTTCCGGTACTGGGTAGAAGAAAGAGGTTATCCTGTGATTAATGTCAATGTTAATATGGAGACTGGACTGATAAACATTACTCAGGTATCTCTATATTATTATTATGAATCTTTAAAATTATTAACCAATCTTATAAAATAATTACGAATTATATGTGCCCTTGGAATGAAGACAATCATTGAATTTAAATGTTGTTCTTAGAACATTACTTCAATTTATTTTTAGTATGTTAAAATGTCCTAAGTTGTTTTACCCCTATTATATTCGACATTTATTCCAGGAACGATTCTTCATCAGTCCTTCAGCAGCACAGACCCAACAGCTCTGGCCCATACCTTTGACGTACACTACTGGTAATAACCCAAATTGGGACAATTTTAAGATATCCCACATCATGACGGGCAGAGACTATCAGATACAAAAAGATCCAGGACATGAATGGGTAATCTTCAATGTACAACAAAAAGGTAAGAATCTTAGTATTGTATTTAATTTACAATGTCCACAGTAGACGATATTTCAATTTCAACTATAATTATTTTTAAGGTATCTACAGGGTGAATTATGACACGCACACATGGGAAATGATTGCTGATGCGCTTCAAAACAATCATACCAGCATTCATCATTTGAATAGAGCTCAGGTAATTAATGAACAATAATATGTTTGGAATAATGACTGTATCATTGCTTTATTTTATTGATTTATCAGTTTCACATATATGTATTTTGTTATAGAGTTGAGTTATGCTATTTTACTTTTAAACTAACCAAGCCACACCAATTCCTAATCCCGTCCAATTAGGGCCCTTCTGGCCTCCTCCACTCAAGCGACAGCTCAAGCCGTGGTTCGTGGTCCCCGTCAAGGGGGGACGCCCTTGTGCATGTCGCTACCAGGGTGAACCTTCAGTTCACCCCCGCGTCCGCGTTAAAATGTAGAAGCCCTTCTGGCTAACATTTAGAGACACCACACAAAAAAAAAACCAATTCCTAACAAAATTAAATTTTGTTAAATATTTTTTAGATAGTCGACGACGTCTTTGCATTAATGCGCTCTGAAAGAATGAGTTATGATCTCGGCTTCCATGTTTTGGACTTCCTTAAAAAAGACACTAGCTACTACTCCTGGTATCCAGCTATCACTGGTTTCTCTTGGTTAAGAAATAGATTCCGACACATGCCTGATGCTCTAAGAGAGTTTGATGTAAGTATTTGTCACATTATTAAAGAATTATCAACTTATCATCATTAAAATAACTATCTGCATCTTGTTTCTTAAAAAAAGGTTTAAATCATCGTAAAAATATGAATTTCGCATTCTTAACAAATAATTTTAACTTGCAAGCAATAACCTCATTATAATATTATTAGTGTATATACACATTAAAATATATGATGCAAATAACGTAAAATAATTACTAATTAATAATAAAATAATAAAAATAATAAAATTAATAGTGAATCTATACCTGCTGTTACTTCAGTAAGGGACCTAGGTGTGATTCTGGACGTCAAACTTGCATATCGTACACACGTGGATTTTATTGTTCATAAAGCCTACAAAAATCTTGGTTTCATCTTGCGACAAGCTGATCCATTTAACGACATTACTTGCTTGAAAGTTCTTTATTTTGCCTACGTACGTGTTCTCGAATTTGCAAGTGTGATCTGGCGACCGCAATATAAATTTCACATTAAAAGATTGGAAGCAATACAAAAAATATTTGTGAACAAAATGAATTATAAAACAAAACATTATTCGTTGAATTATGAACAGGCTTGCTCACATTATGGGTTAAATACTTTGGAGGATAGGAGAGATATAATAGACATTATGCTGTTATACGATATCGTGAACAACAAGTTTGACTATTCCACAGCGTTGGAAAATATAAAGTTTCTTGTACCCACACAGCGTACTCGCCATACACGCCTATTCCACGTGCCGGCTACATCAACTAATTATCTAAAAATGTCACCGCTCCATAGGCTCCCGGACATTTATAATAAAAAATTTTCTTCTGTGGATCCCTTCTGTTTATCGCGTACTAGTTTTAAAAAGCAAATTTTACAATTAATCAATACTGAAGCTCAGCTCACATAATAATATAATACATTAGCTTTTTACACTCACTGCTATTACACTCACACATTCTCATACACTCACTTTCACACACACACACACACTCACACTCACAATCAAATCCTACTTACCTGGTTTTACTTAATATTAAATTAAGTTGGTTTTAATTTATTATGAATTCATAGATATTTAAAACATTTCCTTTCTTTATAAATACTTATTGGGCTTGATCAATGCTTACTTTACCTACATGAAATTAAAATATTTTCTCTTATCATTTGTAAAATTCTTATACTAGTATTTGTTCACATACGTATATTATTTTTACTACCTATCGGTGTACCTTTTAATTGGCGTAGCTTAGTATTTATTCATCTCAAAAATTGTATCACTAGCTGTAAGGTACCTTATCATAAATAAATAAATAAATAAATAAATAAATAATGCTGATGTATTTAACAGGAAATTCTACTTGGATTTTTGCGAAATGTACTTGATGATATAGAATATGACGTAAGAGAAGGAGAACCCATCAGCAGAACTCTAAATAGATTCTTCTTACTTAATTTCGCTTGTGAAATCGGTCACGAAGGTTGCATTCAAGATGCCATGGCTAAATTCCATGCTTTGAGGAACAATGGAATCAGGTAACATTTATAATAATTTATAAAAAGTATACTATGATATTATTTAAGCCTTGATTAGACTAGCCTAGATTTGATTTTCTAAATAATAAATATAAATAACAGTTAATTTTACTGGGGAAATGATGGTGTATAATGATGCAATGCAGTGTAATAGTAATAGTGTAATAGTTATATTATGTTTAGATAGTAAAAATTATTGGTGTTAATATAAGAAAATAATCTGCAACCTAAATTCATCATTTAAAAAATACAACGATCATATTTATCAAACGTCTGATTTAAATGTTATAAATTATTTTCTCTCATTCCAAGAAGGAAAAATCATGGAAAAATTTATTTGTTAAATGTCAGGAATCGTCAGCATTTTCCCTGTGATTAAATGTTAATTTATACAATGACTTGCTAATTAAAATAAAATAGATGTAGACTTTACAGACGACTTTACAAAAACCGTGAGTCGTGACTGATAAGCAATAGCATTTAATCAACTGAATATATAATGATATATTCATATATATATGTAAATAATTAAAAGAATATCTTCTTTTAATTATTTACACTTGAATTCTTACGTCTTGAGTAGTTAATAATTTATTAACTTCTTTACTGGCCTGTGAGTTTATTTTGAATTATTTGTTAAATTGTAGATAGCATTATAATGCGAACAATAATCTAAACATTAGGGTTTGGTCAATTTTCTTTAATGTTTTCGCATCGACATCATTACCTAAATTTATCTTTAACAAATAGCCTTGAATCACGCAATTCCGATTACGGTTCCTTTCATTTGTTGTGAGTAAATAGTAGGTATGTATGAGCTGGTATAGTTTCGGGATGGAATTATAAGTTATTTTCACTTTACTTCTTGAATTTAAAAATCATGAGTTTAAGTCCTTTCTTTTGTTCACCCGTTACATTTTATAGGACTTTTTTGCATCGTTCAGATTTAAAATTCCGTTTTACTGCATTTGATTGCTTTTTATTTAAGCTGTTTTTTTTGTATTTTCATCCGGAACCCTATAAATTAAATTAAAACTATAAAACATAGCGATCTATCAATATTTAAAAAAATTGCGCTATCCAAAATACCTACTATAATTGTCAAAAATCTTATTCCTTCTAGCGTAAACCCCAATTTGAGAAGGCACGTGTTCTGCCAAGGCCTTCTCAATGGGAACTACAGTGACTGGCAGTTCTTGTACCAACGTAGAGCAGCATCTAACAATCAAGCTGCTGAGGTGGCTATGCTTAGATCCCTTGGATGTACAACTGATAGTCAAGCTGTGCAACAGTAAGTATTGTACATTAAGAACGGAGAATATGTTAAGAAGTTATAGCGCTATCCATTTTGTAACAATATTATTAGCCAAGTTTTACGTGCAATTTTGTTTTAATATTCTATATTTATATGTAAATGGTTTTAAAGTATACTTCACTGCTTTAAAATTGTTATAGGTATAAAATCTATATAAAAATAAATTTAATCAATGAAAATTTATGAAAATCGGTTCAGTAGTTTTCAATTACTGTCTGACTCGATGTTTTGTAGACCTATGTCACTTAAGTTTTGGTTAATAGCGTTTTAATTCACGAAGTAGGATAATAATAGTGAGTGAGAATATAAGATAAATAACTTTAAAATAACTTTTGCACATACAGTGAATATTAATACTATTCACGTTATTAATTAAATGTATTTGTTTTGTTAGATATTTAGAGATGGTACTAAGTCAACATGAAGTAAAAGCACAAGATAGTATAAATGCCATGACTTGGCTCTACATGGGCAATCGGGCTAATGCCAAAATTGCTTTGGAATTTTTAAAACCCCGAGTTGAAGCCTTCAGAAGAAAGTAAGTATGTTGAAATGAGATATCACTGAGAATTTTTTTAATTCGAATGCGATCATTAAAATCTAAGTTTCTGACATAATTTATATAAAATCTCTATCTCTATTTAAATACGTGGTAAACATTAACTGAGTAAACTAGACCCTAAGAATTTCATACTCGGTATTTACTATTAAAATCAGAAAATTATTCAAAAATCAATGAGGTCTTTGTTGTGGTTCCGTACAATTAAGTAACAATCTATTAACTATTTTAGATAAGATACATTTATGTGATTATATTTTCAGGGTTGTTTTGCCAGCTTGGTTTGAGAACCTTCTCAGTAATCTTGCTTCTTATTTGGATGAAGAGGGCCTCAATGACGTGAGTTGAAGTATAGAAGTATTTCATTGTTGTGTAGGATGTAAATAATAAGATGGTTAATATATTATGTGTTATAGTGATAAGAAATAAAAAGAGCGGACAGTGGTTGAATAGGACTTTAATGAATTTTTTTTTACAAATTCTCGTGAAATTTGTATCAATCGTCGTGTTCGCGGCTGAAATAAAAAAAATATATACTTTGTTAACTTTCTTTTAGCGTTTCATCGAAATTTAAAAAAAAAATTTAAAAGTTTCATTTAGAATTAATTATTACAATAATTATCATTAACCCTTAAATTTTTAGGCGTTTTTATCTATTGTTTTGTAGTCACGTGTACCTCATCACTAAATGTTCTTCCAAACAATTCCCAGATGGAGCAATGGTTACGTGCAAATCAGGCGACTGTGCCTGGTTCCACTACCGGTTTGAACGCTATAACTTCAGCTAGAGCCAACATGCAGTGGGGAACAGAAAAGGCATCCATGATTCTGCGAGCCGCAAGAGGTTCCGCTACAACATTCGTACCAGTTTCTATGCTTTTAATGCTAGCTTTAGCATTGTTGTTAAGATAACCTGACTTTATTTATTTTAATTTATATATTTATTTATCTTCTTTTAATAAAATTTGTATTAAATCACGCAATCTTTTATTTAAATCCTTCGGAACAATTCGTTACGTCTTCCATAATTAACACTTTATTAGGTATTTAAAAACAGTAAAGTACCACATTTTAATTTAAAATACAATGGAAGTGTCTTATCATTAATAATAGTAAGGCAAGGTTGGGTTTATAATTTACAAGCAGTAAGTAACAACAAAGGTTTTATCAACTGGAATCACCTTTATTATTATTTATGAGTAAATTTTACTATCAGAAACAGTTTTGTGGTGTCGTGAAATCACGCTTTTATTGATTTATTTTGTAATTTAAAATAACTGATAAATAGATATAGATTATAGAAGAAAAAGTTAAATTATCTTATACACAACAATAATATAGAACTTCTCAAGTGATAACAAAACTATTAAAATGAGTCAGAAAAGTCATTTGTTATTTAATTTTATCAACACGTCGTACTTACCTCAATTGCAACTAGCTTAAAATCGATGAAGTATAATATAATTATTTGTTGAAAACAGTGTGTAAAGGTTTAACGTTATATCTGTTACATTAAGACCGTCTTCTGTATTATCAAGATATGAATATACTTGACATAATATAACGTTGTATTATCAAAGAATATAAGTGATAAGATTCTAAGACACTCGAGATGAATCTTATCGTATGTAATACCTAAAATGTTTAGTTTCAGTGTTCAATTGTAGATCATAGTACATAGGTGAGTAAATTTGTTAATGTTATATAAATAAGCTATGGGAAAATTATATAATAAGAGAATTATACAACAATGATAATATTAAAAAATCCTTAAGTACATAATTTATGAGTTGTAAGTGATACTCTTAGATTTAAATTAAGATTTTTGAAATAAAATTTGAACATAATAGTTTGAATTTTCGAATTTTCATATTTGGACTATCTGTTTCTCAGATCATTTAAATTTTTTTAAACAAATGCAGGTAACAATGACGACTCGACAATTTTTAAAAGTGGCTATTTGTAGTCTTATAGTAGGCCTATCAAAATGCGATACAAATTATCGCCTCAACTCGCCAATCAAACCATCAGCATACTCAATTGCTATAACACCATACTTTGACACCGGTGACGACAAAGCATTCACCTTTGATGGAGAAGTTAGCATACAATTTAGAACAGAAACCAACACAAATCAGATCAAAATTCATTCAGAAGATCTCAATTTTAATTCTACCAATGTACGAGTTACAAGCGGATCTGTTATTGTCAGTCTGAAAGAAGAAATGCCTTTGGAATTTGATAAGAAATATACATTCGCTTTCATTAACTTGGCAACTGACCTTCTTCCTGGCTATGATTATGAATTGAAAATTGATTATAAAGGTTCTATAAGAACAGACCTGAACGGATTCTATAGAAACTATTACATCGAGAAAGGAGTTAAAAAGTGAGTTATTTTTTTTTATAAAAGATATTGAAATTAATAATTTTAAACGATATTTATTAAATTGATTAATGACAATTTCAGGTGGTTAGGAGCGACACAAATGGAACCAACACACGCGCGTAAAGTATTTCCTTGTTTTGATGAACCTGATCTTAAAGCGTCGTTTATGCTTTCTATAGACAGACCAGAAAACTTTAAACCAAGTTTGACGAACACAAAACTTCAAACTACTATTCCGTTGTAAGGATTAATTATATAACTATTTAATTATGCAGCATGTTGTAATCTATCATAAAAATATGATTTTATAATTGCCAAGCTTCTGCCGAATCTATGAAGTACTTTTACGCTCTAAGTTTTAGCTGTTTGAAAATTTTAATACGAGTGTAAATTAAATTTTCATGTTACTTGCTTCTAGGGCGAATGGTTACGTAAGAGAAGTATTCTATCCTACACCAATAATGTCTACTTATTTGGTAGCATTCTTGGTATCAGAATTCGATGGAGCAGCAACCACCACAAATGGTGTTAAAGAATTTGGTATTTACACCCGTCCAGAAGCAACAAACCAAACCGCGTATGCTTTTGATTTTGGCCAAAGAGTCGTAGATGCTCTTGGAGATTATTATGGTGTTGATTATTATTCAGTTGACAGCAATCTGAAGTTGGACCACATTGCTTTGCCAGATTTTCGTGCAGGCGCTATGGAAAACTGGGGTTTGATTAAATATAGGTTTGTTTTATTTTTATTCATAACGTTAGAGCCAAAAAATATGCATTCCAGTTGGCATTCATGAAAATTCGATGTCGATTGTCGATCAGTATGTTGCAAATTTTCTTACGAATTTTCTGCGCCTGTGTATAATATATTATGACATTTCCTAAAATTTGCTTGTATCTTTTCATAAATATATGTTTTTGCTTTTTTCTTATAGAGAGTCTCTATTACTCTATGTACCTGAGGACTCCAATCCTCACTACAAGTACAGAGTAGCACAAATTGTGGCTCACGAAACTACACACATGTGGTTCGGTAACTTGGTGACTTGCCATTGGTGGAGTAATACGTGGTTGAACGAAGGATTTGCTAATTACTTCCAAGATTATATCACAGCTTTAGTAAGTAACATTATCTACGCATTGTACACTAATGTTTTTTTTTCCTTCTGTCCATATTCCAATTCCAATTGTTCATTTTATGTTGTAAATAAATATTAATTGATATATGACTTTACTCTTTTTGGTTATAGATTGAACCTAATGTTGGAGCTGCTAATATGCTTGTCATAGGATCAGTTTACTCCGCATATGACGCTGATGAAGACAAGACTGCAGTTCCCATAACAAATAATGATGTCAATTCACCAGCAGAAATCAGTGGCCATTTCGGCACGATTACCTATCAAAAAGCTGGTTCTGTAATTCGAATGATGCATCACTTTTTAGGAGATGATGCTTTCAAATATGGCTTACATTCATATTTGGATCAAAAGTAATACTTTTATCATGTTTTATTTTAATTATTTTAAGCACAAAGATACCGAACCGGTTAATGTACGTTTCATAATAATTAAAGGATCTAATTCAAGAATTAAGGATCAAGACCCCATCAAATTTTTGCCTCAATTTTATTTTAATTAGAAATAATATGAATAGATAATACATAAATAGTGTTTTATAAATTGAATTTTCCAGCAAATTCAAGCCAAGTTACCCAGAGATGTTATATTCTGCGTTAGAAGATGGTGCGTCCACTTTTAACTCCCTTGCGGCATTTCCTGGTCACAACTTGACAAGTGTCATGAGTTCGTGGATATCCCAAGCTGGTCATCCAATTTTACATGTTGAAGTTGATTATGAAACTGCAACAGTCTCCCTGAAACAGGTATTATACAATAGCTCAGTATAAACTCAAACTCAAACTCAAACTCAAACATTTATTTATTCAATTAGACTACTTTTAGTAGCACTTTCGAATCGTCATTACATAAGTATTTTTAACATTTACCACCGATTCGGAAAGCAGTATCTATGGAGAAGAACCGGCAAGAAACTCCATAGTTGCTCTTTTAAAATCATATTGTCAATATTACATAATCTGTAACTTAAATCTAACTACATAATATATCATAATATGCCAAAGAACTGTCCTGTGGTTCTTACGCGACAACCCTCCATGGATTTTCATCTTCCATATATTCCTTAATGCTATAATAGGCTCTCTGAACTAATATATTTTTTACATAAGTTTTAAATTTAGCACTACCAAACTCTTTAATATTATGAGGAATTCTATTGTAAAAGCGTATACCTTGACCCATAAATGAATTTTTAACTTTAGCTAATCGGAAAAATGGCATTTCAATTCTATTTCTGTTCCTTGTGCCATAACAGTGTCTATCTCCTACTCTTGTGTGTACGTCGGCATTTTTGTGTACATGCAAAATATTATTAAATATATACTGTGATGGTACAGTAAGGATACCAGTATTCTTAAAGAGATCTCTTAGTGAGTCCCGAGCACGTAAATTATATATAGAGCGAATGGCTCTTTTCTGTAAGATAAATATAGTTTCTATATCTGCTGCCCTGCCCCATAGTAGAATTCCATAGGACATAATACTATGAAAGTAGCTGAAATAAACCAATCTAGCTGTATCTTCATCGGTGAGATGCCTTACCTTTCGGACTGCATATGCTGCTGAACTGAGCTTACCTGCAGCGGTGTTGACATGGGCTCCCCACTGTAGTTTCTCGTCCAATGTTAACCCAAGAAATACAGTCGATTCTGTAGGGTGTAATACCTCCCCGTTCAAGGTAATATTTCTGCTCAACTTTTTAACGTTAGGTAGTAAAAATTCAACACAAGTTGTTTTTTTGGCATTTAATAATAAATTATTAGCAGTAAACCAGTCGGATATGTGTAAAAGAGTACTGTTCACTTCGTCAACATTTGGGTCATGCCTATCCACATTGAATATTAATGAGGTATCATCTGCAAACAGAACTATTTCACACCTATCCTGTAAATAATAAGGTAGATCATTGATATATACCAAGAACAAGAAGGGTCCTAAAATAGATCCTTGTGGAACACCAATGTTAATTGACGCACCGCTAGAACGTTCTCCATTAACAACTACAGTTTGTATCCTATCATGCAGGTATGAGGCTATGAGGTTCTGAGCTTGTCCTTTAATCCCATAGTGATTAAGTTTACGCAATAATGTACAATGTTCAACGCAGTCAAATGCCTTGGAGAGGTCACAAAATATCCCCAAAGCATTTTTTGAGTTTTCCCATGCCTTATATATATGTGTTAGTAGTGCAACTCCAGCATCTGTAAAAGAAATAAGAATATAAATTACACAGTTATGTATTGTTAAACAGGTTCCAAGCGAATTAAATTGAAACAAAAGGTTGCAAATAACTATTTACACTACGCTATCGCTAAACGATCATATTTCGGCAGATAGTGATTGAAAATATTAAAATGTTATTTATTAACAGGAACGATTTTATACTAAATCATCAGAGAGTTCAGATGAAGTGTATAAAATTCCCATAACATACACAACAGGCAGTTCACCTGATTTTGAAAACACCAGGCCTGTTTTTGTTATGGATGCTGAAGAAGATGAAATAAAAGTAAATCAAACGGAAGAAAATTGGATTATTTTTAATGTACAAGAGACAGGTATTTATTCAAATACAATAAAATAATAAATATACGTTATTATAACGATAAATTGTTAAGTACGTGTTTACTGCAATTTTATCTGATTAAATACTACTTAAATTTAATTACCAGGCGTTGAAATTATGAAGCAGGTATGTCAATAAGATTATTTACACGCTTCATATAACTGCCTGCTTCCATGTTTTTATTATACTGCTTACGTATGAAAACTAATTTTAATATTATAATAAAAAAAAAACATTTACATAGTTACTATTCAATTGTTATACATATGCATAAGCATACTTCAAAAGGCTTTTTTTTAGTTTTCATTTTGAACTTTGAACATAATATAATATATAATATCTGTGTACTAGTATTTTAAGGATACTTGTATTTCTAAAACAACAGGCTGTTAAAAATATTCTACTCCATTATTACTTAGTTGTATTTATTAATAAGCTTAGGGATGATATTTACGAGAAATTAATGATGAGTTACACCATTCATATTTTTAATTCTTCAAACTTATAACGATAATATTATGTACAATAGTATCATGATAATATTTTATAAACCTCATCCTTTGATTAATTTGTAGGTTTATATAGAGTAAATTATGATGACAAAACGTGGAAGTTGATAATGAACCATCTCAAAAGCAATAAAAGAGAAGAAATACACCACTTAAACAGGGCTAAGGTAAGTTACAGACTACCGACTAGAGATAAATGCTACGTTAATATAATTCAATCACAATACAAACATTAACAAAAATACGAAAATAATCATGAGATATTGATATAATTTAAATTTCTGAATCTAAATTAATGGAAATACCTCTTGCATTTTTAACTTTTCCTGTAATATTATGCACAATATATAGAAAAAAAAGACGTGTAGCACTCGGGGACTGCCACGGTAAAGCTATTGCATAGCATGCCTTCAAGCCACACCTCCGTGTCCGTCGGAGTGGGGAGCGTGAGGTTTTTTCGTTACGGAATTTCTGGATTCGGTCCCCGCGCTCAAGGCCCGCGATATGTAATAGCTTAAAAATTTGAACATAAATAATAAAAAAAACCGCAAGTACTAATACTATTAACTAAGGCTTATAAAGTTTTCTTTAACAATAAGACACAGTTACTTGATACCCAATATTACGTATTATTTTAAAGTTGCATCACGTAGATACATTGATATACTTGTTCATACATTAATACTATGATTAAGATAAATTATTTTATCTATTTCTTGCAGATAGTCAACGATCTATTTGCATTTCTGTATGCCGATGTGGTGGAATTTCAATTGATTCATGAAGTTTTAGAATTTCTGGAAGAAGAAACAGATTTTACTGTTTGGTACGCTGTTATACGAAATTTGAAGGCGCTGAGAAATAAATATTTGGGCAGTAAAGCTTTGAGTCAAATTGATGTAGGTATACCTGATTAAAAGTTTTTATTTCAAATCGTTCAGTATTTTTACAAGAAAACATTGTAAACATACAAGATAAGTAATTAATTGTAATACAGATTATGGCGATATTATAAAACTTAAGAAAACATTTATTTAAATTGGATATTATATATTTTGTTCAAGTATGGCGAACGCTATGTGATTAAAATTGTTTTAAAAGATTTTAACATTAGATACTATTATTTTTAAGGCATACTCCTTAAAACTGATGGATATTGCTATAAGTAAAGTTGGATACGAAGTGAAAGAAGCAGATGACTTTGAGACTTTAAGGAATAGAATGCAAGTCCTGGAATTCGCTTGTAAGATTGGACATAAAGGTTGCATTGAGAATACTTTGGCGGTATACAAAGAGTTCAAAGATAATGGGAAAGAGTAAGTTCATATTCAATCTATAAAAAATAGTTATTTATATAAAATATGCCACAGATGAACTCTTTATTACCGTACCAATAGACTTGAAATTGTATTTAATTTGGTCACACATTAGTTTATTTTATAAGTGTTTCCTATATTTTAGTAGCACAAATAATGAGATAATAATTTTTACAACATAGTATTTTATTCTCAGAGGCTACTAACGCATTATTTTAGTTAGTTTGTTCGTAGCTAACGGGTCACTTATGACTTACAATAGTAGGTATTCACGTATGTCGAAAAATTCTCAGTTAGTAAGTTCTTGAATGATTGATTCATTCTATATTTCTCATTATCAATGATTGTATTGCAGAATTTCACCAAGCTTGCGTCCCGTTGCATACTGTACTGGCTTGCAATTTGGGGATGGTGATGATTATGACTTCATGTGGAATAGAATGGCTAAAACTAATGTGGCCAATGAAGCTCGTACTATTGGTGAAGTACTGGGCTGTACTACGGATGAAGAGAAGCTGAGACGGTTAGTCTAATTGAGGTTTAATTGAGATTAAGATTTATTAATATATAACATAAGGGTCAAATTGCCATGATGGCTGTAACATCTTTGAGATAATATATCAATACCTATATCATCTAGATATATTTATATCTCTTATCTCAAGAGATTGAACTATTTGTGGTGAATTTGATAGGTATGCATATCTTTATCTCTCATCATCTCAATTTAGTTGTTTATATTATTAATTTGAGTATATTTTCAGTATATCACTATATCCTATAGACAACAAGGTTCGTAATTAATGTTTATATATTTGCTTTTTATGGTATTTTCAGCTTCCTTGTATCCATGCTTGTGGAAGACAGTCCCATTCGCGCTCAAGACCTAACCGTCCCTCTTACCGGTGTTCTCTCTAACTACAGCCATGTTTCTATTGTTCTGGACGAATTGGATAAGAATGTAACTTTATGGAAAACAATGTAAGTTTATAACTGTTAATTTAAAGTATTCCCCATACATAGCATATATCAAAGGCGCTTCCCGCTGTTTGTCCCTATGTATGTATGCCTAGATCTTTAAAACTAGTCAACGGATTTTGATTTTTTTTTTCTTTTCATTTTAATACATTGAAACGGTAAATAATAGAAAATTTAACTTTGTTTGTTTTTTCACAGTTACACATCTTTAGACAGCGTTCTTCCACAAATAGCATCTGCTATGCATACTGAAGAAGAATTAGATAAAGTAAGTTAATTATTAATCATCTATCATCATTTAAAATTTTATCATTTCTAATTATTGAATTTAAAGGTAAATGAAGACAAAATAATACCTATGACGGTAAATTTTTTGATAAATATAATTTTGTACAGTTAAAAACAGCATTTCGAAAAAATTATATCTACAAATTATGGATATATCTGTTGTTCTGTGTAATCAATAGAATATACGTTTTTATATTAAATTAATTGCCCAACCTTTCTTCATTTTAACACTAGGTACATAAAGGTTCATTAGTGAAAATAAGCATTGAATCAGTTTGCATTAGTCCAATGTGTGTCCACTGAGCGATGTTTGACAAACGGTCATTTGGGTCAGATAGAGCAATTAGCTGAAAGGCCAATTAAGGGAAGAGTCATCAGTTTTTATTATGATGGAAGGGGCCACTCAGGTGCCTACGGAGTACCATTTGCAAAATGAAGAACATATTTAAATTCTTTGGGGACTGCGTTGTTAAGTTTTGGTCGTGTTTATGGTTATGTAATACACATACAAAAATCTCAATATAAACTTAATATTACGATTGAAGACATTCTCGTTCAATACAAACAAAAATAATACTTTTTAAGTTATTCACAATAAAAAATGCTTGCCAAAGAAAAAAAGTATTATCAGCAAAACATTTACACGAATAGAATATTTTGAACACACGTAAACAAAAAAAAAAAATTCTATTACGTCAAAAGGTGTATTTCAGTATTCCCCGCCTATTAAATCTAACCAAAGCAAGGACAGTTTTGTAAATAATAATGACCTACAAATGCATCATTACAATCTTAGAGAATCGTCCATGATTCACTTGGCAGAGCGCCCGACTTGCGAATTTAATTTTAGACTTTTCAAAGTCGTTTTACTATGGTGATAATTTGTATTTTTAGAATGTTATTGTTTTGTTGCAAGCATTCGTTCAAAATTTTAAAACCAAGAGTAATTCACATAACTCTACCTATAGGCACTTACATAATTATCTTCTTATAAATAACTAGCAATTTTTTACCTTTTTCATTCTGTATTATAATGTCAACAATATTTAGATACATTGCAATACGAGTTATAAATAAAGAGTATAACAGGTTCTAGCAGATACTATTAAATATACTAACAATTATAATATTTAAATATTACGTTAGTTAATATAATTTAACAAAATTATGCTTATTATATTATATTAGGTGCCTACTACTAGTAAATTATCTGTGATATTACGTTGATTTTCATTCATAATATTCAGATTACGAGATGTACCTCATTTAATAATATATACTCATTTGGACTCCTGCCATTAATAGCACGAAGCTACTATTGAAGTAGAGATGACAGTTGACACTATGAGATGGTGGTTTTCAATGACAAAACAATCAATTTCCTAATGGTTGAAAACACAAATGTAATGAAAATTAACAAGGTCGATACGAATTAGAGTTAATTTGAGTTTAATATGATCATATTTGCAATAATTTTCCTGATTTTACGTAATGCAAACTTGTTACTATGGAAATAGCGTAAGACTGAGTAGCTGATGTTCTGACATCAAACTTTAATAAATGGATAGTCTTAGTGGATAGTAATGTAAAGTAACAATGAAATTAGATATTAGGTGCTTTGCAAAATCTTAAAAAGAACATTTTTTTTTAGATTTTTATTTTGTTACCTTTACCAGTTTCTAATCTGTGCCTTTACTACTTAGTATTATTATTTTTTAAGTATTTATTGACTTGAAACATATTGTTTTTTTAAATGTTAACAACCGATGTGTCGAAGCGGTAGTGATTGTTGCGATGTAATATTAATAAATATATTAATATTAATTCATGTATGTATTATGTTTTTTTTTTATTTTTCATTAAACAATGCTTTTAAAATAATTAACATCTTTCAGTTCGAAGCCTGGCTATCATCTTGTTCAGAATGTGGTGATACCGCCGTGTCCCTAGCCAGGAAATCCTTAGCCACAGCGCGGGAAACTACATCTTGGGCGAAGGACCATGAAGCCAGTATACTGTCCACTTTGAGAAGCCATGCTGGTGTTGTTTCTGCGTCCTCTGTGACACTACTATTTGGTGTATTGTGGGCTTTGATGTTGTAAAGTTTTAATCTATATTCAAAAATTTTATTATTCATTTAGTAGTATTTGCTTATTGCAATAAAGAAAATTATGGAAATGTTATTATTTTATTTAGATTGTATATGAATTCAAAACTAATTTGATAGGTTGTAGATACTTGAGATTTATTTTTAAACGTAAACAAACATTAAGTTAATAAAATAATAATTAAATATTTAATATTTAACGATATGTTAAAGGAGCATTTTAATCATTATCTTCAATTTACTATGTTCCCTTTTAAGCATAATGACCATAGCAATAAATCTTATTTTATGATAGGTATTTATTTAAAATTTATTATTTATTTAATGATAAGGTGATTCTTATAAAATGTATTTTGTTAGTATTAGGTAGGTAGATATTATTGACACAAAATGAAGAGGTATCTCCACTAAATGTACCTAGTTATTATTTAAAATTCCCAATTGGTATTATGTAAAACTATTGTTTAATTTTTAAAAGTGCAATAAATAATATTGTTAATACAATGCATTTTTATTTAATTACTCAAATTAAAATATCTGCTGGTTTATATGAGTTTAGTTGAATATATTTTTATAATATTAATATTATTACCTACCTACTGTTCATTATTAAGTCGTATAATATTATATTATTACAGATCGTGCCGTGTGTGAAAAATGTCCTGAAATATTTAGATATATTTATTTATTTGCATCCTCTCTAAAATAAAGTTAATATTTAGTTGATAAGGACAATATTTAGAATATAGGTCACGGTTACGCATTTAGGATCTACGTTCTGTTGAACAATTAGGTCATAACCATAACATCCTACTAATATGGATGTATGGTTACTCTTTCACGCAAATACTACTGAAACGATTACCTACGATGAAATTTAGTAAATTTAGTTATGTAAGCAGCTGAAGACTGGGAATAAGAAAATACCTCGAGAAAATAAAAATTAAAAACTTACCTCAATAATGTATTAAAATTCACCATGTTTTGTAAATATCTGTTTTTTCAATATATTTAAGATATTTCCTTGAATTTGATTCTGAACTCCTGAACGACAAATTTATTTATTTTTAATTTTAGCTAAGATGTCTGAAGTTAATAGATTATAAAAAAATGGAATTCGGCAAAACAATCAATAAAAATTTAACTCACATTTTTAATTATGTAATAACTTCAATAGCTTCAGAATAAGCTATATTACAGTACCGCACATAATATAATTAAATTTGAGAGTATGCAATACATCCGTTTTGCATACCATGTGGTAAATCGCTCATATACACGGAAGAAGTAATTTAAAAGAGTGGGGACTCAGATCTATGTAAACTGGTAATGATTGACGCGCGCCAAAATGTGCTGGCATGCAATACACATAAACATTCGAATTTCGAACGCGCGTCCGATACAGACGCGTCTGTGATTTTTGCGCGGGAATAACAAATTTACTATCTGTATTCGGAAAACTTTTGTCTTTTTTGATTGTTATAATTTTTTTTTATTTCAATGTGAAAAAATGTTACTCCTTGCGGCCTTGTTTTTATTGTTTTCACCGTCTTACGGGTACATTTACGAAGAAGAATGTTTAAATTACACCATATACCCCGCGCAATATGAACTAACGATCATCCCCCACGTATTTAAAGACGGAACTTCGTATTTTGACTGTGAATTATTCATTACGGTCATTGTGAACGCGCCAAATATAAATGTCATTGAATTGGACGCGAAAGATATAGAAATTAAAAGTGGTTCAATAAAAGTGATGAACGGTGTGAATGATTTGGTAAATCATTATCGACCTTACGAATTTGATAATAAGAAGGGAAAATTGTACATATATTTAAAGGAGCCATTGCAGCAGTATAGCGTTTCAAGAACTCAGTATGTGATTCGAGTTTCTTATGTAAAATATGTGAACTCTGATAGTGATGGAATATTCATCGTTCCCTATGAGGGTAATGACGGAAAACAGACGTAAGTATTCTTTATTATTTTATTAACTATGTTTAAAATATGTTTCAGAAGAAAAAAAGAGTTCGTTTTAAAAAGTTTTAATTAAGTAGTAATATGAGATAACTCATTACAGGACACATATCCATACTTACTAATATTATAAATGCGAAAGTAACTCTGTCTGTCTGTTACTCAATCACGCCTAAACTACTTTTCATGAAAACCAATCAAACCAATGAACCAATTTTCATGAAATTTGGTATGGAGATATTTTATACCCGAGAAAGGACATAGGCTATTTTTTATCCCGGGAAAATGACGCAATCCCGGAAATCCCACGGGAACGGGAACTATGCGGGTTTTTCTTTGACTGTGCGGGCGAAGCCGCGGGCGGAAACCTAGTTTCCTATAATTAGGTACTTCATCTGACAAGATGAATGAATGAATGAATGAAAATACTTTATTTGCACCAAAAGCAAGGAAAACAATACGAAAAAAGATGTAGAGGTTTTCGAATATATCTTAAAATGTAACCTTTAATTATTTAATCTTACTCATTAAATCTTATCTAACTACCTTAAAACTACAACATACATATTTTATAAAAAGGAAACGCACACTAAACAGTGTATCCGTCATAGGAAATCTATGATCGACATCATAATTAACACAAATAATGACATCGCTTCAAACTATTGTGATTT
The DNA here is from genome assembly GCF_061535395.1 of Colias eurytheme. Lineage (NCBI taxonomy): Eukaryota > Metazoa > Arthropoda > Insecta > Lepidoptera > Pieridae > Colias > Colias eurytheme. The sequence goes on along the minus strand of NC_142989.1, from coordinate 7,271,506 downwards.
GCTAGATACCTATTTATAAAATAATATGTAGGTGGTAATTGCAACTGCTTGAACTTGTCAATGAAAATAACAATACGCAGAAACTTATATAGTGTATAATCATTATAACTGTGCATTTACATCAAACGAACATAGGGCTTAGAGATAGAGCAAGAGCATTATTTCGTGGTCTGTTAGTATAAACGAAAACTCGTATTCAGTGTTTTTCAGTATTACAACATTGCATATTATAATCTTTTCAAACGCACTAACAACAACGAAATATTGCTCTACGCCTGTTTACACTAAAATAATTTGACATAGTGTGGTTAGAAATGTCTTATATGTATTCTTATTATATGTATAGGTAATAATATATTCATGTAATATGCATTTAGCTTGTTCGTAATACCATGGACAGTACAATTACTATAATTATAAAATGATTAGAACACTAACATGCTTATTAACTACCACTTCCTGGAGTATATAGGTCGGTATGTAACCAGTGTTAATTGGTGTGCAAAATTTTAGCATTGACTATACGTTGTTGCGAACTAATTGTAGTTTTGCGAAACTGTAATTAGCACGCACTTTTAACGTGTCGTAATTCCTACTATCCTATACGTTCCTGCTAATATTTGAACCTGAAAGTTTAGGATGATTGAGGCTGACTGTTTGATAATCTTTTATAAGAGAATAACTGGTCAGATTGTGTGGAATAGGCTTTTCTTTATACATACCAGAAATACACGACTGAAGCCGCGGGAAAAAGCTTGTTCTTAAACTTATTAATCAAATTATTATGTTTTAGTAGTTCTTGTATATTTACAAAATATAACATTTTCTTAAATCTTCATCAATTTATTACATCACTGTTTACAAAATACGGGTTGCAGTTTTTTATCTCATAACACATTAATGTAATAACATTCGATAACTTTTAAACTGAACATAATATTGTTTTGTATATGTAGTATGATAAGTATTTTGCGAGATAAATCAAAGCCGATCATCATAAGTTCCATATGTACACATACAGGATGTTGTGATTACGATAAAATTATTTTTATAATATTTAAGTAATTTAATAATAAAAAAGCATTCAAAAACATGGAAATCGATTTAATAAGACACTGAAGAGTAGTATTATAACTATGAGATAATTCTCGTAAAACGTGAAATGGACAAATGATTGACATGTATAGGATATGATGGAATACACAGGGTGTATATAGGATGCTATCCTATCAATATAAAAGCTATTACTATAAGTAAAACTCTTCATCTAAGGGTGTGTCCCTTAACCCGGTCCGAGTGTGGCCTATTTTGATGAACATTAGAACCTAAGATTAGAACCAACTGAAACTCGTAGATTTAATTTCATAATGGAAGCCAAATTCTAAAGCACCATGCATAATGACACTGAAAAAATTCACATAAGTAATTATAGTGGCCAATCTTTAATTAGGGTAAGTGCATGAAGTGATTTATTATGAATATATTATCATAGAAGCACTATTTTAATTGCAAATATGATAATATGATTTTTTGAGGATGGCGATAGAGATAATTTTTTATACTTACTTTTTCTAAATCTCCAGGAACATCCTTGGAAAAAATAGCTTATATATATATAAAAGCTCGCATATAATAAGTGCGTTTTACCTAAAATATTAATAGCTTTTTCATTTTCTGGTTTATTTCGAACAATTTCTAGGTTACTTATTAGTCTCATCATTACTATTCATACTATTTATAATAAATTATTTACATTATTGGATCAAAGCTTTACATCATCATCATCATTATCAGCCCATATTTGTCCACTGCTGGACATAGGCCTCAGTAAGCTTTACATAAATAATAACAATTCAATGGCAACAAAACGTCACCTTTTTATCTACACCAAGAAGCATAAACCAGTAATTGTAGGTGTGTCCAAATTTGGTATCCAAGATTATTGACTATCGGCTAACTCCGTACAAGGTTGTACCTGACCACAATGCCTTGTATTGTGGACTAAATATAGCATAATAAGCTCACAATGCTAAATTGGATATTGAAATGTAAGAGATATTGCCAATTATATCGTTTGTTACAATGTTAATAAATCATGTGGTTAAAGTAAAGATTTGAATGTCCGATATATTGCTACGCTAAGTTATTACGTAACCTAAACTTTCGACTTGAACTTAATTAAATTGTTATTCTAGAAACACTTATTCTGACTGTTACAATTGTATATATTAATTTTACAGAGAACATAATGTTATACATGATGTATCATCATTATCCACCAGCCTTATTTATTGTAAAATTTTATACTTATGTAGACTGTTACTTGAGCATCTTATCCACAAGCTTAATCTTATATATAAAAATGAATCGCAAAATGTGTTGGTAAGCGCATCACTCGAGAACGGCTGAACCGATTTCGATAATTCTTTTTTTATTATATTTCTTGAAGTACGAGGATGGTTTTTATGTAGAGAAAACGTAAACATGTACCACCGGCGAAGCCGGGGCGGACCGCTAGTAGGTAATAGAAAAGTGTCGAGAATGTTAGAATCTATCTTAATAATATGTATTTCAGTTATTAAGATATCGTATAAAGATTATTTAAACCAATCGCCTTTTTAAAATTAAAACCAAATTTACCACGATTATATCTATATATAGAAGACGATTAAATATAAATTTTTACACAAGTAATACTTATATTGATAAATTGTTTCAGGTACATGTACACGACTCGTCTATCTCCCAACAAGGCGAAGTATTTCTTCCCCTGCTTCGATAATCCACAATTCGAGGCTGTATTTAAGTTCAGAGTGTATGTGGCGCCTCCACGGCCGGGTATACAGTTCTGTAACACTACGCTTGTGGTCGCTGATGAGTTGAAGAGGCAGAAGTATGTGTATTTACCTTATTTTTTGAAAGACTGTATGTGGAATTTAGTCTAGCAATTATATTTGGTTCAATTCATTTGACGATAAGCATCGTGCATGCTCTCGCTGTTTGAATGCATTTTCCTATGTTATGGTTGTTTTGGAATTCGTAATAGAATAACACCCGTATTCACAAACGTTACTGTGAGGTCTCATAGTAGGCATGGACGCATAGGGGTAGCAAAATCATTTCACAAACAATACTTAAGTGTTGAAGCGCACTATGCGCTCGTTAAACTGAACGCACAGCTAAGCAACTTCGATAGCTACTTTAAACAACGCATAGTAGACCAAAAACAGGCCACGTGTACAAAACGAGTGAAGTTATATTATTTTGTCGTCTTATTTTGTTGTTACTTTCGACCTCAAAATGGATTATAGCAGTGAAGAAGAATTCGATTATTATATTAACGATAGGATATTTGAACAAAGGACAATAATAACAAGAAAAGTGGTACGGGACTTTCAAGATCCTTTTGATTACTATATAGTTCGGAAGAGTTTAGAAAACGTTATAGATTTTCGAAAGATGTTTATCATGTTCTTTTGCCACTAGTTATTAATGATTTAATAAAATTGACTGAAAGCATCAAAGAACCTACCTAACAGTAGGTACAGTTTCAAGAATTTTTCAGAATTAAGTATAATATGTAGGTAATAATTTATTTATAATTTATTTATAATCTTCATTTACAGATGGTTACGGGAGATCTTATAGTAGTGAGCGAACCGTCAGTTTCAAGAATTGTTAAAAAGGTCTCTCGGCTCATCTCACATCTGCTTGCACATCTGCATGATAATAGAGCAGTTTATAAATTTCATTGTCATTTACTCCTGTCAAACTCTACCATGAACTTAGCAATACAAATGGACCAATCACATGCCGCCATTTTACGCAGTGCGTTTGCTTTGCCAAGCATTACTTAAGACGATACACAAAAAAAAATCTACTGCTTGGCGGGCGGAGTCTAATAGCTCGCTATCGCGAACGCGGGTGTGCGCGAAGTCATTCTTGCAAACTCGCCGCGCTGCCGCTGGCCGACTCGGGACAAACATGTATGGAATCGTCATACAGTTATAATATTCTTATGCATATATTTAATTGTTGATTTATTGGTTTTATTTTCTTGCTTATAAACAAATAATCTTCTTTTTAAAAACTACTTAGACATTATTAATAATTATTATTATTTCGTAATGTTTACTTTATTACAAAATAATACAGGTTATAAATAATCTTTAAAATAACAAAAAATATTGTTACTCTGAAAAAATGAAATGGTACTGAAATGGATTTAGATAGAATTTGATGCTGACGTAGATATTACATCATGCCCTTGAAAGGTAATATTTCTGAAAGAAGTTATAAACCCTAATTCTTCTCAGTCAAAGTCAAGAGTGGAAGATATCACTAATACAGTAAAACTGATGCGAAACTTTGGATGTTAATTTGTATATTTTTTTGTTAGTTGTTACTTAATCACGTCAAGACTACATTACCAATTTTGATAAAATATAGCTAATTGCCTGGATTTACACATAGGATACTTTTTATCCGAACTGAACACTTCTGTGGGATAAGACAGGATTCACGATATAATCTAATTCCACGCGGGCAAAGCCGCGGTCGGAATGATATTTTTTTAAATAAAAAAATTGTTAAAAAAAAACACAAAATATATTGACGCATGTATTTATTTTTTGCACTCTATTATAATTGTAATTATTCATTACAAATAATCAAAATAAAATAGCCAGAACAAAGTTAGGCCCTGGTAGGGTAGATAGGCAGGTACAGCAATGTGAGACGAACTGGCTTATTTATACCAATAATAATGTATTATAAACATTAAATTAAGTTTACTTTCTAACAACAAAAATACATAATATTAGCTAATGTGAAAGCGAATCAACCAATCATCCCACAAAAATGAAATGTGCACACAAATATTCATCCAAATCGGTTCATGTCAGTAGGAGGAGTGACTGCAGCGCCATCTTCCGGGCCCAATTGTGTTTCCAGATCACCCAGGAACTCAATTTAATATACTTACACAAAATTTTTCGAAATGAAAACTCACATTACTATGTAAATATGAATATAAACCTGTTTTATTACTAAGCAATTTCCCGCACAGGTGTAGTAAGTATAAATGAAATAAATATCAACATCAAATTCTTTATACAACATACTTATCTACCACCTTCTAAGAAATGTAATTCTTGAAATTATTTCGTATTTTTATAAATATAATACTACTCCAATGAGCTCCTGTTCCATATTATGTCCGCCATACTTCCACTAAGTTCACCATGATTTTTTATTTCTTTGCACTTTGTTGCTTTTTGCTAAAAGTGGAATCATGCGATAAAACCAGTAGAGCTTTGATAACATACATTTTTGACTGAATAAAGGTACTTACGAAGGAGTGGATTCACATTGTGAACAATCAGTGGGTTTATTTTCCTTCTGGATTCCGGATTTCAGAACAGATTATTTATGCTATAAATGAAAAAATCTTACACATTCGTTATGTACTTAAAACAGGGGTACATATCAAACATCGTCTATAATACAATTATCATCAAATTTAAAATAAAACCAACTTACTTCATTAATTTGTTCCAATTGTAAGCATTCTTTTTCCTCCAACCTTTATGTTTCTTCTTCTTATTTTCTTTATTGTCCCCATTTGTCTCATTTTGTCTTATCGTGTTGTCACCCTTTTTTACGATTGCGCGAGCGACACAAGTTCCCCGTGTGACGGCCGTAGCGGGAATGACTCGTGCAGCGATCGGGGTAGGAAGGTACAGGGCGGCTCTCGATATATTGGCTGGTCGCGCGCTAATTTCAAGTATTTCTTGTTTATTTCAAAACCATCGCATATTTCAAAATTCTAACACGGTAGACGTATAGGTTGTATATTTTATAGTTAATATCCAAAAAGTCGTAACTTTACGTTTGTTATTTTGAAGATGCCAGAGATTAAAAAAAAATAACAATGATAACTTTGTATTTTTTTTCTATCGAGAAAATATCATGGAATCATGTTTCTAAAACGGTAGACGTATTGTGTTACTATTGATCTTTCTTGTCAAGAATTTTCATCACGACAACTTTAATAATATAAAAATTACGAAGGTTTGAAAAGGGCCGTAAATGTTAGAAAAATTAATTCATCACCTTAAGTTTTGTCTATGAATAGAAAGGCTCGGTGATTGGAACGCACTGAGAAGTGTTACCCTTTGCACAGTGTTGATGCTTTACTTAGGGAAGTACTGTTTGTGAATACGGGTGTAAATGTTTCCCTACAAATGATGTAGACTTAGTTCTTTTAGTCGGACTGTATTAAATCAGAGGGTCTAAACAACTAATAGTAATGATGACGTAGACTGTTTTTAAGCTATTGCATAGCTTCTATCGCGGGCCTTGAGCGCGGGGACCGAATCCAGAAATTCCGTAACGAAAAACCTCACGCTCCCCACTCCGACGGGCTCGGAGGTGTGGCTTGAAGGCATAGCATGCAATAGCTTTACCGCGACAGTCCCCGAGTGCCACACGTCTTTATTTTTAATTATTTAATTTACTGAGTTTTTCATAAATAAAATTAATATAAATAATAATCTATGGAACAAGGAACCATTAAAGCATGCCCGAATCAATTTAGAATTAGTCGTTAATTAAGTGCTTTGAGATCAAAGTAGAGGGCACTAGTATATTATGTTATTAACAATGCTATATATGGAGTAACTTCACATAAAACTAGTCACGTTTGATAATGGGCACAGTTTCTATTCATTTAGACCTTTTATGGATAAGCTTTTTATAGTATGAAATGTTATAGAGTGAAGAATTATTATGATTCGTTACATTTTCTCCGTTTGATTATTTAATTATAATACTTTCTTAGTTCCGGTTCCACGCTGTCACTAGTTATTATACAAATATACAGTATGTAATCGTCACCAATAACCTTGTTATTCCTAATAAAGAGAGTGAGTAGAATTCTCTTCCAAGTATTGCTATATTAGCCTTGGAAGAAAGTCTATAATTAGATGAGAAATTTGCGCAAAAACCATGCTATGTATGTACTATGTGATAGTGATTTGCACTGAACCTAACAAGGTTATAATCAGAACTGCAATTTTGTTTTTGAGTTTATTTATAAAGTATCTTACAATTTCCACCTATTAAATGATTTTAAAAGTTAAAGTTAAAAAATATCTTACGCAAACTATGTCTTATCGTCTACATCGTATACCTGTTCAATAACTGTTTCAAATTTCATTGCCTGTAAAATAATTTTCATACCTAATCTTGTTTGTAGTTAATCTATATTTTTGGTTATCATTATAGTTTATTCACATTCTAAATAACACCGTTTAATACAACTTTCAGTTTCAAAGACGACAGCTACGGTATCATAGAGTACATGCCTTCCCCCCAAATCGGAGTACACCAAGCAGGTTTTCATCACTCTGAATTTGGGAGTCGAGAGATCAGAGTAAAAAACGATACCTTGGTTATATGGGCTCCAGTATCCACATTACCTTATTATACATTTACTATGCAATTCTGTGAGTCGATACTGAGCATGATCCACCGGTATTCGATGATTAATAGGCCTCTTGTGGTCGGACCTATAAATATAGTAGCCGTGCCGAAGATTCTTAATGGATTTGAGAGTGGAATAAGCTGGAAGTTATTGACTAATAGGTATGTTTTCTGTAGCGTATTGATATTTTATTCAACATATAATACAGTATGTACATTGATAAGTTTTCAACAGAAGTACATTCACATGTGAACAAAAAGAGTAGAGAGAGAGAGAGATAATATTACTTTCAATTTAATAATACTTCTAATGAAGTTCGTAATGTTTTTTCCATTATTATGTTTTGATCTTTATTATCTTTATTATTGTTTTTTGAATGTACCTTACGTTGATTCCTAATCTCCATTTTGCATTAACAAAGCTATATTATTATAGCTGTAAATAATAATGCTATTATCGATATAATGGAAAATATAAGAGAAAGTCCTTCAACATTCTAAACGAGATGAAAGCCAGCCATAAAAATAAATAAATTATCCAGCAAGGTTACATAGAGAAAACTATTAGCCAGCTGTTTATAATTCTGAAGATTCTGTTGCTTTGTACTAAAATAAACAGTATGATATGAATCATGATCAATACATTGCATTTCGTTCGAAATTTTTTACGAAACTAAAATTAATAAACATGGCCATTATTCATTGTAGTTAAGTAATTGTGATGTTGACTCTGTTTAAAATATCTCTCTTGGTTTAGAATAATTAACGTAATGCTGTATTTGAAACTAAAATAGAAGAAGTATTTAAATTTTGTTAAATACCTATCTAAAAAAAATACGTAAAAAGTAGGTTCGTGTCATGTATATTGAATGTTGAAACATTGTTTGATGTTATCTTATAACACCTAAAATGCGTTATCCTAAAAAGGTATTTTCATAAACTAAAAAAAAAGTAATTTTACACTATCTCAACAGTGAAACCAGACTAGCTACTGTAAACGATCATACCAGTATCAAACAAATGGAAAAAACAATGTTCGAGCTTGCTCAACAATTGAGCAGGATCTGGCTGGGCAACCCGGGGGAAGTTAAACGTACTAGATGGATTGAAGAGTGGTTTAAAGAAGGTGTTGCTACGTATTTTGCTTACTATTATTTGACTCAGGTAAGGATCAAATGCTAAAACTAAAATAAATACTTAAAACTGTATTCCAATTTCATTGAAAATTTAATATCATATGGTGCATTTAAATCTCCTCAATTACTGGTAATGAATGTCGTTGTAAACTAGCAGCATAAATTATAAATCAGTTTAGTGATAAAAGAATATGACAATGTTCACATATTTTGAACAATGGCATTAAAGCTAAAATAGGTCATCTAATAAGCGAATAGTTCTTACCGAACTGCAAAAATGATTGCAATTTCTATTCAAATTTGTCTTATAATAATTATTTCAGTACAATCACGGTGAACAGAAGATAAACAGAATACCACTATCGACATACGCCTTGCAAATGAAACACAAAGCAATGGCCATGGATTGGCATCATTCTACACCAGCTCTTGTGACTTTTAACAGATCTTTAGAAATCGAAATACCACCCCGATATAAAGGATTAGTGACTATGAAAACGGCGTCCATTTTGTGGATGGTGGAAAACTGGTTGGGTTCGGAGAAGTTCCATCAAGCCCTCGTGAAGTATATAAATAGCAGGTATAGTTTTTGTGAAATATAATGACCATTCGGAAGTTAGGTTCATTCGATTTTCTTCACTAGTTGCATACTTCAAAGCGGTTATCTTTCAAATGGTAACTATCCGATCCCTGTATAGACTACAATGTTTCACCTTATCCAGGTAGTTTCTTAATTGTGAATCGATTGAATGCAACAAATACAACATTTTTTTGTAATTAAATGTATAGAATCTTTACATAATATATTTGACGTTGATGGAAGACAAAGTTCATGTATTTTAAGAAGCTCACCTATTTGAAGTGCTTTTATAAATGGAGCTTCTTTTTTAAATTTTTATTAGCCTATTTTCTTCTTTAATAAGTATTAGAATAATTTATGATTGTGATATCTTTAAAATCTACTTTCATAGCATCATTACCTATCTATTCATCAAATTCCATCCAACTTTCAGAAAAGGCAGTTATGTTTCTCTTGGCGATTTTATGGCTAGTCTAGACCATGATACAGTAGAATGTTTACACCAATTTTTCAATGGTTCCACTGCATCTAGAGTACTCAGTTCTTGGTTCAACCAACCTGGTTATCCAGTTGTTAGTGTTAATGTTCTGAGAGATAGGACTCCTAATGCGATACAATTAAAACAGGTAAGATTTTTTTGTCCATTTAAATAAATTATCTTTATGTTCGTTTATCAATTAACATAAGTTTTGTTTATCTCTAATCTCTTTTCTTTTTACTCGGTGCACTAAGTGAGGTATTGTTGCTTTTTGTTTTTCTTATTTGAGCTATATGGAGTATTAAAATTTTAGCATGTAATTATTCAAAGTATTTGCAATTGATCATATTTTTTCTGTTTGAATATTACCTATCATATAAAGTTTATATTATTTGACATACCTATAGACTGCTTTATCCAAATGGACTTTTATCTCATCCATCACTGATAGGGTTTCTGCAACATAGCCTACATCCGTTATAAACCTAACAAAATTACGGTTTATTAGAACAATATATGCCATTTGGAAGATAGAGGTACTCTTATCAGAAGTATCGGTTTTTAAATATAATCTTTGTTTTTCATACTTCCAGCGCAAATTCAGTTTCGACCAGCACAACCGTTACGACTCAAACTATCTCATACCAATATCGTACATCGTTCAAAGGAACGAGAATTGCTTCAACTGCCTTCAGCCAAGATTCACTATCGGCCAGACTTATACATTTGGGGAAAATTTGAATGGTGGCTGGATTATATTGAATAGAAATGCTTCTGGTAAGTTCTTTACTTTATATTTAGCTTTTTTTGACGTGACAACGTCTTATAATTCGATAGAGCCGGCTGCGCGCACGAAAAAACATGACTCATGCGGCGTTACCTCGCTCTGAGGCGTTCCATGTAAGGCTTGAAGTGCAAGCGAGAGCGCGGAACGAGCGACAAAGAAGCACAATCGGACGTTGTCACGTTCAACTATCGTCAGTAAACCGACTTTACAAATAACCAATTTTTTTGTTGTAATACAGATGCTTTGTAATTAATTATTTTTGTTTCCATTAAAGTTGTCAAACGTTCCCGATGTTGTTCCTGGAATTAGTATTATATTTGGACAAACGATTTTAAAACTCAATGCAAATAAATTGCACATTTTTAACGGATCTTTCCAGATTACATACGTTATGTTCGTGTTTCTTTTAGTTCAAGTTTATATATATATTGTTGGCGGCTATTTCATTGTTTGCTTTCCACCCACATAAAAATTAAATAATATACCATACGCATAAGTCCATAAACACAGGAAGCTGTATTTCATATTATTAAAAGAAGCACATCTTAAATTGTTTATTCCATAGCATTTGCCACTTATAAAGATTGATTCCTATCAATCGTTTTCCCTTTCATTCCTTATATTTTATCGTCAGTAATAAAAACAAAAATAAAAACACGATTTACCTTGAGTTTGTCCCACTGGCATTGATCTTGCAATCCTTGGCCGAGTGGAGTTATAAACAATCTATTTCTGTTCAAACCCACGCTAGACGCTAGGCTATTATGCGTAAGAGTCGTTGATATGTTATGCGTTTTGTTCTATATTTATGAGTACGATTTATTTTTTCTAAAATATGAAATTTAATGATGCATTTAAACTGAGATGTGAGCAGCTCACAGATTAAATAAACAACAAGTAAGCAGCTTTTATTAATATACTTAATCTCTAAAAAAGTGATCTTAAATATAATATGTATTAAGAAAATGAATATATACTTCAATGGAGTAAAATAATCATCGAAACATTAAAAAAATAATATTAATTTTGTATTTATTATTGTATCACTACTATTTTTGTTCTATCACAATTATTATTATTAATAAAATATGATTTTGAAAAAGTAGTTATCTCTTTGCCTACATCTCCCTACGCAAGACGTTTTTGTAATATTTGCTAGCAATAAAATATGTTGACTGTACTTGATAACCATATTAGTTAGGTTTTATGTAAAGTGCAAGTTTGTCTGTTTGTTTCCGCAAAACGTAACCTCTGAGTCTGCAGGTGATTTACGACTCCATAAAAACTGACATTTGAACCATCTGTTTTGAAATATTGTTAACTAAGCGTTTAAATAATCTCACATAACAAAAAACACAAATGTTATCAGCACCTGATAATTAGTATATTTTAATTATTTAGTTTATAAACAATTTTATATTTTTTCAACCGCGCGCCGTTTCCAAATACAATGGATGTTCTCAATTCGACTGTATTTCGATAAAATGGGTGGCTTATTATATCTTATTAATGTTATCTCTAATTTATAATGTGGAGTAATTTATTTATATTTTGATTTATACTTCCAATGTAGTTTTTATAATTGAGTAGATAATGGTAAAATCTCTCTCCCTTATGAGGGGATAGATAATATAAAAAACGAATATTTCATTATTTAGTTAATATAAAACATATATTTAAGAAATGCGTATTTATGTTTTTAAAATTAGATTTTAATTGTCAACATTATAATTACAGGTTACTACAGAGTGAATTATGATGATGAAACATGGAGATTAATAGCAAAGACTCTAAAAGAGAATCGTTTTGCAATCAGCGAGTTGAATAGAGCTCAAGTAAGTTCCTACTTATAAAAAAAAGTTTTTTATTTACACAATTTCGAACAAAACTGTTGGAAATTATTTCATCATGAAGACCAATCAGATTATTTACGTAAAACTCTTTTTTTCGGGATAAAAAGTACCTAGCCTATGTCTTGTTCTGGGTCTTCAACTACCCACATACCAAATTTAATTGTAATCTGCTCAGTATAAGTATCTGCGTGAAAGAGTAACAAACATCCATCCTCACAAACTTTCGCTTTTATAATATTAGTAGGATGAGAATACAATAATTTCATGATGTCATCTCACTAAAGCGTATTCAGTTTTTTTTAACTATATTTATTTTTATGCAATTTCCAGATAGTCAACGACATATTAGCGCTATACGCAGCTGGAGATATAAAAGATGACATAGCTATAGAAGTTCTAGATTATCTGAATACAGAGTTAAGTCCAATGGTGTGGGAGGCGGCGGTCAGTGGGTTCGATCTCTTGAGAACTGAGGGGGCACATATGACGAAGATCTTGTATGATGAATGGCAGGTTGGTTAAGATATCTAATAATTTTTTTTATTTATTTGTAGGTATGGTAAAAATGTTTTTTTTTCGAGTAAGTATGTTGTTATCTATTCAGTATGTACGCATTTTTCATTTGAGATATTACCTACCTAATTTTGCTTTAGGTATGTATTTTATACAGTCTGCTTGCCAGGGCTCTATCCGTGTAAACTTTATTATTACAAGAGCTAGCTGAACTTGAATGACTCGCGCACACATTAACACAATCGACGACGGTTGATGGAGAGCACGATTTTAGATTTTAGGCATATTTTAGTCCAATTGACGGGTTTTGTTTTATTTCCCATACTTAATATTTACAAAAATTAACAAAATAACAAATAATTTATCAGTTTCATGCTAATCCGAGCGTTGCAACTTACAATTTAATTCGAACAAAGCAAGGATCATTAAAATCTTTTCAACGGTCTTTGAGTTACAAGTGGTACTTAAAATAAATGCGTATTTACTCAGAAACTACTAAACAATTTATAATTCTTTTTGATTTTTGTTATAGTCCGGGATACATCGCCCATTTTTGCAAGTGATTACTATCAAGCTAATTTTTCGTGAGTAGCTTTATTTTGATGAGATGCCCAATAATTTCATGTACGAAACTCTCGATTGTGGTAGCTTACAGAGGTAACAAGGATAAAAAATTTTGATTTGACGGTTCTCAAATATTTATTACGCAATTTGTAGGACAATATGTCTGTTGACTTATATAAGTATTAAATAAGTGAAAATAAAAAAATCAGCTGGTTAGTAATCATTTATGATGACTTCGTTATCGATACACATTAGAAAGGGGGACTCTTTGATCAAACCATAGATTTTGTAGGACAAATATTTTTTCGAAGAATTTAGATAATTATCTTGAGATTGAACAAAAAAAAACATTCAGTTAGTAATTAATATTTGAGAACCATCAAATCAAAATATTTTATCCTTGTTTCCTCTGGTAGCTACCACAATCGAGAGTTTTGTACATGAAATTATTGGGCATCTCATCAAAATAAAGCTACTCACGAAAAATTAGCTTGATAGTAATCACTTGCAAAAATGGGCGATGTATCCCGGACTATTACTACCCACCTTGTACTTGTACCGAGCACTGGGTTCTACTTTCTCGCATTAACAATTTTTCCAAGAAGGCTGTCTTTTGCATTTATAGTATACCTAAATTATTATAATAATTTTGTTCAATTTAACTGATTTATAAAGTTTAATATTTTCAGGAATTCATGCGAAGAAAAGTGTCAACCATCTACAAAAGGCTTATGGACGATATCGAGCAGAGGCCTAAGATAAGGCTTTTTAGAAGCAACATTATAGAATTTGCGTGTTCGATCAAACATAAACCGTGTTTAGACGATATGTGGAGATTGTACACTGACCATAGGAATGGCAGAGTAAGGTAAAGAAAAAGTAAATTGTAAATATTTGTTGACGTGACAACGTCTTATTCGAATTCGATGGAGCCGCCTGCACGCACGAAAAAACATGACTCATGCGGCGTTACCTCGCTCTGAGGCGTTCCATGTAAGGTTCCATGTAAGTGCGAGCGAGAGCGCGGAACGAGCGACAACGGACAAAGAAGCACAATCGGACATTGTCACGTTCAACTATCGTCAGTAAACCGAGTTTATAGACAACCAATTTTTTTTTGCAACAAATTTGAATTAACATGTTGCGGAATTGATGTTAAAAATATGTAATGACGATTCAAAAGTGCTTCTAGAAGAAGTATAATTGAATAAATAAATGTTTGAGTTTGAGATGTAAACATGTTGCTAGGAACATTGTTGCCGAGTTAACGCATGTTCAAAACTCAATAAATTTTACCAATAAAAGCTTAGCTTTTGAATATCGGAAAATAATAAATGTGTGTATAATTTGAGATTGTGAGAGTTTACTTAGAGCAAGAGATAATAGTATCATGTGAGATGATTCTAATATTCTGGGTTTTTCCTTCATTGCATTAAAAACTTTTATATTGCAGAAAAAAATATAATTATTTTCACATTCATCAAAGTTTCGTCGAGAAAGGTTTTATTGTATTAATGCCAGATATAAAAACAAGAGTAAATATTTCAGATTAAGCCCAGATCTTCGTGAAGCATGCTACTACGTAATTTTAAACAGTGAAAACGGGAATTTAGATATGAAAAATATGAACAGATATGAAATGGAAGATAAATCCAACGCAGAACATAAAATGTAAGTATTTTTATAAATAGGTACTTCAATAAATTCAGTATAGATACCTAAAATATTTTTAAGAAAGTATATTGTTAAGAAATCCTTGGTTTTTTAATATTTAGGTACCTATAAGTAGTTAACTATATCTACTTACCAGTGATTTATTTATTCGATTTATTTTATGCTCGCTCATTCAAACAGAACACAAAATTGGCAATAGTTTTGTAGCTTTTCTGAAAGTCTTTGTATTTATTTCATTTCAAAGCTATTTATTACTTACCTAGATTTTTATTTCTAACATTTTTTTATACTAGGCGGGAAGAGAGAAGATTTTTCTACCGCGTACCGATGGGCCATCCGAAACCATTACCGATAATCATGTCAACTACCACCACTACAGAGGTAAGTTCAAAGAAAATATAACAATAGTTTATTTACAAAATGAATAGAAATATTACTACTACTTATTATTACTACTACTACTTTAACCACTATTTTAACCACTATTTTGTCTACTAAGGGGGCTAGGCGAGCGTCATGAAAAATCTTCACGACACTTTTGATATGGTGCATATTAGCAATTCCTTCATTTATTTAATTTATCATTTTACTCCTAAATATTGTTAATTTATTTAATTATACCTCCCATAATACTTATTTCAAAACGAAAGGAACTTCGTTCCAATCCCACATGTGACCTTGGACATTTTTTTTGTTCAAAATCTGTTTGAGCTGAATTTTTATGTTTTAAAGTTCTTTTCCTTACATGTTACTATTTATTTTTCTTAATACGATGTTTTTCTTTTTCTTAATACCTTGTTGAGTGTTCATTATCTTCATATTTCGTATTTTTTTCAGGCAACAACTATAACAATGACACCTGAGTGCGACGGTTCTGTTATAAACGTTATTTCTATACTATTATTGGGTTTTGCCTTATTACTTAATTTAACTATAAGATAAATTATTGATGTGTAACAGCCTAATGTGTGTGTTATTATGAATGTTTTTTTTTCGTTTGAATATAAATTTTTAATGTTTTGCTAATGTAAATCATGATATGTATGGAAAATCGGTACTATGAGTAGTGTTGTTAGTTGTTACCTACCGATATACGAAATTGCGAATTGTTTGGAAATTGGAAGTCGTCACTGATAACACAAGCAAAAAGGTGTACATAGATTATTAGCGCTCTGGAAGTGGCACGTCGAAATGTGGCCAATTAGCCACATTTTACTCCAGATATCTCTTGTTCACGATAGTTGCATCATGCCAACTTTGACGTCTAATCGTGTGTGCGTTAGTGTGCTGTTTTTGAAGATCGAATGTTGTCGATGTTCATCGAATGTAACCTAAGTACACCTTTTTAGTTATAATATTATTGGAAGACATCAAAAGTGTTTTATAAATTAAGTAGTGTGTATGTATAAATTTATTGAATAGATTTCGTTTTCGAAAAAATATTATGTTATTGGCGGAAAAGCCCACAACCGCTCTGAAATTGATAGTTTCATTTAATATCATAATAATTGTCAGCAATTACTAAAACTCGATAAATCGAGTTTCTCGCATTTAAATTTTACTAACATATCAGGATAGTGACGATTTGCCACCTGCGGTGTTCCCGAACAACTACGACATTGGGGCCTTCAAGAAAAGAGCTTATTTGTCCATAAAAGGCCGGCAAAGCACCTGTAACACTTCCAGTGTTACAAGTGTTTATGGGCAGTGGTGACCACTTAACATCAGGTGGCCCACCTGCCCCTTTGCTTGCTCTGTCATAAAAAAAAAAAAAGTGTTTCATTATTTATACGCACTTATGTATCTAATAAGTATTTGAAAAATAATATTATAAAGCTGAAGAGTTTTTTTTGTCTAACGAGCTACTTATCCGGGGAACTACTAATCCGTTTTGAAAAATTCTTTCAGTGTTAGATAGCCCATTTATTGAGCTAGGCTATGATAGGCTATATATTATATCATCACGCTTAGAACAATAGGAGAGAAGCAATGCGGGTAAAGCCGTGAGGCACAGCTAGTTTGAAAAATAAAAACTACATGCGTGATATTCAACGATTAAATAAATCAAGCGTGTCCGCAGAAAAAAATTGGATTTCCAAAAGATTTTAATTAAAATATCTTATTAAAAATATTATAATAAAATACACATTCCTATTCGGGATTATATTCACGATTCACTTAATATATTATAATAATGTTAGTAATAATGAAAATTAATATTTATGTCTATCATATTGTTAACTATTAAGTAATAAGAATAAAATATCTAGTCAATAATTATTAGGTAACTACTCTAAATTGTTCATACAATGAAACTAATTATTTCTTAAAATTATTTATTATCAATATGTACATATTTAATAATTGGAACTATGTAATATTAATTATTTATTAAATAAATGTAACTATTAAATATGAAGCAAGAGGACGCGTTTGTTTCATATTTAATGATAATATTATTAATTATAATAGATAATATTAATAATATATTAATCACAACTTCTACATTGTTTTATTTCTTACCCTAATTAAGATATAACTTATGAGTAAAAATGCAGTAAAAAATTATTAATCATATTTAAATTTAAAAATATAACTTATTAAAACTATAAGGTTATTTAAATCTTTAACAATTAATTATAAATAATAATAATAAAAATGTTAAATTAAGACAAAAAAGTTCACTTTGTGCAATATTGACGTGTTTTATCATAAAATAAATTAATGATTAACATTAAATAGCATAAAAATAATAAATGATTTAAAAATACGCCTATAAGAATCAAACAATCAAGTTACAACTCTGTAACAAGATGTGACCGTTCATAGTTTTGCTTATTTCTAATTCACAATATTTGCTTTTAGGTACTCATTTGCTTTATATTTTTCTGAACTTTTGTCAGTTAACGCGGGCTACTCACATTACACATACATATACAGGGGCAATATTGGCAATTTATGTGATGTCTATAGGCATGTAGAGGCAATTTAGAGAACAGCTGAAATTGCTCCGACCGCTGTGCAACCGATATTGCCCCTGCGACAGATGTGTGAGTAGGCTGCTGAACTATTGTAATTAAATAAAATTATGAAATTTAGTTCCATAATTTTTACAATTACCTTAAATAATGTCATAGCACAGTGAATTAGATTTCAGCCTCAAAACATTAAAACTATACAAAACTATAGTATTATGTTTCATCAAACTACCCAATCATTCCAACTTTAAAATATCCTTACATGTTAAACTCCTTAAGACTATCAAAATTAAGAATAAAAAAATAAGACCCCAACAAACTTAAATAACACCTAAAATTACAATAACAAAAAGAATATAATTGCGTAATAGTTATACTAAGATATTATAATGAAAAAAAAAACAAACTATACAACTAATATTGATTAAATAATGCGACGAAAAGTCCCAAGGCGATCAGTAGTACTGACACCATCACTGTATGAGCGTCATTTTCGTCTATCCACTCATATACAGTATTTAAATATAGAGTGTTCCAAATAAGATCTTCTTGCAATTCTTCTACTGCCCTTTCAGCTGATGTCTCGGAGTCATCCAGTTCGCTGAATCGCGACTTAACCCAGTTGGTGAACTGAAAATTAAGTTATCTTTGAGCATTGCGAAGCATTATTCCTTTATTATTTAAAAGGGGTTCGAATCCACGTCTTTCGCAGTTCCTTGGCGACACCTCACCTCTTTGCCACTCATGATTAAACCCCAACAATAGAATATCTTTTATTCCTTCAATTTTAGGAGCTTAGAGTTCTCATTTCATTTATATGAAATTGCAATGCAGTAGTGGTCCAAAGGATATAGCACTTCAATCAGTAAGCCGTGGGTTCGAGATCAGACGTAGGTATAATATTAATATGGTTTTGACTAGATTTGCTTGGTGAATTATTACCAGGTTCATAGGCTCATGGGAGGCCTGTGTTCTAGCTGGTTCTAGCAGAATATGAGCTAATTATCATATAACAGTTATTATGACATAAAAGATATAAATAACGGAATACATACATCACTAACCATATCCCTGTCACCTAAGTTTTTGGCGACTACGTGCAAAACTTCTTCCAGTTTGTCAGGGCCTCCGTACCTGAAAAATTGTTATGATTTTATTTGTATACTGGAAATGTTTAAATATAATAATATAATGAAAAGTGCATAAAAATGAATCTAAACTCTCGTTAATCAAACCAATTCTAAAAATACTGAAGAAGGCTCTCCAAGGTTACTTGTCCCCTTTTATATAATATTCTAGTTCAAGGTTCTTAGTCCATGACCGGCTATGTTTAATACGGTTATTAATAAACGGTATATTATGCATACTTACATATTTCTTATTTCTATAGTTCTTAGAGTGAGGAAGTTCAAAGCAATGCGGACATTTTGGGGACCAGTAGACGAAACAACAGATTTAAATATTCTGGATCTTTCTTCAGTACTGTAGGGACTATTGGCAGCAATGGTCTGGTCTAGCAATCTGTTAAACAATTAGTGTGAATTAAATAAGTTATGAGGGAAATTTATAAATATCCTTATGTATTATTTATGTATAATATGTTCTCTGGAGTTTCAATCTAAGCCTATTTAATTCATGAAATGTAAACTTTTTTTATTTAGCTTTGAAATTAAATAACTGTACCAATTATTTTTGACATACCTAATATTAAATTCTCAAACTATTAAAACAAGTCACACGAATAAAAAAAATATGCAATACAAAAAATAAGAATTAAAAACCCTAATTCGTACCCTGAGTATTCTAATAATTATTTCTTTGTTCGAAATTAAAAGAAAAAAATATTCGTTCTATTTTAACAATTAAAAATGCAAAGCCTTTGTGAGTTAGCATAAATAAGACCAATGCAGGTCACCACAACGGTCTTTGAGACAAAGGCGTGTAAACAAAGAGGAAATTTAACATGCCTATTACTGTGCTAATATCAGTAGGCCGTGGACGACAAAGGAATTTTTAAATTAGAGCAAGTTTACGGCTTATATTAACTTAAAGCCCAATATTATCAAGTTTACAATTTTTAATAATTTAGATCTTGATTAGATGTACATAAAGTAAAACATAAAGTCTCACGGTATATTCAAAAGGCGTAGAGCATTCTTTCGTTTTTCTTAGTGCGTTCGAAAAGATTATATCTATGCAATGTTCTAAAACTGAAAAACACTGAATACGAGTTTTCGTTTACACTAAAAGATCACGAAATAATGCTCTAGCTCTATGTTCGTTTGATGTAAATGCACCGTTCTATTAACAAATCCAATATAAAAATTCATGCGATGCATTCTACCCATTCAAGTAGACCATCATTCGCAATATAATCCTACAACCAATTCGGTTTTGCAACTTACGTCTGAATGAAAGTGTTGTCCTGCGAACAAGCCAAGGATTCTAAAATGACCACTCGTTCGTGAGCATTGTTGACAGTTTCGATATATTCAAACAAAAGGCTTCTCTCTTCCTCACCACCGGACATTACATTGGCACAAAATACAGCAGGACGCAGGTCAGCTGGAATGTTGGGGTTCCTGAAAGGTTAGAAATCAGAATATCTGATTGATAATCATTTGAATATTTTTATAAGTTTTTATATTAATATGAGCAGCTACTTCCGTATAATTAACTAATTCCAAATTGTTGCACCTATGATATTCTAGTAAATCAATTTCATGCTCAATATTAAATGAATGTGTTTTAGTTTCTTTTTTTTTTCGTTTGGTTAAAAATATAATCTTACACAGCATCCTTATTATTCGGATCTCTGAACCAGTCAATAGCAGCAGCGATGCAGGGCTGATAGCCAACTGTGCAGGCGTGGCGCATCACCAGGCCTCGGACCAGTGACGTCATAGCTGGCTCATTTATATTTACTTCGGGTGTAAAACCTAGCTCATTTTCCAATGTCACGATTGATCTTCTCACCATTCTCTGTAATTTAATATCATTAATTTATAGTATTCAGATAAAATCGACACGTAGGTACAAGCTATCATTGGATAAGTGTAGTCTTGTGAGCTATCGTTGGATGAGTTTTTCAATGTTATTTTATGTACGAGTGGACGGACATATTTTTTATAGATTTTCTTTGTTCTACTGATTGTCAAGTGAACATCGATGCTAAAAAACCGTTTTTATGATATCTGATAGGTATTACTACAATTATATATATTTGATACTAGCGGTCCGCCCCGGCTTCGCCCGTGGTACATATTTACGTTTTCTCTACATAAAAACCATCCTCGTACTTCAAGGAATATAATAAAAAAAGAATTATCGAAATCGGTTCAGCCGTTCTCGAGTTATGCGCTTACCAACACATTTTGCGATTCATTTTTATATATAAGATAACGACTTTAAAAGACAGCCTTGACTGTTATGTATAAAGTTTGAATACAAAACTTACTCGGTAAATAGCAGGATCTAGATCGTCATCATCATCAATGTACGCCAAGAGACGAGTCCTCAAGAAGTCCATGCTTCTAATGAACGCCTTCCATACCACGTATTCAGTTTCATGCTCCATAGTCAAAACCACTCTGAACGCTATGTCATAATCCACCTTACCAGCTCGCGCTAAGTTCAGGGCATCGTCAACTAACTAGACAATAGAAAAGATATGAAAATCTACAGATTCGATTTAAGTACATATTATCTAAAGTAAGTAAAGTATGGCTTTAATATAGAGCAGTCTATAAACCATATTCTTATTATGTTCTTTCAAAGCCATTTTAAAAATATCGTTTTGAGAGCATGTGCAGACACGTTTTGGCAGATCTTTTTTATTCTAGCTTTTAATCCATTGAATTGATTTCAATGAGTTTGTTATTATCAACACACGAGTCTAATGTTTCAACACATTTTTAATATTCAACAATCACAGTAAAATATTATATATACCTACTTCAATTACATGTACGTTTCAAAATTATTTTTAATGAATATGACGTGACCTTAAAATTTTACTCTCAACGCGCCAAGGAAGTTAGCAGTTATACTTACTGTGGCTCGGTTGATAGGATGAATGGTTGCCCTCCTTTCGGGATCTTCTAAAGCTTCAATAATTCTTTCCCATAGTTCATTTTCGTAATTCACACGGTAGTAACCTTTATATGCAAATAGACATAGGTGTATGTGTATATGCATTGTATATGTTCAAAGAAAAAATATATTATTTATATTTGTAAAAAGATTCCATGGCATAAAGATTATTTGATAAGTTTTGTATTAACCATCGAGTTCTGTTTTTATGAAATTTCTTGATTATTAAGTAACGTTTCATAACTATTTAAAAATGATTCATAAAAATAGATAAAAATGGGACAGAGAAGTCAAAAATAGGTACCTATTATTATTTATTATGATAATATTACCTTGTCCTTGAATATTAAACAGCACCCAGTCTTCTTCACCTAGAACCATATCTAAGCTGACTGTAGATTCCATAACCATTACAGGATAAATGTTATCAAAGTTTGGACTGACACTAGTCGTGTAAGTTAGTGGTACCATGTAAACAGTTATTGGCCTTGAAGAATATCCGAATCTTTCCTGAAATGTATTTGTTGTTATAGAACTGGCTTTTATTTCATAAACAGTCAGGACCACAAAGAAAAGAACCTTTGTGAAGTAATTTCTGCGCGTAAGAGCTCTGAAGCTATTAACTATTAAACTAATATTATCAAATGGTCTTCGTTGTTCAATTTTAGAGGATGATGTTTCAATCTCCTCTAAAAACTTAACTAATCGTTTCCATTTTAAAAAATTCAAAAATGCTTTCCAACCTATATTAATTACAAATAGAAAACTTACCTGCGATACAAAGACACCAGTTTGTTGCAAACCAACTCGGATAATAGGATAATTATTTTGCAAAGTCCAGGCTTCCATGAAGTCTATAACACTATCAATCAATTTGTTTGCTTCACCATCCCAGAACCCTTTTACTGTATCGTAGAAGTTTCGAGAGTTTATGTTTGATAGAGCGCTGTAAAACAGAATATTATATTATATTTTAAATGATGTACCTATGCATGTGTCCACATGTAAGTAAATAAATAATTGCCTCTGGTTACGAAACTTGTAATGTTTAGTAATATGCACTAAAAATTACTCGCTCTCTATTATTTTTGTAACTTTTCTGAATTCTAATTGTAGTTGAAAACAAAGGCTACATAAATATGAAGTTCGCAGCAACGCTACTGTCAAGGCAAGCGAATCGAAAATTTTGGAGCTATAGTTGAAAGCAATGCAACGGACAACTTATCAAAGTCCACACTTCATATTTTATGAGGCCACTTACTCAGTTTGAAGAAGTGCTGATGCAGCGTCTTTGATGTGATCCTTTTCGGGATCTTTGGATAGAGTCAAGCTTAACATGTGAAGGATTGCAGGGGCTTTTGTTTTAACCAATCCGTTAATATTCTCTCGTATTTGGTCTTCATCAAATAAATCTTCTGCCGCTTCCAATGGTAATGCAGCCCTATACCCGTCATTTAGTAAGCTTTCTTGTATAACATCGCTAACAAATACAGCATTCATATCTATCAATGTATCATCTACCCCTATAGGGTTTGTTTGAAACTGAAAATATGGAAATACTTTAAAATTCAAACAGATATTCAGACCAGAGATACCTCTCTCTCAGATCTCTTAAGAGTTTTCTATTAATTTGATACAGTTCCCGGGTTTCAGTTGTAGAACAATGTTTTGTTACTAAGTACTTAATATGTGAAAGGATACTGTATAAAGCGCGTCACACACGGTGAAGATACTATAATATTTTATCTTAAGATACTGTTATATTTTATATTACAGTATCTTAACGCATCCGGTATCAGCGTTCGGACCATCATTTTTCTTTTTGTCATTGCGTACCACCCACCCCTGTAGAACCGCCATCCTGTT